>NC_053492.1:477761256-478406256 GCF_905171775.1 Rana temporaria | reverse complement strand
TTGATCCTTCCTGTAGAAAACATGTTCTTCTGTAAGGGATTCCGGGCCACATAACCCGCTACTGCAGTCCTTCTCAGCCAGGGTTCCATGAAACTCCAGGTTTCCTCCAGAGGTCTCTAGATGCTCCTTGAGAAATCAGAAGATTGCCGTCTTCTAGATAAGTGACCACCGACACCAATGAACTTCTTAGCTCTCTGTATGGGGGAGGGGGATTCTTTCCAATGACCACAAAGGAGAATTCTTCCCGTGTCCATCAAACTCTGTATGCAATTTATTTTGAGCTGAAGATAGCACAGCACAATGTTTATCAGGGCCCCCTCTGCCCCCCCTTAGTGATGCCATTGGATATAAGAACTATGAGGAGGGTTCCCTAAGACCAGAATGTTATTTTTAAGGGTTCCCCCATCCTAAAAAACGGTCAAGAAAGGCTCCTCTACAGTGCAGGTCTCAGATGGATCTTGCTGGGTGATCGGGGGGAGGGAAGAGACATGGTGGGTTTCTTCTTTCGGGGGGAGGGAAGAGACATGGTGGGTTTCTTCTTTCGGGGGGAGGGAAGAGACACGGTGGGTTTCTTCTTTCGGGGGGAGGGAAGAGACATGGTGGGTTTCTTCTTTCGGGGGGAGGGAAGAGACATGGTGGGTTTCTTCTTTCGGGGGGAGGGAAGAGACATGGTGGGTTTCTTCTTTCGGGGGGAGGGAAGAGACATGGTGGGTTTCTTCTTTCGGGGGGAGGGAAGAGACATGGTGGGTTTCTTCTTTCGGGGGGACCGAAGAGACACGGTGGGTTTCTTCTTTCGGGGGGAGGGAAGAGACATGGTGGGTTTCTTCTTTCGGGGGGAGGGAAGAGACATGGTGGGTTTCTTCTTTCGGGGGGAGGGAAGAGACATGGTGGGTTTCTTCTTTTGGGGGGACCGAAGAGACATGGTGGGTTTCTTCTTTCGGGGGGAGGGAAGAGACATGGTGGGTTTCTTCTTTCGGGGGGAGGGAAGAGACATGGTGGGTTTCTTCTTTCGGGGGGAGGGAAGAGACATGGTGGGTTTCTTCTTTCGGGGGGAGGGAAGAGACATGGTGGGTTTCTTCTTTCGGGGGGAGGGAAGAGACATGGTGGGTTTCTTCTTTCGGGGGAGGGAAGAGACATGGTGGGTTTCTTCTTTCGGGGGGACCGAAGAGACATGGTGGGTTTCTTCTTTCGGGGGGACCGAAGAGACATGGTGGGTTTCTTCTTTCGGGGGGACCGAAGAGACATGGTGGGTTTCTTCTTTCGGGGGGAGGGAAGAGACATGGTGGGGTTCTTCTTTCGGGGGGAGGGAAGAGACATGGTGGGTTTCTTCTTTCGGGGGGAGGGAAGAGACATGGTGGGTTTCTTCTTTCGGGGGGACCGAAGAGACATGGTGGGTTTCTTCTTTCGGGGGGAGGGAAGAGACACGGTGGGTTCCTTCTTTCGGGGGGAGGGAAGAGACACGGTGGGTTCCTTCTTTCGGGGGTCTTTGTATGTCCCATCAGCCTGAGGATGTTTATTATGTAAATTCAGAAAAGATTGAACTTACAATAATTTAGGTTTGAAGATATAATTTAACTCTATAAACAAGTGATACAGTGGGGGAGATTCACAAAGAGATACGACGGCGTATCTCCTGATCCGCCGTCGTATCTCTGAGTTCCGTCGGTCGTATCTATGCGCCTGATTCATAGAATCAGGTTACGCATAGATCTCCCTTAAATCCGACAGGTGTAAGTGACTTACACCGTCGGATCTTAGGCTGCAATCTTCCGCTGTCCGCTAGGTGGCGTTTCGTGTTTTATTCACAACGAATATGCAAATGAGGAGATACGCCGATTCAGAAACGAACGCCCGCCCGTCCCTTTCTTTTTACGTCGTTTGCGTTCGGGTTTTTCTGGCGGATAGTTACCCCTGCTATATGAGGGGTAGCTAATGTTAAGTATGGCCGTCGTTCCCGCGCCGAGTCTTGAATTTTTACGTTGTTTGCGTAAGTCGGTCGCGAATACGGATGGCCGTAATTTACGTTAACGCCGAAAACAATGACATCCTAGCGACGTCATTTGGAGCATGCGCACTGGAAAATTTCGCCGGCGGCGCATGCGCAGTTAAATCGGCGCAGGGACGCGCCTGATTTAAATTGTACACTCCCCCTAGCCGCGGAATTTGAATTCCGCCGAGGGAGTTACGATCCGCCGGCGCAAGTTTGGAGGTAAGTGCTTTGTGAATACTGCACTAGCCTCGCAAAATTGCGCCGGCGGATCGTAAATCACATAGATTATCTAAAGATCCGCTAATCTATGTGAATCTAGCCCACTTAGTTCATCCTGAAACAAAATTTCTCTTGCAGATTGGACCAGTTAAATATTTGCTTTGGGCTGTTTTTTTTTAACGATGGGCAAGACAACTTGTTCTTTTGAACCCCATAACACCCCATAACACCCATATCCACCCAACAGATATACCTACTACACAAACATATATATATATATACACACACACATATACACACACACTGTATTACCAAAAGTATTGGGACACTTGCCTTTACACACACATGAACTTTAATGACCCCCAGTCTTAGTCCGGAGGGTTCAATATTGAGTTGGCCCCGCCCTTTGCAGCTATAACACCTTCACCTCTTCTGGGAAGGTCGTCCACAAGGTTTAGGAGGGTGTCTATGGGAATGTTTGACCATTCTTCCGGAAGAGCACCAACTCAATGTTGAACCCTACGGACTAAGACTGGGGATGCCATTAAGGTTTATGTGTGTGTAAAGGTAAGTGTACCAATACTTTTGACAATATAGTGTATATCTTAATCTATAGCTATATATATATATAAATATAGAGAGAGAGGGGGGGGGGGGGGGCTCATAAATTGTTTTCCGATATTGCTGCCCATGAGTAAGTGTGACATATTAATGGAAGGCACCTGATCAATTTGTATCCACATCTACACATAATTACAGCATTTCTATTCAGTATTAAAGGAAAGTCTATCCCGCTATAAATATTAATGGAAAGTCACCATCCGGCTATCCGTATTAATGGAAAGTCCATCAAGCAAGCCCATTACACCAACTGGAAACAGAAGTGCGCCCATCGCTCAGCGCGCTGACTCAGCCGATGTACACGCTGTGTAATAATAGCCGAAGCTCGCGGATATTCCATCTTTGGAAATCAGGTGCATTAAAACAACCGTCATACTGTGATCATTACTGCAGTCCACGTGTAGACCTCAATCAGCTAGAAGTCAAAGAGCCTCCTTGGAAGGTCCATCAGACAGCCCATACTTACTGTACACCGCGACTCAAACCAACTAGCAGGAAACTAGAAGAAGCTCTTAGGGTATAGGTAGTATGTGGAACCTCGGAAGTAGGAGGTCCGATTGTCTGAGGAACCATCATGGAATAGACATCTTGACCAGGTCTCTGATTGCCCATAAGCAGCCTCTCTGTGCCCATTTTTCAGCCTGTAGTTACGACGCCACTTCCGGTTTTACCTGCACCAGGGGATAACCGGAGGTAAGAGGTCCGATTGTCTGAGGAACCATCATGGAATAGACATCTTGACCAGGTCTCCGGTTGCTTCTGCAGAAAACAGCTAATGGGATGGACTGATGTCTTTATTGGATGGGCTTACCGTATATACTCGAGTATAAGCCGACCCAAATAAAAGCCGAGGCACCTCATTTTACCACAAAAAACTGGGAAAACTTACTGACTCGAGTATAAGCCTAGGGTGAGAATGCAGCAGCTACTGTAAGTAGTCCACTTTCAGCCTTAACTGTGCCCTTTTTTAGCCTCCCTGTGCCCATTTTCAGCCTCACTGTGCCCATATGCAGCCTCCCTGTGCCCATTTTCAGCTTAACTGTGCCCATAAGCAGCCTCTCTGTGCCCATAAGCAGCCTCACTGTTAAGCAGCCTCACTGTTAAGCAGCCTCTCTGTGCCCATAAGAAGCCTCACTGTGCCCATTTGCAGCTTAACTGTGCCCATTTTCAGCCTCTCAGTGCCTATAAGCAGCCTCACTATGTCTTATCAGCCGTGTCAGTATTTATTAGGTGGGAAGGAAAGCCATAATACGCTGTACATTGTCCCCTCTGATTCACAGCAGGGCGAGAATGCAGCAGCTACTGTAAGTGGAAAAGAGGGTCAAAAATGCCCATATGCAGCCTCTGTGCCCATTTTCAGCTTAACTGTGCCCATGAGCAGCCTCTCTGTGCCCATAAGAAGCCTCACTGTTAAGCAGCCTCTCTGTGCCCATAAGCAGCCTCACTGTGCCAATTTTTTAGCCTGTAGTTACAACGTCACTTCCAATGGCACCGTCCTAATGGCACATTACTAACAGTGTAATTTTTCAGTTTGTTTGCACCGATCTGTAAGGCTGAGCTATATACTCTGTCCTGTAATGCTGGGGCTATATACTCTAACCTGTGATGCTGGGGCTATATACTCTGTCCTGTGATGCTGAGGCTATATACTCTGTCCTGTGATGCTGGGGCTATATACTCTGTCCTGTGATGCTGGGACTGTATACTCTGTCCTGTGATGCTGGGACTGTATACTCTGTCCTGTGATGCTGAGCTGTATACTCTGTCCTGTGATGCTGAGGCTATATACTTTATCCTGTGATGCTGGGGCTATATACTCTGTCCTGTGATGCTGGGGCTATATACTCTGTCCTGTGATGCTGGGGCTATATACTCTGTCCTGTGATGCTGAGCTGTATACTCTGTCCTGTGATGCTGAGCTGTATACTTTGTCCTGTGATGCTGAGCTGTATACTCTGTCCTGTGATGCTGGGGCTATATACTCTGTCCTGTGATGATGGGCCTGTATACTCTGTCCTGTGATGCTGAGGCTATATACTCTGTCCTGTGATGCTGAGCTGTATACTCTGTCCTGTGATGCTGAGGCTATATACTTTATCCTGTGATGCTGGGGCTATATACTCTGTCCTGTGATGCTGGGGCTATATACTCTGTCCTGTGATGCTGGGGCTATATACTCTGTCCTGTGATGCTGAGCTGTATACTCTGTCCTGTGATGCTGAGCTGTATACTCTGTCCTGTGATGCTGAGCTGTATACTCTGTCCTGTGATGCTGGGGCTATATACTCTGTCCTGTGATGCTGGGCCTGTATACTCTGCCCTGTGATGCTGAGGCTATATACTCTGTCCTGTGATGCTGGAGCTATATACTCTGTCCTGTGATGCTGGAGCTATATACTCTGTCCTGTGATGCTGAGGCTATATACTATGTCCTGTGATGCTGGGGCTATATACTCTGTCCTGTGATGCTGGGGCTATATACTCTGTCCTGTGATGCTGGGGCTATATACTCTGTCCTGTGATGATGGGCCTGTATACTCTGTCCTGTGATGCTGGGGCTATATACTCTGTCCTGTGATGCTGGGGCTATATACTCTGTCCTGTGATGCTGGAGCTATATACTCTGTCCTGTGATGCTGGGGCTATATACTCTGTTTTGTGATGCTGGAGCTATATACTCTGTCCTGTGATGCTGGGGCTATATACTCTGTCCTGTGATGCTGAGCTGTATACTCTGTCGTGTGATGCTGAGCTGTATACTCCTGACACTATGAATGGAAGCAAGTAGAATACAGGGGATGGAGTGGGTGGATTCTATAAGGGGTGTGACTTGTGAGAAGTGGGAGGTGCCAATTGGGAAGGGGCAGGGCCGCCATTAGGGGGGTACAGGCATTACATCTGCAATGGGCCCGATGGTCCCCAGGGGCCCGGTCACCCCCCGTTTGTTTTTGTTTTTTTACCCCCCCACCTTTAGAAACTCATGGCATGGGCACGCCCCCTCCCCCTTTTTTTTTAGAGAGAGAGACAGAAGAGAAGAGATGACACTTTCGTTACCCCAACCCCCCCTGCTTATCATCTTGCGGCAGAATAGAGGAGCCCCCCCCCCCCCCGGTTCTCTGCTCCAGGGGGGCCCTGCCTAAAGCTGTGTAAGGCTGCCCTGGGAAGGGGTGGGGTCTGGCACCCCCCCCCCCTATCCTAAAACTTCACCAGCCACCACTGGTGTGTGTCCAAGTGCACATACCCATTATAAGGCAGAGCTGAAGAGAAGGTGGAAAAGGAGTTGGTGTTGGAGCAGTTGCTGCAAGACAGGAGGGAGGTGTGCAACTGTTTGAGAACCCAGGCAATAACCTTGAGACGGCGCTCCTTGTGGGAGGGGTTCCAGGACAGTGGACTGAGAGAGTCGGGGGGGGGGAGACCATAGCTGAGACAACTGGAAGAGAGAGTCCTGGGGACCAGAGAGGACCGTGAGTCTTGGAGGAGTGTGAAAGCCTGGAGTGTCAGGAGACCCCCTTTCTAGAGGCCAGGAGTGGACCCAGAGGCGGCTCTAGGCTTTGTTAGGCCTTAGGCAAAACTTGACATGGGGGCCCCACTCACACCCATGATGGGAAAATTAATTCAAGAACAAGAGCCTCTTCCCCACAACCGTGGCCAGTGGTTGTGGGGGTCTGCGGGCAGGGGGGGCTTATTGGAATCTGGAAGCCCCCTTTAACAAGGTGGCCCCCAGATCCTGCTCTTTATTAACTAAGGGGCGGGGGCCACCCGGTGTTGTCACCTGGTGAACCCGCCCCCTTTGTGACGTCATTGACTGAGGGCATGCTGGGTCATTGACGTCACAAGGGGTGGTGTCACCGATATTCACTTGTTGTTGTTGCATTGGGCAAGTTAAGCGGCCGCGAGGCCCCTGTGAACGTGAGGCCTTAGGCGACCGCCTAATTGGCCTAATTAAAGAGCCGCCTCTGGCCTGGAGTGTCAGGAGAGCCCCTTCCTAGAGGCCAGGAGTGGACCTGTGCAGCAAGGTATGCCACCCAAGGCTGAGTGAGCCTCGAGAGCCAGGTGGCTTAACATTTTTGGGAGAAGAACCAATGTGTGGTCAACCAATGCGCCTACGAACTTTAATTTTTCTTACTTTCTTACTACCACGCCCTTAAACTGTTGGCTGTGAACTCAATGAAGACGCATCTTCCACTGAGCTAGACACCCCCCCCCCCCCCCGATTTCACAATATGTTGTCTTCGGTTCTACAAGGAACCTTCCTTGCTTCCGGGCGTACATTCGTAGAGGAGATTATTTCTCATAGGAGGAATAGGAGATAATGAATGCTCTGCCAATACATTTTATAGAAATAAGATGGGGTGACCTGAACCTCATTTGCACATTAAATGTAATCAAGCTCATTTTCTATTCCAAAGAGGTTTATTCTGTTCCTAACAAGGATGACTTTAAGGATTTATGGCGCCGGAGCACAAATGGAATACACCGGCAGGGATAAGACGTCGTAGACCACCACTTATTAACCAATACAGGGGCTTAAATCAAAGAACGTGTTTGCTCTGAGCGCTGGTTTCAGGCAAATTGGATGTGAATAATCAGAGAAGCTGTTCATTTTTATTTTTTTTATTTTTTTGATAGTATATTTAATGTATGCCCTTTCATCCGAATCTCAAAATCCACTGAATGTTTTTAATTTAAATTAGATTGAATGACTAAACCAGGTGGCATTAATATGCTTGCTTTGCTTTGTTTTTTCCATAAAATGGTGTTTTTTTTGTTTTGTTTTTTATTAAAATACACTTTTTAGGTGGAGGCAGAATAGGCTTCCCAACAGAGATGAGTTTTTAGGGATCTTCTAAAGATGGACATAGTATGACATAGGGTAGGGAGTTGCAAAGGATGGGAGAGGCTCTGAAAAAGTCCTGGAGATGAGCACAGGAGAAGGACACACGGGAGGTCTTGTGAGGAGCGAGGAGGATGGTTTGGGTGATATTTTAAGATGATAAGTTGGTAATGTAGCCCAGGGTAGAGTTGCGGATGACTTTGTATGTTATTTTGTTTTATTTTTTCAAATGGGTAAGTATCTAATGCATCAATGGTAGACACTAAATGCAAGCCATTGCAGGGATTGGCAGAGAGGGGTTGAGGACACTGAATGGAGGTCAGTGGAGGGATTGGCAGAGAGGGGTGAAGGACACTGAGGGGAAGCCAGTAGAAGGATTAGCAGAGAGGGGTGGAGGACACTGAGTGGAGATCAGTGATGGGATTGGCAGATAAGGGTGGAGGACACTGATTGGAAGCCAGTGGAAGGATTGGCAGAGAAGGGTGGAGGGCACTGAGGGAAATCCAGTAGAAGGATTGGCAGAGAGGGGTGAAGGGCACTGAGGGGAAGCCAGTAGAAGGATTGGCAGAGAGGGGTGGAGGACACTGAGTGGAGATCAGTGATGGGATTGGCAGAGAAGGGTGGAGGACACTGATTGATAGCCAGTGGAAGGATTGGCAGAGAAGGGTGGAGGGCACTGAGGGGAATCCAGTAGAAGGATTGGCAGAGAGGGGTGAAGGGCACTGAGGGGAAGCCAGTAGAAGGATTGGCAGAGAGGGGTGGAGGACACTGAGTGGAGATCAGTGATGGGATTGGCAGAGAAGGGTGGAGGACACTGATTGATAGCCAGTGAAAGGATTGGCAGAGAAGGGTGGAGGGCACTGAGGGGAATCCAGTAGAAGGATTGGCAGAGAGGGGTGAAGGGCACTGAGGGGAAGCCAGTAGAAGGACTGGTAGAGAGGAGTGGAGGACACTGACTGGAGATCAGTGATGGGATTGGCAGAGAAGGGTGGAGGGCACTGAGGGGAAGCCAGTAGAAGGATTGGCAGAGAGGGGTGGAGGACGTCATCGCCCGGCGCCGCGTGCGTTCCAGCTTGGAACGCGGAAGTGCCGAATTCAATCAGCATTGCATTTGGCACACATGCCTTGCCACTGTAAACAGAACGGCATGTATTACACACGCCGTTCTATTATTGTCAGCCGTATTGGCCACGCTACTATCCTGGTACCATTGCCTGGGACAGTCCCACATTTTGCAGGTCTGTCCCAGGTCCCGGGCACCTTCATTCCAGGACAATGCAGTGTCCCAGAATGAAACTGACACAGCCACCCACCTCGATCTGATGTCCTCAAAAAAGGCCGCCACATCACCGCTTTACTCACTGCCAGTACTTGTCCTGGCTGGGAATGTCTAGAGAGGCACAATCCCCGCCCCCTGCATATGATTGGAGAAATCATAAATCCCGCCTCTTGTGTCCGTTCACTGCAGGACCAGCGTTGGAAGCAGGTAAAACAGGCGTCGGCCGGCCAGGAAGAGCACTGTCAGTGAGTAAGTGTGGCGGCCTTTTTTGGGGGTGTGTTCAGTGCTTCTGGGTAGAGCGAGCACCCGCCGCCCCCGGCTGTGCTGTGATTCGGTACGGCACAAGCTGGTTTTTGAGAAGGTGGGGGTGGCCCCTTGAATGGCAGTTTGAAAATGTGGTCACCCTACTGTGATGACCAATAAAGAGACACTGAAGGCAAGAAGAAAACATATTGACTCTCCCTAGTTGAAGTTGGTGTATAATCCCATGACCAGCAATAATACTGGAACTACACCGAAGAGGGTTGTCATGTTAGTTCATCATTTTCTATTCCCGAGAGATAAATCCAAGGTGGATACAGCCAGGCTTTGGCTTAAAAAAAATTAAATGCAACTAATAATGTTCCCCAGGGCCGATCCTAGGCAGGGTGCACGGGGTGCTCCACACCCAGGCGCCGCAGAGGTGGGGGCGCCGAAGCTCCAAAGTGCTCCCCTCCCTCCTCCTTGTCTGTGTCCAGAGGCAGAGCGCATATAGTGGGTGCTGCGGTTCCACATCCTGTTTACTCTCTCTCCGCTGGCAACAGTCAAGAGCGCATACCTCCCGCTGTCCCCGGAATCCGGGCTGGGTACCACAGCGGAGTCTATTACCGGAACACGTTTCGGCACTAGGCTCCACTAATTAATTCTGACCGGTGTACATGGAGCAGTCTCCTGTCTGCCCCACCACCTCTGCGTGTGTCGGCTCTTTTCCCATAGGCGGTGTGATGAGAGGCTTCTGGGTTGGCCGGAGCTGCTGCCAATCATCCTGTGCACGGCCAAAAATGCTCTCCGAGGGCCACCCTCCAAGTGACCAAAGATGCCACGTATGACAGCCCCCCTGTAATGTGCTTCTGCTCCCAGCACGCCCGAGCTACAGGGATCTAATGGACAAGTACTGATTTATGGGGACAGATGATGTGGGGGGCTCTGATGGGGACACTTGCTGTGGGGGGGCTCTGATGGGGGACACCTGCTGTGGGGCTCTGATGGGGGACACCTGCTGTGGGGGGCTCTGATGGGGGAAACCTGCTGTGGGGCTCTGATGGGGGGCACCTGCTGTGGGGGGCTCTGATGGGGGACACCTGCTGTGGGGGGGCTCTGATGGGGGACACCTGCTGTGGGGGGCTCTGATGGGGGACACCTGCTGGGGGGGCTCTGATGGGGGACACCTGCTGGGGGGGCTCTGATGGGGGACACCTGCTGTGGGGGGCTCTGATGGGGACACCTGCTGGGCCGGGCTCTGATGGGGGACACTTGCTGGGGGGGCTCTGATGGGGGACACCTGCTGGGGGGGCTCTGATGGGGGACACCTGCTGGGGGGACTCTGATGGGGGACACCTGCTGGGGGGGACTCTGATGGGGGACACCTGCTGGGGGGGGCTCTGATGGGGGACACCTGCTGGGGGGGACTCTGATGGGGGACGCCTGCTGGGGGGGACTCTGATGGGGGACACCTGCTGGGGGGGCTCTGATGGGGGACACCTGCTGTGGGGGGCTCTGATGGGGGACACCTGCTGGGGGGCTCTTATGGGGGACACCTGCTGTGGGGGGGGGGCTCTGATGGGGGACACCTGCTGGGGGGGGCTCTGATGGGGGACACTAATGAAGACTTCTTAGGGGAGCATCTCTGTGTCATAGCCATAGAAACATGTGTAAAGGGGAGGAGTTAGTAAGATGACCACGCCCATGTGGGGGCGCCAGAAATATTTCTGCACCCAGGCGTCTGTGACCCTAGGATCGGCCCTGATGGTCCCTTTTAAATGACTTTCCAAGGTGAGGGCGACGGAGGCGGTATGGTTTTTGTGTTTGTATTTTGCTTTACATTTCTCAGGAATTCCCTGGCTAATAGGTGCAATCACTGTAATAAATGGATTTACATTTGCAGTTCACCGTCCTCGGCGAGACGAACAAATAAACAAGCGAAAATGTTCTGGTGTATAAAATGTCTGCGCAGAAATGCGGATTATTGAATTTCTTGTTCCTCTGGGTCTGGTGGAACAACAAATTGTGGCCTGGCTGCTCCTTCTCTGCTCTGTAAATACTTCTGAGAGAATTTCTCAGGTGATTCATTTCCCACTCAAAGGCCATTACCTTTCACGGTGACCTCCAATCTACTTCATCAGCCAGAGAAAGAGACAATGCAAAATAATCACAACAACCATATCAAAACATCACTGTCATGAATCACCCCCGAGATGGGCCAACCGCACGTCTGTCTGCAGGAGGAATGACGGGGCGACTTCTCGTAGTTTCAGGGTGTCATGGGCAGTGGCGGTCCGTCTATAGAGGGCGCTGGAGGAGCGCCACCCCATCTGGCTCCGCACCGCCACTGGTCATGGGTGATCATGAGGAGCTTCTATGGCTTCTCTGGCTCGTGTTGCTCCTTCTGGAATTCCAATCCTCTGTGCCCATGATGTGCCCATGATGTGCCCATGATCTCTTCTGGAACTTCCCCATTCCCATGCTCGCTTGGGTGCTTCATGATGCAGGTTGGCGATTGGGGTCCTTGACGAGGGTTACAAATATGAGGTATTTGATAAAACGGCGGGGACCCGTCTCACAATCTTCTTTAAAATAGTTAACCAGGGGACGCACGGGGGGTGTTAGGGTGACCACGTGTCCCGGATTGCCCGGGACAGTCCCGCATTTTGCAGGTCTGTCCCGGGCACCTTCATTCCAGGACAATACAGTGTCCTGGAATGAAACTGACACAGCCACCCCTCCTGGGCCAATCCGATGCCCCCAAAAAAGGCCGCCACATCACCGCTTTACTCACTGACAGTACTTGTCCAGGCCGGGAAAGCCTGGAGGAGCACAGTCCCCCCCCCCTCTGCTTGTGATTGGAGAAATCATAAATCCCGCCTCTTGTGTCCAATCACTGTGCTGTGATTCGTTACAGCACAAGCTGATTTTTGGGAAGGGGGGGGGGGGGGTGTCCCTGAATGGTAGTTTGGAAATGTGGTCACCCTAGGGGGTGTGCGTCCCCTGGTTAACAGTGACACACATCTCAGCCAATCAGGTTCACCGGATCTGGTTACCGGTAACCTGATTGGCTGAAGCGACATCGAGGGCGGGACTACATCAAGGGATCGTGGAGGAGGATCCGAGGATGGCTGACCGAGAAAGGTAAGTGACGGGCAGGGGGGGGGGCAATCTGGCGACATTTTAGGGGCAAACTGGCGACAATGGCATGGCACAGTGGCTGCGTTTGGCATGGCACAGTGGCGACAATTGATGGGCACAGTGGCGACAATGGCATGGCACAGTGGCTGCGTTTGGCATGGCACAGTGGTGACAATTGATGGCACAGTGGCTGCGTTTGGCATGGCACAGTGGCGACAATTGATGACACAGTGGCTGCATTTGGCATGGCACAGTGGTGACAATTGATGGGCACAGTGGCGACAATGGCATTGCACAGTGGTGACAATTGATGGGCATAGTGGCGAAAATGGCATGGCACAGTGGTGACAATTGATGGGCACAGTGGCTGTGTTTGATGGCATGGCACAGTGGCTGCATTTGATGGCATGGCACACTGGCGACAATTTTATGGCACAGTGGCTGCGTTTGATGGGCACAGTGGCTGTTTTTGATGGGAACAGTGGCGGCAATTGATGTTTTTTTTTTTTTTTTTCGTTTGTTTGTGCCCTCCCAAAATTTTGGGCACCAGACGCCACTGCGTCTCAGGTATGGAGTCCTCCTGGTTTTTCTAGTTCAGTCTAGACTACCAGTTAATAAGGTGGTAGGGGGTACTGTGGTCAGTTAGTAGTCCTCAAGGCGGTGTTGCGGCTGGGGACAGAATCTAACTTAGAGATTCCAAAAGTAGAAAGAGGGTGCCCTCAAGGACCTGCAATCATTTTAGAGATGGAGCATTTAAGAAGGTTTACGTTTAAAATCTGTTTTTGAGTTAATACAAGGCCAAACGGCCATTTAAATCCAACACGGTGTCAGTGTCCTTACTGGGGGAGAAAAAGGGTGTGTTGGTAAGTACATACTTGAGTTGGGGTGGTAAGTTATCTGAATTATCCTAGTCAGGTGCCTGGCTACAAATTTGCCTAATAGGAACTTCCCTAGAGAAGTTTTCACACACGTGTCATCCGTGGTACCCTGTAACAACCTCTCATTATCCTCCCCAGGCTTTGGTGGCCAGCGGCCGGCTGTAACAATTCCCCCTTTTATTGGTGGCCAATGGCTGGCTGTAAAAAACCCCACCCTGTAACAACCTCCCCACCTCATTCTTCCCAAACTTTGCTGGTCAATTGTTGACTGTAACAATTCCCCAAAGCATTGGTGGCTAGTGGCTGGCAATAATCCCCCCCCCCATTTGCCTCAGGCTTTGGGGGTCAGTGTTTGGATGTAAGAACCAGCTCCTCCTTCCCAAGCTTTGGTGGTCAGTGGTTGGCTGTGACAACCCCATACTGCCCAAGCTTTGGTGGTCAGTGATTGGCTGTAGCAACACCCTCATACTTCCAAAGCTTTGGTGGTCAGTGGTTGGCTGTCCCAATCACCATCATACTGCCCAAGCTTTGGTGGTCAGTGATTGGCTGTAGCAACATCCTCATACTTCCAAAGCTTTGGTGGTCAATGGTTGGCTGTAGAAATACCCTCATACTTCCCAAGCTTTGGTGGTCAGTTGTTGGCTGTAACAATTCCCCAAAGCATTGGTGGCTAGTGGCTGGCAACCCCCCCCCCCCATTTGCCCCAGGCTTTGGGGGTCAGTGTTTGGCTGTAAGAACCCCCTCCTCCTTCCCAAGCTTTGGTGGTCAGTGGTTGGCTGTGACAAACCCCATCATACTTCCCAAGCCTTGGTGGTCAGTGATTGGCTGTAGCAACACCCTCATACTTCCAAAGCTTTGGTGGTCAGTGGTTGGCTGTAGAAATAACCTCCTCCTTCCCAAGCTTTAGTGGTCAGTGGTTGGCTGTGACAACCCCCATCGTACTGCCCAAGCTTTGGTGGTCAGTGATTGGCTGTAGCAACACCCTCATACTTCCAAAGCTTTGGTGGTCAGTGGTTGGCTGTGACAACCCCCATCATACTGCCCAAGCTTTGGTGGTCAGTGATTGGCTGTAGCAACACCCTCATACTTCCCAAGCTTTGGTGGTCAGTGATTGGCTTTAGCAACACCCTCATACTTCCCAAGCTTTGGTGGTCAGTTGCTGGCTGTAACAATTCCCCCAAGCATTGGTGGTCAGTGGCTGCCAATAATCCCTCCCTCCCCCATTTGTCCCAAGCTTTGGTGGTCAGTGGTGGGCTGTGACAACCCCCTCCTTCTTCCCAAGCCTTGGTATTCAGTGATGGGCTGTGACAACCCCCAAGCTTTGGTGGTCAGTGGTTAGCTGTAGCAATTTTCCCAAGCATTAGTGATCAGTGGTAGGTTCCTCTGATTAGATGTCCAGAGCATCCCCATCCCTTACATTAGATGTCGAGAGCCACCCCACCATCAGAAGTTGAGTCCCCCACTCTCCCTTACATCACAGTGCACCCCGCTTTCCTTATGCTGCTGCTGGGAAGAAGCTGGATGCATTGCTTGAAAGCAGAAAGTAGGGGGTCTGGATTAGGACCAGAGGAGGGCTGGAGAGGTGCGAGGGCCACATTAAATGGCCTGGAGGGCTGGGTTTGGGCCGCAGGCCTTGGGCCAGATTCTCGTACATCCGCGTATCTTTGCGCGGGCGTAACGTATCCGATTTACGTTACGCCTCCGCAACTTAGACGGGCTAGTGCTGTATTCTCAAAGCACTTGCTCCGTAAGTTGCGGCGGTGTAGCGTAAATCGGCCGGCGTAAGCACGCCTAATTGAAATTGGAACAGGGGGGCGTGTTTTACGTAAAATATCCATGACCCGACGTGATTGACGTTTTTCACGAATGGCGAATGCGCCGTCCGTGGACATATCCCAGTGTGCATTGCTCCAAATACGCCGCAAGGACGTATTGGTTTTGACGTGAACGTAAATTACGTCCAGCCCCATTCACGGACGACTTACGCAAACGACGTAAAATATTCAAAATTTGACGCGGGAACGACGTCCATACTTAACATTGGTACGCCGCATGTACGCCACCATATAGCAGGGGTAACTTTACGCTGGGAAAAGCCTAACGTAAACGGTGTATCTGTACTGCGTCGGCCGGGCGTACGTTCGTGAATTTGCGTATCTAGCTAATTTACATATGTCTAGGCGTAAATCAGCGTACACGCCCCTAGCGGCCAGCGTAAATATGCAGTTACGATCCGACGGCGTAAGAGACTTACGCCGGTCGGATCTAATAGAAATCTATGCGTAACTGATTCTATGAATCAGGCGCATAGATACGACCGCCCAGACTCAGAGATACGACGGCGTATCTGGAGATACGCCTTTGTATCTCCTCTGTGAATCGGGGCTCTTGTGTTTGACACCTGTGGCCTAGGGTGTCAAAAATCCTTGCACCAGCCCTGTGTGCTGCTCTTCTTTACACTGTCCAGTCATAAGATGGGGGCTCGTCCGGGATGACCTGGTCATTTGATGACATCCACTGGCAGAAAAAGGTACTGCAGGGGAAGTCTCTGCATGGAAGCCGAATCTTGTAGCCAGAGCTGGATTTATTTTATCTTTCGATGGACTAATCATTTGTATGTTGTTATTTTTGGCTGGAGTTCTGCTACGGGTTATCCGCGTTTATGAATATACTTCCTCCGTAATCCTTTCTGAATTTTTTGTATAATATCAGTTACACCGATTGTGAATATTATGGTGAAGCCAAGAAGACGCCTTTCCATAAAGAAAGACTTAAGCAGTTGTGTGCAAACATTGCTAATCATAACATGTGACAGTAATAGGATTACTCCGTATTACATAAATGATCCAATTTGCATGTCAGACCCTTTTCTGAATTCCCTTTTCATGTCCTGGATGTGGCTACGCGTTTCCCGAATCCTGGATTGATTTTTCTTCTTGTACTTCCACTGTTGATTGAGAAATCCGCACATTTTCTCTCTCTCTCTCTCTCTCTCTCCCCTCCTCTCTCTCTCTCTCCTCTCTCTCTCTCTCTCTCTCTCCCCTCCTCTCTCTCTCTCCCCTCCTCTCTCTCTCCTCTCTCTCACTCTCTCCCCTCCTCTCTCTCTCTCTCTCTCCCCTCCTCTCTCTCTCTCTCTCTCTCCTCTCT
Organism: Rana temporaria; assembly: GCF_905171775.1. Taxonomy (NCBI): domain Eukaryota; kingdom Metazoa; phylum Chordata; class Amphibia; order Anura; family Ranidae; genus Rana; species Rana temporaria. The sequence continues at coordinate 478,389,907 of NC_053492.1, read as the reverse complement.
CTCACTCTCCCCCCTCCTCTCTCTCTATCTCTCTCCCCCCCTCCTCTCTCTCTCTCTCTCCCCCCCCCCTCTCTCTCTCTCTCTCTCTCCCCTCCTCTCTCTCTCTCCCCCTTCTCTCTCTCTCCCCTCCTCTCTCTCTCTCTCTCCTCTCTCTCTCTCTCTCCCCTCCTCTCTCTCCCCTCCTCTCTCTCCCCTCCTCTCTCTCTCCCCCTCTCTCTCCCCTCCTCTCTCTCTCTCCCCCTTCTCTCTCTCTCTCTCCCCTCCTCTCTCTCTCTCCTCTCTCTCTCTCTCTCTCTCTCCCCTCCTCTCTCTCCCCTCCTCTCTCTCTCCCCCCTCTCTCTCTCTCTCCTCCTCTCTGTCTCTCCCCCTTCTCTCTCTCTCTCCTCTCTCTCTCTCTCTCTCTCCCCTCCTCTCTCTCTCTCTCTCTCCTCTCTCTCTCTCCCCTCCTCTCTCTCTCCTCTCTCTCTCTCCCCTCCTCTCTCTCTCCCCCCTCTGTCTCCTCGCTCTCTCCTCTCTCTCTCTCCCCCCTTCTCTCTCCCCTCCTCTCTCTCTCTCTCTCTCTACGTCTATATTTGCATTTTAATTTTCTTTCTTTTGATATTGTTGTTTGAGGCAGAGTTAATCCCGAGCTCGGCACCTTAAAATGTAAATGATATCGTTTTCTTTTTCAAACGTACGGCTTTTTAAAAAAAAATTATCTCATCTTATGTACTATCAAAATTTAAAAAAAGAAATAAAAGGAAAAGAAAAAAAAATGTATCAAAACATACAAGAAAGTGTAACCTTCGTACCCGGAATGACAAATGCCGGGCATTTTAACCACTTGCCGACGAGCGCACGCCCTTTTACGTTGGCAGAATGGCACGGACAGGCAACTGGGCGTACAGGTATGTCCGTTTAAGTTTGCCGCCGTGTGGGTGCGTGCAGGGCCGATCCTCGGCAGGGTGCACAGGGTGCTTTGCACCCAGGCTCCTGCAGAGGTGGGGGCGCCGAAGTGCCAGAGTTCTCCCCTCCCTCCTTCTCTCCTTGTTTGTGTACTATATCTCCTGTACTATGTCTGCAGTCTCTGACCATCTCCTGTATCATGTCTGCAGTCTGTGACCATCTCCTGTATCATGTCTGCTGTCTGTGACCGTCTTCTTTATCATGTCTGCAGTCTCTGACGGTCTCCTGTATCATGTCTGCAGTCTCTGACCATCTCCTGTATCATGTCTGCAGTCTGTGACCGTCTTCTTTATCATGTCTGCAGTCTCTGACGGTCTCCTGTATCATGTCTGCAGTCTCTGACCATCTCCTGTATCATGTCTGCAGTCTGTGACCGTCTCCTGTACTATGTCTGCAGTCTCTGACCGTCTCCTGTATTATGTCTGCAGTCTGTGACCGTCTCCTTTATTATGTCTGCAGTCTCTGACGGTCTCCTGTATCATGTCTGCAGTGTCTGACCATCTCCTGTATCATGTCTGCAGTCTTTGACGGTCTCCTGTACTATGTCTGCAGTCTCTGACCGTCTCCTGTATCATGTCTGCAGTCTGTGACCGTCTCCTTTATCATGTCTGCAGTCTCTGACAGTCTCCTGTATCATGTCTGCAGTCTCTGACCATCTCCTGTATCATGTCTGCAGTCTCTGACCATCTCCTGTATCATGTCTGCAGTCTCTGACCGTCTCCTGTATCATGTCTGTAGTATGTCTGGGGGTCTTTCTAACAGACTCTCTAACAGAAGCCCTCTCTGTGTCCATCAGAGAGCCCCCCTCCCCCCTCCAGGTCCCAATTAAGTTCTCTGCTCCTCTTCCTGTATTTTGTTTATTGTTAAGAGATCATGTAAGGATCCCAGGGTAATGAAGACTTCGTGGGGGAGCATCTCTGCGGTTGAGTCATTGCCATAGAAACATTTGTAAAGGGGAGGAGTTAGTAAAATGACGACGCCCATGTGGGGGCGCTAGAAATATTTCTGCATCCAGGCGCCTGTGACCCTAGGATCGGCCCTGGATGCGTGCACCTGACTACCGTGAGCTCCATCACCGTGCCCGCGGATGTCCGCCGGTGTCCCGCGATCGTGTCACGGAGCGGGAGAATGGGGGGATGTCTATGTAAACAAGACATCTCCCTGTTCTGCGTAGTGACAGGACACTGATCATCTGCTCCCTGTCATCGGAAGCAGTGATCAGTGTTGTGTCACAGTAAACCCCGCTCCCACACAGTTAGAATCACTCCCTAGGACACACTTAACCCCTTCTTTGCCCCCTAGTGGTCAACCCCTTCATTGCTAGTGTCATTTATACAGTAATCAGTGCATTTTTATAGCGCTGGTCGCTGTATAAATGTGAATAGTCCCAAAATAGCGTCAAAAGTGTCCGCCATAATGTCGCAGTCACGATAAAAATCGATGATCACCGCCATTACTAGTAAAATTTTTTTTTTATAAAAATGCCATAAAACTATCCCCTATTTTGTAGACGCTATAACTTGTGCGCAAACCAATCAATAAACGCTTATTGTTTTTTTTTTTTACCATAAATAGGTAGAAGAATACGTATCGGCCTAAACTGAGGAAATAAAATTGTTTTTATATATTTTTTGGGGGATATTTATTATAGCAAAAAGTAAAAAAAAGTTGTTGTTTTTTTTCAAAATTGTTGCTCTTTTTTTGTTTATAGCGCAAAAAATAAAAACATGCGCACTCTGAAATATTTTGTTTCGGGAACTGCCAAAATTTGTTTTTAATTATTTTGTTTCCCTAAAAAATGCATTCTTCCGAAAATCCGAATGAATTAAGGTGGAATCTGTCATTGAAGGCTTATGGTGTCTGTCGGATGTTCTAAGAAGATTCGACGGAGCAGCTAAACTGTCCGACGCCGCGATCGTACGTTTCCGGTCTAATGCTCCGCCCACAAGCTATAGTAGAAATCTAATGTTGTATGACTAATAATGATTATATTTATTAATTATTATTACTAGTCAATCAACATTAGAATTCTTCTATAGCCTATGGGCGGAGCATGTGACCGGAAATGTACGATTGCGGCGATCGTACGTTTTTAGCTGCTTCGTCGAATCTTCATGTCTCTATAATGTCGAATCTTTTCTCTCCATTTCGAATCTTTTCTCTCCATTTCGAATCTTTTCTCTCTATAATGTCAAATCTTTTCTCTCTATGTCGAATCTTTTCTCTCTATAATGTCGAATCTTTTCTCGCTATAATGTCAAATCTTTTCTCGCTATAATGTCAAATCTTTTCTCTCTATAATGTCAAATCTTTTCTCTCTATAATGTTGAATCTTTTCTCTCTATAATGTCGAATCTTTTCTCTCTATAATGTTGAATCTTTTCTCTCTATAATGTCGGATCTTTTCTCTCTATAATGTCGGATCTTTTCTCTCTATAATGTCGAATCTTTTCTCTCCATTTCTAAATCTTTTCTCTCCATTTCGAATCTTTTCTTTCTATGTCGAATCTTTTCTCTCTATGTCGAATCTTTTCTCTCTATAATGTCAAATCTTTTCTCTCTATGTCGAATCTTTTCTCTCTATATTGAATCTTTTCTCTCCATTTCGAATCTTTTCTCTCTATATTGAATCTTTTCTCTCCATTTCGAATCTTTTCTCTCTATGTCGAATCTTTTCTCTCTATATTGAATCTTTTCTCTCTATGTCAAATCTTTTCTCTCCATTTAGAATCTTTTCTCTCTATGTCGAATCTTTTCTCTCTATGTCGAATCTTTTCTCTCTATGTCAAATCTTTTCTCTCTGCGTCAAATCTTTTCTCTCTATGATGTCAAATCTTTTCTCTATAATGTCAAATCTTTTCTCTCCATTTCGAATCTTTTCTCTCCATTTCGAATCTTTTCTCTCCATTTCGAATCTTTTCTCTCTATGTCGAATCTTTTCTCTCTATATTGAATCTTTTCTCTCTATGTCAAATCTTTTCTCTCCATTTCAAATCTTTTCTCTCTATGTCGAATCTTTTCTCTCTATGTCAAATCTTTTCTCTCTATATTGAATCTTTTCTCTCTATGTCAAATCTTTTCTCTCCATTTCGAATCTTTTCTCTCTATGTCGAATCTTTTCTCTCTATGTCAAATCTTTTCTCTCTATGTCAAATCTTTTCTCTCTATAATGTCAGATCTTTTCTCTTTATAATTTTGAATCTTTTCTCTCTATGTCAAATCTTTTCTCTCTATGTCAAATCTTTTCTCTCTATAATGTCAGATCTTTTCTCTTTATAATTTTGAATCTTTTCTCTCTATGTCAAATCTTTTCTCTCTATGTCGAATCTTTTCTCTCTATAATGTCAGATCTTTTCTCTTTATAATTTTGAATCTTTTCTCTCTATGTCGAATGTTTTCTCTCTATAATGTCAGATCTTTTCTCTTTATAATGTTGAATCTTTTCTCTCTATGTCGAATCTTTTCTCTCTATAATGTCAAATGTTTTCTCTCTATAATGTCGAATCTTTTCTCTGTATGTCGAATCTTTTCTCTGTATGTCGAATAATCTCGGACTAATATTTAGTTAGGTTAGGCACATTCCACATTCAACCGCAGGTTCGATAGACACAGATCGCTATTGTCACCGTCATGTCGAATCTCCTATCTATATCCAACTGTTGTCGCACCGAAACAAAAAAAAATTTTGTCGGATCTTTCAGATTCCGGATTCTGCGCATTCGTTATCGTTTGTTACTGTAAAACGAACGCGAAAATCCCAGAAAACAAATGCGCATGTCTATCAAATACCCCCAAAAGAAAGCTCTATTTGTGGGTGAAAAAAGGACGTCAATTTTGTCTGGGAGCAACGTCGCACGACCGCGCAATTGTCAGTTAAAGCGACGCCGTGCCGAATCGCAAAAAGTGGCCCCCGGTCATTGGGCAGCCAAACTAGTAATCCTCCGGGGGTGAAGTGGTTAATCTGACGATTGTAGGAGTACGGGGACAATGAGGAGAGCGTAGAAGGAGACGCATGACACAAACGGCGGTGATGATCATGAGATCTGGCGGGTCCAGGAAATCCTCGGCCTGAGCCGGTGTCCCCTTCCTCCAAGCTGTCCGGTCCTAATATCCAACGATGTCATTGAGTTCAATCTCATTAGCTCCTTAAAGCTGTTAAATAACCGGCTACCACACCAAGGTGTCTATAAATGTAACACAAGCTGAAGTTTAATCTGCTTATATTTTGCCTTATATGCCCCCCTCCCCCACCCCACCTCCATCATCAACATGCTAATGACATAAAACCTTTCCATGTTCATTACATACCTTATTTTAGAACCAGTGATGTCATCACATGGGTCTCCGCGCTTCTACAAGCAATGTCGGAAAATCGTGGCTGGTGGGAGGGGCCGGCGTGGGGGGCTGCCTGAAAACACCACAACCCTGTGCCTCAATTTTCCTTTCAACAACCCTCAGCCCTAGTGCAAGCAATGCAGCGCCCTGCATGTAGATTAGGGGACGGATGCATGGATTGGGGGGGGGGGCGTCGCACCTGCGCCCCTAATGGACGGGCCGTCACTGAGTTGTTCAAGTATAAAAAATACCTTGATAGGTAGGTTGAGGTAAGTGGAAAGATAGCGCTGGACCCGCAGATTTATGTTACTGAAATGTTATCTTAAAGTGATATTAAAGGCAAAAAGGGGTCATCTGATAGTAAAGGGTGACTCCAATTTAATGGGGGGCTTCTGATATAAAAGGGGGGCTTCTGATATAAAAGGGGGACTTCTGATGTGAAGGAGGGGCCTATGGTGTGAACGGGGGACTGTGATGTGAAGGAGGGGCCTATGTTGTGAACGGGGGACCGTGATGTGCAGGAGGGGCCTATGGTGTGAACGGGGGACTGTGATGTGAAGGAGGGGCCTATGATGATTGGGACCCTAATGTAAGGGGGGCACTAATGGGGATCCTGATGTAAGGGGTGAGTGTGATGGGGACCCTGATTTAAGAGACTACTCTGATGGGAACCCTGATGTAAGGGGGGACTCTTATGGGGACCTTGATATAAGGAGCGACTCTGATTGGCACCCTACATAAGGGGGGACTCTGATGAGGACCCTGATTTAAGAGACTACACTGATGGAGACCCTGATGTAAGGGGGGACTCTGATGGGGACCCTATGGGGTTTAAGGGGGTTTAGATGGGGATCCTGAATCTGATGGGGACCCTGATGTAAGGAGCGACTCTGCTTGGGACCCTATCATAAGGGGAGACTCTGATGTGGACACTGATTTTAGAGACTACTGTGATGGAGACCCTGGTGTAAGGGGGGACTCTGATGAGGACCCTATGGGGTTTAAGGGGGGCTCAGATAGGGATCCTGAATCTGATGGGGAACCTGATTTAAAAGACTACTCTGATGGGAACCCTGATGTAAGGGGGGACTCTGATGGGAACCCTGATATAAGGAGCGACTCTAATTGGGACCCTACATAAGGGGGGACTCTGCTGAGGACCCTGATTTAAGAGACTACTCTGATGGGGACCCTGATGTAAGGGGGACTCTGATGGGGACCCTGATGTAAGGAGCGACTCTGCTTGGGACTCTATCATAAGGGGGACTTTAATTTGGGACCCTGATGTAAGGGGGACTCTAATGGGGACCCTGATGTAAGGGGGACTCTGATGGGACCCTGATATAAGGAGCGACTGCTTAGGACCCTATCATAAGTGGGGACTCTGATGGGACCCTGATGTAAGGGGTGAATGTGATGGGGACCCTGATTTAAGAGACTACTCTGATGGGGACCCTGATGTAAGGGGGACTCTGATTGGGACCCTATCATAAGGGGGGACTCTGATTGAGACCCTATTGTAATGGGGAGATTCTTATGTGAAAGGGGGACTTAATGTGAGGGGGGTGAAGGGGGGCTGTGATGTAGAAGGGGGACACTGATATAATTGGAGTTCCTAGATTGTGAAGGGGGATTTCTAATGTGATCTTATCTCGAAAATGTACTGACACAAATCTTTGTATTTTGCCGGATTATTTTCATGTATTTTCTATGCTCATCAGCTCCACCCGGTGGCCATAATGTGGTATTGTATTAAAATAAATTGATCAGGAACATACTACATTATGGCCACTAGATGGAGCCGACGTTCATAGGAGAAAAAGCTAATTAAACATTCACACAACATATATTTTTTATATAAATAGCCCCCTAAATACGACGCACTCCATATGAGACAATGTATCAGACGTTGGGTCGGGTTTTTATCACGTTTCTTATTGCTAAAAATAATGGGCTAGATTCAGGTAGATGCGCCCAGTATTACGGCGGCGCAGCGTATCGTATTTACGTTGCGCCACCGTAAGTTTGAGAGGCTGTATTCACAAAGCACTTGCCTCCTAACTTACGGCGGCGTAGTGTAAATGGGGCCGGCCGTAAGCGCGCCTCATTCAAATGATGATGAGGGGGGCGTGTTTTATTTAAATTAAGGTTGACCCCGCGTTTTTTACGTTTTTTACGAACGGCGCAGTAAAAAGACGTTTGTGAAAGAATCCCAGAGCGCATGCTCGAAATTCCGCCGCAAATCGTCATTGCTTTCGACGTGAACGTAAATTACGTCCAGCCCTATTCGCGAACGACTTACGCAAACGTCGTAAAAAATTCAAATTTCGAAGCGGGAACGACGTCCATACTTAACATTGGCTGCGCCACCTAATAGCAGGAGCAACCTTTACGTCGAAAAAGCCTAACGCAAACGACGTAAATAAATTGCGCCGGGCGTACGTACGTTTGTGAATCGGCGTATCTAGGTCATTTGCATATTCTACGCCGAAAACGACGGAAGCGCCACCTAGCGGCCAGCGGCATTATTGCACCCTAAGATACGACGGCGTAGGAGACTTACGCCGCTCGTATCTTAGCCTAATTTAAGCGTATCTGGTTTCCAGAATACGCTTAAATTTACGACGGCGTAGATTCAGCGTTACGTCGGCGTATCTACGTAACTACTACCTGAATCTAGCCCAAAATCTCTCTTCAGGAATCCCGGACTCGCCGACGGCAATTTCCTCGAACTGCAGAAAGTGGGAGATGTTTTGTGTTGATATTTCGGTGTTGTCGGCACAGATCACCCGCATAATGAGACGTCTCTTTGTGACTCGCCGGCGCTGTTCTGCCCTCTCCAGACTCGCAATACGAAGGATTTAAATGCGGAATTATTATTTGCTTTTATTTCTTTTCCACGTGAAAAAAAAAAACACCTGCGGCTCCGAAGGATTTAACAAAAGTGCACTTGTAAATGATTGTAAAAATAAAGTTATTATGTCGGAGGAAATGAGAATCTGCCGCTCGCTGATAGAATTTTTTTCCCGCGCCGCTCGATAGAGAAACAGCGACTCGGTGAAAAGGAGCCATCGCCGGGACGATCCGCGGCGGCTTTTACAAGGCTGTAGCTTTAGACAAAGGAGCTCAGAATTCCGCTTCCATTCGTAGAAATTCTTAGAAAGTTCACGGGGCAGATCCTCAAAGAAATTGCGCCGGCGTATCTGTTGATACGCCGCGTAATTTCAAATTTTGCGCGTCGTATCTTTGTTTTGGTATCCACCAAACAAGATACGACGGCATCTGTGTTAGATCCGACAGACAGACTTAGTACGCCGTCGGATCTTAGATGCAATTTTCTGGCGGCCGCTGGGTGGCGTTCACATCGTAATCTGCGTCGAGTATGCAAATTAGCTTTTTCCGACGATCCACGAACGTACGAGCGGCCGTCGCATTCTTTTATGTCGTTTCCGTTCGGCTTTTTCCGGCATATAGTTAAAGCTTCTATCTGGTGGCGTACTCAATGTTAAGTATGGCCGTCGTTCCCGTGTATAATTTTGAAAAATTTAACGTCGTTTGCGTAAGTCGTCCGTGAATGGGGCTGGACGCCATTTACGTTCACGACAAAAACAATGACGTCCTTGCGACGTCATTTGGAGCAATGCACCCTGGGAGTTTTGACGGACGGGGCATGCGCAGTTCGTTCAGCGCGGGGACGCGCTTCATTTAAATGAAACACGCCCCCTACTCGTCGCATTTGAATTCCGCGCCCTTACGCCGCGAGAAATACACTACGCCGCCGTAACTTACGGCGCAAATTCTTTCTGGATTCAAACCAAAGCCAGGCAAGTTACGGTGGCGTAGCGTATCTCAGATACGCTGCGCCGGTGCAGATCTTTGAGGATCTGCCCCTACGTCTTAACCACTTGCCCACCGGGCCTATTCTGGCACTTCTCTCCTTCATGTAAAAATCAAAAGTTTTTTGTTAGAAAATTAATCAGAACCCCCAAACATTATATATATTTTTTTTAGCAGACACCCTAGGGAATCAAATGGCGGTCATTGCAACTTTTTTTCTCGCACGGAATTTGCGCAATCATTTTTCAAACGCCTTTTTTTGGAAAAAAAAACGGTTTCATGAACTAAAAAATAACAAAACAGTAAAGTTAGCCCAATTTTTTGTATAATGTGAAAGACGATGTTACGCCGAGTAAATGAGGGCCAGATCCTCAAAAGAGATACGGCGGCGTAACTGCTGTTACTCCGTCGTATCCCTGGTCCTAACTATGGAACTGATCCACAGAATCAGTTTCCCATAGTTAGGACGAAGATCCGGCATGTGTAATTGAATTACACTGTCGGATCTTAAGGATGCAATTCTAGGCCGGCCGCTAGGTGGCGAGGCCATTGAGGCCGGCGTAGAATATGCAAATGACCAGTTACGGCGATCCACGAACGCTCCGACGGGCCCGACGCTCTAAATCTACGTCGTTTACGTCGAGTTCCGCCGCGTAAAACTACCCTAGCCCTAGTTGTCCTAAGCCATGTTAAGTATGGCCGTCGTTCCCGCGTCGAATTTTAAATTCTACGTCGTTTGCGTAAGACGTCCGTGAATGGCGCTGGACGCCATTTACGTTAACGTCTAAGCAAATGACGTCGGAGCGACGTCAGTTAGCGCAATGCACGTCGGGTAATTTACCCGACGGAGCATGCGCAGTACGTCCGGCGCGGGAGCGCGCCTAATTTAAATGGGACTCGCCCATTTGAATAGGAACGCCTTGCGCCGGACGGATTTAAGTTACAGCGCCGCAAAATTCCAGGTAAGTGCTTTGTGGATCGGCACCTAACTTGGGAATTTTGCGGCGGAGTAACTTAAATCCGAAAAGTTACGTTGCGCCGCGGCTTTGTGGATAACCCCCTAGATACCTAACATGTCACGCTTTAAAATTGCGCACACTCATGGATTGGCGCCAAACTTTGGTACTTAAAAATCTCCATAGGTGACGCTTTAACATTTTTTACAGGTTACTATTTTCGAGTTACAGAGGAGGTCTAGTGCTAGAATTGTTGCACACGCTCTAACGCAAATTATTTTTAATTTTATTTTTATTTTACTTATTTTTTTTATTTTTACACTTTTATTCACATTTTTTTTTTGATCACTTTTATTACACGGAATGTAAACATCCCTTGTAATAGGAATCAGTGTGACAGGTCCTCTTGGAGAGATGCGGGGTCAATAAGACCTCCCCTCCCCCCACATCTCTCCTCCAGGCTTACAAGCATGAAATTGGTGAAACAAAAATCACAGATCTCATGCCGACAGCCACGATTGCTTGTTTACTTCCGGGTTCCCGGGCGTGACCTCATAACGTCGCGCCCGGGCCTCCGACGATCATAGAGATGACTGGTGACCATCTGGTCACCAGCCATCTCTATGCTTTCCAGGCAACCGATTCGCTCTCCGGGCCCCCGATGGCACAGGAGAGCCCGGAGAAGCACCGGATGGCAGCGGGAGAGGGGGGACATCCCCTCCCGCTGCCTATAAGAACAATCAAGCGGTGGAACCGCCGCTTTGATCATTCTTATCGTGCGCAGAATCGGTGGCTGAAGACGGTGATATCTGAATGATGCCTGTAGCTGAACCCATCATTCAGATATCACCGCACAAAGCACAGGACGTCATATGACGTCCTCCCGTGGACAAGTGGTTAAAGGTGAACTCCGTGAAAAGCAAATATTGTCTATATCAGTCATGTGACTTCTCCTGGAATCTCGGTGATCTTGGTGCATTTCTTCCCGCGTGAGACTTCCTGTAATAAAGACCGCCCACTGCTGCTCTCTCTCCTTGTGCAGAGAGACTGGTCATGTCTCCGCCCCTCCTGTAGTATTCTGTAGTGGGTGGAGCCTGCTGGGCCCCTCCCACTAGGGTGCCCACATGTCCCGGATTGCCCAGGACAGTCCCGCCATTGACATGTCCGTCCCGGGTCCCGGGCACCTCACAATACAATGTCCCAAAATGAAATAGAGGACACAGCCACCCCCCTACTAACGAATAACTACATTTCCGGAACTGGTTGCTAGAGCCGGCGCTGCCTGGCATCTTGCAACCAGTGACAATTTACTCTCAGACAGTGAGACCGAGAGCAAGACTGGTCATGTCTCCGCCCCTCCTGTAGTAGGTGGAGCCTGCTGGGCCCCTCCCACAGCTCTGCTCTCTCTCTCCTTGTGCAGGAGATCTGGCCTTGTCTCCGCCACTCCTGTAGTATTCTGTACTAGATGGAGCCTGTGAGCCCCTCCCACAGCTCTGCTCTCTCTCTCTCTTTCCTTGTGCAGAAGATCTGGTCTTGTCTCCGCCCCCTCCTGTAGTTTTCTGTAGTAGGTGGAGCCTGCTGGGCCCCTCCCACAGCTCTGCTCTCTCTCTCTCTTTCCTTGTGCAGAAGATCTGGTCTTGTCTCCGCCCCCTCCTGTAGTTTTCTGTAGTAGGTGGAGCCTGCTGGGCCCCTCCCACAGCTCTGCTCTCTCTCCTTGTGCAGGAGATCTGGCCTTGTCTCTGCCACTCCTGTAGTATTCTGTACTAGGTGGAGCCTGTGAGCCCCTCCCACAGCTCTGCTCTTTCTCCTTGTGCAGAAGATCTGGTCTTGTCTCCACCCCCTCCTGTAGTATTCTGTACTAGATGGAGCCTGTGAGCCCCTCCCACAGCTCTGCTCTCTCTCTCTTTCCTTGTGCAGAAGATCTGGTCTTGTCTCCGCCCCCTCCTGTAGTTTTCTGTAGCAGGTGGAGCCTGCTGGGCCCCTCCCACAGCTCTGCTCTCTCTCCTTGTGCAGGGAGACTGGTCATGTCTCCGCCACTCCTGTAGTTTTCAGTAGTAGGTGGAGCCTGTGAGCCCCTCCCACAGCTCTGCTCTCTCTCCTTGTGCAGAAGATCTGGTCTTGTCTCCGCCCCCTCCTGTAGTTTTCTGTAGTAGGTGGAGCCTGTGAGCCCGTCCCACAGCTCTGCTCTCTCTCTCTCCTTGTGCAGGAGATCTGGCCTTGTCTCTGACACTCCTGTAGTAGGTGGAGCCTGCTGGGCCCCTCCCACAGCTCTGCTCTCTCTCTCTCCTTGTGCAGGAGATCTGGCCTTGTCTCTGACACTCCTGTAGTAGGTGGAGCCTGCTGGGCCCCTCCCACAGCTCTGCTCTCTCTCCTTGTGCAGAAGACCTGGTCTTGTCTCCGCCCCCTCCTGTAGTTTTCTGTAGTGGGTGCAGCCTGCCGGCCCCTCCCACAGCTCTTCTCACTCCCCTTGTGGAGGAGGACTGATCTGGTCTCCGCCCCCTCCTGTAGTTTTCTACAGGAAACTTTTTGTAGGTGGAGCCTGCTAGGCCCTTCCCGCAACACTTCCCTCATTCTCTTCTTGTGCAGGGGGACTGGTCATGTCTCCACCCCCTCCTGTAGTATGCTGTAGTGGGTGGAGCCTACTAGGGCCCCTGTCACAGCTCTGCTCTCTCTTCTTGGGCAGGCAGACTGGTCTGGTCTCCGCCCCCACCTCCTGTAGTATTCTGTCTTAGGTGGAGCCTGCTGGACCCCTCCCGCAGCTCTTCTCTCTCTTCCTGTGCAGGAGGAGGAGCCAGAATTGACCAGGCACGAAGGAGAAAAAAAAGTTCCTCCTCTGCTCTGAATGCTGGGGCCTCACCTCGGCCTTTACGACGTGACGTCACTGGTTGCTAGATGTAAGGCGGCAGGTGAATCTAGCAACCAGTGCAGAATGTAAAAAAAAAAAATATATACAATACAATACAAGTGAGTGCAGATGCTCATCAGAGCTTACAATCTATCATTCATTTCAGCCATTTGAAACTGTTATTCTTTTAATTAACCACTTCCGGACCGCCGCATGTACATTTACGTCGGCAGAATGGCACGGACAGGCACATTGGCGTACCTGTACATCCCTGCCTAGACGTGGGTCGGGGGTCCGATCGGGACCCCCCCCCCGGTACATGCGGTGGTTCCTGTGGCTTTAGGAGCGATCCGGGACGAGGGCGCGGCTATTCGTTTCTAGCCGCCCCCTCACGATCGCTCCCTGGAGCTGAAGAACGGGGAGAGCCGTATGTAAACACGGCTTCCCCGTGCTTCACTGTGGCGGCTGCATCGATCGAGTGATCCCTTTTATAGGGAGACTCGACCGCTGACGTCACACCTACAGCCACACCCCCCTACAGTTGTAAACACACAGTAGGTGAACCCTAACTCCTACAGCGCCCCCTGTGGTTAACTCCCAAACTGCAACTGTCATTTTCACAATAAACAATGCAATTTAAATGCATTTTTTGCTGTGAAAATGCCAATGGTCCCAAAAATGTGTCAAAAGTGTCCGATGTGTCCGCCATAATGTCGCAGTCACGAAAAAAATCGCTGATCGCCGCCATTAGTAGTAAAAAAAAAAAAAAAAAACTATCCCCTATTTTGTAAACGCTATAAATTTTGCGCAAACCAATCGATAAACGCCTATTGCGATTTTTTTTTTACCAATAATAGGTAGAAGAATACGTATCGGCCTAAACTGAGGAAATTTTTTTTTTTTATATATTTTTGGGGGATATTTATTATAGCAAAAAGTTAAAAAAAATGCATTTTTTTCAAAATTGTCGCTCTATTTTTGTTTATAGCGCAAAAAATAAAAACCGCAGAGGTGATCAAATACCACCAAAAGAAAGCTCTATTTGTGGGGAAAAAAGGACGCCAATTTTGTTTGGGAGCCATGCCGCACGACCGCGCAATTGTCTGTTAAAGGGACGCAGTGCCGAATCGCAAAACCTGGCCTGGGCATTTAGCTGCCTAAAGGTCCGGGGCTTAAGTGGTTAAAATATAACGAATTAGGTAACAAAAAAAAAAAAAAGATATTTTTGCAATGACGGCGGGTCACATGGCAAAACAAGGGAACAGTAGAGCAGATTGCCGGTCACCTGTACAGTGCTGAGCATTAATAGGTCACGGCCCAAAGAGCAATTCCATGGGCCATCTGTACACATACTTTGTACAATCCTCCAGATTTATCACCGAGTGTGTCGGGAGAATCCCATAAATCCAGCCTGTGAGATGCCATTACTCGTGTGTGTGTGTGTGTGTGTGTGCGTGTGTATATACAGGGCTGCCTTCAGGAATTATGGGGCCCGTTAAAAAGACCTCTGGGCCCTTTAATAAAAAAAATATATATATATATATATATATATATATATATATATATATATATATATATATATATATATATATATATATATATATATACAAAATAAATAAAAAAAAATAATAAAAAAAATCGGGACCTGGGGACCTCTGGGCCCTTTAACCACTTAAGACCCAGACCTTTATGCAGGTAAAGGGCCTGGCCAGTTTTTGCGATTCGGCACTGCGTCGCTTTAACTGACAATTGCGCGGTCGTGCGACGCGGCTCCCAAACAAAATTGACGTCCTTTTTTCCCCACAAATAGAGCTTTCTTCTGGTGGTATTTGATCACCTCTGCGGTTTTTATTTTTTTGCGCTATAAACAAAAATTAGAGCGACAATTTAGAAAAACATGCAATATTTTTTACTTTTTTATATAATAAGGGGGGACTCTGATGTGACCCTGATGTAAAGGGGTGAATGTGATGGGGACCCTTATTTAAGGAGGACTCTGATTGGGACCCTATTGTAATGGGGAGATTCTTATGTGAAATGGGGACTTAATGTGAAAACAAGATACGGCGGCATCTGTGTTAGATCCGACAGGCGTACGCCTTAGTACGCCGTCGGATCTTAAATGCAATTTTCCGGCGGCCGATAGGTGGCGTTTCCGCGTTGAGTATGCAAATTAGCTATTTCCGACGATCCACGAACGTATGCGCGGCCGTCGCATTTTTTTACGTTGTTTCCGTTCGGCTTTTTCCGGCATATAGTTAAAGCTGCTATCTGGTGGCGTACTCAATGTTAAGTATGGCCGTCCTAATTTTGAAAATTTTACGTAGTTTGCGTAAGTCGTCCGTGAATGGGGCTGGACGCCATTTACGTTCACGTAGAAAACAATGACGTCATTTGGAGCAATGCACCATGGGAGTTTTGAAGGACGGGGCATGCGCAGTTCGTTCGGCGCGGGGACGCGCTTCATTTAAATGAAACACGCCCCCTACTCGCCGCATTTGAATTCCACGCCCTTACGCCGCGAGAGATATACTCTGCCGCCGTAACTTACGTCGCGAATTCTCTCAGGATTCAAAGAATAGCAAAGTAAGTTACAGCGGCGTAGCGTATCTCACATCTGCGCCGGGCGCAGCGTAGGTATGTGGATCTGCCCCTAAAAGTGCAAATGAAATACAGAAATTAGATTACGATGTTGTCTGTCATAGACTGTCTAAAAAAAAAAGAAAAGGAAAACAGATGATTTGTTCGTTTTTCTCGACGCAATAAATTCCCCCGCTAGATATAGATTTTTATACTTAATACGCTCTTTAATCTCCATCGCCAGGTGACGTCCCCCATGGTCCTCCCATTAGATGAATCCTGATTTAAAGTTGCCTTCCCAATCCATCAATATGGCGGGCAGAGAGCGACCAATTTGGTGAGACTCGGGAGGCGCCGGGGCGCAGAGAGAAATTAAAGAATATGCAGCAGAAGCAAATCCAATCCCACAGATGTTTATTACAGGAATCTGTCATTGCCGGGGGGCTTTTAATTAAAAAATAAGTACCTATTGTAGACGACGTTACGGGAAGGAGCTAAACTTTCATTAATCTTCACAACATTAACCGGCTCATTCCGACTTGTCCCGGCAAAATGTTTTTTTTTTACATTTTTGGCTAAGGACTGATTTTTATTTATTTTTTATTTGTTTTAATCTCTATTTGGCCACATTAAATGTGGGAGGTGTGACGATTAAGTTTCATTCCGCGCAACGTTCTAAATAATAGTACAAGTCATAACATTTTTTAGGCTCTGGAAATGGCTTATTGTTTCCAGAAACTGTGCGGCACCCGGATAATTAGTCGCTGTAAAAAATTGCTACATTTATAATTAAAGTCTTTTTATTCCGCAGATTAAAAAATTGATTAAAAAAAAAGTGATACCATGTGTAGAGGTGCGACACGAGCCATTTTGCTTCTAATGCTTTTAGAATAAATTTAAAACCAATCGCTATACTGTTATATGAGCTTCAAAGTGTAAATCCAAAATAATTTTTTATTTTTTTTTGTTAAAGTGAAACCTTAAAAATGAAAAATTCCTTCAAATATAGTGCCTGGGGGGTCCTTTTAGTCTGCCTGGAAAGTTTGGCATCTGTACCATGTATAGAACCTGCTGCAGCAAAAATTACATTTATAAAGGAATAAAAGTGACTCTTACATTTTTGGCAATACAATACCATTGCTGGCAATAGAAAAAAAAAGTAATACAATGTGTAGTAGAGGTGCGACACAAGCCATTTTGTTTCTAATGCTTTTAGAAAAAAAAAACAATCGCTACACTGTTATATTAGCTTCAAAGTATAAATCCAAAAAGTAATTTATTTATTTTTTAAAGTGAAATTCTAAAAATGAAAAATTCCTTTAAATATAGTGCCTTGGGGGTCCCCTTAGTCTACCTGTAAAGTTTAACATCTGTACCATGTATAGAACCTGCTGCAGCAAAAATTACATTTATAAAGGAATACAAATGACGCTTACATTTTTGGCAATACAATACCATTGCTGGCATTAGAAAAATAAAAAAAAAGTGATACAGTGTGTAGAGGTGCGACATAAGCCATTTTGTTTCTAATGCTTTTGGAAAAAATTTAAAACCAATCGCTACACTGTTATATGAGCTTCAAAGTGTAAATACAGAAGCATTTTTTTTTTAAAGTGAAACCAAAAAAAATGAAAAAATCCTTTAAATATAGTGCCTGGGGGTCCCCCTAGTCTACCTGTAAAGTGGGGCATGTATAGAACCTGCTGCAGCAACATTTTTGGCAATACAATACCATTGCTGGCAATAGAAAAATAAAATGATACAATGTGTAGAGGTGCGACACGAGCCATTTTGCTTCTAATGCTTTTAGAATAAATTCAAAACCAATCGCTACACTGTTATATGAGCTTCAAAGTGTGAATCCAAAATAATTTTTTTTTTTTTTTTTAAAGTGAAACCATAAAAATGAAAAATTCCTTCAAATATAGTGCCTGGGGGGTCCTTTTAGTCTGCCTGTAAAGTTTGGCATCTGTACCATGTATAGAACCTGCTGCAGCAAAAATTACATTTATAAAGGAATAGAAATTACGCTTACATTTTTGGCAATACAATACCATTGCTGGCAATAGAAAAAAAAAGTGATACACTGTGTAGTAGAGGTGCGACACGAGCCATTTTGTTTCTAATGCTTTTAGAAAAAAAAAAAAAACAATCGCTACACTGTTATATTAGCTTCAAAGTATAAATCCAAAAAGTAATTTATTTATTTTTTAAAGTGAAATTCTAAAAATGAAAAATTCCTTTAAATATAGTGCCTTGGGGGTCCCCTTAGTCTGCCTGTAAAGTTTGACATCTGTACCATGTATAGAACCTGCTGCAGCAAAAATTACATTTATAAAGGAATACAAATGACGCTTACATTTTTGGCAATACAATACCATTGCTGGCATTAGAAAAATAAAAAAAAAGTGATACAGTGTGTAGAGGTGCGACACAAGCCATTTTGTTTCTAATGCTTTTAGAAAAAAAATTAAAACCAATCGCTACACTGTTATATGAGGTTCAAAGTGTAAATCCAAAAGCATTTTTTTTTAAAGTGAAAC
Source organism: Rana temporaria (assembly GCF_905171775.1). Lineage (NCBI taxonomy): Eukaryota > Metazoa > Chordata > Amphibia > Anura > Ranidae > Rana > Rana temporaria. The sequence goes on along the minus strand of NC_053492.1, from coordinate 478,371,866 downwards.
CAAAAAAAATCCTTTAAATATAGTGCCTGGGGGTCCCCTTAGTCTACCTGTAAAGTGGGGCATGTATAGAACCTGCTGCAGCAAAATTTTTGGCAATACAATACCATTGCTGGCAATAGAAAAATAAAAAATAAAATGATACAATGTGTAGAGGTGTGACATGAGCCATATTGCTTCTAATGCTTTTAGAATAAATTAAAAACCAATCGCTACAACTGTTATATGAGCTTCAAAGTGTAAATCCAAAATAATTTTTTATTTTTTTTTGTTAAAGTGAAACCATAAAAATGAAAAATTCCTTTAAATATATTGCCTTGGGGGTCCCCTTAGTCTGCCTGTAAAGTTTGGCATCTGTACCATGTATAGAACCTGCTGCAGCAAAAATTACATTTTTAAAGGAATAGAAATTACGCTTACATATTTGGCAATACAATACCATTGCTGGCAATAGAAACAGAAAAAGTGATACAATGGCCCGGATTCAGAAAGAAGATACGACGGCGTATCTCTGGGTCCGGCCGGTCGTATCTATGCGCCTGATTCATAGAATCAGGTTACGCATAGATATCCCTAAGATCCGACAGGTGTAAGTGACTTACACCGTCGGATCTTAGGCTGCAATTCCAGGCCGGCCGCTAAGTGGCGCTTCCGTATTATTACGCGAGGAATATGCAAGAGTTACGCCGATTCAGAAACGAACGACCGCCCGGCGTTTTTTTTTACGTCGTTTGCGTTCGGCTTTTTCCGGCGTATAGTTACCCCTGCTATATGAGGCGTAGCTAATGTTAAGTATGGCCGTCGTTCCCGCGCCAAGTTTTGAAATCTGACATCGTTTGCGTAAGTCGTTCGCGAATACGGATGGACGTAATTTACGTTCCCGTCGATACCAATGACGTCCTTGCGACGCCATTTAGAGCAATGCACTCTGGGATTTTTTTGGGACGGCGCATGCGCAGTTCGGTTGGCGCGGGGGCGCGCTTCATTTAAATGATACACGCCCCCTACCCGCCGAATTTGAATTCCGCCGGGGGATTTACGATACACCGCCGCAAATTTTACAGGCAAGTGCTTTGTGAATAAAGCACTTGCCTGAAAAACTTGCGGCGGCGTATCGTAAATCAGATAGGTTACGCGGATCTAAAGATCCGCTCACCTATCTGAATCTAGCCCAATGTGTAGAGGTGCGACAAGAGCCATTTTGTTTCTAACGCTTTTAGAAAAAATTTAAAACCAATCGCTACACTGTTATATGAGCTTCAAAGTATAAATCCAAAAAGTAATTTTTTTATTTTTTAAAGTGAAACCCTAAAAATGAAAAATTCCTTTAAATATTGTGCCTTGGGGGTCCCCTTAGTCTGCCTGTAAAGTTTGACATCTGTACCATGTATAGAACCTGCCGCAGCAAAAATGACACTTAAAGAAAAGATACGATTTTGCATATGCTAATTTCGTTTAATTAGCATCACCGCACATTCTTTAATCAGAATATATATACTGTATATGTAATAATTACTCTTTTAAATTATTATTATCAGTATTATACATGTATCAGTATTATTATTATGTTTATTATATTTGTTTGTTTGATTATTCATTTATTTTTGAGCCTTCATTAAAACCCTCCACGTCTAAAGGTGGATCTAAAAATATCTTTCATAAAACATTAATCCAGAAAAAAAAGGCACGCAGTTACGGAAACAAGAACGCGGCTTTTTACATTTTTTTTATGATATTGGCTTTCAGTATTTGATATATGACTTATCACATCATTAACATCTATTAATCCGCGCAATTTATTCTCATCGCCGTTTCCTAATCGTCTTATAGATTAACTACTATTATAAATATTTCAGGCAGGAAATCCTGGGCAAATATTGCGTTTTCAGGAAATTCGATTCAATTTACAACAAAACTTGAAGGGCCAGATTCACAGTCGAAATACGCCGGCGATCTACTGATACTCCGGCGTATTTTCAAATTTGCCGCGTCGTATCATTGTTTTGAATCCTCAAAACAAGATACGACGGCTTTAGGCTTCGATCCGACAGGCGTATGGCTTCGTACGCCTTCGGATTGTAGGTGTAATACTTCGGCGGCCGCTGGGTGGAGATCGCGTCGTTTTCCGCGTCGGGTATGCTAATTAGCTGTTTACGGCGATCCACAAAGGTATGCGCGTTCGTCGCATTCTCTTACGCCGTCGCTAGTCGGCTTTTCGCGTCGCAAAGTTACGGCTGCTATTTAGGTGGTGTAACAATAGACAGCCCATGTTAAAGTATGGCCGTCGTTCCTGCGTCGAATTTCAATTATTATTTTTTTTTTGCGTAAGTCGTCCGGGAATACGAAAGGACGTAACGCACGTCGCCGTTCAAAAAATTACGTCGGGGCGACGTCATTTCGCGCAAAGCACGCCGGGAAATTTCAAAACGGAGCGTGCGCATTACGTCCGGCGCGGGAACGCGCCTAATTTAAATGGTACACGCCCCATTTGAATTAGGCGGGCTTGCGCCGGACGGCTTTACGCTACGCCGTCCCGCAAGTTTACACGCAAGTGCTTTGTGAATCAAGCACTTACGATGAAAACTTGCGGCGGTGTAACGTAAAGGGGATACGTTACGCCGCAGCGCAAGTACGTGAATCTGGCCCATTGTGTTTTCAGGAAATTGGATTCCATTTACAACAAAACTTGGAATTCGCAAAGGTGTCCGTAAGAGGACCGGTCACCGCTGGTCTCATGTAAGGATGTGGGCGTTCAGTCTCAGGCTACATGCACATGGACGTAATTACTGACATTAATAATGTCTAACGTAAAGCAAAAAAAAAACGCGCTTTCCCGTAGGGTGCGATTTTTGCAGCCAGTTCATTTTGAAGGGGCTGCAAATCGCACCGCTTGCACTACTTTTAAAAATACGCTGCACCAAACCGTATGGTATCACTGTGACCGCAAATGTACTGTGTTTGTGATCTGCCTTTGGGGTGCTGTTAAGAATACATTGACACCCACAGCAAATCGCAAAGTGAGTATATTTGAGCACGTGCAGAAAATGCGCACAGAATGCGCCTTTCCCTCACCGTGTTCTCATGTGAACCAACCCTAAATGATGTATTAATAACTAAAATGTTGCAATAATTTGTGTCTTTCATATTTTATTTAGGGCAGATTTAGATGTGTGTCCAGTGGCGGCCCGTCCATAAGGGGCGCACGGTCGCCGCCCCCCTATTCATGCGTCCGGCCCCTAATCTAGGATGCCAGATGCATGGATTACAATGGCGGGGGTGTTTTTTTTTAAGCATGTGATTAGAGCCAGAGCCTCTAAGGCCTCGTACACACGACCGGATCTGTCCGCTGAAACTGGTCCGACGGACCAGTTTCAGCGGACAGATCCGGTTGTGTGTAGGCCCGACCGGACAATTGTCTGGCGGATCGGACAGTTTCCAGCGGACAAATGTTTCTTAGCATGCTAAGAAACCTGTCCGCTGGAACCATGTCCGTCGGACGTTTTCGGTCGTCTGTACGACTCACCGGACATGTCCGACCGGCCGCCATCCCTCGCATGCATCGTACTGAATCGACGCATGCGTGGAAGCTTTGAACTTCCAGGGCCGCCCACGTCCCCGCATCATCGTCGCGGCGACGGCGCGGCCACGTCCCCGCGTATTGTTTATGCACGGATTTCTGTCTGATGGTGTGTACAACCATCAGACAGAAATCTCCGACCGGACATGTCCGCTGAAAACGGTCCGGCGGACCGTTTTCAGCGGACTGTCCGGTCGTGTGTACGAGGCCTAATAGGCTTCAAAATAGGGTGGGCTTGGGGCACAGAGTTGTGTGATCTTTGCTATTGTCACACTAATTCTCCTCCCAGCCAATCAGGAAGCGGGTCTGAGACCCGTTTTCCAATTGGCTGAAAGGAGAAGCTAGGCTGGCCGCCGAGAGGAGGAGGAGAGGCGACATAGGGGAAGCCGGAAACCCGGGGGGAAGCTTGAGGAGAAGCTAGGCTGGCCGCCAGTGGGAGGAGACACATGGAGAGGAGACGTAGGTGAAGCCGGTTGGCCAAAGGGAAGCCTGAAGAGAAGCTATTATTGTCGCCAGGAGGAGGAGACACAAGGAGAGGAGACGTAGGGGAAGCCGGTCGACCTGGAGGGAAGCCTGAGGAGAAGCTAGGCTGGCCACCAAGAGGAGGAGACTCGAGGAGAGGAGACGTAGGGGAAGCCGGTTGCCCAGAGGGAAGCCTGAGGAGAAGCTAGGCTGGCCGCTGGGAGGAGGGAGTAGACAAAAGGAAGGAGATGTAGGGGAAGCCGGTTGGCCAAAGGGAAGCCTAAAGAGAAGCTATGATTGTCGCCAGGAGGAGGAGACACGAGTAGAGGAGACATAGGGGAAGCTGGTTGCCAGGAGGAAAGCCTGAGGAGAAGCTAGGCTGGCCGCTGGGAGGAGGAGACTCGAGGAGAGGAGACATAGGGGAGGCCGGTTTCCCAGAGGGAATCCTGAGGAGAAGCAAGGCTGGCCACCAGAAGGAGGAGACACAAGGAGAGGAGACATAGGGGAAGCCGGTTTCCCAGAGGGAATCCTGAGGAGAAGCAAGGCTAGCCACCAGAAGGAGGAGACACAAGGAGAGGAGACATAGGGGAAGCCGGTCGCCTGGAGGGAAGTCTGAGGAGAAGCTAGGCTGGCCACCAGGAGGAGGAGACACAAGGAGAGGAGACATAGGGGAAGCCGGTTGCCTGAAGGGAAGCCTGAGGAGAAGCTAGGCTGGCCGCCAGTGGGAGGAGACATGAGGAGAGGAGACGTAGGGGAAGCCGGTCACCTGGAGGGAGCATGAGGAGAAGCTAGGCTGGCCGTGAGGAGGAGGAGACACAAGGAGAGAAGACATAGGGGAAGCCGGTTTCCCAGAGGGAATCCTGAGGAGAAGCAAGGCTGGCCACCAGAAGGAGGAGACACAAGGAGAGGAGACATAGGGGAAGCTGGTCGCCTGGAGGGAAGTCTGAGGAGAAGCTAGGCTGGCCGCTGGGAGGAGGAGACTGGAGGAGAGGAGACATAGGGGAAGCCGGTTGCCCAGAGGGAATCCTGAGGAGAAGCAAGGCCTGGCCGCCAGGAGGAGGAGACACAAGAAGAGGAGACATAGGGGAAGCCGGTTGCCTGAAGAGAAGCCTGAGGAGAAGCTAGGCTGGCCGCTGGGAGGAGGAGGGAGGAGACGCAAAGAAAGGAGAGGTAGGGGAAGCCGGTTGGCCAAAGGGAAGCCTGAAGAGAAGCTATGATTGTTGCCAGGAGGAGGAGACACGAGTAGAGGAGACGGAGGGGAAGCCGGTTGCCAGGAGGAAAGCCTGAGGAGAAGCTAGGCTGGCCGCCAGAAGGAGGAGAGGCAAGGAGAGGAGACGTAGGGGAAGCCGGTTGCCCAGAGGGAAGCCTGAGCGGAATCTAGGCTGGCCATTGGGTGGAGAAGGGAGGAGACGTGGGGAGAGGGGACGTAGGGGAAGCCGATCACTCTGAGGGAAGCCCGGGTAAGTGTTGAGGCCAGGTGACCAGCCAACTGGGGAGGAGGTGCTGGTGACCCAACTGGGGGTATGGCTGGCCCTCCAAAAAAAATACCACCAGCCGCCACTGCGTGTGTCTAAATCTCCCTTTCCTCTGAAGCCCGATCCGCGTTTGGTTTGCGTGAAGCCTCCTTATCACCGGTTTTAACCCCATTTTTGCCGACAGATGTGCTACGTGGTGTTTGTGGCACTTCCCTATTTGCTTGAATGTCTAGCGTCGGGCGGGCTTACCGCTTGCTGATCACTACATGCCGTAAACACGCCCGTCCGCTGCCTATTGCAGCCTAAGGGAGGGCAGTTGACGGATGAAAATAACACGACTCAACCGCACATTTTTGCTCCCCCGCCCCCAACCACACTTCTAAATGAAGCCTATCAAATACAATGTTGCAATAATTGGTTTTAGTTATTTTTAATACTTTTCATGCGTCTTTTGTTTGACTTTAACGGAAATCCAGTTTTCTCCTTCAGTAAAACATATTTCCCCGCCGTGCCTTGTGCCGCCTTTCCCGTGGCCTCCAGAACAATATGTGTTTTATCGGTGCTCATTGTGCCACGCAGACGTTTTGAGTGCCCTGCGCCGTCCTCGGTTCTTCCAAACGCGATTCTCAGATTCTGGCTGACCTGCCGCTCCGCGTCATAAATTGCCCGGCTGAATGAACAGCATTCCTGATCCCGAAGTCCAATTAAAGCGTCTTTACGGCTCTCCGTCGGGTTAAACGCAGATATCGAGATACCAGCGGCTTGTGCCGCACTTACCGCTATCCATTAGACATGACGATCGGCGTGACATTGTGACCTTCAGCCCCGGCTACAGCGATCGCTCAAATCCTTCAAAGTCCCCAGAGAACACAGCGCGTCCTTCCTTCTCCTACTCATTGTTCAGCTTCCAGCGCATCCGGTACACTCCGCCATTATACAAGGAACATTTCAGGGTCGTCGTGTGCTACAAGAATTATTTATAAAAGCTGAAATCAAGGATAAGTAAACATTCTCTAAGTACATCCGTCTTGTGTCTTCTTATGGGATCCCGTGATCCTTGTGTATTTCTTCCAGATCTACGCAGTAATCCAGTGTGAGACTTCCTGTAATAAAGACCGATCACTGCTGCCCTCTCTCCTTGTGCAGGATGACTGGTCTCGTCTCCACCCCCTCCTATCATTTTCTGTAGTGGGGGGAGCTAACTGGGCCCCTCCCACAGCTCTGCTCTCTCTCCTTGTGCAGGGGGACTGGTCTCGTCTCCACCCCTCCTGTAGTTTTCTGTAGTGGGTGGAGCCTGATGGGCCCCTCCCACAGCCCTGCCCGCTCTCCTTGTGCAGAGTGACTGGTCTTGTCTCTGCCTACCTCCTGTGGTTTTCTGTAGTGGCTGGCATTACTAGAAGATGTATATAGATACATACTTTGTGAGCAGGCCCGTCGATACAAGGCAGGCAAACCAAGCAATTGCTTGGGGCCTCGAGCTGGCCTGGGGCCCCAAGCAGGGCCCTTGCCACCCTTCCTATATGCTGCAGCCGCCTGAGCACTCTATAGAGAGCCTGCAGCACTGTTGCCTCAAGTCGTCACTTTCCCTTCTCTGTAGCATGGCCGAGCTCCTCTTCCTTCCTCCTGTCAGTCCGGATTTCGGCCGGGTACTGCGCGGTACAGGAGATTCAGTTTCCTGTTCCCAGCCGGACTGACAGGAAGTGCACACTGAGTGCTCACTTCCTTTCAGTCTGGCCAGGAAACTGAATCTCCTGCCGTGTGGTGCGGACCCGGTAGGGAGGGGGGTCGGGGGGGGGGCGTAAAAAGAACATAGGGAGGGAGGGGGCCCAGGGGGAGTAAAAAGAACATGGGGGGGATTTGCATGCGGAGGGGGGGTTGGGGGGCCTCCATGTCCATTTTGTTTGGGGCCCCCAAATTCCTTCAAATGGCCCTGTTTGTGAGGTGGAGTGAGCTCCCCCCAACAGATGATTTCTAGCTCCAGCCTCGGACGTGACATTATTCTGTGGCCAGGACGGAGATAGTGGGGCCGCAGGGGAACAGGTATGAGGAACTGAGTAATACATGGCAAGTGTAAAGTTATGTTAATTTACTCAGTGTAAGTCTTTTACTGTGAAATGGACTGGTTAACACCTTGAGGGGGGGGGGTGTGTGTGTGTGTGGGGGGCTCCCCCCGCCTAATACCTATGGTGACTAACTTATTTTTAGGTGGCTCATGTGATCTCCCCTGTGTGAGCCAGCAGCGTATGCAAGGGAGAGGAAGAGGGAGCGCTGGCAACGTCTGGGACATGGAAGCCTATGGGTGACACCACCACTCAGGCTTTACCAGCAGTTGTCGGAGTGTTCTCTCCTCTCCCCTGCAGCCACCGCTGACTGACACGGAGAGAATCACATGACCAGACTGGAGTGGCCTAAAAATAGGTAAGTAGAATATATATTTTTTTTGTACGCAGGTTGCTCAGCATAGGTGTTAGGAAGGGGGGGGGGGGCATTTTTAAGGGTTGTTAGGTTCATGCTGGAATTTCACTTTTAGAGGCTACCAATGAAAATGGGTTTAGAAAGCATAAGGCCACTGCCCACCTATGCTGGGGATTATTTGTTATGCTACTGACACCAATGCTGGAGGTTATTATTGCTTTAACTGACATTGGTGATGGGGGTGATTATCATTGGAAAATACCATCTATGATAAGCAATATCTTTGCGTAAACTGGCACCAATGCTGGGGGTTATTATTGTACAAACTGCAACCAATGCTGGGGGTTATTATTGCTGCTACTAACACCTTGCTGGGGATTATTATTGTGTAAATTGGCGCTAATGCTGTGGGTTATTATTATTATGGAAAATGCCATCTATGATAGGCATTATCATTGTCTAAACTGGTACCAATGCTGGGGGTTATTATTACCCAAACTGGCACCAATGCTGTCTCGGCTCCTCCCCGCGAGAGCTAACCCCCTTCTGGGAAGCGCTCTCCCAAGGGGATTAGCGTACGGCGTGCTCCCGTCTGATACAGTGGCGGCCATAGACGTAGGGGAAGCAAGTCGCCCAGAGGGAAGCCTGAGGAGAAGCTAGGCTGGCCACCGGGAGGAGGAGGGAGGAGATGTGTGAAGAGGAGACATAGGGGAAGCCAGTTGCCCCGGAGGAAAGCCTGAGGAGATGCCCCTTCTGGGAAGCGCTCTATGAAGGAGGTTAGCTTGTGGGCGCACTCCCGTGTGATGGGAAGCCTGAGGAGAAGCTAGGCTGGCCGACAGGAGTAGGAGATGCGAGGAGAGGAAACGTAGGGGAAAACGGTTGCCGGGAGGGAAGCCTGAGGAGAAGCTAGGCTGGCCACCGGGAGGAGGAGAAGCTAGCTTGCGGGCGTGCTCCCATGTGATACAGTGGTGGCCATAGGGGGAAGGCCGTAGGAGAAGCTGATCGCCCAGAGGGAAGCCTGAGGAGAAGCTAGGCTGGCCACCGGGAGGAGGAGATGCCCTCCTGGGAAGCACTCTCTCAAGGGGGTTAGCTTGCGGGCGCGCTCCCGTGTGATACAGTGGTGGCCATAGACATAGGGGAAGCTGATTGCCCAGAGGGAAGCCTGAGGAGAAGCTAGGCTGGCCTCCAGGAGGAGGAGACGCGAGGAGAGGAAATGTAGGGGAAGCCGGTTGCCGGAAGGGAAGCCTGAGGAGAAGCTAGGCTGGCCTCCGGGAGGAGGAGACGCCCTCCTGCGAAGCACTCTCTCAAGGGGGTTAGCTTACGGGCGCGCTCCCGTGTCATACAGTGGTGGCCATAGACGTAGGGGAAGCTGATTTCCCAGAGGGAAGCCTGAGGAGAAGCTAGGCTGGCCACCGGGAGGAGGAGACGCCCTCCTGTGAAGCACTCTCTCAAGGGGGTTAGCTTGCGGGCGTACTCCTGTGTGATACAGTGGTGGCCATAGACGTAGGGGAAGCTGATCGCCCAAAGGGAAGCCTGAGGAGAAGCTAGGCTGGCCCCCAGGAGTAGGAGATGCGAGGAGAGGAAATGTAGGGGAAGCCGGTTGCCGGAAGGGAAGCCTGAGGAGAAGTTAGGTTGGCCAAGGGGAGGAGGAGACACCCCCCCCCCCGGAGCACTGCGTCATTGATTTGATTGATAGCAGTGGAAGCCTATGGTTGCGCTGCTCTCAATCATCCAATGAAGAGCCGAGAACAGCCGGATGCATTAAGGTGAAAAAAACGGGACGCTTTACAACCCCTTTAACTTCTCTTCCCCATATGGACTCAGGCCCCCTTCCGAACGCTCTCATGCCCCCGGATTTAATCTTCCTAGGTGGTACCTCAAACGGCAGACAAGAGGCTCCATTCACTAAGCTATAACAATCACAATTTGTCATTCTTAACCGTTTTTTTCCAGCGATGAGAGCCGATGATTGCTGAAAATAATGGTCATATGGCTAAAAATAATGATCCTCGTGGCAAAATACGAGGTGTGTTACAGATTATAATGAATGGAGCCCATAACCCGCTGACTCGGAGCATCTGCTGTTTGCTGGCTCCTCTCCCTCTCCAGGTTCAAAAATGCACAAAACATAACTGGCCATTAATATTAATAAGACATAACACCGGAGAATGTTGATCCGGGAGCATCCTATCGCCCTTGGGGGAAGAGGAAGGATTTTCCCTGTTAAAGCAAATTGGACTTGGACTCTGAAGGTTGTTATTTGCCTTCCTCTGGATCATCTGGGGGGGGGGGGGGTTTAGGGTTCTGAGAATGCAATTACTTATTTTACTTATTTATTTCGTTTTGTATCTTAGTTGAACTGAATAGACTTGGACCATCCTTTTTACGGTTGGCTAACTTTGTAGGTTCTTTCCTGGTAAAAGGAATATTATAGATAAATAAAACAATAAATGATGTATATACACACACTGCAAATATATAGATATTTTTAAAGAGGTGTTTCACCCTAAAAAACAACTTTACAGCATCTCATTCAGCATAGTAGCGCGAGCTACAGTATGCCTTTATATTTTTTTTTGGGCGCCGTACTCACTGTTTAATAGCGTAGTAAAATTTCAGACTCCCCGCGGGGAATGGGCGTTCCTATTCAGAGGGCTCGTGATTGACGGCCGGCTATGGCGCGTCACGCTTCACGAAAATAGCCGGAGTAGGTCTCGGCTCTATACGGCGCACAGACATCGGAGCTGACTGCGCAGGCGCCGTGAAGAGCAAACACCTATTTCGGCTATTTCCGTGAAGCGTGACGCGCCATAGCCGGCCGTCAATCACGAGCCCTCTGAATAGGAACGCCCATTCCCCGGAAACTTTCGTTCGCGATTACACAGTGAGTACGGCGCCAAAAAAATATATAAAGGCATACTGTAGCTCACACTACTATGCTGAATGAGATGCTAGAAAAAAACATTTTTTTTAGGGAGAACCCCCGCTTTAAGTAAAACAATTTGTCGAAAATGCTTGACCTGCTGGCAGGATCACCAAGTAATAAAATTATGTTACGGAGGGATCAGAAAAACAAAAAACGCTGTATTAATGCTACTGGCAGGGCCGGCCTTTAGGGTGTGCCAGCTGTGCGGCCGCACAGGGCGCCATGGGCAACAGGGGCGCCGTGCGGCCATCACAGCTCGCAGAATGTGAGGCGCAGCAGGGCCCGGCCAGCGCTACCACTAGGCGGATTAGGAAGGCAGCTGACTCTTGCCTCACCTCTTCCTCATTGTTGCTCCCCAGGCTCCCGGCAGAGGATAGAGGGGCCCCGGACAGCCTCTTTGTGTATGTTTAGGTGACCAGGGGGCGAGGGGTGAAGATGGGGGGGGGTAAGACACAAGATTAGCTCGCACAGGGTACCTGAACACCTAAGGCCGGCCCTGGCTACTGGTCCTACACTTCCCGTACATCCAGGACCCTCAGGATCTCTGGGATTTCCAGGACCTTCATTATTTACAGGATTTCCGGGACAGCGAATCATACGTCTGCCAAATTGCATCGTCACCCGTCAGCTTGCATCGGTGCGCAGTGGCGGTGTTTGGCTTGATAGGGAGGGTATTTTCGCGCCAGCTTTTGAAGTGGCTGATGCTGTGTCTTATTGCCAGCTACCCTAGAGCTAGATTGATAAAATACTACACCTGCTGTTGCCAGATTGCCTTACCTGACTTCTCTTTTGCTTGCTACCTGCCTTGACCTCTGCCTGGATCTGACTACTCTCTTGCCACTGGCCTGCCTTGACCTCTGCCTCGACCTGACAACTCTTTTGCTTTCTGCCTGTTCTGACCTCTGCCTGAACCTGACTTTTCTCTTGCCTCTTGCCGGCCTTGATCTCTGCCTGTACCTGACTATTCTCTTCACTCCTGCCTGCCCTGACCTCTGCCTGGATCTGAGTTTTCTCTTTCCTCTTGTCGGCCTTGATCTCTGCCTGTACCTGACTATTCTCTTCACTCCTGCCTGCCCTGACCTCTGCCTGGATCTGAGTTCTCTCTTGCCTCTTGCCGGCCTTGACCTCTGCCTGTACCTGACTACTATCTTCACTCCCACCTGCCCTGACCTCTGTCTGGGCAAGACTTCTCTCTTGCCTCTTGCCAGCCTTGACCACTGCCTGTAACTGACTACTATCTTCACTCCCGCCTGCCCTGACCTCTGCCAGAACCTGACTTCTCTTCTTGCCGGCCTTGACTGACCTCTGCCTGGACCTGACTACTCTCTTGCCTCTGGCCTGCCTCGACCTCTGCCTGACTACTCTTTTGCTTTCTTCCTGTCCTGACCTCTGCCTGGACCTGACTATTCTCTTGCTTGCTGCCTGTGTGGAGCTCTGCCTGGATCTCTGCCTGGATCTGACTACTCTCTTGCCTCCTGCCTCAACCTCTGCCTGTACCTGACTACTCTCTTAACTCCTGCCTGCTCTAACCTCTGCTTGGACCTGACTTCTCACTTCCTTGATTTCTGCCTCGACCTCAGCCTGTACCTGACTACTCTCTTGCTTGCTACCTGCCATGACCTCTACCTGGATCTGACTACTCTCTTAACTCCTGTCTGCCCTAACCTCTGCTTGGACCTGACTTCTCTCTTGCATTCTGCCAGCCTAAAACTCTGCCTGGACCTGACTACTCTCTTCCCTGCTTTCTGCCTCGACCTCAGCCTGTACCTGACTACTCTCTCGCTTGCTACCTGCCATGACCTCTGCCTGGATTTGACTACTCTATTAACTCCTGTCTGCCCTAACCTCTGCTTGGACCTGACTTCTCTCTTGCATTCTGCCGGCCTAAAACTCTGCCTGGACCTGACTACTCTCTTCCTTGCTTTCTGCCTCGACCTCAGCCTGTACCTGACTACTCTCTTGATTGCTACCTGCCTTGACCTCTGCCTGGATCTGACTACTCTCTTGCCTCTGGCCTACCTCGACCTCAGCCTGGACCTGACTTTTTTTTTTGCTTTCTGCCTGTCCTGACCTCTGCCTGGACCTGACTATTCTCCTGCTATCAACAAAGCCATCTCATGCAGTGGTGGGAATTTTTTAAGCATATTTTTCCTAGCAGTTCCACATAGCAAAATTCGAGGTTAGAAATGTTAGCAAAAAAAAATAAATATGCAGTTTTTCTGGTGAACTAATTTTCTCATCTAAAGTCTGTAGAGTAAAGAAAAAAAAGCTGATAATTAAAAGCACACATGATGGCCCAGATTCACAAAGCACTTACGCCGACGTATAACATGTTACGCCGACGTAAGTGCAAATGTTGCGCCGGCGTATGTGTGCGCCAGACCCACAAACAAATATGCGCCTAAAAACAGGCTACACGCCGCCGACGTAGCTTGCACACGTCGGCGTAGGGTGGGCGCACATTTAGGCTGGACGCATGGTGCCGCTCCCATTGATTAGCCATTCAAACATGCAAATGAGGAAAATACGGCGATTCACGAACCTGTGCGCGCCCGGCGCAGGCTACGCGAGATGCGCGTAAGTTGTACGTCCGGCGTAAAGTTATTCCACATAAAGGAGGTGCAACCCGGCAACAGACATGCTCAGGTCTGCACCAGGGAACACAAGTATTGTGCGTTGGACCTGTGTCTGGCTGGGCGTACGTTGTGCTCACGGCGTACGCTGTGATCCGGCGTAGCTTAGGCAGTTGTGCCGGCGTGGTTGTGAGCAGGCGCATGGGGGGTGTACTGTGCTTGCGTCCACGTCACGGCGCATGCGCAGTCCGTGATACGTACCTGTCTGGTGCTCGACCCATCATTTGCATGGGGGTCACGCCTCATTTGCACGGATTCACGCCCACTTCCACCTACCCCGACGTGCGCCTTCGAAATCCACGCTGGCGCAGCGTTGGGAGCACTGGCTTGCTGAATGCAATGCTTGGCTCTCCGCGCTGCGTTGGCGTGGCGTACGGTGTTTGCTCTACGGCAGCGTAATGCGCGCCCTGCTCTCTGTGAATCTGGGCCGATGCTTTCTGCAAAAGAACATTCTGGCATTTGTATTGTTTGTTAAAATAATTGCGTGATTTAAGGAGCAAAACTTGGGGACGGGGGACAGGGGATGGGGGACGGGGGGCGGGGGACGGGGGGCAGGGGACAGGGGACGGGGGGCAAACATGATGTTTAAATAGGGCGACGTTAACACCCAAGTTCAACTTCAATCCCTGACCTGTAACCAGTAATACATTGGACTTTTCTAAAGCCTCCACACAATATAAATGGATTACAGACTTTGTCTCTCTGGACCCAATAGAAAAGATGTAATTAGGACACCGGGCACAGCGAGGAAGATAATTATAAAAAATGAATCACAGAGAGAAACACACAATATAGAATTCTTCACTGAGCAGCTTTTCAGAGCTTCGGCAACTATGATTCATTACCAAACAGAAAGTAGACCGCTGAAAGTTTGTGAACCCCCCCAAACCATCGCCCACAAGCTCCGTGACCATTCCCACGGGACCTGTGAACTCGATGTCCGCCGGTGTCCCACGATCGGGTCACAGAGCGGCAGAACGGGGATATGCCTATGCAGGGGCGGACTGACAACTCATGGGGCCCCCGAGCAATAGAAGATTATGGGGCCCCCCGGGCTTACAGATGGCCACCACGCCACGCCAGGAGGCAGTGCAGAGGCGGGGCAAGTAAAATCTCGGGATTTTCACATCAAAAGCATGTCGGTTTCGGACATATCAGGGACAGATGTAAAAAAAACCACAGATTTCTACATACTATCCCTGGTTTTACTGAGCCTGATGGGGCCCCCTAGTGGCACGGGGCCCTCGGGCAGTGCCCGAGTGACTCAATGGTCAGTCCGCCCCTGTGCCTACGTCAACAAGGCTTCTCCATGTTCTGCCTAGTGACTGATCTACTGCTCCCTGTCATTAGGAGCAGTGATCAGTGTCATGTCATTTGTAGCCCATCTCCCCCACAGTTAGAATCACTCCCTAGGACACACTTAACCCCCTTCCTCGCCCCCTAGTGGTTAACCCCTTCACTGCCAGTCACATTTACACAGTAATCGGTGCATATTTATAGCTCTGATCGCTGTATAAATGACAATGGTCCCAAAAATGGCGTCAGAATTGGACGATGTGTCCGCCGTAATGTCGCAGTCACGATGAAAATCGCTGATCGCCACCATTACTAGTAAAAAATAAATAAATAAAACTGCCATAAATCTATCCCCTATTTTGTAGACGCTATGGCCCGGATTCACGTAGCACTTACGCCGACGTATGTACAGATACGCCGCGTAAGTGTCAATGTGCGCCGTCGTATCTGTGCGCCGTGCCCATAGAACTAGATACGCCTGAAAATAGGCTTCCTCCGACCGACGTAACTTTCCTACTCCGGCGTATCTTGGGCGCATATTTACGCTGCGCCCAGCGCATAATATACGCGGTTTGCGTAAAGCTTACGTCCGGCGTATAGTTAAGCCTCATAAAGCAGGTGTAAGTCAGGTTAAGGTATGGACCAGGGAACAGCCGTCGTATTTTACGTCGTTTACGTAGTAGTGCATGAATGGGGCTGGGCGTAGGTTACGTTCACGTCGTAGGCAGTGAGCCGTCGTATCTTAGGGAGTATATTCTACGTGATTCTGAGCATGCGCGCGCATGCGCCGTTCGTTCGGACGATCATTTGCATGGGGTCACGCTTCATTTAAATGTATCACGCCCGCCTTCCACCTACTTTGAATTAGGCGGGCTTACGCCGACTAATTTACGTTACGCCGGCGCAACGTTGGGAGCATTTGCATTGTGAATTGGGTGCTTGCCTCTCTGCTTTATGAGATGCGCTACGCCCGCCTAAAAATGCGTTGATCTACCTGAATCCGGCCCTATAACTTTTGCGCAAACCAATCAATATACACTTATTGCGATTTTTTTAACCAACATTATGTAGAAGAATACGTATCGGACTAAAGTGAGGAAAAAAAATTATATATTTTTAGGGGGATTTTTATTATAGCAAAAAGTAAAAAAATATTGGGCCAGATTCACATAGAATTGGATAGGAGCAGCGTATCAGAGATACACTACGCCGCCGTATCTTACCTGGCTTTAAGTCGAATCCAGAAAGATTTTGCGCCGTAAGTTACGGCGGCGTAGTGTATTTCTGGCGGCGGAATTCAAATCGGCGGGTAGTGGGCGTGGTTCATTTAAATGAAGCGCGTCCCCGCGCCGATTGAACTGCGCATGCTCCATTTCGAAATTTCCCGCCGTGCTTTGCGCGAAATGACGTCGCAACAACGTAATTTTTTTAACTTAGACGTGACTTACGTCCATCCCTATTCACAGGCGACTCACGCAAAAAATAAAAAAATAAAAAAATTTCAACGCGGGAACGACGGCCATACTTAACATGGCAAGTCTATCTATACGCCGCAAAATACCAGCTTTAACTATACGCCGAAAAAAGCCGACTAGAGACGACGTAAGAGAATGCGACGGCCGCGCGTACGTTCGTGGATCGTCGGAAAAAGCTAATTTGCATACCCGACGCGGAAAACGACGCAAACTCCACCCAGCGGACGCCGAAGTATTGCATCTACGATCCGAAGGCGTACGAAGCCGTACGCCTGTCGGATCGAAGCCAGAAGCCGTCGTATCTTGGTTTGAGGATTCAAACTAAAGATACGACGCGGGAAATTTGAAAGAACGCCAGAGTATCAGTAGATACGCCGGCGTACTCGCTATGAGGATCTGGCCTATTGCTTTTTTATCAAAATTGTCGTTCTATTTTTGTTTATAGCGCAAAAAAACAAAAACTGCAGAGGTGATCAAATACCACCAACAGAAATCTCTATTTGTGGGGGGGGGGGAAAGGACGTCAATTTTGTTTGGGGAGCCACGTCGCACGACCGCGCAATTGTCAGTTAAATCGACGCAGCGCTGAATCGCAAAGAGCGCTGTGGTCCCGGGGCTGAAGTGGTTAATGAATACAGAACTGAAATAATTAATGTATTTTTTTATATCAGCCTGGAGTTCAGATTTATGTAAAAAAAAAAAAAAAAAAAGGATGATGGGTTTGTTTTCGCCGGGCCTGAGAACGCGGGCCGCCATTTCTGCGGGAGATAAAAGCTCTGAGACTTGAAAACTTAAGTAAAAAAAATGAATAAATCATATAATTTAATAATATTGTCTTCCATCCATAATAAATGTAGGAAGCCATTAAAAGGCGCCTTGGCGTTCGGAGATAAGACGCGGTAAATAGGAATCCTCCCGCTCTAATTCCTTCACACATTCCGGTTATTTTTAGTTATTAGTAACGCGATCGTTTTTACGGAATGTTTTTATTCCTCGTACGCGGCAAAATTATTATTATTTTTTTTTTGTGCCGGAATTTGTTTGACATGTTAAATCCAGAGAGACGGCGTTTGAAAAATATGCAAATATATTCATTAGGCCAACTCTTGATTTTTTTTTTCCTAATTGCAAATTTTCGAAATGACTTTTTTTCTCTGGTGTGTTGCCAGTAATCTGACGCTTTTCCTGAATTTAACAAAATCCCATTTCCTCGTTCTTTTATTTTTTTCCCCGATTCCGTTTTAAGTCTTGTTTTATCCCGGTCTTATATATACGACGTAGCTCTGTGAATAGTTATGTCGTTGGATTTTTGTTGTACAGGAATGGGGGTGGGACCGAAAATATTGAATATGTTTAACCCCTTCCATACCGGGGGGCCACTTACGCACCTTCCTGCCCATGCCAATTTTCAGCTTTCAGCGCTGTCGCACTTTGAATGACAATTGCGCGGTCATGATACACTGTACCCAAACAATTTTTTTATCATTTTTAATTTTTTTTTATAATTTTTTTTATAATTTTGTTCCTACAAATAGAGCTTTCTTTTGGTGGTATTTGATCACCTCTGCGATTTTTATTTTTTGCGCAACAAGTAAAAAAAGACAGAAAATTTCGAAAAAAATTGGGACCCAGATTCTGAAAGGATTTACGACGGCGCAGCGCCATGTACGCCGTCGTAAGTCCTAATCCGAGCTGTCGTATCTATGCGCCTGATTCTTAGAATCAGTTACGCATATATATTCATTAGATCCGACAGGCATAAGTCTCCTACACCGTCGGATCTTAACTGCATATTTACGCTGGCCGCTAGGGGCGTGTACGCCGATTTATGCCTAGAAATATGTAAATCAGCTAGATACGCCTATTCACGAACGTACGCCTGGCCGACGCAGTAGAGATACGCCGTTTACGTTAGGATTTTTCCGGCGTAAAGTTATCCCTGCTATATGAGGCGTACCAATGTTAGGTATGGACGTCGGAACAGCGTCAAATTTTTCACGCTTTACGTCATTTGCGTAAGTCGTTCGCAAATAGGGCTGGGCGTCATTTACGTTCACGTCGAAAGCATTGGCTTCTTGCGGGTTCATTTGGAGCATGCGCACTGGGATACTTTCACGGACGGCGCATGCGCCGTTCGTAAAAAGCGTCATTTACGTGGGGTCACAATAAATTTACATAACACACGCCCACATCTTCCACATTTGAATTAGGCGGGCTTACGCCGGCCTATTTACGCTACGCCGCCGCAACTTTGGTTTGTGAATACGGCACTTGCCTGTCAAAGTTGCGGAGGCGTAGAGTAAATAGGATACGTTACGCCCGCTCACAAATACGCGCTCCCTACGTGAATCCGGGCCAAAGTTTTTATTTTTTTCTGTTAATCTTTTTTTTTGTAAATAAGTATGTTTTCTTCTTCAATTACGGGCACTGGTATGGCGGCACTGATGGGCACGATGAGGTGGCACTGATGGGCACCGATGAGGTGGCACTGATGGGCATCGATAAGGGGGCACTGATGGGCACTGATAGGTGGCACTAGTATGCGGCACTGATGGGCCTTCATAGGCGGCACTGATGGGCACTCATAGGCGGCATTGATGGGCACTCATGGATGGCACTTATGGGTGGTACTGATAGGTGGGCACTGGGCATGGATGGGCACTGAGAGGTGGCACTGATTGACACTGAGGGGTGACACTGATTGACACTGAGTGGTGGCACTGATGGCATTGCTGGGCATCACTTGTTTATCCCATATTGTGCCAGTCAGTGCCCATGTTGCCAGTCAGTGCCCATTATTGTTTTTTCATCGTTGCCCCCTTCCCTGGTGGTCCTGGCGGCTTCCCTGGTGGTCCAGTGTGGGCACCCGAGGAGGGGCTGCACTGATAAACAATCAGCAGGAACTCCCCCTGTCAGGAGAGCCGCCGATTGGCTCTCCTCTACTCACGTCTGTCAGACTCGAGTGAGGAAGAGCCGATCAACGGCTCTTCCTGTTTACATCGTGATCAGCCGTGGTTGGACACGGCTGATCAAAGAGCCTCCGCCGGAGTCTCTTTACTGAGATCGGAGATGAATGGTGTCAGACTGACAACCCGCATCACCGATTGCCACGCCGCGCGCCCCCACGGGCGCACGCTCGCATGTTATTCTGCTGGATGTCAATAGACGTTCAGTCAGGAAAAACACAACCACTTCCCGAACGTCAATATACTATTGACCGGGCGGGAAGTGGTTAACCACCCTAACCCCCGGAAGAATTGGCCATCACAATGTCCCATCACATCTTTACCAGTGCACAAAACATCTGGAATAGTGCAATAGTGTACCATTGTGACATCAACATCTGTCAGTGTACCATTGTGACATCAACATCTGTCAGTGTACCAGTGTCCCACCAATAAATAAGTAAAACACTTCAAGTGCCCCCCGACCCCCAGGGCTCGCCTGCAAAGGTGAATGTACACATTGGTCCTGTACGCATGCGTAAACAGCAACTGCACCACACATGTGAGGTATTGCCGCACACGTTAGAGTGAGAGCAATAATTCCAGCGCCAGACCTTCTCTGTAACTCTAAACTGGTAACCAATAAAGGCTTATAAAGCGTCGTCTATGGAGATTTTCATATACCGAAATTTGAAGCCATTTCACAAGCGTGTGCAAATTTAACCACTTCAGTCCCGGATGATTTGGCTGCCCGATGACCGGTGGTTTCTACAAAGATAATGTCTTGTTGTTGAGGAATGGTTGTGGGACCCAAAAGATAGACTGTAGGACCCACTACCAACAAGGTCTGCCTACCACTTAATTTTACCCATGTTGATAGATATACAGTATATATGGGTATTCTCAGCCCTGCACGCTGTGGACCCCTTATTGTTGACAGTGAAAGGGGGCTGTATGGTGTGTAGAGAACCATGTGATGGAGAGCCACAGTGGGAGAAGGATCTCTTTACACTGGTGGGGGAAGGACCTCCCTACAGTGGTGGCAGAAGGGCCTCCTTATACTGGTAGGAGAAGGACCTCCTTACACTGGTGGGAGAAGGACCGCCTTACACTGGTGGGAGAAGGACCTCCTTACACTTGTAGGAGAAGGACCTCCTTACACTGGTGGCAGAAGGGCCTCCTTATACTGGTAGGAGAAGGACCTCCTTACACTGGTGGGAGAAGGACCTCCTTACACTGGTGGGAGAAGGACCTCTTTGCACTGGTGGGAGAAGGACCTCCTTACATTTGTGTGAGAAGGACTTCCTTACACTGGTGGGAGAAGGACCTCTTTGCACTGGTGGGAGAAGGACCTCCTTACACTGGTGGGAGAAGGACCTCTTTGCACTGGTGGGAGAAGGACCTCCTTACACTGGTGGGAGAAGGACCTCTTTGCACTGGTGGGAGAAGGACCTCCTTACACTGGTGAGAGAAGGACCTCCTTACACTGGTAGGAGAAGGACCTCCTTACACTGGTAGGAGAAGGACCCCCTTACACTGGTGGGCAGGGCCGGACTTACCATTGGGCTTGACTGGGCTCAAGCCCAGGGGCCCCACCCAATAGGGGGCCCCCTAAAAAAAAAAAAAAAAAAAAATTTTTTTTTTTTTTTTTTTTTTTTTTTTTAGGGGTCCAGAGGTCCCCAGGGGCCCGGAGCCCCCCAGGGCCCTGGACGGCAACCCCCCCTTTTTTATTTTTTTTTTTATTTTTTTTTATTTAATTTATTTATTTTTTGTAAAAAAATGTTTTTTTTATATATTTTTTATTTTTATATATATAATAATATATATATATAAAAATAAAAAATATATATAAAAAAAACATTTTTTTACAAAAAATAAATAAAAAAAAGGGGGGTTGCCGTCCGGGGCCCTGGAGACCCCTGGGCCCTTTAATAATAATAATAATAATAATATATATATATATATATATATTATTATTATTATTATTATTATTAAAGGGCTCAGGGGTCTCCACGGCCCCCGGATGGCAACCCACCTTTTTTATTTTTTTATATACAGTGGGGATCGAAAGTTTGGGCACCCCAGGTAGAAATTTGTATTAATGTGCATAACGAGGCCAAGGAAAGATGGATAAATCTCCAAAAGGCATCAAATTACAGATTAGACATTCTTATAATATGTCAAAAAAAGTTATATTTTATTTCCATCATTTACACTTTCAAAATTACAGAAAACAAAAAAATGGCGTCTGCAAAAGTTTGGGCACCCTGCAGAATTTATAGCATGCACTGCACCCCCTTTGCAAAACTGAGATCTGCCAGTGTCATGGATTGTTCTCAATCATCGTCTGGGAAGACCAGGTGATGTCAATCTCAAATGTTTTAAATGCCCAGACTCATCTGACCTTGCCCCAACAATCAGCACCATGGGTTCTTCTAAGCAGTTGTCTAGAAAATTGAAACTGAAAAAAGTTGACGCTCACAAAGCTGGAGAAGGCTATAAGAAGATAGCAAAGCGTTTTCAGATGTCAATATCCTCTGTTCGGAATGTAGTTAATAAATGGCAGTCATCAGGAACAGTGGAAGTTAAAGCAAGATCTGGAAGACCAAGACAAATAGACAGAACAGCTCGCAGGATTGTGAGAAAAGCAATTCAAAACCCACGTTTGACTGCAGGATCCCTCCAGAAAGATCTGGCAGACACTGGAGTTGTGGTACACTATTCCACTATAAAGAGATACTTGTACAAATATGGTCTTCATGGAAGAGTCATCAGAAGAAAACCTCTCCTACGTCCTCACCACAAAAATCAGCGTTTGAACTTCGCAAATGAACATATAGACAGGCCTGATGCATTTTGGAAACAAGTTCTGTGGACCGATGAGGTTAAAATAGTATTTTTTGTCCGGAATGAGCAAAGGGACGTTTGGAGAAGAAAGAGCACAGAATTTAATGAAAAGAACCTCTGTCCAACTGTGAAGCATGGGGGTGGATCAATCATGCTTTGGGGTTGTATTGCAGCCAGTGGCACAGGGAAAATTTCACGAGTAGAAGGAAAAATGGATTCAATAAAATTTCAGCAAATTTTGGATGGTAACTTGATGCCATCTGTGAAAAAGCTGAAGTTAAAGAGAGGATGGCTTCTACAAATGGATAATGATCCTAAACACACCTGAAAATCCATGGGGGATTACATCAAGAGGCGTAAACTGAAGGTTTTGCCATGGCCTTCACAATCTCCTGACCTCAACATAATTGAAAATCTATGGATAGACCTTAAAAGAGCAATGCGTGACAGACAGCCCAGAAATCTCAAAGAACTGAAAGACTTTTGTAAGGAAGAATGGGCAAAGATCCCTCAAACAAGAATTGAAAGACTCTTGGCTGGCTACAAAAAGCGTTTACGAGCTGTGATACTTGCCAAAGGGGGCAGTGCAAGATATTAACTCTGCAGGGTGCCCAAACTTTTGCAGATGCCATTTTTTTGTTTTCTGTAATTTTGAAAGTGTAAATGATGGAAACAAAATCTAACTTTTTTTGACATATTATAAGAATGTCTAATCTGTAATTTGATGCCTTTTGGAGATTTTTCCATCTTTCCTTGGCTTCGTTATGCACATTAATACAAATTTTTACCTGGGGTGCCCAAACTTTCGATCCCCACTGTATATATATATATATATATATATATTTT
This sequence comes from Rana temporaria, assembly GCF_905171775.1. NCBI lineage: Eukaryota > Metazoa > Chordata > Amphibia > Anura > Ranidae > Rana > Rana temporaria. The sequence continues at coordinate 478,348,972 of NC_053492.1, read as the reverse complement.
TTTTTTTTTTTATTAAAGGGCTCAGAGGTCCCCAGGGCCCCATGTGGCAACCCCCCTTTTTTTATTTTTTTTATAAATGTTTATTTTTTTATTTTTTATTAAAATGCCCAGAGGTTCCCAGGGGCCCAGAGGTCCCCAGGGCCCCGGATGGCAACCTCCCTTTTTTTATGTATTTTTTATAAATGTTTTTTTTTTATTATTAAAGGGCCCAGAGGTTTATTTTTTCTTTTTATTAAAAGGCCCAGAGGTCCCCAGGGCCCCGGATGGCTACCCCCCTTTTTTATATATATATATTTGTTTTTTTCTTTATTTCTTCTTTTTTTTGTAAAGGCTTCTCAATTTGCGGCAGCCCCCACCCTTCTCAATTTCAGGCGACAGCACCCCCACCCCCCCTAGGTTCTCTGCTTCAGGGGGCCCATGCCTTAAGCTGTGCAAGGGGCCCCAAAATTCCTGATGGCGGCCCTGCGCATACCTCCCAACACGCACGGATTCTGTGGGACTTTCCCGCACAGACAGCTTCTTCCCGCATTTAATTAATTTTCCCGCACTGCAAGAGGAGGCAGCACGGAAGCAGGAGGAACCGGAGTGGTGTGTGGAGGACTGTGGCTGCTGAAGGGAAGAAAGCCGACAGCCGGGCTAATGACAGTCTGTGGCCCCGGCTGTTGGCACAGGTGAGAGGCACTCCCCCCCTCAACAACTGAAAAATCCCCCCCCCCCGCTCAACAACTTTAATGTGCTCCCCCCCGCTCAACAACTTCAATTCGCCCCCCCCGCTCAACAACTTTGATCCCCCCAATTCTCGGCTCCAGGGGGCCCCTTCAACACTCAAGCCCAGGGGCCCCCACCACCCTAAGTCCTGCCCTGCTGGTGGGACAAGGACCTCCTTACACTGGTGGGAGAAGGACCTCCTTACACGGGTGGGACAAGGACCTCCTAACACTGGTGAGAGAAGGACCTCCTAACACTGGTGGGAGAAGGACTTCCTTACACTGGTAGGAGAAGGACTTCTTTACACTGGTGGGAGAAGGACCTCCTTACACTGGTGGGAGAAGGACCCCTTACACTGGTATTAGAAGGATCCCCTTAGCCTGGTATGAGAAGAACCTCCTTACACTAGTGGGACCAGGACCTCCTTACACTGGTGGGAGAAGGACCACCTTGCACTGGTGGGAGAAGGACCTCCTTACACTGGTGGGAGAAGGGCCACCTTGCACTGGTGGCAGAAGGGCCTCCTTATACTGGTGGGAGAAGGACCTCCTTACACTGGTGGGAGAAGGGCCACCTTGCACTGGTGGCAGAAGGGCCTCCTTATACTGGTAGGAGAAGGACCTCCTTGCACTGGTGGGAGAAGGGCCTCCTTGTACTGGTAGGAGAAGGACCTCCTTACACTAATGGGGGAAGGCCCCTATTACACTCTTTGGGGATACCCTTACACTGGTGGCCAGTGGAGGTAATGCTCTTCTACATGATGGTCAATGGAATGGCTGCCTTGCGTCCCCAGAAGAAAGCTAAATAGATCATGTGCTGGAATAAAGCATGATATTGTTGGATGGGAGGTCAGCTCATCACTTTTCTCTGTTCAAGGAACACCCCACATCCTCCAAAGGATCCTTGGTTTAGAAGATCGGCTGGCTTAGAGATTGACTTCATGATGTATATGAAGCTTTACATGTTTTTAGCACAGCAATAAAACACTTTGCTAACAACCATTTAAACAAGTTAAATAAATGCTTGCACCAGTAAACCTGTGTAATAGCGCATGTTAGAGCACCCACGTGCACGAGCCCCCCGGGCACATCTCACAGCCTGCTGAGGGATCTGAGGATCTTTAATGGAGTTCTTTTTTAGCAACTTTGTAAGTGTTAGAATAATCATTTTACGGGAGTTCCAGCCTCCGCTACATAAAACCGGAGCCTTTGTCTATTATCACATAAAACGATGTTTAAACAGCCCTCTCCGAGGTATATAACCTCCGCATTAGGCACTCTCTTAAAACCAATCTCAGTAAAAACCTTCTCACATTGTAGTCACGGTTTATATCCTCTGGGCCGAGTTCCAGCCGCTCGTATGACCCGGCCTGGAGCAGGGGGAAGCGTCTGGCAGCTGCCTTTCCCGGGCGATCCGCTGTAATAAAACCCCAATCATACAGGAGAATGAATTATGCCGATCATTATTACAATGAACAATAAAATTTGTTATAGATTGGAGCACTACAAGAGCCAGCACAGCCGCCCAGTCCAATGTGGGGCTTGCTGAATGCAAACAGCATTATTACCTTAAAGCGGGGGTTCACCCTTAGAGGGCACTTTTTCCCCTTAGCTTCCTGCTCGTTTTCTCTAGGGGAATCGGCTATTTGTATTAAAATATGTGCAGTACTTACCCGTTTACGAGCTGCATCTTCTTCCGTCGCTTCCGGGTATGGGCTTCGGGAATGGGCGTTCCTTCTTGATTGACAGTCTTCCGAGAGGCTTCCGACGGTCGCATCCATCGCGTCACGATTTTCCGAAAGAAGCCGAACGTCGGTGCGCAGGCGCAGTATAGAGCCGCACCGACGTTCGGCTTCTTTCGGCTACGAGTGACGCGATGGATGCGACCGTCGGAAGCCTTTCGGAAGAATGTCAATCAAGAAGGAACGCCCGCTCCCGAAGACCCATACCCGGAAGCGACGGAAGAAGATGCAGCTCGAAAACGGGTAAGTACGGCTCATATTTTAATAAAAATAGCCGATTCCCCTAGACCGAACGAGCAGGAATCTAGGGGAAGAAAAATGTTTTTTTTAGAAATGGGTGAACTCCCGCTTTAAAGCTGAACTCCGGGCAAAAAACGTTCATTGAAATAGACTTACTGGCTACTTTATTAGGACCACCTTGCTAGTTGTGTGTTGGAACCCCTTTATTAGGTCCCCCTTGCTAGTAGCGGGTTGGACCCCCTTTATTAGGTCCCCCTTGCTAGTAGCGGGTTGGACCCCCTTTTTTAGGTCCACCTTGCTAGTAGCCGGTTGGACCCCCTTTATTAGGTCCTCCTTGCTAGTAGCGGGTTGGACCCCCTTTTTTTAGGTCCACCTTGCTAGTAGCGTGTTGGACCCCCTTTTTTAGGTCCCCCTTGCTAGTAGCGTGTTGGACCCCCTTTTTTAGGTCCCCCTTGCTAGTAGCGTGTTGGAACCCCTTTATTAACTCCACCTTGCTAGTAGCGGGTTGGACACCCTTTATTAGGTCCCCCTTGCTAGTAGTGGGGTTGGTCCCCCTTTATTAGGTCTCTTTGCAAGTAATGTGTTGGACCCCCTTTATTAGGTCCACCTTGTTAGTAGCGGGTTGGACTCCCTTTATTAGGTCCCCCTTGCTGGTAGAGGGTTGGACCCCCTTTATTAGGTCCCCCTTGCTAGTAGAGGGTTGGACCCCCTTTATTAGGTCCCCCTTGCTAGTAGAGGGTTGGACCTCTTTTATTAGATACATATTAGATAAATATTGGATACATATTAGATAAATATTAGATACATATTAGATACATATTAGATAAATATTAGATACATATAAGATACATATTGCCTCTATATGTAGCGGCGGTTGGCGTAGCGTATTGTCTCTGAGCGCTGTGCGTTGAGCCGTGTTATGGGCGACACTGATCAGAATATTCCTCTGGCGGACACGTCATCTGCTCTGTATGTAGAAGGATGGGGGGGGGGGGAGTTTGATCTGTGAAATGATTTCTGAAGATGGGAAGCGGAGAATTCCTCGGAGTTGTCTGTTCGCTGTCACTGATTGTATGAAATACTCCGCAGACAGAAGCCTGGGAGCGGCTGGTCCTGATGTAGAATGACTGGAGGGCCCGGAACGTCTCCCCAGAGCGCCACTTCCATCCCTCGTCTCATCATCTACTACTGATCACCATCCCCCCCCCCCCCCCCGTCACCCCAAATGGGTCAGAATGGATTTACTTTCTCTTTACAGCAACCCCCATGGCAGTTTTCTCCAATTCTTACACTATTGTGTGAGCATCTCAGCTCTGTACACCCACTGTGCCCATTATGAGGGGTTTTCATCAACCCAGGGCTGAGTTTCCCCGGGTCTGTACACCCGCTGTGCCCATTATGAGGGGTTTCCATCATCCCTGTGCTGAGTTCCCGGGTCTGTACACCCGCTGTGCCCATTATGAGGGGTTTCCATCATCCCAGGGCTGAGTTCCCGGGTCTGTACACCCACTGTGCCCATTATGAGGGGTTTCCATCATCCCAGGGCTGAGTTCCCGGGTCTGTACACCCACTGTGCCCATTATGAGGGGTTTCCATCATCCCAGGGCTGGGTTTTGGGTCTGTACACCCACTGTGCCCATTATGAGGGGTTTCCATCATCCCAGGGCTGAGTTCCCGGGTCTGTACACCCACTGTGCCCATTATGAGGGGTTCCCACCATCCCCGTGCTGAGTTCCCGGGTCTGTACACCCCTGTGCCCCATTATGAGGGGTTCCCACCATCCCTGTGCTGAGTTCCCGGGTCTGTACACCCGCTGTGCCCATTATGAGGGGTTTCTATCATCCCAGGGCTGAGTTCCTGGGTCTGTACACCCGCTGTGCCCATTATGAGGGGTTCCCACCATCCCTGTGCTGAGTTCCTGGGTCTGTACATCCGCTGTGCCCATTATGAGGGGTTTCCACCATCCCTGTGCTGAGTTCCCGGGTCTGTACACCCGCTGTGCCCATTATGAGGGGTTTCCATGATCCCAGGGCTGAGTTCCCGGGTCTGTACACCCGCTGTGCCCATTATGAGTGGTTTCCATCATCCCAGGGCTGAGTTCCTGGGTCTGTACACCCGCTGTGCCCATTATGAGGGGTTTCCATCATCCCTGTGCTGAGTTCCTGGGTCTGTACACCCGCTGTGCCCATTATGAAGGGTTCCCACCATCCCTGTGCTGAGTTCCCGGGTCTGTACACCCGCTGTGCCCCATTATGAGGGGTTTCCACCATCCCTGTGCCGAGTTCCCGGGTCTGTACACCGGCTGTGCCCATTATGAGGGGTTCCCACCATCCCTGTGCTGAGTTCCCGGGTCTGTACACCCGCTGTGCCCATTATGAGGGGTTTCCACCATCCCTGTGTAAGATACAATATCTGACATTTCTGTCCTTGGGTTTAGATACACTTCCATACTGCAGAGGGACGTGTGACCATTCACACATAATGACTCTTTGAGTGTCACCGGCTTCTGGGGGACAAAATTCTCTGACTTGGAACAAACGAAGCGCCGCATTCCCCAGCCAACGAGGAGAGATTAATGATGCAATGATGAGTCTGTCTGCTGCAGCAATCTGTTTCTTGCCGGTGAGCGCCGCTGATCGCCATCAACTGCTGGAGCCGCCGCTCACCGCGGAGAATAACTCTCCGGGCCGTGAGTCGCCAATGACACCACGCTGCACTTCTGATGCGACACAATGAGCAGCGCAGAGATCGGAGGTCTATGTCTAGCTGCCCCCCCCATACTTGTATTTATTTTTAGTGTGTTTTTAATCCTTGTGGTAATAAAAAGGGAGCATTACCAGTAAACAAAAAAAAAATATATATATATATATATATATATATATATATATATATATATATATATATATATATATATATATATATATATCAGTCCTATATTCTACAAACTTGGTGTTTTCCTATTTTTATTTTGGCATTTAATAAAAATGGCCTCCACAATTAAGCCCCGAAAAGAGCGAAACGCGTCTGTGGAGTTCACAGGTGGAGCCATTTCTTTCACATTTATGCAACAGGGATTCGGTTTCTGTGTGCAGACGGCCGCCATTTTGTCGAAGTCTTCTAGAGCCTGACAAGCTCATCCCTTTGACGTACTCATGGTGTGTCAACAAGCGCGTGCTGTGACCTTTACAAAAATCTTTGGGCGCAGCTCCAGGTCCCCCAGTCCCCCTGTCTCAGCTGACTCTCACTGTAAGGGTGCAGACAAGGAAAGAGCCCGTCCCGGGCCCTGAATCTACTCTATAACCAAAGAAAGTCCAACCACCGCACGCTAAACAGAAGCCCAGGTAAGACAAATGAAAGCGGCTTCAGCCCGGCTCCACCCAGGCCCTGCCTGAGGTTTGGTGATGTCACTTCTGTGCTGATCACTGTTCTCTTTGCCGTCGTATCTCCTTTGAGAATCTGGGCCAAAGTGTAGAACAATGTGGATCTTGTACTGAAAAGTTTGAAGGCCCCTGATTTAAGGCACTTCTGCCTCTGACTGCCTGTCTCATCAGATTTGGAGTGAGGTTTGGTGATGTCACTACTGCGCTGATCACTGTTCTCCTTGCTGGAGAAGAAGCTGTACTCGAGAATTTGCAGTGCAAGGAACTCCCTGCTTATCCTTCATTCATTCTGTGACCTGTGCGTCCTCCACCTCTATCATTAACCAACCAGTCATCAGATCACTATTATTCGGGGGGGCAGCTTGGACATAAGGATGCAAACCCCTGCTCCTCTACCAAGATGTCCCTTTCCATCCAAAGACAAAGTGCAGAACAATGTGGACCGTGTACTGAAAAGTTTGGAGGCCCCCAATTAAGGCACTTCTGCCTCCGACTGCCGATCTCATTCGATTTGGAATGAGATTTGGTGATGTCACTACTGTGCTGATTCACTGTTCTCCTTGCTGGAGGGGAAGCTGTACTTGAGAATCTGCAGTGCAAGTATCTCCCTGCTTTTACTTCATCCATTCTGTGACCTTTGATTCCTCCTCCTTTCCTGTTGCTTCTTCATTGTTACCCCACCAATCATCAGAGCACTAATCATTGGGGGGGCAGCTTAAACATGAGGAAGCAAATCCCTGCTCCTAGTATGCCTTTCATACAGAGACACCATCTAGAACAGTGGTTCTCAACCTGGGGGTCAAATGATGATTTGCCAGGGGTCACCAAATCCTGGGCGGTTCCTGAAGTCCGCACCTCTTTTGCAGCCATCCAGCAGGGCTGTCCCTGGAGCCCACTCAGCCTCTTTGCAGCCGCCCATTCAGTTCACAACATGGCTGGGGGGGGGCAGGGTCTCTAGGTCAGCTGACTGGTGAGTAATGTGAAGTGTGAGACATAGTGAGAAACACTACCTGTGATTAAAGTTCCCATTAAAAGTCCCAACTACAGTTCTCAGATCAGCAAATGAACTTGATCAAGAGCACCTATGTTGGCTGATCAGAACTCTCCCACCAGCACTGCCACTCATCCCAACTCTCCCACCAGCACTGCCACTCATCCCAACTCTCCCACCAGCACTGCCACTCATCCCAACTCTCCCACCAGCACTTCCACTCATCCCAAATCTCCCACCAGCACTGCCACTCATCCCAACTCTCCCACTAGCACTGCCACTCATCTCAACTCTCCCACCAGCACTGCCACTCATCCCAACTCTCCCACCAGCACTGCCACTCATCCCAACTCTGCCACTAGCACTGCCACTCATCCCAACTCTCCCACTAGCACTGCCACTCATCCCAACTCTCCCACCAGCACTGCCACCCATCCCAACTTTCCCATCAGCACTGCCACTCATCCCAACTCTCCCACCAGCACTGCCACTCATCCCAACTCTCCCACCAGCACTGCCACTCATCCCAACTCTCCCACCAGCACTGCCACTCATCCCACCTCTCCCACCAGCACTTCCACTTATCCCAACTCTCCCACCAGCACTGCCACTCATCCCAACTCTCCCACCAGCACTGCCACTCATCCCAACTCTCCCACCAGCACTGCCACTCATCCCAACTCTCCCACCAGCACTGCCACTCATCCCAACTCTCCCACCAGCACTGCCACCCATCCCAACTTTCCCATCAGCACTGCCACTCATCCCAACTCTCCCACCAGCACTGACACTCATCCCAACTCTCCCACCAGCACTGCCACTCATCCCAACTCTCCCACCAGCACTGCCACTCATCCCAACTCTCCCACTAGCACTGCCACTCATCCCAACTCTCCCACTAGCACTGCCACTCATCCCAACTCTCCCACCAGCACTGCCACCCATCCCAACTTTCCCATCAGCACTGCCACTCATCCCAACTCTCCCACCAGCACTGCCACTCATCCCAACTCTCCCACCAGCACTGCCACTCATCCCAACTCTCCCACCAGCACTGCCACTCATCCCAACTCTCCCACTAGCACTGCCACTCATCCCAACTCTCCCACCAGCACTGCCACTCATCCCAACTCTCCCACCAGCACTGCCACTCATCCCAACTCTCCCACCAGCACTGCCACTCATCCCAACTCTCCCACCACCACTGCCACTCATCCCAACTCCCCACCCCCAAGGAGTAGGGGAAGGAATAAAAATAGAGAATACGTGGAAAGAAAAAGGGGGGGAACAACAAATAAAAAGGGAGAGAAAGATTAAAGGGGAGGTTCACCCTAAAAACGACTTTCTAGTATTACATTGGCCCCCCACATTACAATACAATTATGCCTATTATGTTTTTTTGTATGCTGTACATACCTTCGTACAGCTAATTCACCCGTGGCTTCCGGGTTCCGAGTCCCGTGGGAGTGGGCGTTCCTAACATGTTGGTGATTGACGTGATGACAAAATACGAGCTCCCCCCGTCGCGTAAGCTGTGTCACGATTGGCGAAAGGAGCCAAACGGCGAGTCGGCGCTATACTGCGCCTGCGCACCGCCGGCCGGCTCCTTTCGGCAATCGTGACGCAGCTTACGCGACGGGGGGAGCTCGTTTTTGGTCATCACGTCAATCAACAGCATGTTAGGAACGCCCACTCCTGCGGGACTCGCAACCCGGAAGCCACGGGTGAGATAGCTGTACCAAGGTATGTACAGCATACAAAAAAATATAATAGGCATAATTGTATTGTAATGTGGGGGGCCAATGTAATACTAGAAAGGCGTTTTTAGGGTGAACCTCCCCTTTAAGAGAAAGAGCAAGAATGACGGCTAGATTGAGGGATGGGGAAAAAAAAGAAAGAAGAAATTAGGATAGAGAGATAAAAGGGAAAGAAAGGAGAACAAAGAGTGGTACATACTAAAATGTACCATAAGGGGTACTTCACAAAATGTAAGGGTTAGGGGCGCAAATTACTTGTTTTGCCTTGGGTGCTGACAACCCACGCTACGAAAATTTTTACTGTTAGGGGTCCCCACAACTTGGGAAATTTTATCAAGGGGTCACGGCTAGTGTTGAGCAGAATACGCCATATTCGATTTCGCGATATATCTCGAATATATAGTCGAATATTCGAGATATATTCGCTAAATTCGAATATTCGTGATATTTTATCGAAATGAAATGATTGCGAATTTTCGCTATTGCAAATGCGAAAATAATTGCAAATTTTCGATAACTGCATAGGAGCACTCTGATTGGCTCAGAATATTCGTGATATTTTACAATACAAAATAATTGCGAATATTCGGCAAATGCGGAAGGAGCACTCTGATTGGCTCAGAATATTCTTGATATTTTACAATACAAAATAATTGCGAATATTCGGCAAATGCGGAAGGAGCACTCTGATTGGCTCAGAATATTCGTGATATTTTACAATAGAAAATAAAAAGTGTTTTGCATTGGTGGTGATTCTTTACTCTATCCATCTGTCACAGCCGTTTGTCAATCAAACACCTTGAAGATTGAACACGTTCATGCTGCATGCTTTGGACTTTTTTTCACTTCACATATCAAAGACATTTTTATGAAAGATTATTTTTCTATTATTGGGACTATATTTCTTTATATATTTGTTTCACTGTGTATTTCACAAGTTATTTGCGCTTGCTTATTTTATAATTTGCCCACATGTCTTGTCACTAGACATATTTTTTATTCTTGTAGAGCGACTCCATTTTCTGTCTTGTATTAATTTATGTTGTATAACATTTTTGAGTTGCTGCTGTATTCTCCCCTTTTTTTAAGGTAAGCGCAATTTTTTCCTTCTTACAAAAAAAATAATATCAAACATACAAATATTCATAACAGAAACATACACAAAGCCCCCCCCTTTTGCATCAGAGACAATCAGAGTTCTCCTACCACAGTTATCGAAAATTCGCAATTTTTTTTTTTTTTATATTCGGCAACATAAAAGGATCGCCTCAGCTTAGCTACTCGGCCCAGGGTCTCTAATCATACCAGCAATGCTTTTAGACGTCGATAGGATGTGATCTGTTTTAAAAATAAAATTGAAAAAATGCGAATATTCGGAATTGCGAATATTCATTGCGAAATTCGAAATATATCGCGAATACTCGAATATGCCATATTCGAGCCGAATATTCGCAATACGAATATTCGTGAGCAACACTAGTCACGGCACTAGAACGGTTGAGAACCTCTGATCTAGAATGAGGTGTCGTAAGTCAGATATAAGGAAAAGCCCAGCTGCCGGGAGAACGCAGGCATCACCATTGACTTGTCCTTTGATGGCGGTATGCGTGATATCATGATATCGCACCGCTTCCCACAGTTCAGTTACGCCTTCCTGGATTCGAAAAAGCATTTTGCCCAAATGTGCGAATGTTGCTGAACTCTCCTGATTTTCATTGAAATTTCTAGAAAATCAAAGCGCTTGGTTTTTCGCTCATCCCTACCGAGGAATGAAAAGATTCCCTTCAAGACGGAGAGAATAGGTTATAATTATTGGCTGCCCCAGCCGCCTAATAAACTCGGCCGCTTCCTAATGCCAGATCCATTTTTCATGACTTAGCCGGCTATGGATTTCTCATTAACACAATTTTACTTTTAATTTGAAGCGGACGGATTTTTTATTTATTTTTTTCCCTTCATATTAATAATGTGCCTTTTAGATGCTGGAACTCGGAGCTCCTCTATGAATAATAATACAATGGCCGGCAGTGGTTGGTGTCAGCCGGGCGGCTCCGAGCCTTTGATGCAAATCCTTTCTACATGCATTGACACCAACCATTACGTTTTACACTGCGCCGGGTATTGATGAAGTACGGGAAAAGGGGGGGTGGGGGCGAAATCCGCATTTGTGTTGTTCAGGAATGAGATGAGATTGGCCCGACCCCCCCCCCCTTTCCACTTAGTACGCCACTGTGCTGGACCCCAGGATATGACACGAATCAGAGAGCGCCCTAGGGGGCAGGCGCTGCTTAACATGTCCGGCTCTGATGGGGCCCCAGGTGAACGCGGGGCCCCCGGGCTGTGCCCAGGGGTGCCCGCTCAGTAAGACGGCCCTGAGATTACCCCCTCTACATGCTCGGAGTTAAAATTAAGTTTCATTGGGAATCCAACTCATAGATCACTTTGAAACATTGTACACTAGCAGCTTTCCAACCCTGCTAAGTGCAGTTTGCCGGGACTTATTGACCTGGACCAGTGGCGGTGCGTCCATAAAGGGCGCAGGAGCACCGCCCCCCCTCTCCTGCTCGCCCCTCCCTCCCCTGCTCGCCCCCCCTCCCCTGCTCTCTCACATAGATCCATGCATTGGTTGCTGCTTCCGCCCCCTATTCATGTGCCCGGCCCCTTGTTGGGCGCCGGGCATATGAATTATAGTGGCGGGGTTGTTTTTGAAAGCGCCTGATTAGAGCGATTGGCTCTAATAGGCTTCCAAAAGGGTAGACAGCGGGTGCAACGCTGTGCGTCCGCTGTTTACACAGTGTTGTGTTAGCGAAGCGAATACATCGCTTCCCTAACGCTGACACGCCTCTCAGCCAATCAGGTGCACTGGGTCTGGTTACCCTGTCGCCTGATGGGCTGAAACAACAGGCGCGGCTATTGGACGCCTGATGGGACGAGAGGATGGGAGTCGATAGTGAGGATGGTGTTGAGAAGTGCCGAGCCCCGTAAAAGACATGAAGGACCCCGCTCATTGCCATCACCCGCTGCCCCACCAAGACAGGGTAAGTGCCGGGCAGCATTTAATGGACACACTGACAGCATTTGGCACAGTGGCAGCATATGATGGGCACACTGGCAGCATTTGATGGGAACCCTGGCAGCATTCGATGGCACAGTGGCTGCAATTGATGGGCACAGCGGCTTCATTTGATGACACAGTGGCTGCATTTGATGGGCACAGTGGCTGCATTTGATGGGCACAGTGGCTGCATTTGATGGGCACAGTGGCTGTATTTGATGGGCACAGTGGATACGTTTGATGCACAGTGGCTGCGTTTGATGGGCACAGTGGCAGCGTTTGATGGCACAGTGGCTGCATTTAATGGTACAGTGGCTGTATTTGATGGGCACAGTGGCTGTATTTGATGGGCACAGTGGCTGCATTTGATGGTACAGTGGCTGCATTTGATGGTACAGTGGCTGCATTTGATGGCACAGTGGCTGCATTTGATGGGCACAGTGGATACGTTTGATGCACAGTGGCAGCGTTTGATGGGCACAGTGGCTGCATTTGATGGTACAGTGGCTGCATTTGATGGGCACAGTGGCTGTATTTGATGGGCACAGTGGCTGCATTTGATGGCACAGTGGCTGCATTTGATGGTACAGTGGCTGCATTTGATGGTACAGTGGCTGCATTTGATGGGCACAGTGGCTGCATTTGATGGGCAAAGTGGCTGCATTTGATGGCACAGTGGCTGCATTTGATGGGCACAGTGGCTTCATTTGATGGGCACAGTGGCAGCGATTGATGGGCACAGTGGCAGCGTTTGATGGTACAGTGGCTGCACTTGATGGGCACAGTAGCTGCGTTTCATGGGCACAGTGGCTGCAATTGATGTTTTTTTTCAAAAAAAATTCAGTTTGTTTGCGCCCCCCCCAAAAAAAATTTGAGCACCAGCCGCCACTGACCTGGGCTAAGATAGCCTTTACCTGGATGGGACAGGTAAATAATTATTAGGATGAATTTCCTCCCAAAGATTCTCTTTTTACTGCAGATGGCAGGGCTGTCTTAATGCATGGGCATCCCTGGGTACTGACCAGTGGCCCTAGGTGCATGGGGGGCCCCATGCTAATCTTGAATTACATCATACTTGCCAACTGTCCAGGATTTGCCAGGACAGAAATGCTTTTTACTAAACTGTCCCAGGATGTCCGGGATTTTATTTGAAGTTCTAATAAATATATGTTGAATTCTATCAACTATTTATACTTTAATTCGTAAGAGTAGGTGCATAAATTGGGACAGGCTGGTAGGCAGGGATGGACTGGCCATTGGGACTACAGGGAGTTTCCCGGTGGGCCGATGGCTCAGTGGGCCGGCTTCAATGACAGCGGACCGCCGCCCCCCTCCGCTCCTCTGTCTCTCCCTCCCTGCAGCGCTCACCTGGGGGGGAACAGAGAAGCAGGGGGGACGACAGAGGAGCGGAGGGGACGACAGAGGAGCATGGGGAGGACCAGAGGAGCATGGGGGAGGGGACAGACAGCTGACTCAACAGTTATGGCCTGGGAGTTTCTCACTTCTGCCTAATCTTGTCCCATGGGGGGGGGGGCACCGAACTGATTTGTTGCCCCGGGTGAAATGATGTCTAGCTCCCCACTGGTACTGCCTGTAAGAGGACCAGTAACAGCCGTTCTACTCTAATAAAGTAGAATGGCTAGCGAATGGGGAGAGGGGGCTTGAGTGGCCGGGGGGGGGGGGTGCGAGAGTTGTCCAGCGGCCATGGGAGAGACCTGTCAAAGTGGGCCAGTCTGGATGAAGTCCAGGGCCAAATTTTTGTCCCAGTCCAGCCCTGCTGGTAGGGGCCCCAGTGCATTCGTTTGTCCAGGGGCCCATGATGCTATTAAGACGGCCCTGGCAGATGGTGCCTGTGCCCTTACCTAGAAGCTTCTTCCTGCAACTTACGAGTATGCTTTCTGGGTTTGCGTGGAATGCGTGGAATACCTCGGGTAGCCATGAAGGCTCTGAAGCCCTCTAAAAAGACTGGTGGCTTAACAATTCTTGATGTCCAGCGGTATTATAGGGTTATCGTTTTTCATTAAGTTTTGAATTGGTGTTTCCATGCTCAGACCAAGTTATGGGCCCCCTTGGAGAAATGTATGGCAGGGTATAACCTGTCCTATGCCCCGTGATTGCCTCCAGGAATACAGAGGTTTGTCGTGTTAGTCGCTTATTATCTGTGGCTCCCTCAGTGTCTACATTGGCTCCACTGTGGATTTCCCTTGGAGAATGTATGGCTTTTTTGGGTCCGTGGGCTTCTGATGGAAATGCTAGCTGTGGAGAACGGTAGACTACTGCCACTTGAGCAGGGCCGATCCTGGGCAGGTGTGCGGGGTGCAGAGGGGAGGGCGCCGAAGTGTCAGACTGCTCCCCTCCCTCCTCCTGTCACACACAGGGCCGGCACCTGCAAAGGCGCCAGGAGGGCACTGGAGCCGGGGGTGACTGTGACTTGAGACCCTCAGGGAATGCCATGGTAGTTTCCCCATGGACATCTGGCCCGGCTCGCAGTCTCCACTCTAATTCATCCCAAAGGTGTTCTATAGGGTTGTAGGCCAGTCAAGTTCCTCCACTCCAAACTCGCTCATCCAGGTCTTTATGGACCTTACTTTGTGCACTGGTCCCAATCATTTGGTGGAGGGGGGATTATCGTGTGGGGAAAGGGGGGATTATGGTGGGGGGTTGTTCTTCAGGGGTTGGGCTTGGCCCCTTAGTTCCAGTGAAGGGAACTCTTTAGGCGTCAGCATACCAAGACATTTTGTACAATTCCATGCTCCCAACTTTGTGGGAACAGTTTGATGGCCCCTTCTTGTACCGACATGACTGCCCACCAGTGCACAAAGCAAGGTCCATGAAGACATAGATGAGCGAGTTTGGGGTGACTGGCCTGCACAGAGTCCTGACCTCAACCCTATAGAACACCTTTGGAAGGAATTAGAGCAGTGACAGCGAGCCAGGCCTTCTCGTCAGTGAATGACCTTACAAATGCGCTTCTGGAAGAACGGTCAAACATTCCCATAGACACCCTCCTAAACCTTGTGGACGGCCTTTCCAGAAGAGATGAAGCCGTTCTAGCTGCAAAGGGGCAGGCGTAGCGTATCGTAGTTACGCTACGCCGCCGCTACTTTGAGAGGCAAGTGCTGTATTCACAAAGCACTTGCGTCTAAAGTTACAGCGGCGTAGCGTAAATGTATCGGCGTTAGGGCGCGGAATTCAAATGACAAAGATGTGGGCGTGTTTTATGTATATTAACTGTGACCCCACGTAAATGACGTTTCGATCGAACGGCGCATTCGCCGTCCGTGGTGGTATCCCAGTGCGCATGCTCCAAATGACGTCGGCAAATCGTCATGCTTTCGACGTGAACGTAACTTACGCCCAGCCCCATTCACGGACGACTTACGCAAACGACGTAAAATTTTAAAAATTTGACGCGGTTCCGACGTCCATACTTAACATTGGCTGCGCCATGTTTTTGGTGGTTTATCTTTACGCCTGAAAACCCCTTACGTAAATGGCGTATCTTTACTGCGACGGCCGGGCGTACGTTCGTGAATCGGCGTATCTAGCTGATTTACATATTTCTAGGCGTAAATCAGTGTACACGTCCCTAGAGGCCAGTGTAAATATGCAGTTAAGATACGACGGCGTAGGAGACTTACGCCGGTCGTATCTTAGCAACATTTAAGCGTATCTCAGTTTGAACATACGCTTAAAGTTGCGACGGCGGGGATTAGGACTTACGACGGCGTATCTACAGATACGCCCGTCGTAAGTCTACCTGAATCTAGCCCAATGTTTTTTTTTACATCTGTCCCTGATATGTCCGAAAGCGACATGCTTTTGATGTGAAAATCCTGAGATTTTAGCTGCCCCGCCTCTGCACTGCCTCCTGGCGTGGTGGCCATCTGTAAGCCCGGGGGACCCCATAATCTTCTATGGCCCGGGGGCCCCATAATCTTCTATTGCCCGCGGGGGCCCCATGAGTTGTCAGTCCGCCCCTGTGCACCGCCCTGTACGGCGCTCCGAAGCACAAACTGCCAGGCAGGTTAATGGCGGCGTTGCACCAAATATAAATCTGTTCTTTTACTGCAAGGAAAATCTGCGGAGAGCAAAACAGTTATCACTCCCTTCTTCTTACACTCATAAGTCTACCCACACAATCTCGCTGCCAGACAACTTTCCCGCACAGCTTGGTGGACAGGAAGTGTGTGCGATCTCATCACGATTCCTCCGTGTCTGAGTGCCAGGCTGTTTTTTTTACATTTCTTCTACTCCTCTTCAGTTGGCTGGGTTCTACTTGTTTTTTATGAGATAGTACAACCATACAGGCTATGGTGAGAAGGGACTAACGGAACCAAAAAGTCCTCCAATGGAACCAAAAATTCCTCCAATGGTCCCGTTTGTTAAAGGGTGCTTCCAGATTCCGATAAGCCCCTCCCTCTGCCTGCAGACCCCCGCAAGGGTTGTGGGGATGAGGCCCTTGTCCCCATCAACATGCGGACATCCTCCCCATGTTGAGGGCATGTGGCCTGGTATGGTTCAGGAAGGGGGGGGTTCTCTCTCCCCCCCCTCTTTTCTTGCGGCCTGCCAGGTTGCGTGCTCGGATAAGGGTCTGGTATGGATTTTTGGGGGGAACCCACTCCATTTATTTTTTATTTTGGCGTGAGGTTCCCCTTAAAATCCATACCAGACCTGAAGGGTCTGGTATGGATTTTGAGGGGGACACTACACCATTTTCTAAAAAAAAATTGGCGCAGGGTTCCACTTAAAGCGGGGGTTCACCCTAAAAAAAATATATTTTCTCTATCATGCCATCCAGCATACTAGTGTGAGCTACAGTATGCCTTTATTTTTTTTATTTTTTGGGCTGTACTCACAGTTTAATCCGTAAGTTAAGTTTCAGACTCCCCGCGGGGAGTAGGCGTTCCTATGAAGAGGGGAACATGATTGACGGTCACTCTTCACGGCGCCTGCGCAGTCAGCTCCTAGTCTGTGCGCAGGCGCCGTATAGCGCCGTGAAGAGCCGAGTCCTACTCCGTCTATTTTCGCGAAGCGTGACGCGCCATAGCCGGTCGTCAATCATGTTCCCCTCTGCATAGGAATGCCCACTCGGGGAGTCTGAAACGAAACTAAGGGATTAAACTGTGAGTATGGCGCAAAAAAATAAAATAAAGGCATACTGTAGCTCACGCTAGTATGCTGAATGGCATGGTAGAACGTTTTATTTTAGGGTGAACCCCCGCTTTAATATCCATACCAGACCTTGTATTGAATTTGGGGTCGGGACCCCACACTTTTTTTTTTAAATGTTGGTTCGGGGTTCCCCTTAATATTCATACTGGACTAACAGAAGCCCTCTCTGTGTCCATCAGAGAGGCTCCCCCTCCAGGTCCCAATAAAGTCCTCTGCTTCTCTTCCTGTATTTTGTTTATTGTTAAGAGATCATGTAAGGATCCCGGGGTAATGAAGACTTTGTGGGGGAGCATCTCTGTGGTTGAGTCGTTGCCATAGAAACATTTGTAAAGGGGAGGAGTTGGTAAAATGACTACGCCCATGTGGGGGCGCCAGAAATATGTCTGCACCCAGGCGCCTGTGACCCTAGGATCAGCCCTGACCCCACATGACAATTATTAGATTTTATTTCTGAAAAATAGTTTTATGTATTTATTTTTCTAATTTTACTTCACCAACTTACACTATTGTGTTCTGATCCGTCACATAGAATTCAGATAAAAAAAAAAACATTGAACTAAAGGCTGTAATGTAACAAAATAGGCAAAAAGCCAAGGGGGGTGAATACTTTTGCAAGGCGCTGTAGATGTATAATAATAATAATAATAATAATAATAATAATAATAATAATAATTATAAAAGAAATAGAAGTCCAGGAAGTGACATGCACCTTGATGGACTTACCCGCCTAATCCAGTACATTTTCCAAAATGGCGGAACCAGCTTTAGTTCAGCTTTAAGTAATCCTCTGAGTACTCGCCGTCTCTTATCTATAAGAGTCACTTTGCGGAGCGGTTTAGCAATCCTGGTTGGAGACGTTTCCCCGCTAAGAGTGAAGATGTTTTTATTGGGGAAAATGCATTTTTAAACCTTCTCCTGAGTGTTGAGCTCCTTAAATAAAAAAGCCATTGTGATGAAAAGGATCGGCGTGCCCCACGCCTGAAGGAAAGGACTGAACTTCCGCGCACAGCGCTCATCTCCGGCAGCAAGAATCCTGATTACAGTCTGATGGGATTTCCAAAACGCACTCTGCTTCGCTCTGATGAGATCGGCGATCGCGCTTTCCTTAGCTATGGCAAAGATAAGGAAGATTAGAAAATTCAGGGAAAAATTTTGAACAGCTTCTGCAATATTCTGCTGGATTGAGTGCTTGACCCCGTGTGATGATACCGCCGTGATCTGCAAGGATTTTAAAATACAAATGTGTACCTGTTACAGTTTGAAAAGCCATTTTTTATTCAATTCAATGGGACCCGGCAACATTGGAGACATTGGGCAATACAGTGGAACCTCAGTTTATGAGTAACTTGGTTTGAGAGCGTTTTGATTTGCGACCAACTTTTATTTTTTTTTTATTCTGACTGTTGATTTGCAAGACAAGCAGAATTCAAGCTAAATAGGCCTGCAGTACCCATTTGGCGTGAGGTACGGGGCTGCAGGAGCCGAGAATAGCCGAAAATAGGCCTGCAGTACCTAATTTGGCCTGAGATACGTTGGCGCAGGAGCCTAGGATAGCCGAACATTGACCTGCAGTACCTCATTTGGCCTGAGGTACAGGGGGGGCAGGAAACAAGCCGAAGTGTCCTCGGGCCTTTTCGGCACATCAGAGTCCGCACAGACCCCATATACATCAGATCTGATGTAAGGGGTGTTCTGGGAAACTTGATTTACGGGTGCATGCTGTGGACTATTGTGTATTGTGTCTCTGCTCACCAAAGCCTGCCCCTCCCCTTTAACAAAGTCCACAGAGCACCCCTTTTTATACACTGGGAGGCAGGATAGACTAGAGAGGGTGAGCTTTCCAGGATGGGGGCTGAGGCGCAGGCAGGCTGTCCTGATGCTTTTTTGGGTTCAAACTTCCTGTCCAGTGCCCACACATGCCCGGGGAGTGTGGGCAGGGCAGACTCAGAAGGAGGACGAGCAGATGAGCTCTATCTCTCCTCGTGTCTGTGCAGAGAGAAAAGGGGATGTGTGCGCTGGTGTGCGCTGAGGCTGAGCTATGTGTGAGACAAGACATAGCTCAGCCCTTCAGCCATCTACCTCGGAGCTGACACAGGCACGGCTGCACAGGGGGAGGTGAGTAGCGGCCTTGACCTGTGTTAACAGAGCTCCAGCAGACATATTTCTGCTCTGCAAAAACAGTATTTGGTAGTGGCGGCCGGTGGCTGTGCATAGTGTCACCAGCCCGGGGGGAGATTTCCACCCTGCCCCCCTGCCAGCCCTCCCCTGCATCTAAGTCGTGGGAAGCTTCGGATCCTTCCTGCGTCTCCTCCTTCTCAGTGGCTTCATGGCAGCTCCCCCTGCATCTCCTCCTCCTTGGCAGCCAATACGGTCGCTTCTCCTCTCGGCCAATCAGGTCTCTTTATTGGGGTGGGTCGGACCAAAGACAAGTGTGCTCTGGGGACCTGTCGGGAGCGCACCGCCTCATCGTCCTGCCCGTCCCAAGCCTTCACCATCAAGGATCCGGGGTAGGGCTGCTGCTCCACACTCCGGGGCCCGTTGCTTCTCCTCCTGGCCGAAGGCTGGGAGTCCTAAGATTCCCTGGCCAATCTGGTCTCAGGACCCGCTTCCTGATTGGCCCGGAGTCGAATCAGAAAGACAATGGCGAATATTAATTTGCTATTGCCACACAGCTGGGTGAACTTGTTCTAGACCAAGCTGCTTTGCTCCACAGTGTTGCCTGCAGAAAGGTCTCAAGGAGAAAGACCGGCCTGTGCTGCCGGTAGACCAGATTTATTTTTTCCAATCTCACTTGAAGATCATAAATAATAATAAAAAAGCCTCAAACGTATTGTCTTCTAACTGTAGCCCCTCCCCAGGAGTCGTTCCTCCTAAAGTCCCCCAGTACGTTTTCTCACACGACCGCGTCTTTTTTAAGACGAGAGGAACAAAACGTTTGTAAATAGTTCCTTGATTTGTGTTTGGCACTTCTGTTGCCTTTCCAGCGTTTGGCAGGCGTAGCCGCCGATCTCCCATAATTCTTCACATCGCGGTTTCCACAATTGCTAAAATTACACCATTAAGGCAAAAACTTTAGCGAAACACGGTGCTCAGGGAAACCACAATAGATTTTTTTTTTCAGAGCTCTTGTTAAAGGGAAGAATTTATGCAATGGAGAGCGAGAAAGAGAGAGAGAGAGGAGGAGGAGAAAGAGCGAGAGAGAGAGGAGGAGAGAGAGAGAGAGAGCAAGAGAGAGAGAGGAGGAGAGAGAGAGAGCGAGAGAGAGAGGAGGAGAGAGAGAGAGCGAGAGAGAGAGGAGGAGAGGAGGAGAGAGAGAGGAGGAGGAGAAAGAAAGAGAGAGAGGAGGAGAGAGAGCGAGAGAGAGGAGGAGAGAGAGCGAGAGAGAGGAGGAGAGAGAGAGAGAGGAGGAGAGAGAGCGAGAGAGAGGAGGAGAGAGAGAGAGAGAGAGGATGAGAGAGAGAGAGGAGGAGAGAGAGAGAGGAGGAGAGGAGGAGAGATTGAGAGCAAGAGAGAGAGAGGGGGGAGAGGAGGAGAGGGAGAGCGCGAGAGAGGAGGAGAGGAGGAGGAGGAGAGAGAGATAGAGAGAGAGAGCGAGATAGGAGGAAAGAGAGGGAGAGAGCGAGAGGGAGCGAAAGCGGAGGAGAGAGAGAGCGAGAGAGAGCGGAGGAGAGGAGGAGAGAGAGAGCGAGAGAGAGCGGAGGAGAGAGAGCAACAGAGAGAGAGGAGAGAGAGCGCGAGAGAGGAGGAGAGGAGGAGGAGAAGAGAGAGAGCGAGAGAGGAGGAGAGAGAGAGGAGGAGAGAGAGAGAGAGGAGGAGAGGAGGAGAGAGAGAGGAGAGAGAGAGAGGAGGAGAGAGAGAGAGGAGGAGAGAGAGAGAGGAGGAGAGGAGGAGAGAGAGAGAGGAGAGAGAGTGAGGAGGAGAGAGAGGAGGAGAGAGAGAGGAGAGAGAGTGAGGAGGAGAGAGAGAGAGGAGAGAGAGTGAGGAGGAGAGAGAGGAGGAGAGAGAGAGAGAGGAGGAGAGGAGCAAAGGAGAAGGAGGAGGAAAAAGAGAGAGAGGAGGAGAGAGAGAGGGCGAGAGAAGAGGAGAGGAGGAGAGGAGGAGGAGGAGGAGGAGAGAGAGAGAGAGAGAGAGAGAGAGAGAGAGAGAGATAGAGAGAGATAGAGAGAGAGAGGAGGAGAGAGAGCGAGAGAGAGCAAGAGCGCAGGAGAGAGAGCGGAGGAGAGGAGGAGAGAGATAGAGCGAGAGAGAGCGGAGGAGAGGAGGAGAGGATGAGAGAGAGGAGAGAGAGCGCGAGAGAGGAGGAGAGAGAGAGCGAGAGCGGAGGAGAGAGAGCGGAGGAGGAGAGAGATAGAGCGGGAGAGAGCGGAGGAGAGGAGGAGAGAGAAAGAGCGAGAGAGAGAGGAGGAGAGGATGAGAGAGAGGAGAGAGAGCGCGAGAGAGGAGGAGAGGAGGAGGAGGAGAAGAGAGAGAGAGCGAGGGAGGAGAGGAGGAGAGAGAGAGGAGGAGAGGAGGAGGAGGAAAGAGAGAGAGAGGAGGAGAGGAGGAGAGAGAGAGAGGAGGAGAGGAGGAGAGAGAGAGGAGGAGAGGAGGAGGAGGAGGAAAGAGAGAGAGAGAGAGAGGAGGAGAGAGAGGAGGAGAGGAGGAGGAGGAGGAAAGAGAGAGAGGAGGAGAAGAGGAGAGAGAGGAGGGGAGGAGGAGGAGGAGGAAAGAGAGAGAGAGGAGGAGGAGGAGGAGAGAGAGAGAGGAGAAGAGGATTGTCTCCAAAGTGTATAGAAACATTTCTCTGTGATTGTGAGCTTCACAAATTCATAACCGGAGTATAAAGGATACAAAAGATATCTGTTTGTCAAAGAGACAAAAATACATTGTATCAAATGCAGATTTTTTATTTCTCTTCACATATAAAGGTAATAAAATCACAAATTACAAAAGTGCGCAACATGACATGTTTTCTTTCATTGTGTTCCCTTCATATTGTATCATTTAATAGCAGAACCGGCCGAGTCACAAGTCACATTATTGATGCTACTTGAGTCGCTTAGGATTATTTTCCAGCCAAAATCGAATTCTTCGAGAGGAAATAAGGTGGAAGTTGATGTACAGAATGTACAAGTAGCGGGTAACATTGCCAGTTCCGGGACAAGGTCACCTAGAGCAGGGGTCTCAAACTCAAATTACCTGAGGGCCACAAGACAAGTTTTCATATGCCATGGGGGGCCGCATGCAAACTTTCAAACTTCAAAAACAACAGTACTGGTGTCAGCGAACACATTATTAAAGGGTCACTAAAGGAATTTTTTTTTTTAGCTGAAATGATTGTTTACAGGGCATAGAGACATAATAGTTAACTGATTCCTTTTAAAAATGATTAAAAAATTGATAAAAAAACAATCATATAATGTGCCTGCAGTGTAGTTTCGTTTTTGCTGTTGTTTGCTGGTTCTCTGATGTACAGAGAGCCACTAGAGGGCAGTCAGCCAATAGAGAGCAGTGATACTTTGTCTAAAACTCCTCAGCACCAATCCAGTTTCGTTTTACACACAATAATCACATTAGTGACCACCGTGAGAAATCTCCCAGCACTGTGGTTATCAGGAAACAGGCAACCAGGAAGTGTCCAGAACAGAGAGGATTTACAGCAACATTAAAAGCAAAAACGAACAATGAGGACATGAAACCAGGACTGCAGTAAGGTAAAGGAAGCTATTTAGCTAAAAAAAAAAATTCCTTTAGTGACCCTTTAACCCCCAGCACTGGTGTCAGCGAGCGCATTATTACCACCTGCACTGGTGTAAGTCAGGGTTTGACAAATTTGCTTGGAATCTAGGAGCCAGCTAAAAAATTTTGGAGCCAGAAAACGCACCCCGTCCCGACGAGCTTGTGCGCAGAAGCGAACGCATACGCGAGCAGCGCCCGCATATGTAAACGGTGTTCAAACCACACATGTGAGGTATCGCCGCGATTGGTAGAGCGAGAGCAATAATTCTAGCACTAGACCTCCTCTGTAACTTAAAACATGCAACCTGTAGATTTTTTTAAACGTCGCCTATGAAGATTTTAAAGGGTAAAAAAGTTTGTCGGCATTCCACAAGCGGGCGCAATTTTGAAGCGTGACGTGTTGGGTATGAATTTACTCAGCGTAACATTATCTTTCATAATATTTAGAGAAATGGGGATAACTTTACTGTTGTCTTATTTTTTAATTAAAACAAGTGTAATTTTTTCCCAAAAAAGTACGCTTGTAAGACCGCTGCGCAAATACGGCGTAACAGAAAGTATTGCAACGATCGCCATTTTATTCTCTAAGGTGTTAGGATAAAAAATATATATAATGTTTGGGGGTTCTAATTAGAGGGAAGAAGATGGCAGTGAAAATAGTGTAAAATGACATTAGAATTGCTGTTTAACTTGTAATGCTTAACTTGTAATACCAACGTCCACCACCAGATGGCGCCAGCTCACATCTGGTTGTAATAACTTGTAATACCAACGGCTCACCACCAAATAGCGCCAGCTCACAAAAAAAAAAAAAAATTTTTTTTTTTTTTTTTTTTGCTCCTACCACTTCTGCCCTGCCTGGGGGCCATTTATAACTGGTCCGCGGGCCGCAAATGGCCCGCGGGCCGGTACTTTGAGACCACTGACCTAGAGCTTCAGACATGGGCCCCCTGGAGCAGAGAACCGGCGCGCGGTGGCGGTGCCATGAATTGGGGGGTTGTCCTGAGGACCTCCCTTACAAAAAAAAAGAAATCACCCCTCTAAACACAAACCTCCTACCCTTTAAACTTACCCTCCAAGTATACATCCTTTGCCCCATTCCAACCCCCCCCCCCCCCACCTTCCAGCACAAATCCCCCCCAATCATTAATTCCCCCCAGTCCCCACTCTCAGCACAAATCTTTGCACCTCCTTCCCCCCTCCCAGCTCTAATTCTCTTTCCCACCAAATCCCCCTAACACAAATCCCCCCCCCCCAAAAAAAAATTGTATCCCCTACCCTTCAAACTTACCCTCAAAGTACACATCCTTTCCCCATTCCCCCCCCCCCCCACCTTCCAGCACAACCCCCCCCCCCCAATTCCTTCTCCAATCATAAACTCCCCCAGCCCCCCTCTCCTATCACAAATCTTTGCACCGCCTTCCCCGATCGCCGCCAAATCTTTGCACCGCTGATCGCCGCCATTTGTAGTAAAACAAAAAATTATTAATAAAAAATGCAATAAAACTATCCCCTATTTTGTAAACGCTTTAAATTTTGCGCAAACCAATCGTTAATACGCTTATAGCATTTTTTTTTACCAAAAATATGGAGAAGAATACGTATCGGCCTAAACTGAGGAAAAACTAATGTTTTTGGGGGATATTTATTATAGCAAAAAGTAAAAAATATTGCATTTTTCTCAAAATTGTCACTCTATTTTTGTTTATAGCGCAAAAAATAAAAAACGCAGAGGTGATCAAATACCATCAAAAGAAAGCTCTATTTGCGGGAAAAAAAGGACGCCAATTTTATTTGGGAGCCACGTCGCACGACCGCGCAATTGTCAGTTAAAGTGACGCAGTGCTGAATCGCAAAAAGGGGCCAGGTCCTTAACCTGCATAATGCTCCGGGTCTTAAGTGGTTAAGAAGGCTGCACAGAATTGCATTTAAAGCACTCTGCCTGACACATAAGTGCATCCATGGGAAGGCTCCGCAATATCTTTGCGACAAGATAGAACCTCACAATTCGAATCGCGTTCTGCGATCCACCGACCAAAATCTGGTCAGGGTACCAAAAACCAAATACAAGTCCAAAGGAGAAAGAAGGTTTGCTTTTCAGGGTCTAGACTATGGAACGCTTTACCAACCAGCATTCGGTTGGAGGAAAACCACCTGACTTTCAGAAGACGGATCAAAACTCTGCTCTTTTGATGTCATGAGACACGAACAACTAGCGCCCAGAAGCGATTCAGTTCGCATGCGCCGCACTTTATAAGTTTTTCATTCATTCATTCATTCACATAGGGGCGGGCGGTGATGCATTTCAGGTATTTCTCAAGTATTGGACAATTTATGCAGAGGGCTGCACGCCATGCTCTCATTTTTAAGGACTACTAGGCTCAGCAAGCCTACTATGGAAAAATATAGAATATCATAAAGCAATTATAAGAAAAAAATATATATAAAAAAAAACAGATTTATAAATTCTGCATCTAATTAATAAAAAAACTTTTGCTGTGTTCCCGACATGCTGTGTGGCCGGATGCCGCTCGCGGCCTTTTCCCAGGATCGCGGCGAGCTGCGGGCAGGATGTTTTAGGCGAGGCCGCGGCTTCGGCCTAGTCCGCGGAGCGCCGGTCCTACTGAAAAAAAAATCGAAAAAAACCCCCCATCAGTGGCTGCCGCTCTGCTCTCTTACCGCTCCATCCCCGCTGACGCCGCTAATCGCATTCCAAAATGATGACAGTGACGGGCAGTACTGTGTCTGGAAGGCCTACGAGGCCCGGGCCATGTCCACCTTCCCAGCCGAGACCCCACTCGCCAGGACACTATTTCTAGTCGCCATGGCGACCTGGCGACCGGGATTTGTCGAGCCCTGAGCTAAACTGTATGATGCCGCGATCGTACATTTCCATTCGAATGCTCCGTCCACAAGCTATAGAATAATTCTAACGTTGTATCACTAATAATAATTATATTTATTAATTATTATTACTAGTCAACCAACATTAGCCTATGGGCGGAGCATTCGAATGGAAATGTACGCGGCGATCGTATGTTTTTAGCTGCTTCGTTGAATCTTTTCTCTCTATAATGTTGAATCTTTTCTCTCTATAATGTCGAATCTTTTTTCTCTATAAAGTCGAATCTTTTCTCTCTATAATGTTGAATCTTTTCTTTCTATGTCAAATCTTTTCTCTCTATAATGTGGAATCTTTTCTCTCTATAATGTCAAATCTTTTCTCTCTATAATGTTGAATCTTTTCTCTCTATAATGTTGAATCTTTTCTCTCTATAATGTTGAATCTTTTCTCTCTATAATGTCGAATCTTTTCTCTCTATAATGTCGAATCTTTCCTCTCTATAATGTCGAATCTTTTCTCTCTATGTTGAATCTTTTCTCTTTATGTAGAATAATCTCGGACTAATAAAGTTGGGTTAGGCACATTCAACCACAGGTTCGATAGACACAGGTCGCTATTGTAACCGTCATGTTGAATCTTCTATCTAGATTCTATATCGAACTGTTGTCGCAACAAAATTAAAATAAAATTTTTTTTTTATGTCGGATATCTTTTGGATTTCGGATCCTGCGCGTTCGTTATCGTTTGTTAAAATGATTGCGAAATTGGGAAGAAAATGCATTCAGACAGAAACAAATGCACATGTCTAGCCCTGAGTATATGTATATAAGTGTTTACAGCAGACGTGTGTAGACGTGATCCGGGTCACGGCACCAATATTGTGAAGTCACATATATATTGGAGTCTGGTTAGATAATTGATATTTAGGTGTTAGTATGATGACTAAAAGTTATGTTCTTCCGCAGCAACACACCAGGCTCTCCAGAGAGTGCATTTATTTGACTTCCAATACAGAATAAAGTCCAAATTCCACAGACGATACAAATCCAACAGAGTAATTCAGAGTCTCGTCTTTTCCTAGACCTGTGCCATATTCATACAGAGAATATACAGAGAATATTCTGATCACTTATAGACCTGTGCCATATTCATACAGAGAATATACAGAGAATATTCTGATCACTTATAGACCTGTGCCATATTCATACAGAGAATATACAGAGAATATTCTGATCACTTATAGACCTGTGCCATATTCATACAGAGAATATACAGAGAATATTCTGATCACTTCTAGACCTGTGCCATATTCATACAGAGAATATTCTCAGTGACAAGACTGACTGAATGCCAGCTTGAATGTCTCAAATACTGGTCTCACACTGGAGGGAGGGGTTCTTCCAGGTCAACTGAATGTTTCCCTGAATGAATACCCCCCTCAAGTCTAATTGCCATCAATAAATACTTCCTTATGTATGTAAGCAATTTACCCTTTGAGGTTACCAGGCCATCTCACACACCTAGGTAGTCTTAGACAAGATTAACACATCAAAGGGTCTTCAGCTGTACCTTTGATATGTTAGAATTCAGCTGGCTTGGACAGTTCAACTGAATTCCTGGTCAATACGGTAATGCAATACAATATATTGTGCCATACATACCTACACATACATATTAATATTACAACAACGTGGAGTCTCCCCCATGGCCGTGCCATCTGGAGGAACTGTAGAAATCCCAAGAGTGGCCAGATAGAACTAGATTTGGCAGCTAGGTCCATTGACATGTGTATATTCCAGCTCTGTATTTATCTGTTTGCCCGGCATTCAGCTTGGAGGGGCCTCCATAGCCGGACACCTCATGCAGCATATGCAATATTAATAATACATGATAGAAGGGTGTCTCATCAGATATTAATATTGCATGGTACACTGTGTACAGGCAGAGCGACACCCTCATTACACGTGTCCTGTCTGTGCCACATTAATATTACATCTATTACACAACATCAAACACCAAAAGAGTGATTTAGGTGCCATTGATGTGTCCCGGCGTGCCGCGCACCGTCACATCCCAATTCCAATAAACAGATTAATAACTACAGAGAGACATTAAATATCTATCACATGCACAGAGGCTTGAAAGTTCCTTTTTTTTTACGTTATCCGTACCGATCATAATTAGCATTTTGCTTTCACCTCCTTTCACTGACAGATGTATGGTTTGTAGTTTCATATTAATTCTATCAAACACCCAACCAATCTAAATTTCACATAAAGGGCTTGTGCACTTTTTTTCCTGCATTTAAGCTGCAGCGGCACCTTCCCAGACGGCTGCAACTAGGAGATCGAGTTCCTTGAGATAAAAAGGTAGTGGCGGTGGTGCTGGGGGGGGGGGGGGGGGCTGGTCACAATCCCCTGCCATGTGAATTGGATGCGGGGAAACCCTCACCCAATTCTCAATAGTGTGGACCCAGCCTCAAAATGTCCAATTCCTCTCATTAAAAGTAACATTAACCACTTAAGACCCGGACCAAAATGCAGGTAAAGGACCAGGCCAGTTTTTGCGATTGGGCACTGCGTCGCTTTAACAGACAATTGCGCGGTCGTGCGACGTGGCTCCCAAACAAAATTGGCGTCCTTTTTTCCCCACAAATAGAGCTTTCTTTTGGTGGTATTTGATCACCTCTGCGGTTTTTATTTTTTGCGCTATAAACAAAAATAGAGCGACAATTTTGAAAAAAATGCAATATTTTTTACTTTTTGCTATAATAAATATACCCAAAAAATATATAAAAAAACATTTTTTTCCTCAGTTTAGGCCGATACGTATTCTTCTACATATTTTTGGTAAAAAAAAAATCGCAATAAGCGTTTATCGATTGGTTTGCACAAAATTTATAGCATTTACAAAATAGGGGATAGTTTTATTGTATTTTTTTTTTTTACTACTAATGGCGGCGAGCAGAGATTTTTTTCGTGACTGCGACATTATGGCGGACACATCGGACAATTTTGACACATTTTTTGGGACCATTGTCATTTATACAGCGATCAGTGCTATAAAAAATGCATTGTTTACTGTGAAAATGACAGGGCAGTTTAGGAGTTAACCACAAGGGGGCGCTGTAGGGGTTATGTGTGACCTCATATGTGTTTCTAACTGTAGGGGGGCGGGGCTGTGACGTCAGTTTAGGCCCGTACGTATTCTTCTACCTATTTTAAGCGTTTATCGGTTGGTTTTCGCAAAATTTATAGCGTCTACAAAATAGGGGATAGTTTATTGCATTTTTATATATTTTTTTTTTTTACTACTAATGGCGGCGATCAGCAATTTTTTTCGCGACTGCAACATTATGGCGGACACTTCGGACAATTTTGACACATTTTTGGGACCATTCTCACCGCAAAAAATGCATTTAAAATGCACTGATTACTGTGAAAATGACAATTGCAGTTTGGGAGTTAACCACAAGGGGGCGCTGAAGGGGTTAAGTGTGACCTCATTTGTATTTGTAACTGTAGGGGGGTGTGGCTGTAGGTGTGACGTCATTGATTGTGTATTCCTATAAAAGGAATCACACGATCGATGACGCCGCCACATTGAAGAACGGGGAAGCTGTGTTTACACACAGCTCTCCCCGTTCTTCAGCTCGCGGGACTCCAGCGGCGATCGGGTCCGCGGGTCCCACGGTCCCGACCCACGGCTGGGCACTAGCAGAGGATGTACCTGTACGTGCATGTGCCCAGCCGTGCCATTCTACCGACGTAAATGTGCAGGAGGCGGTCCTTAAGCGGTTAAAATGCACATTCAATTTTTTTTCGGGGTTCCCCTTAATATTCATACCAGACCCAAAGGGCATGGTAATGGACTGGGGGGGGGGGGGGGACCCATGCCGTTTTTTTCAATGACTTTTATCTGTATTGCCGGGACCCGACAATTCATTAATAGCCGTGAGTAGTTTTAAATGACATTTTGTGCAGGGACTGTTCTAAACACGGGAAACATGCACTACTTTACAGGCATACTATAGACACCCCCCAGGTATGAAATTTAAAGGAATATTTCACTTTTATTGTTTCACTTTAAGCGTTATTACACTCAATGCATGTCCCCTGGGGCAGGACCCGGGTCCCCAAACTTTTTATGACAATAACTTACATATAAGCCTTTAAAATCATCACTTTTTATTTCTCCCATAGACTTTTAATGGCTGTTCCGTGGCTTTCAAATTGCAGCGAACACCCCAAATTGTTCACTGTTTGCCGGACGGGTGAACTGCCAATGTTCGAGTTGAACGTAAAGCTCATCCATATACTCCTGACGAATCGCAGCGATACCACATAGGTGTATGTTAGTTGTTTGTTCCCGGAGTACAGCCCAGAAACAATAGTCCTTGGGACTTGCCTGATCACAGATCGGAGGAAGGGGCCGATCCCGACCCGTTATCATGTGATCAGCTATCGGCCAATGACAGCTGATCACGTGATGTAAACAGAAGCCGGTGATCTTTTTTTTTTCCTTACGCTGACAGCACGAGGAAAAGACAACAAGCCGATTACCGGCGTCTGTAAAAGGGACATCAGTCCCGCACAATGGGGTGGATTCAGCTAGCAATTACGCCTGCGTATCCATAGATATGCAGCGTAATTGCTAAGTAGCGCCGGCGTATCTACTTTCTGTATTCAGAAAGCTCGATACGCCGACTGTAGCCTAAGATATGACTGGCATAAGGCTCTTACACTGTCGTATCTTAGGCTGCATTCTGACGCTGGCCGCTAGGTAGCGCACCCGTAGTTGTCAGCGTAGAGTAAGCAAATTGTATACTTACGCTGATTCACAAACGTACGCGCGCCCGACGTTAGTTTTTTACGTCGTTTGCGTAAGTCGGTTTCGTCGTAAGGCTGCTCCTGCTATTAGGAGGCACAGCCAATGGTAAGTATGGACGTCGTTCCCGCGTTGCGATTTTCAAATTTTGCGTCGTTTGCGTAACTCGTTCGTGAATGGCGCTGGACGCCATTTATGTTCACGTCGAAGCAAATGACGTCCTTGCGACATCATTTACCGCAATGCACATCAGGATATTTTCCAGACGGAGCATGCGCAGTACGTTCGGCGCGGGAACGCGCCTAATTTAAATGATCTACGCCCCCTACGGGATCATTTAAATTACGTGCGCTTACGCCGGCCCCTTTTACGAAACGCTGCCGCAAATTACGGAGCAAATGCTTCGTGAATGAAGCGTAGCTCAAGTAATTTACGGAGGCGTAGCGTAAAAACGGTACGCTGCCCCTCCGTAGCAGTGCACGCCCGTACCTGAATCTACCCCAGTGCTGCTAACCAGTGCCCACCAGTGCTCCTAACCAATGCCCATCATTACTGCTAACCAGTGCAACCTATCAGTGCCCACCAATGCCACCTATCAGTGCCCATCAGTGCTGCCAATCAGTGCCCACCAGTGCCGCCTCATCAGTGCCACCTATCAGTACCCACTAGTGCCACTTATCAATGCTTACCAATGCCACCCATTAGTGACCATCAGTGCTGCCAATCAGTGCCCACCAGTGCTCCTAACCAGTGCCCACCATTGCGTCTAACCAGTGCCCACCAGTACCAGCCACCAGTGCCTATCAGTACTGCTAACCAGTGCCCACCAGTGTCACCTATGAGTGCCCACCAATGCCACCCATTAGTGCCTATTAGTGCTGCAAATCAGTGCCCATCAGTGCCTCATCATCCGTGCCACCTATCAGTGCCCACCAGTGGCGCCTCATCAGTGCCACCTATCAGAGCCCATCAGTGCTGCCTATAAGTGTTGCCCATCAGTGCCACCAATCAGTGCCTATCAGTGCAGCCTTATCAGTGCCTCCTGATCAGTGCATCCTTATCAGTGCCTCCTGATCAGTGCCCACCAGTGCTGCCTCAACAGTACCACCAAGCAGTGCCCATCAGTAAAGGATAAAAATTACCTTTTTGCAATATTTTATAACAAACTATGAAAGTTTTTAGTTTTTTTTTTAAGTTTTTGTCTTTTTGTGGTTTTTTTTTAGCAAAAATAAACCCCCCCCCCCCCTCTCAGAGGTGATTAAATACCACCAAAAGAAATCTCTATTTGTGTGCCAAAAATTTTAAAAATCTCACATGGTTACAGTGTCACATGACCGCGCAATTGTCATTCAAAGTGTGACAGCGCTGAAAGCTAAAAACTGGCCTGGGCAGGAAGAGGGGGTATATGTGCCCGGTATGGAAGGGGTCAAGGTTTTAGAACCACTTTAGGGCACGCTGCGTTCACCCACCAACACCCAACACAAGCCTGAAACGCGCCAACACCGCCTCTAACACCGCCGACGAGCCAACTCTTCACCCAGGGATCGTTTTTCTCCCCCTTTTGGCGTGAGACCGACAACTTACACGGCCCCCCGAACAACGAGATACGCAAGTTTATTATGCAAGATTTTGTTGGGCACCAGATGGGACGCGGAGCGACGGCGCGCGGCGCGGCGCTGCAAAGAAATCCGTCTTTGAAATTCCGCCGGAGAAGGCGCTTTGTTTGGCAGAGAGGACTGGGAGTTTTTTTTCCCTGACCAGTTGTTGTTGTTGTTGTTTTGTTGAGGCGATGAGGGGGATGATCATTAATGGAGCCGCTTCATTCAAAACCTCTCGAAATCACCCGCTCAGCTAATTGCTTATTTGGGAATTGGTGGCGCTGCGTGAGAATATTTCATGATGGGAAGCGAGGGCTCTACTGAATGGATCTCGTATCTTCTGAAATATGATTGTGTAAGTGGAAGAGTTATTGCTCGGCTTTTCCAGGAGGAGCCTGCCGTGAAGATCGGTGAGGGAGGAAGGAAGACTAAAGGAACGCTATGACATTGGATGGGGTCCGCTGTCATTGGCTGTATACAGGGCTGGACTGGGACAAAATTGTGGCCCTGGACTTCATCCAGACCGGCCCAGGGCACAACACATCAGGGTACAGGGCACATCAGGGCACGGTACAGAGCTCAGCACATCAGGGCACAGGGCACAGCACATCAGGGCACGGTACAGAGCTCAGCACATCAGGGTACAGGGCACAGCACATCAGGGCACAACACGTACAGGGCACAGCACATCAGGGCCCATCACAGCACATCAGGGCACACCACATTGAGGCACAGCACATCGGGGCACAGGGCACATCAGGGACTGAGGCACATCAGGGCACGGTACAGAGCTCAGCACATCAGGGCACATCAGGGCACAACACGTACAGGGCACATCACATCAGGGCCCATCGCAGCACATCAGGGCACACCACATTGAGGCACAGCACCAGAGATGTATTATGGCCTAGGCTGACAAGGCCCAGGCCTAGGGCGGCACTTTGCGGGGGCGGCAAAAAAGCCCACCCTGTCCCTCTGTGCTCATCCCACCCTATCCCCCTGTGATCATCCCACCCTGTCCCTCTGTGCTCATCCCACCCTGTCCCTCGGTGCTCATCCCACCCTGTCCCCCGGTGCTCATCCCACCCTGTCCCCCAGTGCTCATCCCACCCTGTCCCCCTGTGCTCATCCCATCCTGTCCCCCTGTCCTCATCCCACCCTGTCCCCCGGGTGTTCATCCCACCCTGTCGCCCTGTCCTCATCCCATGAAAATGACAGGACGGGTCTTAAAAAGGAAGGGGTGCGTCATATATAAAGTAAGGGGTGCGCGAGTTTCACCAGGCCTAGGGCAGCACAAAACCTAAATACACCCCTGCACAGCACATCGGGGCACGGGGCACGGGGCACATCGGGGCACAACACGTAGAGGGCACATCACATCAGGGCCCATCACAGCACATCAGGGCACACCACATTGAGGCACAGCACATCGGGGCACGGGGCACATCAGGGCACGGGGCACATCAGGGCACGGGGCACATCAGGGCACAACACGTACAGGGCACATCACATCAGGGCCCATCACAGCACATCAGGGCACACCACATTGAAGCACAGCACATTGGGGCACGGGGCACATCAGGGCACAGCACATCAGGGCACGGGGCACATTAGGGCACAACACGTACAGGGCACATCAAATCAGGGCCCATCACACCACATTGAGGCACAGCACATCGGGGCATGGGGCACATCAGGGACTGGGGCACATCAGGGTACGGGGAACATAGCACATTAGGGCACAGGGCACATTATGGGGCACATTGTTTACCAGCAAGCAGAGTAGTGCAGGAAGCGCGTGTAATATGTTCTCTCTCCTGTCACGGCACTCCCTCGGCTCCCCGGCGGCCCCTCCTCTCTTCTTGTCCATCCCAGATGATGTCACAAGCAAATGGGGATGGACAAGAAGAGAGGGGGAGCAGCGTGAGTGCCGTAACAGGAGAGAGAATATATTATTACACACACTTCCTGCGCTACTCTGCATCCTCGCTAAATCTCGATCTACCTGTCAGGCGCCAGCTGTCGATGATTGGCGGGTAGATCGCCGCGGACCTCCGACCGGTCCACTGAGCCATCGGGCCACCGGGAATCTCCCGGTAGTCCCGATGGCCAGTCCATCCCTGGCTGCATAGGTGCGCACAGGACAGTGTCAGTCATTTTAATTTTTACCATTTTATTTTTTATTATTTTTTACAATTATTTTATTTTTATTTTTTTACTATTTTTTTTTTATTATTATTATTATTAACTATTTTTTTTCTATTCGTTTTTACATATCGGCCTAAAACAGTTTAGGCCGATACGTATTCTTCTATATATTTTTGGTAAAAAAAAACAAAAAAAAACGCAATAAGCGTTTATTGATTGGTTTGCGCAAAAGTTATAAGGTCTACAAAATAGGGGATAGTTTTATGGCATTTTTATTAAAGGGGGTGGTAAAGGTACAATTTGTTTTTCCCTAAATAGCTTCCTTTACCTCACCTTAAAAATACAGGGGCAGATCCACAGAGCGAGTACGCCGGCGTATCTACTGATACGCTGGCGTGCTTTCAAATTTCCCGCGTCGTATCTTTAGTTTGAATCCTCAAACCAAGATACGACGGCTTCTGGGTTAGATCCGACAGGCGTACGGCTTTGTACGCCTTCGGATCTAAGACGCAATACTTCGGCGCCCGCTGAGTGGCGTTCTCGTCGTTTTCCGCGTCGGGTATGCAAATTAGCTATTTCCGACGATCCACGAACGTACGCGCGGCCGACGCATTCTCTTACGTCGTCTCTAGTCGGCTTTTTCCGGCGTATAGTTAAAGCTGCTATTTCGACGCGTGTAGTTAGACTTGCCATGTTAAGTATGGCCGTCGTTCCCGAGTTTATTTTGAATTTTTTTTTGCGTAAGTCGTCCGTGAATCGGGATGGACGTAACTCACGTCTAAGTTAAAAAAAAATTACGTCCTAGCGACGTCATTTAGCGCAATGCATGGCGGGAAATTTCGGGACGACGCATGCGCAGTTCATTCGGCGCGGGGACGCGCTTCATTTAAATGAAACCCGCCCCCCTAATCGCCGATTTGAATTCCGCCGCCAGAGATACACTACGACGCCGTAACTTACGGCGCAAAATCTTTGAGGATTCGAAATTCCGCCAGGTAAGGTACGGCGGCGTAGCGTATCTCTGATACGCTGCGCCGATCTATTTCTCTGTGGATCTGGCCCTCTGGCCGTTCCTGATTTCACATGCAGAGGCTGAAAAGCTTTACCAGATTGCGAATTTTTCAATTTTATCAGGAAATTGAAGAGTCTGAAAACATCGAATATTTTTTTATCAAAGGGCAACAAAAATAAAGAAAATGATTGTGGTGCGTCGGGGAGGATTTGCTGAAATGTAAAATCGATGTAAATTGCATGGAGGATCTCGTATTTCCCCGGCAGTGAGACTGACGGACTGGATTTAGTAATCTAAGTCGTGGGATTGAATTATTCTCCTTATTGCGAGGGGGGGAGGGGGGCTGATCTACAGCGCGAGGGTGCAATGGACACCGCCGCCACCTAGTAACCCTTTCCTCCTGTCCTTACAACCGCAGTTATTACAGGTAAACTCTACTACTGATAAAATAAAATAAAAAATTATAAAGTAAATTTGTATATAAAATTGCTACAAAAATAAAATAAACAAGCTAGAAAAATAAAATAAAATTAAATAAATTATAAAATTTATTGTTATATACAATTTTCTACGATTGCTCCAAAAATAAATAAACAAGCTGGAAAAAATAAAAATAAATAAAATGAATCATAAAATTTATTGTTATATACAATTTCTACAAAAATAAATAAAATAAGTTAACAAAAGAAAATACAGTAAAATAAATGATAAAAGAAGTTGTTTTATGCAATTGCTACAAAAAAATAAATAAAATAAGTTAATAAAATAAAAAAATGCATTAAAATAAATGATAACATTTGTTGTTTTATACTATTGCCAACAAAAATAAATAAACAAGCTAGAAAAAAAATATATATAAAATAAATTGTTCTATACAATTGCTCCAAAAGTAAATGAAATAAGTTAATAAAAGAAAAAAATAAATACATTAAAATAAATGATAAAATACGTTGTTTTATACTATTGCTACAAAAATAAACAAGCTAGAAAATGAAAAAAAAAATAATTATAAAATTAATTGTTATATACAATTGCTACAAAAATAAATTAAATAAGTTAACAAAAGAAAATACAGTAAAAAATAAATGATAAAATAAGTTGTTTTATACAATTGCTCCAAAAATAAATAAACAAGCTAGAAAAACAAAATGAAATAAAATAAATTATAAAATGAATTGTTATATACAATTGCTACAAAAATAAATTAAATAAGTTAACAAAAGAAAATACAGTAAAAAATAAATGATAAAATAAGTTGTTTTATGCAATTGCTCCAAAAATAAACAAGCTACAAAAATAACATGAAGCGCTTTATAATTGCACACACTCATGGAATGGCGCCAGACTTAGTTACTTAAAAATCTCCATAGGGGAATCATCATTTTTTACAGGTTACCAGTTTATAGTTACAGAGGAGGTCTAGCGCTAGAATTGTTGCACACGCTTTAACGCACGCGCCGATACCTCACATGTGGGGGTTGAACGGCGTTTACATATGTGGGCGGGACTTACATGCGAGTTCGCTACTGAGCGCGAGCTACCGGGGACAGGGACGGTTTTAAAAAAAAAATATTTTATTTTTTATTTTACTTTATTTTATTTTTTTTACACTTTTTTTTCATTTTTAGTTATTTTAAATCATTTGTATTCCTATTACAAGGAATGTAAACATCCCCTGTAATAGGAATAGTGTGTGACAGGTCCTCTTTTTTTAAAAAAAAATCATCAGTATACCTGTAAGGGGCCTGGATGGCAACCGCCTTCTTTTTTTTGGTTTTCTTTTAATTTTTTTAAAAAAAAATTAAAAAAAATTCATCAGTACTCCTGTAAGGGACCTGGATGGCAACCGTCTTGTTTTTTTTGGGGTTTTCCTTAAATTTAAAAAAAAAAAAAAAATCATCAGCATACCTGTAAGGTATGTTTTCTTTAAAAAAAATATATATATATATATTACATTTGTTTCATCAGTATACCTGTAAGGGGCCCTGATGGCAACCCCCTAGTTTTTTTGGTTTTCTTTTAATTTATTTTTCATTTTTTTCATCAGTATACCTGTAAGGGGCCCGGGTGGCAACCCCCTTTTTTTTTTTTTGGTTTTCTTTGAATTTTTTTAAATTAAAAAAAAAAAAATCATCAGTACACCTGTAAGGGGCCATGATGGCAACCTCCTTGTTTTGTTTGGTTTTCTTTTAACTTATTTTTTTATTTTTTTCATCAGTATGCCTGTAAGGGGCCCGGATGGCAACCCCCTTGTTTTGTTTTTTGTAACGGCTACCCAAGTTGTGAGGGGGTATCAGCCGTTGGAGACGTCCTTTTCCCTGGCAAGTTGTTGTATGCGAGTGAAGCCGGTATAATCCCATCCACGAGATCCAGATCGAGAGTCAGGTTCAGCTGTAAAAATAGCAGAATAATAGTCCCATAGAATGCCCTTTCAAGAACGAGACGGGGCTACGTTTTGAAGGGTCAAGTCGACCACTTTAATGGTTCACTCTGAGATTTTATACAGTTTTCAAGGCACATGAACAATCAAACTCCCCACCCACACATCACACCTTGGGGGGCTTCAATCACATTCTTTGAGCAAATTACTAAATATTCTAGACATGTCGGCGCCGGCCTATAATTATCATGATCTAATCACTGCACATTCCTTCATTAACAGAACTCAAACAAAACACCATCACACAATGATCTCTTCAATCCACATCGTTAGACAGACGCTCTGTCTCCGACAAGTACATTCCACACATAAACAGTATTTAGCATACATAATTAGAGGTCTGGGAGCAGATCTGGATTAACACCTTTACACAATGGACAATGAAATGTCTAGGAGTCGATGCAATTAACACCTTTCAAAAGAATGTGTCCCCACATTGAATAAGCCAACAACTTGTGATATCTCAAGACATCCTGCAAACATGAATTAATGTCCCATCTCATGTAATACAAGAATTATAATTCACTTGTCACCCCATCTCCTGGCTCAATCTGTGCCCAAAAGTCACTCCTGTTACAGTTTTCTTTTAATCTTTTTTTTTTTTTTTTACATTTTTTTCATCAGTACACCTGTAAGGGGCCCGGGTGGCAACCCCCTTGTTTTTTTTTTGTTTTCTTTTAATTTTTTTTCATTTTTTTACATTTTTTTCATCAGTACACCTGTAAGGGGCCCGGGTGGCAACCCCCTTGTTTTTTTTTTGTTTTCTTTTAATTTTTTTTTTATTTTTTTACATTTTTTTCATCAATACTCCTGTAAGGTGCCTGGATGGCAACCGCCTTGTTTTTTTTGGTTTTCTTTTAATTTTTTTTACATTTTTTTCATCAGTATACCTGTGAGGCCTAGTACACACGAGAGGATTTATCCGCGGATTTGGATCCGATGGAGTGTACTCACCATCGGATCGAAATCCGCGCCGAAATCCCATCGCGATGACGTGTCGCGCCGTCGCCGCGATGATGACGCGGCGACGTGCGCGACGCTGTCATATAATGAATTCCACGCATGCGTCGAATCATTACGACGCATGCGGGGGATCCATTCGGACGGATTGATCCGGTGAGTCTGTACAGACCAGCGGATCAATCCGTTGGGATGGATTCAAGCGGATAGATTTTAAAGCATGTCTTCAAATTTTTATCCGCTTGAAATCCATCCCAGGGGATAAAAATCCGCGGAAACAGATCCGCTGGAGTGTACACACCAGGGGATCTACCCGCTGGAGCCGGTCCGCGGATCAATTCCAGCGGATGGATCCTCTTGTGTGTACGGGGCCTAAGGGGCCCGGATGGCAACCCCCTTGTTTTGTTTTTGGTTTTCTCTTAATTTTTTTTTTTTTTAAATTTTTTTCATCAGTACACCTGTAAGGGGCCCGGGTGGCAACCCCCTTGTTTTTTTTTTTTTGTTTTCTTTTAATTTTTTTTCATTTTTTTACATTTTTTCATCAATACTCCTGTAAGGTGCCTGGATGGCAACCGCCTTGTTTTTTTTGGTTTTCTTTTAATTTTTTTTTACATTTTTTTCATCAGTATACCTGTAAGGGGCCTGGATGGCAACCCCCTCTTGCGTCTTGCGAGGCAACATTCGCAAACCGAGTTAGGTTTTAAAAAAAAAATACAGCGCCCGTATTGTGAAACGCTCGTTAACCGCGTTCCTCGCAATCCGAGGTTCCACTGTACACATAAGTATCCATAACAAACAAAATTGATAATTATATATAAAAAAACAAAAAAAACAAACAGGTTTGTCTATAAAGAATTACCAATGAGCTCCTCAATGGTTACTGCGCCTTTCTCCTTTGTATCCAATCAGGTCTCACATCTGGGGTCTCTCATTTGGACATGCATCCTTCCATTTGTTTTTATTAACCCCTTAAGGACCGCCGCACGACTAAATACGTCGGCAGAATGGCACGGCTGGGTACATGGACATCCCCTTTAAGAAGCCCAGCCGTGGGTTGTGAGCGTGCCGCCAGCGGCGTGCTCGCGATCCGGTCCTGTGCTCCGTGACCGCGCCCGTGAACCCGATCGGGTCACAGAGAGGAAGAACGGGGAGAGGTGATTATGAACAAACCTGACAGTGACTCGAGCTTGGCATCGCTGCTTAGTGAAGGATTGGCTCAGATGGCTCGGCTGCTCTAGTCCTGCAAAGGGAACTGCGTTCCTGCTGTGAAAAAAGTGCAGGAACTCCGTTCCCATGCGTTCCCGCAGGACTTGAGCCCTGGCGCAAACCAATCAATTTTTTTTACCAAAAATCTGTAGAAGAATACGTATCGGCCTAAACTGAGGAAAAAAATGTTTTTTATATATTTTTTGAAGATATTTATTATAGCAAAAAGTAAAAATTATTGCATTTTTTTTCCCAAATTGTTGCTCTATTTTTATTTATAGTTCATCACTAATAATAATAATAATAATAATAATAATAATAATAATAATAATAATACCATGACTGTTTTCAGTATGTGATGATACTGCTAACAAAAATATATTCTTATTATTTTAATATTAAATTGATTATCATTATTAGACTCTTGATTTGGTAAATAATAATAATAATCTATTATTATTATTATTATTATTATTATTATTATTATTATTATTATTATTATTATCATTAGCCACATTAGGGGCTAAACTAACAATAATATTACTAATATTGATAATAATAATAATACCATGACATACTGCTAACAAAAATATAGTATTATTCTTATTATTTTAATAATAAATTAATTATTAATATTAGACTCTTGATTTGCTAAATAATAATAAATATTTATCATTATTATTATTGTTATTAAGATTATTATTAGCCACATTAGGGGCTAAACTAATAATAATATTACTAATAATGCTATTAATAATAATAATAATAATAATAATAATAATAATAATAATAATAATAATAATATTAATAATAGAACCATGACTGTTTTCAGTATGTGATGATACTGCTAACAAAAATATATTCTTATTATTTTAATATTAAATTGATTATCATTATTAGACTCTTGATTTGGTAAATAATAATAATAATCTATTATTATTATTATTATTATTATTATTATTATTATTATTATTATTATTATTATTATCATTAGCCACATTAGGGGCTAAACTAACAATAATATTACTGATATTGATAATAATAATAATACCATGACATACTGCTAACAAAAATATATTCTTATTATTCTTATTATTTTAATAATAAATTGATTATTAATATTAGACTCTTGATTTGCTAAATAATAATAATTTATTATTATTATTATTATTATTATTATTATTATTATTATTATTATTATTATTATTATTTTTATCATTAGCCACATTAGGGGCTAAACTAATAATAATATCACTAATAATAATAATAATAATAATAATAATAATAATAATAATAATAATATTAATAATAATACCATGATTGTTTTCAGTATGTGATGATACTGCTAACAAAAATATATTCTTATTATTCTTATTAATTTAATATTAAATTATTTATTATTATTATTAGACTCTTGAGTTGGTAAATAATAATAATAATAATAATAATAATAATAATAATAATAATAATAATAATAATACTTGATTATTATTATTATTACTACCAGAATAAGGGGCTAAACTAATAATAATATTACTACTACTACTACTACTACTAATAATAATAATAATAATAATAATAATAATTATACCATGACTGTTTTTTTAGTACGAGCTTGAATCTTGAATTTGATTGATGGCTGTGGGGCGGTAATGAAATGACTAATCCGAACACTAATGAGATAATACATCAGCTCCCATATACTTTGATTCCGGAGTGGTTCCATTTACATGCCGTACAGTTCAAATCTACATTATTGCATTATCAGGGACAATTATATCATTACAAATCCGCATTATTAATCTGCATTATTGCCGTAAATGGATTTTTCTAAAGGTACTTCAGAAGCTCGTTAAAAATAATTATCATAATTATACCAATACAAAGGATATAAATATCGCAGGGAGAGATGTAGAATATTTCAGATGCGTATAGACTGCGATGATACTCAACACCTCAATATTATTAATGGCAATAATAATAATAATAAAAGTTTCAGGCCCGGATTCACGTAGGAGATACGCCGTCGTATCTCTGAGTGTGAGGCGTCGTATCTTGGCGCCTGATTCAAAGAATCAGATACGCCAGCATTTGTATAAGATACGACCAGCGTAAGTCTCCTACGCCGTCGTATCTTAACTGCATATTTACGCTGGCCGCTAGGGGCGTGTACGCTGATTTACGCCTAGAAATATGTAAATCAGCTAGATACGCCTATTCACGAACGTACGCCCGGCCGACGCAGTACAGATACGCTGTTTACGTTAGGCTTTTTCCGGCGTAAAGTTACCCCTGCTCTATGAGGCGTACCAATGTTAAGTATGGACGTCGGAACAGCGTCAAATTTTTCACGTTTTACGTCGTTTGCGTAAGTCGTTCGCGAATAGGGCTGGGCATCATTTACGTTCACGTCGAAAGCATTGGCTTCTTGCTGGTTAATTTGGAGCATGCGCACTGGGATACTTTCAGGGTCGGCGCATGCGCCGTTCGTAAAAATCGTCATTTACGCGGGGTCACAATAAATGTACATAACACACGCCCACATCTTCCACATTTGAATTAGGCGGGCTTACGCCGGCCTATTTACGCTACACCGCCACAACTTTGGTTTGTGAATTCTGCACCTGCCTGTCAAAGTTGCGGAGGCGTAACGCAAATAGGATACATTACGCCCGCACAAAGATGCGCGCTTCTACGTGAATCCGGGCCTCAGTCTTTATTTTCGTCTTCATTTCCAAGAGTTATGGGAGTTTGTTTGTTTTTTTTTTTTTTTTTTTTAGAAGTGCCTATAGTTGGGGAAGACTTTGGGCCAGATTCACGTAGAATCGCGGCGGCGTAACGTATCGTATCATAGATACGTTACACCGCCGCAAGTTTTCATCGCAAGTGCCTGATTCACAAAGCAAAAACGAAAAGAACTCTGGACAGCCGCACTCCAAAATGACTTGAAATAAAGTTGGTCTTTTAATGTAAAAAGTACATACAGGCACTGCAAACAACAGATACAGATTGGCCGACGCGTTTCACGCTGCAATTCAGCGCTTAGTCATGGCTAAGCGCTGAATTGCAGCGTGAAACGCGTCGGCCAATCTGTATCTGTTGTTTGCAGTGCCTGTATGTACTTTTTACATTAAAAGACCAACTTTATTTCAAGTCATTTTGGAGTGCGGCTGTCCAGAGTTCTTTTCGTTTTTGCTATAATCAGCATTGCCGGCACCCTGGTGGTTCAAACTACCCTTGATGATCTACGAGACTCACCTGGAGCGGTGAAAGAAATTGTCTGATTCACAAAGCACTTGCGATGAAAACTACGCCTGCGGCCTCCGGCGCAAGGCGGGCCAATTCAAATGGGCGTGTGCCATTTAAATTAGGTGCGCTCCCGCGCCGGACCTACTGTGCATGCTCCGTTTCCTAACTCCCGCCGTGCTTTGCGCGTACTTCCGTATTCCCAGACGTGTTACGCAAACGATGTTAAATTTTAAATTTCGACGCGGGAACGACGGCCGTACTTTAGACAGCAATACGATTGCTGACTAAAGTTAGGGCACCTAAAACGACGACTAACTTTGCGACGGGAAACTAGACTAGCGGCGACGTAGCGAACGCGAAAATCCGTCGGGGATCCGCTGTAACTCCTAATTTGCATACCCGACGCTGGTTTACGACGCAAACTCCCCCCAGCGGCGGCCGCGGTACTGCATCCTAAGATCCGACAGTGTAAAACAATTACATCTGTCGGATCTTCTGGATATCTATGCGGAACTGATTCTATGAATCAGCCGCATAGATAGAAACAGGGGCCCATATTCAGGTAGCAATTGCGCCTGCGTAACCATAGTTACGCAGCGCAATTGCTGACTTGCGCCGGCGTAACGAGTTCTCCTGATTCAGAGAACTTGTTACGCCGACTGCAGCCTAAAATCTGCGTGGCATAAGGCTCTTATGCCACGCAGATTTTAGGCTGCATTCTTGCGATGACCGCTAGGGGGCGCTCCCATTGTGATCTGTGTATAGTATGCAAATTGCATACTAACACCGATTCACAACGTTGCGCGAGCCCTGCGTACGCAAATTACGTAGTTTGCGTACGTTGGGTTTCGCGTAACGTTACACATCCTAATAGCAGGCGCAGCCAATGCTATAAGATACCCACGTTCCCGCGTCGCGAGATTTAAAATCTACGTCGTTTGCGTAAGTGAATCGTGAATGGCGCTGGACGCCATTCACGTTCACTTTGAAGCAAATGACGTCCTTGCGACGTCATTTGCCGCAATGCACGTCGGGAAAGTTTCCCGACGGAGCATGCGCTTTACGATCGGCGCGGGAACGCTCCTAATTTAAATGATTCCCGCCCCCGGTGGGATCATTTACATTGCGCGCGCTTACGCCGGGCAATTTTGCCGGCGCGCCCTCGCAATTTACGGAGCTACTGCTCCGTGAATCGAGGGCAGCGCAAAATATTTGCGTGGGCGCAGGGCAAAATCGTTGCCCTGTGCCTCCGAAAATATAGCGCAAGTCGTACCTGAATCTGGGCCAGGGATACAACGGCGTATCAGGAGAAACACCGTCGTATCCCTTTTGTGAATCTGGCCCTTTGTATTGGATAGGTCATCAAGTTCCCAAACCCACATCTTTTTATCCATGTAATAGAGTGAAAAAAAATAATCACCGATCTCAGGCCGACAGGCGCGATTGCGGCTTTGTTAACTTCCAGGTACCGGGCGTGACGTCATAACGTCGCACCCGAGGCTCCGACGGTCATAGAGATGACTGGTGACCATTTGATAGATAGATGACTATGCTTCCCAGGCAGCGCCGGCCGATTCGCTCTCCGGGCCCCCGGTGGCACGGGAGAGCCCGGAGAAGCACCGGATGGCGGCGGGAGGCGGGAGGCGGGGGGGGCGTCTGACCTCTTCTCCCGGCAGTTAACACTCAACCTTTCCATGAAACAACTTTTCCTTTTAATGGATTCTAGAAAAAGATACATTTATAAAAAGTTTTCCGTAGGACTAAAAGAAATCAAATCTTTTTTTTTGCACAATGTTCTTTCCTCAGCCAAAATGCCTGCGGAGTTTCTGCTCTATTATCTATT
Source organism: Rana temporaria (assembly GCF_905171775.1). Classification (NCBI taxonomy): domain Eukaryota; kingdom Metazoa; phylum Chordata; class Amphibia; order Anura; family Ranidae; genus Rana; species Rana temporaria. Next base: position 478,304,079 of record NC_053492.1, on the reverse strand, counting down.
CCATCAGAGAGATTTGTCAGGCGGTCCTGTGGTTCTTTCCTCCGTGTCGGGCCGCGCCGTATTCTGCCGCCCGTGACAGGACAATCCACAGAATGGCGCTTTGTAACCCAAGAAGAAGATGCCTCGCTGGGTGCAGCGGGCGCGAGGTGAGAGACACATGCTCGCCACTCTTGTGCTACATGAAAGCATTAAACGCTCCTTCTGCTGCTCGGCTACACCCAAGACGCAGGCGGCCGCGGCGGCGGCGTCAGAGCGCAGAGACTCCGAGGTGTAATTATGAGCCTGCCACAGAGACGCGTGCCTGACGGGCCTTGTCACTTCTTTTACCTGGCAGCTGAACGTCGTATTCCTTCTGCTTTGATGGGCTTTATGCTTTTATTTAGACATAGAAATGTAATACAATAAAAAATAACAGCCCCAGTTAGAGCTGAACTCCGGGAAAACGGCTTAATATACAGATGGAATACATAGAGATGGAAGTAGAAGCAGCAGAGCCATGTGCTCTCTCCTCCTGTCAACAGGCCTCCCGCACTGCATCACACCTGATTGGCTCCTTGTGCTGCTTCGACTGCAAAAGGCCTGATGACTACGCTGATAATCAGGGCCGTCCCACCAGTGCTGCCAATCAGTGCCCAGCAGTTCTGTCAATCAGTGTCTTCTTAATAAGTGCCACCTATCAGTGCCCATCAGTGTTCATTAGTGTTGCTCACGAATATTCGTATTGCGAATATTCGGCTCGAATATGGCATATTCGAGTATTCGCGATATATTTCGAATTTCGCGGTCAATATTCGCAATTCCGAATATTCGCATTTTTTCAATTTGATTTTTAAAACAGATCACATCCTATCGACGTCTAAAAGCATTGCTGGTATGATTAGAGACCCTGGGCCGAGTAGGTAAGCTGAGGCGATCCTTTTATGTTGCCGAATTGAAAAAAAAAAAATTGCGAATTTTCGCTATTGCGAATGCGAAAATGATTGCGAATTTTCGATAACTGTGGTAGGAGAACTCTGATTGTCTCTGATGCAAAAGGGGGGGGGGGTTTGTGTATGTTTCTGTTATGAATATTTGTATGTTTGATATTATTATTTTTTGTAAGAAGGAAAAAATTGCGCATACCTTAAAAAAAGGGGAGAATACAGCAGCAACTCAAAAATGTTATACAACATAAATTAATACAAGACAGAAAATGGAGTCGCTCTACAAGAATAAAAAATATGTCTAGTGACAAGACATGTGGGCAAATTATAAAATAAGCAAGCGCAAATAACTTGTGAAATACACAGTGAAACAAATATATAAAGAAATATAGTCCCAATAATAGAAAAATAATCTTTCATAAAAATGTCTTTGATATGTGAAGTGAAAAAAAGTCCAAAGCATGCAGCATGAACGTGTTCAATCTTCAAGGTGTTTGATTGACAAACGGCTGTGACAGATGGATAGAGTAAAGAATCACCACCAATGCAAAACACTTTTTATTTTCTATTGTAAAATATCAAGAATATTCTGAGCCAATCAGAGTGCTCCTTCCGCATTTGCCGAATATTCGCAATTATTTTGTATTGTAAAATATCACGAATATTCTGAGCCAATCAGAGTGCTCCTTCCGCATTTGCCAAATATTCGCAATTATTTTGTATTGTAAAATATCACGAATATTCTGAGCCAATCAGAGTGCTCCCTCTGCATTTGCCGAATATTCGCAATTATTTTGTATTGTAAAATATCACGAATATTCTGAGCCAATCAGAGTGCTCCTACAGCATTTGTCGAAATTGCGCAGTAAATATCGCATTCGCATTTTGCGAAATTTCGAAAAAATATCAAGAATATTCTGAGCCAATCAGAGTGCTCCTACCGCAGTTATCGAAAATTCGCAATTATTTTCGCATTCGCAATAGTGAAAATTCACAATCATTTCATTTCGATAAAATATCACGAATATTCGAATTTAGCGAATATATCTCGAATATTCGACTATATATTCGAGATATATCGCAAAATCGAATATGGCGTATTCTGCTCAACACTAGTGTTCATCAGTGCAGCCTAATAGTGCCCATGAATGCCCATCAGTGACACATATCAGTGCTCATCAGTGACCATCAGCACAGCAAATTTGTGCCCATAAATGCCTATCAGTGCCACCTCATCGGTGCCGCCTCAAGAGTCCCCAACAGTGCCACCTATCAGTGTCCATCAGTGCCTCATCATTGCCCATCATTGCAGCCTAATAGTGCCCATAAATGCCCATGAGTGCCTCCTCATCAGTGCCACATATTGGTGCCTATCAGCGCAGAGCCGGTTGCATTCGGCATCGCACGTTTTGCCGTGATTTTCACGTGTTTTGATGCTCGACAATTGCAGGAAATTTGCTCTGCGTTTGGGGTGCCATTAAGAAATAAAGACACTGCAAGTGCTACTTGCATTTTGCCCCCATTTCTGAAGCCGTGGGCAAAATTCTGCGATACGATAAACTCAAGTGTGGGCGGGGTCTTAAAGTGGAGTTCCACCTAAAAATGGAACTTCCACTTTTCTGGTTCCCCCCCACCGGTGTCACATTTGGCACCTTTCAGGGGGGAGGAGATACCTGTCTAAGACAGGTATTTTGCCACTTCCGGGCATAGATACCTGAGCCACCCGCGGGTAACTACTCCATGTCCGGCGCCTTCTCCACCCCCCGCTGTCTTTTGGGAGACACACAGGTCCCAGAAGACAGCAGGGACCAGTGGGAACGTGCAGCGCGGTTCACTACCTGATTCCCTTACCGAAGATGGCGGCGCCGAGGGAGAGATTGGCTTTGGGTGCCGACATTGCAGGGCGCCCTGGACAGGTAAGTGTCCTCAAGTCAGCAGCTGCCGTATTTGTAGCTGCTGACTTTAAAAAAAAAAATCGGCGGACCTCCGCTTTAAAGTGATTGTAAACCTTGGACATGAAATCTGAACAAAGCATATCCCTCTATAGTGTGTACTTGTCTCAGTCCAGAGCACTAAGTGTCATTTCTGTCTGGCCCCTCCTTCCTCTGATATCAGCACAAGTCAGTTCGGACAAGTTTTCTTGACACCAAGAGATTACAGGTGACAGGGAACTGAGCTTCAGCGCACAGCCTGCGATTGACAGCCTCAGCTCTGTTCCTAAGTGCAGGGCCGAGAAAGGGGGGGGGGGTTGTTTGTCTCCACCCCCTATGGGGGTGCGCAAGGGGTGTGACAGGTGTGCCGCCATGTCCCCTCGCAGATTCTTCCTGTTTTCGCTGCTCCGGTGCTGTGATTGGCCAGAGCGTGCGATGACGTCACTCCTGCGCATGCACGCTGAACCGGCAGATCCCCGTGCATGCGCGGGAATACGGCATTAATCCAAGTTATGCCATTCACAAAAACGGTACGCTCAGTACGCCTGCGCCGTTGTCTTCGGCGCGCATGCACCATAGACATCGGCGCCTGTCATTATTGTAATATCTCCTAAACCAGGGGTCCTCAAACTACGGCCCGCCAGTGTGATTTACCCGGCCCCCGGACTGCCCCTTTAACATTGCAGCAATCCCCCTCCCCTCTGCTACCTTTATCACACAAGACGACAAACATGACAGGTCCGGACAAAGGGCGGGACCTTTTGAGTTAAGAAGCGGGTGATTGATTGCTGGGACTGTCCAGCTGCCGAGTAACCAATCACTTGCCTTTCACTTGCAAAGTCCTGGCCTTTGTCCGAACCTTCCCTGCTTCATGTCTTGTGTGATTAAGGTAGCAACTGGGGGGGGGCTGTGATATTATAGCAGTGTAATATCGATGGGGGGGATCTGTTATGTGGGGGGATCTATTATGGGTGTAGTCTGTGATGGGGGATCTGTGATGGGGGGATCGTATAGGGGGATCTGTGATGGGGGGAGTCTGTTATGGGGGGCTCTTTAATGGAGGTGTCTGTTACGGAGGGGGGGGGGGGTTTGTGATGGGGAGATTTGCGATGGGGGATCTTTTATGAGGGGCTTTGTAATGGATGACCTGATATGGGGGCTTTTTGATGGGGTGAATCTGTGATGGGGGGGTTCTGTGATGGGGAGGGGATCTGTGATGGGGGGTTCTGTGATGGGGGTGTTTTGTGATGGGGGGGACCTGTGATGAGGGGAGTCTGTGATGGGGGTGTTTTGTGATGGGGGGGGACCTGTGATGAGGGGAGTCTGTGATGGGGGGTTCTGTGATTTGGAGGGTATCTGTGATGAGGGGGTTCTGTGATGGAGATGAGTCTGTGATGGGGGGGGTTCTGTGATGGGGGATCTGTGATGAGGTGAGTCTGTGATGGGGGGGTTCTGTGATGGGGGATCTGTGATCAGGGGAGTCTGTGATGGGGGGGGGTTCTGTGATGGGGGGATCCGTGATCAGGGGAGTCTGTGATGGGGGGTTCTGTGATGGGGATCTGTGATGAGGGGAGGCTGTGATGGGGGGTTCTGTGATGGGGTTCTGTGATGAGGGGAGTCTGTGATAGGGGGTTCTGTGATAAGGGGGTTTCTGTGATGGGGGATCTGTGATCAGGGGAGTCTGTGATGGGGGGGTTCTGTGATGGGGATCTGTGATGAGGGGAGTCTGTGATGGAGGGGGGTTCTGTGATGGGGGGATCTGTGATGAGCGGAGTCTGTGATGGGGGGGTTCTGTGATGGGGGAAGTCTGTGATGGGGGGTTCTGTGATAAGGGGGTTCTGTGATGGGGGATCTGTGATGAGGGGAGTCTGTGATTGGGGGGTTCTGTGATGAGGGGGTTCTGTTATGGGGGGGTCTGTGATTTGGAGGGTATCTGTGATGGGGGGGATCTGTGATGGAGATGAGTCTGTGATGGGGGGGGGTTCTGTGATGGGGGATCTGTGATGAGGTGAGTCTGTGATGGGGGGGGTTCTGTGATGGGGGATCTGTGATCAGGGGAGTCTGTGATGGGGGGGGTTCTGTGATGGGGGGATCCGTGATCAGGGGAGTCTGTGATGGGGGGTTCTGTGATGGGGATCTGTGATGAGGGGAGTCTGTGATGGGGGGTTCTGTGATAAGGGGGTTCTGTTATGGGGGGGTCTGTGATTTGGAGGGTATCTGTGATGGGGGGGGTCTGTGATGGAGATGAGTCTGTGATGGGGGGGGGTTCTGTGATGGGGGGGGCTCTGTGATGGGGGATCTGTGATGAGGTGAGTCTGTGATGGGGATGGGTTCTGTGATGGGGGGATCCGTGATCAGGGGAGTCTGTGATGGGGGGGGTTCTGTGATGGGGATCTGTGATGAGGGGAGTCTGTGATGGGGGGGTTCTGTGATGGGGGATCTGTGATGAGGTGAGTCGGTGATGGGGGGAGTTCTGTGATGAGGGGAGTCTGTGATGGGGGGAGTTCTGTGATGAGGGGAGTCTGTGATATGGGGGGGGGGGTGTGATGGGGGGGTTCTTTGATGGGGGGGTTTTGTGATTGGGGGGTTCTGTGATGGGGGGATCTGTGATGAGGGGAGTCTGTGATGGGGCAGTTCTGTGAAGGGGGATCTGTGATGAGGGGAGTCTGTGATGGGGGGTTCTGTGATGGAGAGGAGTCTGTGAATGGGGGGGTTCTGTGATGGGGGGATCTGTGATGAGGGCAGTCTGTGATGGGAGGGATCAGTGATGGAGAGGAGTCTGTGATGGGGGGGGGGTTCTGTGATGTAGAAGAGTCTATGATGGGGGGGTTCTGTGATGGGGGGGATTTGTGATAAGGGCAATCTGTGATGGGGGGATCTGTGATGGAGAGGAGTCTGTGATGGGGGGGGTTCTGTGATGGGGGGATCTGTGATAAGGGCAATCTGTGATAGGGGGAACTGTGATGGAGAGGAGTCTGTGATGGGGGGATCTGTGATGGAGAGGAGTCTGTGATGGGGGGGTCTGTGATGAGGGGAGTCTGTGATGGGGGGGTCTGTGATGGAGAGGAGTCTGTGATGGGGGGGGGTCTGTGATGAGGGGAGTCTGTGATGAGGGGAGTTTGTGATGAGGGGAGTCTGTGATGGGGGGAGTCTGTGATGGGGGGGGGGGGCTGTGATGAGGGGAGTCTGTGATGGGGGGGGTTCTGTATTGGGGGGGATCTGTGATGAGGGGAGTCTGTGATGGGGGGGTTCTGTGATGGGGGATCTGTGATCAAGGGAGTCTGTGATGGGGGGGTTCTGTGATGGGGGATCTGTGATCAAGGCAGTCTGTGATGGGGGGGTTCTGTGATGAGGGGAGTCTGTGATGGGGGGTTCTGTGATGGGGGAGTCTGTGATGAGGGGAGTCTGTGATGGGGGGGGGTTCTGTGATGGGGGGGTCTGTGAAATACTAATAAGTTTATGTTGATTAAAATTGTTTTTTATTTTAAATTATTTAAAAAAAAAAAAAATTATTTAAAAATATTTTTTTCCACTACAAATAAAGATGTGTGCATAGGAATTTGAGTCTGAGGGTCTGTGAACTGGCCCCCTGTTTAAAAAGTTTGAGGACCCCCGTCCTAAACCGTGTAGGTTTGGGAGATATTTCCTTAATCTCGGCTCACCTGTAGGTGCGCGTTGTGTGGTTGGGTTTCTCTATCCTGGACTTTCCCTCGTACCAAATGAGCCTCATTATTTTTAATTACTTTCACATAAAATAAAAATGAGAAAGAAGTAAAATAATAAAATGTAAAGAACACAAATAAAAACTCAAATAACAATAAAACCCCAAATACAAAACCATGAAATAAATGTAACTAAATCCATTTCTGGAACGTTCTCTAAATAAAGTTTTTTTTTTTCTTTTATTAGGAAACTTTTCCTGAATTCTTCCGGCTCATCCCCATTGGAGGTGTAAGAGGGCAGCCGGGAGGCGGCGGGCACAGCGTGGGCACCCCACAGCAGGATGTTCTGGGCAGGATCACCAGGTATTGTTACTTTTCAAATGATATTAATATGATGAAGCCTTTATGAAAAATGACTGCGTCTACATCTGGGGCCCTGAGACTTTGTAAATAAAGGGCCACACACTGTACTTCAAACCTCGAGGGGGGGCGGAGCTATGACCAGTGGGAGCAAAAAATGGGCAAGGGTTGGTGATTATTGGGCTAAAAATGGGAGGAATTGCACCCTATCATTGGTTTTAATGGGAGGAATAGTGTCCCATCATTGGTGGCAATGGGAGGAATAGTGTCCCATCATTGGTGTCAGTGGGAGGAATAGTGTCCCATCATTTGGTTTTAACGGGAGGAATAGTGTCCCATCATTGGTGTCAGTGAGAGGAATAGTGTCCCATCATTGGTGTCAGTGGGAGGAATAGTGTCCCATCATTGGTGTCAGTGAGAGGAATAGTGTCCCATCATTGGTATCAGTGGGGGGAATAGTGTCCCATCATTGGTGTCAGTGGGAGGAATAGTGTCCCATCATTGGCGTCAGTGGGAGGAATAGTGCCTCCTCATTTGTGTCAGTGGGAGGAATAGTGTCCCATCATTGGTGTAAGTGGGAGGAATAGTGTCCCATCATTGGTGTCAGTGGGAGGAATAGTGTCCCATCATTGGTGTCAGTGGGAGGAATAGTGTCCCATCATTGGTATCAGTGGGAGGAATAGTGTCCCATCATTGGTGTCAGTGGGAGGAATAGTGTCCCATCATTGGTGTCAGTGGTAGGAATAGTGTCCCATCACTGGTGTCAGTGGGAGGAACAGTGTCCCATCATTGGTGTCAGTGGTAGGAATAGTGTCCCATCATTGGTGTCAGTGGGAGGAATAGTGTCCCATCATTGGTGTCAGTGGTAGGAATAGTGTCCCATCACTGGTGTCAATGGAAGGAATAGTGTCCCATCATTGGTGTCAGTGGGAGGAATAGTGTCCCATCATTGGTATCAGTGGGAGGAATAGTGTCCCATCATTGGTGTCAGTGGGAGGAATAGTGTCCCATCATTGGTGTCAGTGGTAGGAATAGTGTCCCATCACTGGTGTCAGTGGGAGGAATAGTGTCCCATCATTGGTGTCAGTGGTAGGAATAGTGTCCCATCACTGGTGTCAATGGAAGGAATAGTGTCCCATCATTGGTGTCAGTGAGAGGAATAGTGTCCCATCATTGGTGTCAGTGGGAGGAATAGTGTCCCATCATTGGTATCAGTGGGAGGGATAGTGTCCCATCATTGGTGTCAGTGGGAGGAATAGTGCCCCATCATTGGTGTCAGTGGGAGGAATAGTGTCCCATCATTGGTGTCAGTGGGAGGAATAGTGTCCCATCATTGGTATCAGTGGGAGGAATAGTGTCCCATCATTGGTGTCAGTGGGAGGAATAGTGCCCCATCATTGGTGTCAGTGGGAGGAATAGTGTCCCATCATTGGTGTCAGTGGGGGGGAATAGTGTCCCATCATTGGTATCAGTGGGAGGAATAGTGTCCCATCATTGGTGTCAGTGGGAGGAATAGTGTCCCCATCATTGGTATCAGTGGGAGGAATAGTGTCCCATCATTGGTGTCAGTGGGGGGAATAGTGTCCCATCATTGGTATCAGTGGGAGGAATAGTGACCCATCATTGGTGTCAGTGGGAGGAATAGTGTCCCCATCATTGGTGTCAGTGGGAGGAATAGTGTCCCATCCGGTTCCTCATTCCGCAGCGGTCGGGTCCATTTCCTGGCGTTGGAAGGGGGCGGCGCCCTTCGATGGAGTTATTTCCGTTCCTCGATGTTCTCGGTCGGCGCACGGAATTGCTCGCCGTTCCCTCCCCCTCCCCCTCCCCGCTATGAATAGCCTGGAAATAATGTGAAGATTGCTCGAGGTTCCCGTCGTCTTGGGCCGGCGCGTTTCGAGAACGATGATGTGGCATAAATAATAACAATGATTATAATGATGACAATTACGAGATCAGATCGGCTCAGGCAGAAGGAGACGCCATTTCATTTTTCCGCCTCGCGATTAATGACCCCGCTTTCCTTTTCTGTCAAAAGTCTACAATCAGAGGAATAATTCCGTTGTTCCGGAGTCCGCTCCCGGATGCCAGATGATGGCCGTGATTAGGAAAAGTACACATCTCAACCGAAGACCCTTCAAGGTCTTCATGTCATCATCCGCCGGGATCAGCGGGGGGGGGGGCTTTCTTTTGGTGGTATTTGATCACCTCTGGGTTTTATTTATTATTATTATATAAATGAAAAAAATACCAAAAATTTGAAATCTGCAGATGGGCACAGTGAGGCTGCAGATGGGCACAGTGAGGCTGCAGATGGGCACATTGAGGCTGCAGATGGGCACATAGAGGCTACAGATGGACACAGTGAGGCTGCAGATGGGCACAGTGAGGCTGCAGATGGGCACAGTGAGGCTACAGATGGACACAGTGAGGCTGCAGATGGGCACATGAGGTTGCAGATGGGCACAGTGAGGCTGCAGATGGGCATAGTGAGGCTGCAGATGGACACAGTGAGGCTGCAGATGGCCACAGTGAGGCTGCAGTTGGGCACAGTGAGTCTGAAAATGGACACAGTGAGTCTGCAAATGGACACAGTGAGGCTGCAGATGGGCACAGTGGGCTACATATGGGCACAATGATGCTGCAGATGGGCACAGTGAGGCTGCAGATGGGCACAGTGAGTCTGCAGATGGACACAGTGAGGCTGCAGATGGACACAGTGAGGCTGCAGATGGGCACAGCAAGGCTGCAGATGGGCACAGTGAGGCTGTAGATGGACACAGTGAGGCTGCAGATGGGCACAGTGAGGCTGCAGATGGGCACAGTGAGGCTGCATATGGGCAGAGTGAGGCTGCAAATGGGCACAGTGAGGCTGCAAATGGGCACAGTGAGGCTGCAGATGGACACAGTGAGGCTGCAGATGGGCACACTGAGCCTGCAAATTGGCACAGTGAGGCTGCAGATGGGCACAGTGAGGCTGCAGATGGATAATCTAACACCTAGCCTGCAAAACCCTGAACAGGCCAGGGCAAATGATCATTGCTCTCTTGATTACAGAGGAAGCAACAATCTAACCTAGCATCCTACACTAGGAGGTCGCTACAGACGTACCTGGTCGGAGCTTGACATGACGAGAGGGCTTCCTTTGCAGCTCTGTTGCGAATAACCCAGAATATGGTGATAGGACAAGCAAGGCACAAAGCTGCACAAGTTCCAAGGATCCAGGTTGTGATAGTTTCCCATGGAGATGGTCAGCAAGGCCGGGCTTAACCTAGGCAGCAAATAGGAGACTCACAGAAGTCCCGAGAAGGTTCTGCAGCTGGCAGCATATATACCCATGGTAGGATGATCCAGGGCAGGGCCGTAGGGCAGGTCTGGAAGGCAGCAGTGTCATGGTCGAGGCCTAGCCAAGATTATGCACAGGTAAGTGGTATGGAGTGAAGAAGAGAGGTTGTCCGAAGCCAAGCCAAGGTCCAAAACAAGTGAGCAGTGCAGTTAGAGATGGAAGGGAGGTCAGGAGCCAAGGAAAGGTCATACACAGGTGAGCAGTGCAGCTGGAGATGGAAGAGAGGTTAGGAGCCAAGCCTGGGTCATACACAGGTGAGCAGTGCAGCTGGAGATGGAAGAGAGGTCAGGAGCCAAGGAAAGGTCATATGCAGGTGAGCAGTGCAGCTGGAGATGGAAGAGAGGTCAGGAGCCAAGGAAAGGTCATATGCAGGTGAGCAGTGCAGCTGGGGGTGAAAGAGAGATCAGGAGTCAAGCCAAGGTCATACACAGGTGAGCAGTGCAGCTGGAGATGGAAGGGAGGTCAGGAGTCAAGCCAAGGTCATACACAGGTGAGCAGTGTAGCTGGAGATGGAAGAGAGGTCAGGAGCCAAGAAAAGGTCATACACAGGTAAGCAGTGCAGCTGGAGATGGAAGGGAGGTCAGGAGTCAAGGCAAGGTCATACACAGGTGAGCAGTGCAGCTGGGGGTGAAAGAGAGATCAGGAGTCAAGCCAAGGTCATACACAGGTGAGCTGTGCAGCTGGAGATGGATAAGGGGTCAGGAGTCAAGCCAAGGTCATACACAGGTGAGCAGTGCAGCTGGAGATGGAAGAGAGGTCAGGAGCCAAGGAAAGGTCATATGCAGGTGAGCAGTGCAGCTGGAGATGGAAGGGAGGTCAGGAGTCAAGCCAAGGTCATACACAGGTGAGCAGTGCAGCTGGAGATGGAAGAGAGGTCAGGAGCCAAGAAAAGGTCATACACAGGTGAGCAGTGCAGCTGGAGATGGAAGAGAGGTCAGGAGCCAAAGAAAGGTCATACGCAGGTGAGCAGTGCAGCTGGGGGTGAAAGAGAGATCAGGAGTCAAGCCAAGGTCATACACAGGTGAGCAGTGCAGCTGGAGATGGAAGGGAGGTCAGGAGCCAAGCCAAGGTCATACACAGGTGAGCAGTGCAGCTGGGGATGCTAGGGAGGTCAGGAGTCAAGGAAAGGTCATATACAGGTGAGCAGTGCAGTTGGAGATGCAAGGGAGGTCAGGAGTCAAGCCAAGGTCATACACAGGTGATCAGTGCAGCTGGAGATGGAAGAGAGGTCAGGAGGTAAGACAAGGTCATACACAGAAGAGCAGTGCAGCTGGAGATGGAAGAGAGGTCAGGAGCCAAGACAAGGTCATACACAGGTGAGCAGTGCAGCTGGAAATGGAAGGGAGGTTAGGAGTCAAGCCAAGGTCATACACAGGTGAGTAGTGCAGCTGGAGATGGAAGAGAGGTCAGGAGCCAAGACAAGGTCATACACAGGTGAGCAGTGCAGCTGGAAATGGAAGGGAGGTTAGGAGTCAAGCCAAGGTCATACACAGGTGAGTAGTGCAGCTGGAGATGGAAGAGAGGTCAGGAGCCAAGACAAGGTCATACACAGGTGAGCAGTGCAGCTGGAAATGGAAGGGAGGTTAGGAGTCAAGCCAAGGTCATACACAGGTGAGTAGTGCAGGTGGAGATGGAAGAGAGGTCAGGAGCCAAGGAAAGGTCATACACAGGTGAGCAGTGCAGCTGAAGATGGAAGAGAGGTCAGGAGCCAAGGCAAGGTCATACACAGGTGATCAGTGCAGCTGGAGATTGAAGAGAGGTCAGGAGCTAAGACAAGGTCATACACAGAAGAACAGTGCAGCTGGAGATGGAAGAGAGGTCAGGAGCCAAGCCAAGATCAAACACAAGTGAGCAGTGCAGCTGAAGATGGAAGAGAGGTCAGGAGCCAAGGAAAGGTCATACACAGAAGAACAGTGCAGCTGGAGATGGAAGAGAGGTCAGGAGCCAAGCCAAGATCAAACACAAGTGAGCAGTGCAGCTGAAGATGGAAGAGAGGTCAGGAGCCAAGGCAAGGTCATACACAGGTGAGCTGTGCAGCTGGAGATGGAAGGGAGGTCAGGAGCCAAGACAAGGTCATACACAGGTGAGCTGTGCAGCTGAAGATGGAAGGGAGGTCAGGAGCCAAGCCAAGGTCATACACAGGTGAGCTGTGCAGCTGAATATGGAAGGGAGGTCAGGAGTCAAGGCAAGGTCATACACAGGTGAGCAGTGCAGCTGGAGATGGAAGGGAGGTCAGGAGCTAAGACAAGGTCATACACAGGTGAGCAGTGCAGCTGGAGATGGAAGAGAGGTCAGGAGCTAAGCCAAGGTCATACACAGGTGAGCAGTGCAGCTGGCAATGGAAGAGCGGTCAGGAGCCAAGACAAGGTCATACACAGGTGAGCAGTGCAGCTGAAGATGGAAGGGAGGTCAGGAGCCAAGGCAAGGTCATACACAGGTGAGCTGTGCAGCTGGAGATGGAAGGGAGGTCAGGAGTCAAGCCAAGGTCATACACAGGTGAGCAGTGCAGCTGAAGATGGAAGGGAGGTCAGGAGCCAAGCCAAGGTCATACACAAGAAATACATAGAAAAATATTTTGTTTTTGTTTTTTATCTCAAAGGTTTTCAGCCACTTTACATTACTTTAAAATGACATTGTTACCATGTTTTTGTTATTTTGTTTATTTATTGTATCTGTTTGGTTGAAGTTGGGAAGTATGGGGGGTGATGGGGGCCGCAGGGTCCGCTGAGTCAATAAACCTGTCAGGCATGAGCAGTCTTAGCGGGGACGCAGCGGTCTTAGCGGGGACACAGCGGTCTTAGCGGGGACGTAGCGGTCTTAGCGGGGACGTAGCAGTCTTAGCGGGGATGCAGCAGTCTTAGCGGGGGCGCAGCGGTCTTAGCGGGGACGCAGCGGTCTTAGCGGGGACACAGTGGTCTTAGCGGGGACGTAGCGGTCTTAGCGGGGACGTAGCAGTCTTAGCGGGGATGCAGCGGTCTTAGCGGGGGCACAGCGGTCTTAGCGGGGATGCAGCGGTCTTAGCGGGGACACAGCGGTCTTAGCGGGGACGTAGCGGTCTTAGCGGGGACGTAGCGGTCTTAGCGGGGACGTAGCAGTCTTAGCGGGGATGCAGCGGTCTTAGCGGGGGCACAGCGGTCTTAGCGGGGATGCAGCGGTCTTAGCGGGGACGCAGCGGTCTTAGTGGGGACGTAGCGGTCTTAGCGGGGACGTAGCAGTCTTAGCGGGGACGTAGCGGTCTTAGCGGGGATGTAGCGGTCTTAGCGGGGATGTAGCGGTTATAGTGGGGGCGCAGCGGTCTTTGCGGTGACAACGGTCTTAGCAGGGGCGCAGTGGTCTTAGCGGGGACGCATCGGTTTTAGCGGGGATGCAGCGGTCTTAGCGGGGGCACAGCGGTCTTAGCGGTGATGCAACGGTCTTAGCGGGGGCGCAGTGGTCTTAGCGGGGACGCAGCAGTTGTAGCGGGGATGCAGCGGTCTTAGCGGGGACACAGCGGTCTTAGCGGGGACGCATTGGTCTTAGCGGGGACGCAGCGGTCTTAGTGGGGACGTAGCGGTCTTAGCGGGGGCGCAACGGTCTTAGCGGGGACGCAGCAATTGTAGCGGGGATGCAGCGGGCTTAGCAGGGACGTAGCGGTCTTAGCGGGGACACAACGGTCTTAGCGGGGGCGCAACGGTCTTAGCGGGGGCACAGCGGTCTTAGCGGGGACGCAGCAGTTGTAGCGGGGATGCAGCGGTCTTAGCGGGGACGCAGCGGTCTTAGCGGGGACGCAGCGGTCTTAGCGGGGACATAGCAGTCTTAGCGGGGACGCATCGGTCTTAGCGGGGACGCAGTGGTCTTAGTGGGGACACAACGGTCTTAGCGGGGACGCAGCGGTCTTAGCGGGGGCTTTAGCAGTCTTAGTGGGGACGCAGCGATCTTAGCGGGGACGCAGCGGTCTTAGCGGTGGCGCAGCAGTCTTAGTGTGGACACAGCGGTCTTAGCGGGGGCGCAGCGGTCTTAGCGGGGACGCAGCGGTCATTAGCGGGGACATAGCAGTCATAGCGGGGATGCATCGGTCTTAGTGGGGACGCAGCGGTCTTAGTGGGAACACAGCGGTCTTAGTGGGGACGCAGCGGTCTTAGCGGGGACGCAGCGGTCTTAGCGGGGGCTTTAGCAGTCTTAGTGGGGACGCAGCGATCTTAACGGGGACGTAGCAGTCTTAGCGGGGACGTAGCGGTCTTAGCGGGGATGTAGCGGTCTTAGCGGGGATGTAGCGGTTATAGTGGGGGCGCAGCGGTCTTTGCGGTGACAACGGTCTTAGCAGGGGCGCAGTGGTCTTAGCGGGGACGCATCGGTTTTAGCGGGGATGCAGCGGTCTTAGCGGGGGCACAGCGGTCTTAGCGGTGATGCAACGGTCTTAGCGGGGGCGCAGTGGTCTTAGCGGGGACGCAGCGGTCTTAGCGGGGACACAACGGTCTTAGCGGGGACGCAGCAGTTGTAGCGGGGATGCAGTGGTCTTAGCGGGGACGCAGCGGTCTTAGCGCGGACGCATTGGTCTTAGCGGGGACGCAGCGGTCTTAGTGGGGACGTAGCGGTCTTAGCGGGGGCGCAACGGTCTTAGCGGGGACGCAGCAGTTGTAGCGGGGATGCAGCGGTCTTAGCAGGGACGTAGCGGTCTTAGCGGGGACACAACGGTCTTAGCGGGGGCGCAACGGTCTTAGCGGGGGCACAGCGGTCTTAGCGGGGACGCAGCAGTTGTAGCGGGGATGCAGCGGTCTTAGCGGGGACGCAGCAGTCTTAGCGGGGACGCATCGGTCTTAGCGGGGACATAGCAGTCTTATCGGGGACGCATCGGTCTTAGCGGGGACGCAGCGGTCTTAGTGGGGACACAGCGGTCTTAGCGGGGATGCAGCGGTCTTAGCGGGGGCTTTAGCAGTCTTAGTGGGGACGCAGCGATCTTAGCGGGGACGCAGCGGTCTTAGCGGTGGCGCAGCAGTCTTAGTGTGGACACAGCGGTCTTAGCGGGGGCGCAGCGGTCTTAGCGGGGACGCAGCAGTTGTAGCGGGGATGCAGCGGTCTTAGCGGGGACGCAGCGGTCTTAGCGGGGATGCATCGGTCTTAGTGGGGACGCAGCGGTCTTAGTGGGGACACAGCGGTCTTAGTGGGGACGCAGCGGTCTTAGCGGGGACGCAGCGGTCTTAGAGGGGGCTTTAGCAGTCTTAGTGGGGACGCAGCGATCTTAGCGGGGACGCAGCGGTCTTAGCGGTGGCGCAGCAGTCTTAGTGTGGACACAGCGGTCTTAGCGGGGGCGCAGCGGTCTTAGCGGGGACGCAGCAGTTGTAGCGGGGATGCAGCGGTCTTAGCGGGGACGCAGCGGTCTTAGCGGGGATGCATCGGTCTTAGTGGGGACGCAGCGGTGTTAGTGGGGACACAGCGGTCTTAGTGGGGACGCAGCGGTCTTAGTGGGGACACAGCGGTCTTAGTGGGGATGCAGCGGTCTTAGCGGGGACGCAGCGGTTATAGTGGGGACACAGCTGTCTTACTGGGGACGTAGCAGTCTTAGCTGGGACACATCGGTCAAAGCGGGGACACAGCGGTCTTAGTGGGGACGTAGCAGTCTTAGCGGGGACGCAGCGTTCTTAGCGGGGGCACAGCAGTCTTAGCAGGGATGCAGCGGTCTTAGCGGGGACGCAACGGTCTTAGCGGGGACGTAGCGGTCTTAGCGGGGACGCAGCGCTCTTAGCGGGGGCGCAGCGGTCTTAGCGGGGGCGCAGCGGTCTTAGCGGGGACGTAGCGGTCTTAGCGGGGGCACAGCGGTCTTAGCGGGGACGTAGCGGTCTTAGCGGGGGCACAGCGGTCTTAGCGGGGACGTAGCGGTCTTAGCGGGGGCACAGCGGTCTTAGCGGGGACGTAGCGGTCTTAGCGGGGGCACAGCGGTCTTAGCGGGGACGTAGCGGTCTTAGCGGGGGCACACCGGTCTTAGCGGGGATGCAGCGGTCTTAGCGGGGACGCAGCGGTCTTAGCGGGGACGCCGTGGTGTGGCTGGATTCTTCTACTAGTTTTGGTTGCAATGCCTTTAAATGTTCTAATTGCATTTTTGGAGCGCTCATTTTTTCCCCCCTGATTTTTGGCAGCTGCTGCGATTCCCTCGGCGCAGATTATCAGCAAAACACGGTATCCATCTCCTCTTCCAGCCCGTGAACTGGTGTAATAGCGGCTCTGATGTCGGCGGATGAGGAATTGAAAATGTGTTTATGAAAAAGAAAATGGTTCTGAGTCATAAAAACCCGCCGGTTCCTCTTCCCAACGTTCGGCCGCACCGTCTGCTGCAAATAAATAGCGCTCCCAACGATCCCTTCTTTGGAGATCGGTCCTCCTGCCCCCCCCTTTTTTTTTCTTTTGCTGACCCACACACGGCTCTGCGGAGATAAAAGGACTTGTTAAACTAGATGTGAACATTAAGAGGCGTGTATATTAAAAAAAAAAATACATTAAAATTAAAATGCATTCAAACATATACTGTGAATGTTATAAGGCTATTTCCCCTCTAGGTCGAATGTCATTTATTTATGATGAATAGAGTGAAGTAGAAAATACCACATTGTGGGTGCAGGGAAAAGTCATATTGCCAGCACTGTGTGCGAGTCACTGACAGCCTGTCACAGTGTGAGAGGGATCCAAATAATTGGGCGTAATATTTTGTGTGTTTGCTCAAATTATTAAAAAAATGCATATTTTTGGGAAAAAATACACAAAAGTAAAAATACTTTTGTGTATTTTTTCCCAAAAATCTGCATTTGATAAAATAGCTGCACAAATATTTTTGCAACATAAAAAAAAAAAAAAAAATGCAGTAATTTCTAGCAAAAAATAAATAAAAATAAAAACAATTTAAACGTGTGCAAATTAAAAAAAAATTGCAACAGTAAACAAGCAAAAGTGATTAAATGTTTATTTGTAAATAATAATAAATAAATAATAATAAATAATAATAAATAATAATAAATAATAATAAAAAATAAAATGTTAGTCCGTATTTACTCAACACAACCTAATTTTTTTCTTTTTTTTTTACAATTTACCAAATAATTGGGTGCAATATTTTGTGTGTTTGCTCTAATTATAAAAAAAAAATGCATATTTGTTTCCCAAAAATACACAAAAGTAAAAATACTTTTGTGTATTTTTGCCCAAAAATATGCATTTGATAAATAGCTGCACAAATATTTTGCAACATAAAAATAAAAAATTGCAGCTACCACCATTTTATTCGCCAGGGTCTCTGCTTCAGAAAATATACACTTTTTGTGGGGTTTAAAATAATTTCTAGCAAAAAAAAAAAAAATGCAACAGTAAACAAGTGGTTAAATATTTATTTGCAAATTAAAAATGTTGCCCATTAATTCGATGATTTCCAGGAAGGCGCGGGGCGATCTTCCCTGCAGACAGCTGACTTTCTAACGCGATTGTGAGTGATATTAATAGCCATTGTACGCGATTCTAATTTTAATTAGGGAACACAGGCCCTCTCCGCTATTGGATTTCAAGTTTTCACTTGAAAACGTCTCGCCTCGGGGTACAAAACATTTGGCGCCCTAGATTCAGACGGAGCGCGGTGCATATTAATCCGCCGTTTCTCTCGGCCTTTTTTGATTCTTTTGTTTCCTAATTGCCTATCTGTTGTGGCCACATGTCTCCAATTCTTGTGCAGCGCAGCAGATGTGTCGCCGCATACTAAAAACACGAATTGAGCAGAAGCGTCCACATCGCGGCCGATAATCAGCTCTTCTTTCCCGACAGCACAGATCTCATTCGGAGCCTCCCATGCATAAAGGCGCTGGCTGTGCGCCGCCGTCCCCAGCAAAGGCTGTTACTTCTGATTCAGTGACAGATCTGCATGCCTGATTGTTCCTTACTTACATTATTTCTATAAACAAATAAAAAAAAAAGAATATAGTAGGCTTCCCCGCCCATAACATTTTATTGAAAGTGATTCTGTTGAATCAGAAAAAAATAAATAAAGTCCATCTCAGTTTTTTTTAATTCATAATTTTTTTAATTTTTTTTATGTTATATTTTTATTTTATTTTATGTATTTTGTATTTTTTTTATATATTTTTTTTTCAATTTTATTTAGCTTTTTTAGTATTTTTTTTCTTTTTTAGCATTATTCATTATTTTTATTTAATTTTACTTAATTTAATTAAATGTATTTTTATTTTATGTTATTTATTTTTATTTTATGTATTTTGTATTTTTTTTATATATTTTTTTTCAATTTTTATTTAGCTTTTTTAGTATTGTTTGTCTTTTTCAGCATTATTCATTATTTTTATTTAATTTTACTTAATTTAATTACATTTATTTTTATTTTATGTTATTTATTTTTATTTTATTTATTTATTTTGAATTTTATTTTATATATTTTTTCAATTTTTATTTAGCTTTTTTAGTATTTTTTTTTCTTTTTCAGCATTATTCATTATTTAATTTTACTTAATTTAATTACATTTATTTTTATTTTATGTTATTTATTTTTATTTTATTTATTTATTTTGCATTTTATTTTATATATATTTTTTTCAATTTTTATTTAGCTTTTTTAGTATTTTTTTTTCTTTTTCAGCATTATTCATTATTTTTATTTAATTTTACTTAATTTAATTAAATTTATTTTTATTTTATGTTATTTATTTTTATTTTATTTATTTATTTTGCATTTTATTTTATATATATTTTTTCAATTTTTATTTAGCTTTTTTAGTATTTTTTTCTTTTTCAGCATTATTCATTATTCTTATTTAATTTTACTTAATTTAATTACATTTATTTTTATTTTATGTTATTTATTTTTATTTTATTTATTTATTTTGCATTTTATTTTATATATTTTTTTTCAATTTTTATTTAGCTTTTTTAGTATATTTTTTTCTTTTTTTGTTTTTCAGCATTATTCATTATTTTTATTTAATTTTACTTAATTTAATTAAATTAATTTGTATTTTAAGTTATTTATTTTTATTTTATTTTGTATTTTATTTTATATATTTTAATTGATGGCACTGTGGCGACAATTGATGGTACAGTGGCTGTGTTTGATGGCACAGTGGCAGCATTGATAACATTCGATGGCACAGTGGCAGCATTGGGAGCATTCGATGGCACAGTGGCAGCATTGAATGGCACAGTGACAGCATTGGATGGCAGAGTGGCAGCATTGGATGGCACAGTGGCAGCATTGAATGGCACAGTGGCAGCATTGAATGGCACAGTGGCAGCATTGGATGGCACAGAGGCAGCATTGGGAGCATTGGATGCCACAGTGGCAGGATTGGATGGCACAGTGGGAGCATTGGATGATAGTGGAAGCATTGGATGGCACAGTGGCAGCATTGGGAGCATTGGATGGTACAGTGGCAGCATTGGGAGCATTGGATGGCACAGTGGCAGCATTGAATGGCACAGTGGCAGCATTGGATGGCACAGTGGCAGCATTGGGAGCATTGGATGGCACAGTGGCAGCATTGGATGATAGTGGCAGCATTGGATGGCACAGTGGCAGCATTGGGAGCATTGGATGGTACAGTGGCAGCATTGGGAGCATTGGATGGCACAGTGGCAGCATTGAATGGCACAGTGGCAGCATTGGATGGCATAGTGGCAGCATTGGGAGCATTGAATGGCACAGTGGCATCATTGAATGGCACAGTGGCAGCATTGGATGGCACAGTGGCAGCATTGGGAGCATTGGATGCCACAGTGACAGCATTGGATGGCACAGTGGCAGCATTGGATGATAGTGGCAGCATTGGATGGCACAGTGGCAGCATTGGGAGCATTGGATGGCACAGTGGAAGCATTGGCTGGCACAGTGGCAGCATTGGATGGCACAGTGGGAGCATTGGATGATAGTGGCAGCATTGGATGGCACAGTGGCAGCATTGGGAGCATTGAATGGCACAGTGGCATCATTGAATGGCACAGTGGCAGCATTGGATGGCACAGTGTCAGCATTGGATGGCACAGTGGCAGCATTGGATGGCACAGTGGCAGCATTGGATGATAGTGGCAGCATTGGATGGCACAGTGGCAGCATTGGGAGCATTTGATGGCTCAGTGGCAGCATTGGATGGCACAGTGGCAGCATTGGGAGCATTGGATGGCACAGTGGCGACAATTGATGGGCACAGTGAGGCTGCAATTGATGTTTTTTTTTTTTTTTGTTCGTTTGCACCCCCAAAAAATGTTGAGCACCGATCGCCACTGGTCACTACTATGTAAATGCGATGGTCTAAAAGGCACATCTGGTTGGCTGAAATGCAGGAACTTGATGTTTGAAGCTCGGTTGTGCTTGTCCTCTTCTTTTCTTCCTCATACCTCCAGTGCGTGGGCAGCAGGGGGTAGTCGCCACCTTTAGTTCCGGAATCAGAGCCAAGCTGTACACTATATAATAAGTAAGGAGTTGCATAGAAACATATAAGAAAATTGGCATTTTTATAATTATCATTATGTTCATTACATTCCTTCACATCCCGAATAGCAAGCTGCTGGTATGGGGGGGCGGGGCTGCTGTTGGAAATCACGGGGCCCCATACAGCCTACCTTGCAGGGCCCGCCCCCCCCTCAAATATATATATTAAACTTTTTTTTTTGTCACAATAAATATACTACAATCATTCTTAGCGGACACACCGATAACAGAGAAGACGTGTGAATTGGACCTTTTTAAAATAGTTTTCAACATTTTTGAACAAAAACATTTTATAATTTAAAAAAAAAAAATTATTTAATTTTACAATTTTTACAAATAATTTGTACGCAATTTTTAATTTTACAAGGGATTAAAACAATACAGGGTTGTTTTTTCTAACAGGACAAGGAAGCAGGCAGTTGCGTCTGTGTCTCTCCCTGCAACAGCTAAAAGCCGGCGGGAGGGTTTTCAGCTGCTGCACAGGGCATCCTGTAATTGCCCCTCATTTCCTCTGGCGTTTGGGCCCCCCTGTGTGCCCGGGGCCCCCTACAGAAGGACTGGAGGTCCCCCCCCATCAGCGGCCCTGATGGGGGGCACTGGTGCGTGCTCGCTCCTGAATCCATAAGACATAAGTCCATAAGGCACATCGAGCCACGGCTCAGCCCAATAGCCCACTCTCTCCTCATTGGCTCACTGGCTGTGATTGACAGCTCCTGCTGCTGCCTCAGCCAATGAGGAGGGAGAGACCCTGGACAGCCGAGGCACTTGTCCACGTCGCTGGATCAAGAGGGGGCTCAGGTTAGTATTTGTGGGGCTGTAGGGGAGGCAGCACAGAATGCACCTTCAGCCCTTACCTATCAGTCCAGCCAATGAGGAGGGAGAGACCCTGGACAGCAGAGGCACTTGTGCACGTCGCTGGATCAAGAGGGGGCCTCAGGTTAGTATTTGTGGGGCTGTAGGGGAGGCAGCACAGAATGCACCTTCAGCCCTTACCTATCAGTCCAGCCAATGAGGAGGGAGAGACCCTGGACAGCAGAGGCACTTGTGCACGTCGCTGGATCAAGAGGGGGCCTCAGGTTAGTATTTGTGGGGCTGTAGGAGAGGCAGCACGGAATGCACCTTCAGCCTTTACCCATCAGTCCAGCCAATGAAGAATTTGATCCATCTCTGAGTGAAATATAAACACCTCTTTAAAAAAAGAAAGACATTTGGAAGCAGATAGAGATCCGACAGACGAAGCCTTCCAATCCCTGCACTGCTGATATCAGAAGGCGGACGTTAGGGGGGGGGGGGCTGTGCGGTACGTCGATGATTAGCCTTTGTCTGGCAGTATCATAAACCACAACAAAACAAAGAGCGAGCGGAACAATCAATCATTACTGAAGCAAAACCAACCGAATGTTGAAAGTGATTTCAACTCACAAACCAAATCCTTGGCGGCGGGCGGCCATTGAACGGCGGCCATTGAACGGCGGCACCCAAAGAGGCCAAGAATCTGAAAATATCTTTTCCTGATGCCTCATCCTGGGTTTTGGCTCAATAAATTGATTTTTTTTCTTCTTCTTCTTTTCTTCTAAGGCCCGATGTCATACATGATAGGTTTGGGTTGTATGGGGCAGGTTGGGGTGGTATAGGGCAGGTTGGGGTTGTATAGGGCAGGTTGAGGTGGTATAGTGGCAGGTTGGGGTGGTATAGGAAGGTTGGAGTAGTACAGGGCAAGTTGAGGTGGTATAAGGCAGGTTGAGGTGGTATAGTGGCAGGTTGGGGTGGTATAGGAAGTTTGAGGTGGTATAGTGGCAGGTTGGGGTGGTATGGGGCAGGTTGGGGTAGAATAGGGCAGGTTGGGGTTGTATAGGGAAGACTGAGGTGGTATAGGACAGGTTGGGGTGGTATAGGAAGGTTGGAGTAGTATAGGGCAGGTTGAGGTGGTATAGTGACAGGTTGGGGTGGTTTAGGAAGGTTGGAGTAGTATAGGGCAGGTTGAGGTGGTATAGTGACAGGTTGGGGTGGTTTAGGAAGGTTGGAGTAGTATAGGGCAAGTTGGGGTTGTATAGGGCAGACTGAGGTGGTATAGGACAGGTTGGGGTGGTATAGGAAGGTTGGAGTAGTATATGGCAGGTTGGGGTGGTATAGGGCAGGTTGAGGTGGTATAGTGACAGGTTGGGGTGGTTTAGGAAGGTTGGAGTAGTATAGGGCAAGTTGGGGAGGTATAGGGCAGGTTGGGGTGGTATTTAGGTCTTTATTTTCCTATCTACAGAGGTGATCATTGATCTGCCACCGAATCTCCTAACATAGGAGGTCCCCGGACAGTTCCCGAGGTTTGTCTTTTCTCTTGATGTACAGGTGGGTTGTTGTATGTTGTCACAACAGCAGAACAAGAACCATTATGAACATAAGCAGCTTATATTATGACCAAAAGTATGTGGCGACCTGACCATCACCCCTACTGTATGACCAAAAGTATGTGAACCCCCCTCTAATTGACCGAGTCCAGGTGTTTTCAGTGAAGGGTCCTTTTTAACAATAAGCGCTAAGTTCAGGGCTGCTGATAAGGCAGTACAAATGGACCTGTTGTTCTGGCCCCAGGCCCCATCAGATAAATAGGGGGGCTGAGGCAGGGAAGCCATCAGAAATGTTTAGGCCCCTTACACAGCTTTAGACCTGGCCCCCCCCCCGAGCCTGACCACCAACATTCGCCAAGGCTTGGCCACAGGCCATCCCACCGAATCCGTACATCGTCCACCCTATACCATCCCAACCTGGCCTATACCACCCCAGTCTGCCCTATGCCACCCCAGTCTGCCCTATGCCACCCCAACCTGCCCTATGCCACCCCAACCTGTCCCATACCACCCCAGGCTGCCCTATACCTGCCCTATACCACCCCAGTCTGCCCTATACCTGCCCTATACCTAGGGTGACCACGTGTCCCGGATTGCCCGGGACTGTCCCTTAATTAATACTTGTGTCCCGTGTCCCGGACACACTCATTACGGGACAATACAGAGTCCCGGAATTGGCCTGGGCCGATCTAATGCCCCCTAAAATAGCCTTTGCATACATCCTCTCTGTCTCAGCCTGTGGTGGACCCCTAGCTGACAGAGAGTGAGACCCCTTTTTACTTTATTTCCACCGCTGGCTCAGTGCCCAAACTGGTTGCTACCTCCTGCCTCCCGCTTGGCGTGTAGCAACCAGTGACGTCAGAGCAGGAGAGAGGGAGAGACCTATAGCAGCAGATGAGAGTTTAACTTCCTCCTCCGCGCCTTCTGTTCAGCTCCACCCACCTCCTCGTGTATGTTCTGGAGTCCAGCCAGGCAGTGGCAGACAGAAGAAACATCAGACTCTGAGACAGACTGCAGTGTAGAAACTAAGGCAAGTAACATTGCAAAGCACTGACCAGCATTACAGATTCATCGGTGTTATAATCCTGTCGGCTCTCCCTCAGCAGTCAGAGTTCAGTAAGACACTGGAGTGTGTGTCTGCACAGTACACGCAGAGGCTTGCTCCAGGCTGAGTAAGATAAGGCAGATAAGGGTCGGCAGGAGAGGACACATTACACATGACACCCTGGATGGAAGGAGGAAACATCCTTAGACATCAGGGCAGGGTTCATGCTGGGACTTGTAATCCTTCACTTTTGGGGATGTGACTCCCCCCCCCCCCAAAAGTGAAGAACTACAGGTGCCAGCATGAACCCCTCAGAGCTGAAGATGTTTCCTGCACACATGATAACTCCTCACACCCAGTCCTGTCCAGCTGCTCAATGTCTCTTCTCTCCCACTACTTGTTTGCCTCTCACTGCAGCAGCCCCCCCCCTCCTCCTCCTTCACTCTCAGCCTTTCATGTTCTGCCACCTCTTCACCTACTAGTCTTGTTACCCCCCTCTGTATACCAAGCAATCCTCTCAGTAGTGGCTCATCAGCGACTATCACAACCTCAGAATCCTGCCAGCATTCCATTCATTGCTCCTTCAAACTGCCAGAAATGTTTTAGTTACTCCACTGCAGCGGTGTAACTACAGGGGGCGCCATTGCAACCCAGCCTCATACTCCAGGATGGTCCATGCAGCTTCCCTCTAAACCTGGATAGGAGGGGCGGCATATAGAGGAACTGATGCCCCCCCATGTTCTTCTTGCAGCCACTGAATGCCTGCAGGAGGTAAAGGAGGAAAAGCGGGAATTCAGTGGCTGCAAGAAGAACATGGGGGGCATCAGTTTCTCTACATGCCACCCCTCTTATCCAGTTTCCTTCTGCTGCCCACAGGTCCCTCAACACTCTCCTGGCTGATCTTCCCCAGTAACTTCTCTGCTCTCTCCCACCTCACCCCCCATTCACCAACCCCCTGCTGTCCTCTGGCCCCACCTGTGCTGTTCTTCAGTCTCCCCCTCCTGTGCTGTTCTTCAGTCCCTCCCTCCTGTGCTGTCCTCTGGTCCCACCTCTGCTGTTCTTCAGTCCCCCCCCTCCTGTGCTGTCCTCTGGTCCCACCTCTGCTGTTCTTCAGTCCCCCCCCCTCCTGTGCTGTCCTCTGGTCCCACCTCTGCTGTTCTTCAGTCCCCCCCTCCTGTGCTGTCCTCTGGTCCCACCTCTGCTGTTCTTCAGTCCCCCCCTCCTGTGCTGTCCTCTGGTCCCACCTCTGCTGTTCTTCAGTCCCCCCCCTCCTGTGCTGTCCTCTGGTCCCACCTGTGCTGTTCTCCAGTCCCCCCCTCCTGTGCTGTTCTTCAGTCCCTCCCTCCTGTGCTGTCCTCTGGTCCCACCTGTGCTGTTCTCCAGTCCCCCCTCCTGTGCTGTTCTTCAGTCCCTCCCTCCTGTGCTGTCCTCTGGTCCCACCTGTGCTGTTCTTCAGCCCCCCCCTCCTGTGCTGTCCTCTGGTCCCACCTCCTTTGCTGTTCTCCAGTCCCTCACCTGTGCTGTTCATCAGCCCCCCCCTCCTGTGCTGTCCTCTGGTCCCACCATGTTCTGTTCTCCAGTCCCCCACCATGTGCTGTTCTTCAGTCCCCCCCCTCCTGTGCTGTCCTCTGGTCCCACCTGTGCTGTTCTTCAGTCCCCCCCCCCCTCCTGTGCTGTCCTCTGGTCCCACATGTGCTGTTCTTCAGTCCCCCCCTCCTGTACTGTTCCTGATTTGAAGGAACTGTCCCTCATTTAGGGCATTGTCCCTCTGTCCCTCTTTCCTACTTGTTTGTCCCTCAAGGAGCCAATATAAAAGAATAGTAGTGGTAAAAAAGCACCTGTGGGTTTAACCATTTTAATTTTTGTTTATAATTCTCCTACATATTTTTGCTAATAGGTGTCCCTCATTCCCATCTCAGAAAGTTGGGAGGTATGCCTCTATCCATCCCACGGTCCCCCTGTCCATCCCACGGTCCCCCTGTCCATCCCACGGTCCCCCTGTCCATCGCACTGCCCCTCTGACTACTCTGTGCCCCCCCCCCTGACCACTCAGTTGTTCTTCTTGATGCCTAGGGCCCACTTTTGATCTTGCGCATGGGCCGCTGATTTCATACGCCCCTGCCCCCAAAATCTGCAAAAAAAATGGGGGGGGGGGGGGGGTCCCTGAATGGCAGTTTGGAAATGTGGTCACCCTACCTATACCACCCCAGTCTGCCCTTGCCTTTTAACCACAGATTTGACCCTGACTACTCTGAGCGCTTCCTGCCCCAAACCAAGACTGCCTTTAGACCACTTTGCCTGTCTGCTCATCGAAAGTACCTGTTTGCCGTGATTAACTTGCATCTGCCCCAGCGTGGTAGCCAGGCGCTATAGGATTGTGTATAAGACCTGTGGGGAAACCGAGTACTGGTAGGCCTCTTTGCTTTTTGAAAAAGGGGGGCTGCCAGTGGCGGCCTGTCCATTAGGGACACCCGGGCGCCACCCCCTCTCTCCACACCACCCCATATATGCAATAGATAGATTCTATCCACGGCCGCCGCCCCCTATTTATGCCTCTGGCCCCTTTCAGGGCATCGCATGCACGAATTGCAGTGGCCAGGTTTTTTTTAAGCACCTGAGGCTCTAGAGCACTTCAAACTAGGGTGGGCTTGGGTCGCAGAGGTTGCGCACCCATCCTACCCAGTTGTGTAACCACAGCAAATGAATATTCGTTGTTGAAACGCTGATCCTCAATCCAGGCCAATCAGAAGCGCATGTAAGACCCGTTTTCCGATTCCTGTTTTCCGATTGGCCGAAAAGATTCCTGATTGGCCGTCGAGTAGGAGGAGGGAGGAAACGGAAGCGGCTGGCGCTGTTATGACCCGTGGAGAGCAGGAGAACGGGAGGCTGCTGAGCAGGGGAAGCTGCAAGGTTTGGGGTACATGCTACCGACCGACAAAAGGGGGGGTGTCTTACTGTTTGCAGCCCCCCCCCAAATCATTTTCCACTGGCCACCACTGGGGGCTGCTATAGGTAGCGAACAGAGCCAGCTGTAGTGCAGACCACCTACCACCGGCGGTCCGTCCATAGAGGGCGCTGGATCGCCGCCCCCTCTGGCTCCGCACCGCCACTGAGTCTAATAACAAACATTCATGCATTGCATGAATGTATGTTATTGTGGCCAGCTGCCCCTGGTCTATTCAGTTGGCTGGTTGGCTGTGCGGAAGTGCCTATTAGAGCCAGCGGCTTTCCGAGTACAGCCCTCGTCTCCCGGATGTCTTATCCTTGGAACGTACGGGGTGCGTTCCTTGGATAAGACTGACGGCCGTCTCAGCCAATCAGGTTTGCCGATTCTGGTTATCGGTAACCTGATTGGCTGAAGCGTCACCAAGGCGGGAGAAGACATTGAGGGACGTCGAAGGATTAAGGTAAGTGCATTTTACAGGGCACAGCGGCGACAATGGGCACAGAGGCGGCACAGTGGCATCAATGGGCACAGTAGTGACAATGGGCACAGTGGCAACAATTAAAGGGCACAGTGACATGCACAGTGGCAACAATGGGCACAGTAGTGACAATGGGCACAGTGGCATCAATGGGCACAGTAGTGACAATGGGCACAGTGGTGACAATTAAAGGGCACAGTGGTGACAATTGGTACAGTGGCGACAATTGAGGGGCACAGTGGCTGCATTTGATGGCATGGCACAGTGGTGCGAATTGAGGGGCACAGTGGCTGCGTTTGATGGCATGGCACAGTGGTGCGAATTGATGGCATAGTAACTGCATTTGATGGCATGGCACAGTGGTGCGAATTGATGGCATAGTGACTGCATTTGATGGCATGGCACAGTAGTAATAATTGATGGCACAATGGCTGCGTTTGATGGCATGGTACAGTGGTGCGAATTGATTGCACAGTGACTGCGTTTGATGGCATGGGCACAGTGGTGCGAATTGATTGCACAGTGACTGAGTTTGATGGCATTGCACAGTGACTGCATTTGATGGCATGGCACAGTGGTAATAATTGATGGCACAGTGGCTGCGTTTGATGGCATGGCAAAGTGGTGACAATTGATGGCACAGTGGCTGCGTTTGATGGGCACAGTGAGGCTGCAATTTTTTTCTTTTTTTTTTTTAACGTTTGCGCCCCCCAAAAATTTTGAGCACCAGCCACGCTAGGAGGTAGGCATGACACCCAGGTCTGCGACACCCCACAAGACAATAATGGGGACACGCTCCATAACCAGGGGGGCCAAAAAAAATCTCCATTGATAGGAAAATAATTAATTCCACCAAAAAGCACACAACCAGGAAGGAATGGACTAATCCGGAATGCCGTCCGGCCTACACAGTGATAGCACAATCCACGAC
Source organism: Rana temporaria (assembly GCF_905171775.1). NCBI lineage: Eukaryota > Metazoa > Chordata > Amphibia > Anura > Ranidae > Rana > Rana temporaria. Next base: position 478,275,667 of record NC_053492.1, on the reverse strand, counting down.
CCCCGCCCCCCCCCCCCCTCTCAGGCAGAGTCGCATCAACCCTGCATCACGAATGGGGCCTTACTCTTCCCACCTCCATCCAAAACCAAATTAAAATTCATGTTGGCGTTAGGCTCCTGGTTGGTAAATAAATCCAAACCTGGGTGGCCATACATGCCTGGAGTCCTCGGCGCTCCCGTGTTTATATCAAACCCGCAGAGAGCCATTGTATCATGGCCTACACTACAACCTCTTAATAAGCGAAGTATTATTTTTTTTTCCATCGCCCTGACATTACGGTGCTGCAGACTGCATTACGACGCTGAATAGCGGTGCCTTGGGGGCGAACAGCTGCCCGTGGAGCTTGTGTATTGTTGGAAAAAAAAAAAAATAACAGCACAAAAGGATTTTTCATTAGAATGGAAAAATGTGAAGCTCCGTCAAGCTGTTTACCCAGCATTGGGTCTCCACGGTCCTTGGCGGTGAGGGACAGTTCAGCACTTTCTATGGAATACATATGAGGGGGGGGGGGGGGGGGGCCGCGCCAGCTGTACCCGACCTATGGCGATGCCGGCCGCCTCTCCTCTTAGGAATGCATTTCATTAATTCAGAACGTCGTCAGCTGAAAGACCTAAAACAACAATAAAGAGGAATATACAACGCATTAAATAATATTTAAATCGTAAAATAAATGATTGGGAAAAAGTGACGTGTCAGGGATTCCATTACGATAAACTGACTTTCCATTAAAAAAATAATAAACAAAGCTAAATTTATTAAAAAAGAAACTATTTAAAAATATTTAATGGCTTTTCTACATTTATTTATCGCATTCAGCAATTAAAAAAATAAATAAAACACATAAATCTGGAATATTGGCGTAACGTATGTCCTTTACGTTACTCCGCCGCAAGTTTTCATCGTAAGTGCTTGATTCACAAAGCACTTGCGTGTAAACTTGCGGTGGCATAGCGTAAAGCCGTCCGGCGCAAGCCCGCCTAATTCAAATGGGGCGGGGACCATTTAAATTAGGCGCGTTCCCGCGCCGGACGTACTGCGCATGCTCCGTTTTGAAATTTCCCGCCATGCTTTGCGTGAAATGACGTCACCCCGACGTAACGTTTTGAACGGCGAAGTGCGTAACGTACTTTCGTATTCCCGGACGACTTATGCAAAAAAAAAAAAAAATTTGAAATTCGACGCGGGAACGACGGGCATAATTTAACATGGGCTGTCTATTGTTACACCACCTAAATAGCAGCCGTAACTTTGCGACGCGAAAAGCCGACTAGCGACGACGTAAGAGAATGCGACGAATGCGCGTTCCTTCGTAGATCGCCGTAAACAGCTAATTAGCATACCCGACGCGGAAAACTACGCAATCTCCACCCAGCGGCCGCCAAAGTATTGCATCCTAAGATCCGAAGGCGTACGCCTGTCGGATCTTAGCCAAATGCCGTTGTATCTTTGTTTGTGAATTACAAATAAAGATACGACACGGCAAATTTGAAAGTACGCCGGAGTATCAGCAGAAACGCCGGCGTACTTTTTCTGTGAATCTGGCCCTAAATGTATTAAAAATAAAGTTTTTTAAAATATTTAATGGCTTTTCTACATTTATTTATTGCATTCAACAAAATAAAAAAATAAAAAATCTGGAATATTGATAATAAATATTTTATATTTATCACTTGCAGCCAGTAGGTGGTGCTATATTCAATAGGAGGGCAATGCCGACTGTCTCTCCTCTTAGGAATGCATTTCGTTATCCCAGACTACCATCAGCTGAAAGACCTAAAACTACAATAAAGAGGAATATATAACGCATTAAATAACATTTAAATCGTAAAATAAATGATTGGGAAAAAATGACGTGTAAGGGATTTCATTACGATAAACTGACTTTCCATTAAAAAAAATAATAAACAAAGCAAAATTTATTAAAAAATTAACTATTTAAAAATATTTAATGGCTTTTCTACATTTATTTATTGCATTCAGCAATTAAAAATATAAACAAATTGTGACTTCTGAAGGGAATTGGCGGCACCGGAGCTTTTTATGGGCTTCATAACAAAGGGGGGTGAATACTTACGCACATGACAATTATCATTTTTTTTATTTCTGAAAAATAGCTTTATATATTTATTTTTCTAATTTTAATTCACCAATTTACAGTATTGTGTTCTGAACATCACATAGAATTCAGATTAAAAAAAAAAACAATGAAACTAAAGGCTGTAATGTAACAAAATACCGTATATACTGGAGTATAAGCCGACCCGAATATAAGCCGAGGCACCTAATTTTACCACAAAATTTTACCACAAAATGGGAAAAATTATTGACTTGAGTATAAGCCTAGGGTGTCCATGTGCATGCCTCACTGTGCCCATCAGGGCCGATCCTAGGCAGGTTGCACAGGGTGCTTTGCACCCAGGCGCCTGCAGAGGTGGGGGCGCCGGAGTGCTAAAGTTCTTCCCTTCCTCCTTCTCTCCTGGTTTGTGTCCGTCCAGAACTGAAAGTGTGAAAGCACTCGGGCTCTCACACTGGGATTGCAGATGAGGCTTTTTTCAGGCGCTATTTTTAACGCTAAAGCGCCTGAAAAATGCTGCCATGTAAAAGGGGTCTAATGAACCATCTCCTGTACTGTGTCTGCGGTCTCTGTTTGTCTCCTATATCATGTCTGCAGTCTCTGACCGTCTCCTTTACTATGTCTTCAGTCTCTGACCATCTTCTGTACTATGTCTGCAGTCTCTGACCATCTCCTGTATCGTGTCTGTAGTCTCTGACCATCTCCTGTATCATGTCTGTAGTATGTCTGGGGGTCTTTCTAACAGACTCTCTAACAGAAGCTCTCTCTGTGTCCATCAGAGAGCCCCCCCTCCAGGTCCCAATAAAGTTCTCTGCTTCTCTTCCTGTATTTTGTTTATTGTTAAGAGATCATGTAAGGATCCCAGGGTAATGAAAACTTCGTGGGGGAGCATCTCTGTGGTTGGGTCATTGCCACATTTGTAAAGGGGAGGAGTTGGTAAAATGACCACGCCCATGTGGGGGCGCCAGAAAAATTTCTGAACCCAGGCACCTGTGGATCAGCCCTGGTGCCCATGCCTCACTTTGCCTCACTGTGTCCATGACTAGACTGACATTTAACATGGGAGTCTATGGGAAGGGATGCCCGGTTTGAAAAATTGGTGCTCCCCGGCTGTAGGTCCCCCGGACAACAAAGTTTGCACACTTGTAGAGGAAGAGTGGCGCTATAAGTTTGGGGTCCAGGGGACCTATGGCTGTCCGGTACCGGGTGTAACGGCTCTAGGGAAACGAGAGTGAACCACAACTGCGTATTCAAGGATTTCAATGCTCTTCCTTATGTGAGAATTCAGTATTGGGCCCCAGGCGTTACTCCACACAAACAGGAGTTTGGGGGTTCTCTACATCATCTCTCTCTAACATAAATATAGGCATTGAGCTACCAAGAATGAACACATTACAACATGCGACCAGAGCTTAGCATTTAAAACTATAGAATGTAATAAAAGATTCCAATGCACAACTGTACGCTAGTGATTATGAGTATTACATAGCGTTGTGCATTAGGCTACTAAGGGAGAAGGTATAGAATACATCAACCCTTAGCATAGAATAGTTTAAGCGAACATGTTCCGCAACTTTAGGGCATAGGCCCATAAACAAGTAGCACTTATGTCAGCACGTAGTAAATAAGCGTTGTAGTGACAACTAATAGTTGCATAAGAGTAGCAATTATAGCTTATGTACTTTGAGAGTACACATAGTTAATAAGGGTTGTAGCGACAACTAATAGTTGCATCTAGGAGGCAATATAGCTCAGGTACTAATAGTTGCATATGAGGGGCAATTATAGCTGAGGAAACTTGGAAGTAAATGTCCCTTTAAGATATTCCTTAACAATGAGCCATAGGCACAACAGTATATCCCAACTAGAAAATTGTATGACGTGTTCTTGCCTCCACCAATACTCCTGACTGGAGACAGTGCCCCTGGAGATGTAAATGTGATCCAACAGTGTGTCGATCCAGTTCGATCCATTGCCCCATCAAAAACTGCCTCATCAAAAACTACCCCATCAAAACAGCCCCATCAAAACTGGTTGCTATGGACTGGTTGCTTTGGATGGTTGCTATGGACTGGTTGCTATGGAGGGTTGCTATGGACTTTTTGCTATGGACTGGTTGCTATGGACTGGTTGCTATGGATGGTTGCTATGGACTGGCTGCTATGGACTGGCTGCTATGGATGGTTTCTATGGATTGGTTGATATGGAGGGTTGCTATGAACTGGTTGCTATGGACTGGTTGCTATGGATGGTTGCTATGGACTGGTTGCTATGGACTGGTTGCTATGGATGGTTTCTATGGTCTGGTTGCTATGGACTGGTTGCTATGGATTGAGCTGTGTGTGAGGAGTTATAAATCTCTTCAGCGTTTCCTAGGAAACCAATGTTTGTTTATATGCAGGCTCTGAGCACTGACCAGAGATTCTTGCTTTTTTTGAATACTTGTCCTTCAAACGGTTGTATTTTAAAAACTATAAATCGTACAGCAAAGAAAGCAATAAAAAATCGTTATATTGTGAGAATCACAAGACGCATACCTACAGTTTGATGCATAGTATGTCTCTAAAATATTAAAATTGAAGGCACAGTCGCAGTTTAAATATTGCCCTTCAAATTTTAGGTGTCTAGACTGTAATTTCAGTGGAAGTCAATGGAGGTCAATGGATGGCTTGGGTTGCAAACAAATGGTCACATTGTAAAAATGATTAGGATGATCGCTTAGCCGTGGACACGTGTAGTGGCAGCAGTGATGGCTGAACGTTTTGATATAAGATTTGTGTAGGTCGGCTTGAAAATGAGGGAGTGGTCGCAGTTTAGAAATCATGTCCTGATTTTTCAGTTTTTATCGTCCCACACTCTAGCTTCACCATTCATTCCTATGGGACAAATTTCACCGCAAAAATGACGATATTTCGCGAACGATTCGGCAAAATGTTCCACAAAGTAATAGCCCACCGATCGGAAAACAATCCGCACGTTTCGGTATATTACTCGTCTATGTAGTGTAAAAACTGTGTGAGGAGTTAGGGTGGTAAATTTGGCTATAATAAGAATAAGACTATATATGTGAGATAACAATAGGTACTCCTGCTATGCAAGAACACTTAAATAGTATGTTGATAGGTAAAAGGCCTAATAAATAGCAGCATTTGTATTTGATGGAACACAAGTAGCAGATCTTCCTATGGCACTACAAGTGACACAATAGCTACTTATCCGTTTGCAGGCTTCAGTGTAGGAAGTAGGGATTCCTTAGTGTAAGGTGTTCAGCAAGGAAGGCCTCAAGGTTGTCCCCAGCCATTGCTCTCTGTTGCAGTAGATGTATTAGCACCAAAGTGGTAGTTGTTGCCTGGAGCGGTGTACCAGCATGGGGAGCGATGCAGTCCAGGGAATACTGGTAGCTATGGTTGGTTGTAGCCTAGGCGGCTACGGTCAACAATAATAAAACAGGGATTGAGTGTACGGTCAATGCCTTTATGGGCAGTAACAGGTGTCCTCCAGGTGCAGTGCATGAGATACTGCCGTGATTCCAGCGCCGCGATGGTGTGGCGCAGTTCCGCGTTCCAAGCTGGAATGCAGCACGGCGCTAGCCATATTCTTCAATGGGAAACCCTAACCCTTAACCCTAACCCCCTAACCCCAGGGCTGGACTGGGACATAAATTTGGCTCTGGACTTCATCCAGACTGGCCCACTTTGACAGGTCTCTCCCATGGTCGGCCGGACAACTCCCGCACCCCGCCGGTCACCCAAGCCCCCTCTCCCCCTTCACTAGCCGTTCTACTTTATTAGAGTAGAACGGCTGGTACTGGTACTCTTATAGGCGGTACCAGTGGGGAAGCTAGATATTATTTCACCCAGGCCAAAGAATCAGTTCGGTGCCCCCCTTATGGGACAAGATTAGGCAGAAGTGAGAAACTTCCAGGCCATAGCTGTTGAGTCAGCTGTCTGTTCCCTCCCCCCATGCTCCTCTGTCGTCCCCCCTGCTTCTCTGGTCCTCCCCCTGCTTCTTTGTTCCCCCCAGGTGAGCGCTGCGGGAAGGGAGAGACAGAGGAGCGGAGGGGGGCGGCATTCCGCTGTCACTGAAGCCGGCCCACTGAGCCATCGGCCCACCGGGAAACTCCCTGTAGTTCCAATGGCCAGTTCATCCCTGCCTAACCCCCTAACCCCCTAACCCTAACCCCCTAACCCTACCTGACCTTTGACGTCATTGCGCGAGCACCGTATGCGTTCCACCATGGAACGCATTACGGCGCTGAAAGCGCCTATTACTAGCAAAGAGAAGGCGCGCGGAGCGCTTGTTATACAGAAAAATGCCAGCGCAAGGAGCGACTGTTACACCGGGTCCCCAAATCTGGGAGATCAGGTGCAAAAAGGTGACTCGAGTATAAGCCGAGGGGGGCATTTTCAGCACAAAAAAATGTGCTGAAAAACTTGGCTTATACTCCAGTATATACGGTAGGAAAAAAGCCGAGGGGGTGAATACTTTTGCAAGGCACTGCAGATTGTGTTTTTCTGCATTTAAATGAAAAAAAAAGTGCATTTTTTTCTCCCCAAATAAATTGTGTTTTAAAACACCTGATGCACAAATATTGTGTAACATAAAAATTTTCAACATCCGCCAATTTATTCTCTAGGGCCTCTGCTTAAAAAAATATATAATGTTTGGCGGGATCGAAGTAATTTTCTAGCAAACAGATACTGATTGTTACAAAAGTGGCAGAAAATGGCCTGGGGGGGGGGGGTCAAAGAGTATTTTTTCCCCAAATAAATTGTGCTTTAAAACACCTGATGCACAAATATTGTGTAACATAGCAATTTTCAACATCCGCCAATTTATTCTCTAATATCTCTAGTTATTTTCTAGCAAAGATACTGATTGTTACGAAAGTGGCAGAAAATGGCCTGGGGGGAGGGGGGGGTCAAAGATTTGCAAAAATATCGGTTGCCGTCATCTCTTAAAATTGCGGAGAAATCTCATTTCCGACAATCCAATTTTTTTCCTTCTTTATTTGCGCACATTCCCAATCCTCGTGGCCCCCGATTTAATTCCGATCTCATGCAAATTAAATTTATTTGTGAAATAAATATACAAATAAGAAAATCAAAAAGACGAACAACATTTGGAGGACGGAGCGGCCATTCTTTTTTATTTTTTTTCCGCTCGCGCACATCAATAAATCATCGGGTCTCCCGGGAAGACCCATTATGTTGAATAATGTTTAAATTGCTCCAATCTTATCAAGTCTCGGAGAAGTCAGCAAATTTCTCGGCTTCCATCATTTGTCATGAGGCCGTTGTCTGTCTATTGTGTACGCGGCGTCGGGTTACATCGCAATAAATCTGCCGCTCCGCGAAAGAATAAGGACGGCGAGAAATATGACCGCTCCTTCACGACAACCCCCCCCCCCCCCCGCGCAAAAACAAAAACCGTTCAGCTGCGGAGTTTCCAACATTCGCCTTCGGCGCTCAAGTCAGACGGATGAATGTTTTTAGCTGAGAATCTTCTGCTCCGGGTGATCGCCATTTACATTCAATCAGGGCTTCTTTTTTTTTTTTTTTTTATAGAACAGTACCATTTAACCCTTTATCTGGTGGGGCCACTTCTTTATATTTTTTTTTTTTTATTAATTTTTTTGCATACATGTTTAGTACAGTACCATTTAACCCTTTATCTGGTGGGGCCACTTATTATTAATTACAATTTTTATTATTTTATATAATTACATTTTTTGCATTCACGTTTAGGACAGTACCACCCTTTATCTGGTGGGGCCACTTATTTTTATTTTTTATTTTTATTATTTTATATAATTACATTTTTTGCATTGGACAGTGTAATTTAACCCTTTATCTGGTGGGACCACTTATTTAAATTTTTAAATTTTCATTATTTTTTTTTTTTTGCATACATGTTTAGGAGAGTATCATTTAACCCTTTATTTGGCGGGGCCACTGATTTTTTTTTTTATTATTTTATTTAATTTTTTGCATACACTTTTAGGACATTGTCATTTAACCCTTTATGCAGTGGGGCCACTTATTTTTATTTTTATTATTTTATATAATTACATTTTTTTGCATACACGTTTAGGACAGTGTAATTTAACCCTTTATCTGGTGGGACCACTTATTTAAATTTTTAAAATTTTCATTATTTTATTTTATTTTTTTGCATACATGTTTAAGACAGTATCATTTAACCCTTTATCTGGTGGGGCCACTTATTTTTATTTTTATTATTTTATATAATTACATTTTTTGAATACACGTTTAGGACAATGTCATTTAACCCTTTATCTGGTGGGACCACTAATTGAAAATTTTTAAATTTTCATTATTTTATCTAATTTTTTTGCATACATGTTTAGGACGGTATCATTTAACCCTTTATCTGGCGGGCCACTTATTTTTTTTTTTTATTATTTTATTTAATTTTTTGCATACACTTTTAGGACATTGTCATTTAACCCTTTATCTGGTGGGGCCACTTATTTTTATTTTTATTATTTTATATAATTACATTTTTTGAATACACGTTTAGGACAGTGTCATTTAACCCTTTATCTGGTGGGACCACTTATTTAAATTTTTAAATTTTCATTATTTTATTTTTATTTTTTTTGCATACATGTTTAGGACAGTTTTTATTTAACCCTTTATCTGGCGGGGCCACCTATTTTTATTTTTATTATTTTTTGTTTATTTTTTGCATACACTTTTAGGACATTGTCATTTAACCCTTTATGTGGTGGGGCCACTTATTTTTATTTTTTATTTTTATTATTTTATATAATTAAATTTTTTGCATACACGTTTAGGAGAGTATCATTTAACCCTTTATCTGGCGGGGCCACTTATTTTTATTATTTTATTTTTTGCATACACTTTTAGGACATTGTCATTTAACCCTTTATCTGGTGGGGCCACTTATTTTTAATAACATTTTTTATTATTTTATATAATTACATTTTTTGCATTCACGTTTAGGACAGTACCACCCTTTATCTGGTGGGGCCACTTATTTTTATTTTTATTATTTTATTTTATTTTATTTTTTTGCATACACTTTTAGGACATTGTCATTTAACCCTTTATGTGGTGGGACCACTTATTTTATTTTTTTACATGTTTAAATGTACATTTTAGTTTTACAAAACTCCACTTTTGTTGAAAAAACAAACAAAAAAAAGCAAAAAAATAAATATATTAATGGGAGGAATAGTGTCCCATCATTGGTGTCAGTGGGAGGAATAGTGTCCCATCATTGGTGTCAGTGGGAGGAATAGTGTCCCATCATTGGTGTCAGTGGGAGGAATAGTGTCCCATCATTGATGTCAGTGAGAGGAATAGTGTCCCATCATTGGTGTCAGTGGGAGGAATAGTGTCCCATCATTGGTATCAGTGGGAGGAATAGTGTCCCATCATTGGTATCAGTGGGAGGAATAGTGTCCCATTATTGGTATCAGTGGGAGGAATAGTGTCCCATCATTGGTGTCAGTGGGAGAAATAGTGTCCCATCATTGGTGTCAGTGGGATGAATAGTGACCCTTCATTAGTATCAGTGGGAGGAATAGTGTCCCATCATTGGTATCAGTGGGAGGAATAGTGTCCCATCATTGGTGTTAGTGAGAGGAATAGTGTCCCATCATTGGTGTCAGTGGGAGGAATAGTGTCCCATTATTGGTATCAGTGGGAGGAATAGTGTCCCATCATTGGTGTCAGTGGGAGAAATAGTGTCCCATCATTGGTGTCAGTGGGATGAATAGTGACCCTTCATTAGTATCAGTGGGAGGAATAGTGTCCCATCATTGGTATCAGTGGGAGGAATAGTGTCCCATCATTGGTGTTAGTGAGAGGAATAGTGTCCCATCATTGGTGTCAGTGGGAGGAATAGTGTCCCATCATTGGTGTCAGTGGGAGGAATAGTGCCCCATCATTGGTGTCAGTGGGAGGAATAGTGTCCCATCATTGGTGTCAGTGGAAGGAATAGTGTCCCATCATTGGTGTTTGTGAGAGGAATAGTGTCCCATCATTGGTGTCAGTGGGAGGAATAGTGTCCCATCATTGGTGTCAGTGGGAGGAATAGTGCCCCATCATTGGTGTCAGTGGGAGGAATAGTGTCCCATCATTGGTGTCAGTGGGAGGAATAGTGTCCCATCATTGGTATCAGTGGCAGGAATAGTGTCCCATCATTGGTGTCAGTGGAAGGAATAGTGGCCCATCATTGGTGTCAGTGGGAGGAATAGTGTCCCATCATTGGTATCAGTGGAAGGAATAGTGGCCCATCATTGGTGTCAGTGGGAGGAATAGTGTCCCATCATTGGTATCAGTGGCAGGAATAGTGTCCCATCATTGGTGTCAGTGGAAGGAATAGTGGCCCATCATTGGTATCAGTGGGAGGAATAGTGTCCCATCATTGGTATCAGTGGAAGGAATAGTGGCCCATCATTGGTGTCAGTGGGAGGAATAGTGTCCCATCATTGGTGTCAGTGGAAGGAATAGTGTCCCATCATTGGTGTCAGTGGGAGGAATAGTGTCCCATCATTGGTGTCAGTGGGAGGAATAGTGTCCCATCATTGGTGTCAGTGGGAGGAATAGTGTCCCATCATTGGAATTGCATTTTTACATAAAATTACAGCGGCTGCAAAAGGAAAATGAATTTATAATAACATTTAATTAAAACATGTCTTTTGTATCACCTATTTAATTGATATTCTGTATATTTATTTATTTTTATTTTCACAAAAACGGAGTTCCCCTTTATCTGCAGAGTTTGCCCCCCCCCGGTGTGTCTCTGTAGTAGACGTAGGAGACGAAACGCTCATGTAGGGCGGCGGGTGACGTGAAGCTCGGGACGGAAGCGCCGGAGTTTAAAAGTCAAAATTCAAAACTAATTTATTTAAAAAGTGAACTCCAGTAACTGATTCTAAGAATCAGACGCATAGATACGACGGCCCAGATTAGGACTTACGACGGCGTACATGGCGCTGGGCCGTCGTAAAGTCCATCCCGGCTCCATCCACCCCCTCGATCCTATTCTGGCTCCATACACCTCTCTCCGATCCTATCCCGCCTCCATCCACCCCCTTGATCCCATCCCTGCTCCATCCACCCCCCCAGATCCCATCCCTGCTCCATAAACCCCCATATCCCATCTCCATCCACCTCCCTGATCCCATTTCTGCTTCATCCACCCCCCCAGATCCCATCCTGGCTCCATCCACCTCCCCCCGATACCATACCGGCTCCATCCACGACCCCCCGATCCCACCCCGGCTCCATCCGCCCCCTTGATCCCATCCTGGCTCCATCCACCCCCTGATCCGATTCTGGCTCCATACATTCCCCCGGATCCCAACCCAGCAATCCCCCGATCTCAACCCAGCTCCATCCATTGTGGCAGGTTAAGCCGCACCGATGCACTAGCCTGCTTGGTGCCGGGGGGGTGATACCATGTTTTACTGCACCGGGTGACACCAACCCTAGTGACACCACTGCCAACTTACAGAACATAGAGAGAGGAAAGACGTTTAAGACAAATGGGGCGGGAGGAGGACCCTCTTAAAAACATAGGCCTAGATTCTCGTAGATCGGGCGTATCTCTGCGGCGGCGTAACGTATGTCATTTACGTTACGCCGCCGCAAGTTTTTCATGCAAGTGCTTTATTCACAAAGCACTTGCGTGTAAAGTTGCGGCGGCGTAGCGTAAATCACGCGGCGTAAGGCCGCGTAATTCAAGTTCGGCGGGTAGGGGGCGTGTTTCATTTAAATGAAGCGCGTCCCCGTGCCGAACGAACTGCACATGCGCCGTCCGTAAAATATCCCAGTGTGCATTGCTCCAAATGACGTCGCAAGGACGTCATTGGTTTCGACATGAACGTAAATGACGTCCAGCCCCATTCACGGACGACTTACGCAAACGACGTAACTTTTTAAAATTTCGACGCGGGAACGACGGCCATACTTAACATTGGTTGCGCCTCATATAGCAGGGGCAACTTTACGCCGGTAAAGGCCTAACGTAAACAATGTAACTTTACTGCGTCGGCCGCGCGTACGTTCGGGAATTCGCGTATCTAGCTAATTTGCATACTCGATGGGGAAAACGACGGAAGCGCCACCTAGCGGGCAAAAAAAAATTGCAGTTAAGATCCGACGGCGTAAGAGACTTACGCCTGTTGGATCTAATGGATATCTATGCGTAACTGATTCTAAGAATCAGGCGCATAGATACGACGGCCCAGATTAGGACTTACGACGGCGTACATGGCGCTGCACCGTCGTAAGCCCTTTGAGAATCTGGGCCATAGATTCTTTTCCAGATACCGTTTCTGGTCTTCCCCCCAGCTATAGTCTAACATCCACCCAACCCCTCCATCCAGTCCTCACCCCTACAAAAAGATAAAAAAAAAAACATGAGGGGAAAAACCACTATAGCAATAACAGAAGATAAAAAAAAGATATATGGTGCAGATGGGGCCCAGATTCACAAAGCACTTACGCCGACGTATAACAAGTTACGCCGACGTAAATGCCAATGTGCGCCGGCGTATGTGTGCGGCAGACCCATGAACCGACATGCGCCTAAAAACAGGCTACACCCCGCCGACGTAGTTTGCACACGCCAGCTTAGGGTGGGCGCACATATGGGCTGGGCGCATGGTGCTGCTCCCATTGATTAGCCATTCAAACGATGGAAATACGGCGATTCACGAACGTGCGCGTGCCCGGATGCGCGTAAGTTGTACGTCCGGCGTAAAGTTATTCCCCATCAATGAGGTGCAACCCCGGCAACAGACATGCTCAGGTCTGCACCAGGGAACACAAGCCGGCGTATTGTGCGTTGGACCTGTGTCTTGCTGGGCGTAGGTTATGTTCACGGCGTACGTGGTGATCCGGCGTAGCTTAGGCAGTTGTGCCGGCGTGGTTGTGAGCAGGCGCAGGGGGGTGCGTCCACGTCACGGCGCATGCGCAGTTCGTGATATGTACCTGTGTGGTGCTCGGCCCATCATTTGCATGGGGTCACGCCTCATTTGCATGGGGTCACGCCCACTTCCACCTACGCCGGCGTGCGCCTTCGAATCCCACGCCACGCTGGCTCAGCTTTGGGAGCACTGGCTTGCTGAATGCAATGCTTGCCTCTCCGCACTGCGTTGGCGTGGCGCACGGCGTTTGCTCTACGGCGGCGTAATGTGTGCCCTGCTCTCTGTGAATCTGGGGCATTGTGCTCGGTTTCCAGGGGCATTATGGGGCATTATGCTCGGTTTCCAGGGGCATTATGGGGCATTATGCTCGGTTTCCAGGGGCATTATGCTCGGTTTCCAGGGGCATTATGGGGCATTGTGCTCGGTTTCCAGGGGCATTATGGGGCATTATGCTCGGTTTCCAGGGGCATTATGGGGCATTATGCTCGGTTTCCAGGGGCATTATGGGGCATTATGCTCGGTTTCCAGGGGCATTATGGGGCATTATGCTCGGTTTCCAGGGGCATTATGCTCGGTTTCCAGGGGCATTATGGGGCATTGTGCTCGGTTTCCAGGGGCATTATGGGGCATTATGCTCGGTTTCCAGGGGCATTATGGGGCATTATGCTCGGTTTCCAGGGGCATTATGGGGCATTATGCTCGGTTTCCAGGGGCATTATGGGGCATTATGCTCGGTTTCCAGGGGCATTATGGGGCATTATGCTCGGTTTCCAGGGGCATTATGGGGCATTATGCTCGGTTTCCAGGGGCATTATGGGGCATTATGCTCGGTTTCCAGCCCGCAACAAGCTGTATAAACATTTCCTGAAGTGCGAAGTACAAAAGTTCATTTTACAATTAAATATAAAGGTAAAACAAGATTCGGAATCACTAGACTGGCAACGAAAAAATGTGAGGAATGGAATCCGTAATCAGCTAATCGAAACGCCGAATAATAAAAGGGCAGAAAAGGTCAAATGGAGAAAAATAACGTTTATCTAAAGAAATCGCTAAATCCGTTAAAATGAAAATTTCCTGGAAAAAAAAGTAACAGTACTAAAACAGAGAAGGCCCATCCTTATTAAAGGGGACCTGTCTATAGAGATATGCACTATGGGGGGTTGATTTAGTAAGATTGGAGAGTCCAAAAATCTGGTGCAGCTTGGCCTAGGAGCCAATCAGCTTCCATTTCTTTTTTTTTTACTTTTTTTTGTCAAAAATTACATAGGCTCTTTACCATGTGGTCAGCGGTGTCCAATCACTGATGCCTGGATGTGCGGTCCCCGCCGATGCCTGGATGTGCGGTCCCCGGCGATGCCTGGATGTGCGGTCCCCGGCGATGCCTGGATGCCCAATCCCCGCCGATGCCTGGATGTGCGGTCCCCGGCGATGCCTGGATGTGCGGTCCCCGGCGATGCCTGGATTTGCGGTCCCCACCGATGCCTGGATGTGCGGTCCCCGGCGATGCCTGGATGCCCAATCCCCGCCGATGCCTGGATGTGCGGTCCCCACCAATGCCTGGATGTGCGGTCCCCGCCGATGCCTGGATGCTCGGTCCCCGCCGATGCCTGGATGTGCGGTCCCCGCCGATGCCTGGATGTGCGGTCCCCGGCGATGCCTGGATGTGCGGTCCCCGGCGATGCCTGGATGCCCAATCCCCGCCGATGCCTGGATGTGCGGTCCCCGGCGATGCCTGGATGTGCGGTCCCCGGCGATGCCTGGATTTGCGGTCCCCACCGATGCCTGGATGTGCGGTCCCCGGCGATGCCTGGATGCCCAATCCCCGCCGATGCCTGGATGTGCGGTCCCCACCAATGCCTGGATGTGCGGTCCCCGCCGATGCCTGGATGCTCGGTCCCCGCCGATGCCTGGATGTGCGGTCCCCGCCGATGCCTGGATGTGCGGTCCCCGCCGATGCCTGGATGCCCAGTTCCCGCCGATGACTGGATGTGCGGTCCCCACCGATGACTGGATGTGCGGTCCCCGCCGATGCCTGGATGCCGGTCCCCACCGATGACTGGATGTGCGGTCCCCGCCGATGCCTGGATGCCGGTCCCCACCGATGACTGGATGTGCGGTCCCCGCCGATGCCTGGATGCTGGTCCCCACCGATGACTGGATGTGCGGTCCCCACCGATGACTGGATGTGCGGTCCCCACCAATGCCTGGATGTGCGGTCCAAGGCGATGCCTGGATGCCCAATCCCCGCCGATGCCTGGATGCCCGATCCCTGCCGCCGCTCCTCAGATGCCTGATCCCTGCCGTAGCTCCTTGAATGCCCAATCCCCGCCGCCACTCCTCAGATGCCCGATCCCCGCCGCCGATCCTCAGATACCTGATTCCCGACGCCACTCCTCAGATGCACAGCGGAAGCGAGGAGAAGATGTCTGGATGCTCGGTTCCTGCCAATGCCTGGATGCCCGACCCCCGCAGATGCCTGGATGCCCGATCCCCGCTGATTCCTGGATGCCCGATCCCCGCCGCCGCTCCTCGGATGCACAGCGGAAGCGAGGAGGAGAAGATGTCTGGATGCCTGGTCCCCGCCAATGCCTGGATGCCCGGTCCCCGCCAATGCCTGGATGCCCGACCCCCGCAGATGCCTGGATGCCCGATCCCCGCCGATGCCTGGATGCCCGGTCCCCGCCAATGCCTGGATGCCTGATCCCCGCCGATGCCTGGATGCCCGGTCCCCACCAATGCCTGGATGCCCGATCCCCGCAGATGCCTGGATGCCCGATCCCAGCCGATGCCTGGATGCCCGGTCCCCACCAATGCCTGGATGCCTGATCCCCGACCGATGCCTGGATGCCCGGTCCCCGCCAATGCCTGGATGCCTGATCCCCGCCGATGCCTGGATGCCCGATCCCCGCCGATGCCTGGATGCCCGATCCCCGCCGATGCCTGGATGCCCGATCCCCACCGCTCCTCGGATGCCCAACCCCCGCCGCTGCTCCTCAGATGCCCAATCCCTGCTGTCGCTCCTCAAATGCCCGATCCCCGCCACCACTCCTCAGATGCCCGATCCCTGCCGCCGCTCCTCAGATGCCCGATCCCCGCCGCCGCTCCTCATATGCCTGCCGATGTTCTCTGCGTAGATAGGGTATGTGCCGGTGGAGCGACCAGCGGACAGCAGGGGGTTGAATTGCTGTGCAGGGGGGAGGGGGGGGGGTCGGTTGTTTGTCACCCACCCCAATCAAAAAAACACCAGCTGCCACTGCCAACCAGTTAGACTCTAGAGAAAGAGATCTCCAATGGAAACCTTTCTATGTTCCTATAGGAAAGCTTAATTTTAGCCGGAACTTGAGTCTTGGAAACAAAGGATCCCACCACTATAAAGAATCGATAGAAAAGGTCCAGGGGGTGAGACATATAGCCCCTTAACGCCCGCCGCACGACTATTTACGTCCGCAGAATGGCACGGACAGGCAGAAGGACGTATATATACGTCCTTGCCTTCTAGCGGGTGGGGGGTCCGATCGGGACCCCCTCTGCTGCGTGCGGCAGGCGGGTTCCTTCGGGGAGCGATCCGGGACGATGGCGCGGCTATTCGTTTCTAGCCGCTCCGTCGCGATCCCCCCCCCCCCCCGAGGCTGAAGCACGGGGAGAGCCGTATGTAAACACGGCTTCCCCGTGCTTCACTGTGGCGGCGCATCGATCGAGTGATCCCTTTTATAGGGGAGACTCGATCGATGACGTCACTCCTACAGCCACACCCCCCTACAGTTGTAAACACACACTAGGTGAACCCTAACTCCTACAGCGCCCCCTGTGGTTAACTCCCAAACTGCAACTGTCATTTTCACAATAAACAATGCAATTTAAATGCATTTTTTGCTGTGAAAATGACAATGGTCCCAAAAATGTGTCAAAATTGTCCAAAGTGTCCGCCATAATGTCGCAGTCACGAAAAAAATCGCTGATCGCCGCCATTAGTAGTAAAAAATAAAATAATTAATAAAAATGCAATAAAACTATCCCCTATTTTGTAAACGCTATAAATTTTGCGCAAACCAATCGATAAACGCTTATTGCGATTTTTTTTACCAAAAATAGGTACAAGAATACGTATCGGCCTAAACTGAGGAAAAAAAAAATGTTATATATGTTTTTGGGGGATATTTATTATAGCAAATAGTAAAAAATATTGAATTTTTTTCAAAACTGTCGCTCTATTTTTGTTTATAGCGCAAAAAATAAAAACCGCAGAGGTGATCAAATACCACCAAAAGAAAGCTCTATTTGTGGGGGAAAAAGGACGCCAATTTTGTTTGGGAGCCACGTCGCACGACCGCGCAATTGTCTGTTAAAGCGACGCAGTGCCGAATCGCAAAACCTGGCCTGGGCATTTAGCTGCAAAATGGTCCGGGGCTGAAGTGGACCTCCCCCTTATATGAAAACAAATCCAAATTGTTTCTTATTTCTCTTTTTTCCTGAAGGTCGCACCGCAATATATTTCCTCAAATCTTTTTTTTTTTTGTTGAGCCACGAAACAATATTAATTTATTAATCTGGAATTGAGTTACTTATCTGTAGAGAGATCGAAAAGGACGGAAAATTTACAAGCGCAGCCCCCCCCCCCCCTCCTCCCCCCCCCTCCCCGACCACCGTTATAATTGACTCTGTGTCACTTTTCCTATTAGACCTAAGAAAAGTAGAAAAATAAATTCATCTGTCAGAAATATTGATCGGAAGATTGGTAGGTTGCGTAATAAATAAAATACTAGCATTTTTATTTATTTATTTATTTTTTGCTCAATAAAAATAAAAATATATATAGAATGTGACAACAAGGCTACAGATGTCAAATTGAAAGTACAAATTTGTAACGCGGCGCTGCGATTATTTAAACATCGCCTGAAACTACGAACTCCATTCTCCGGTACAAGGAGCCACTCGGCGCAGTAATCGATAATTGCCCATTACCCGCCTTCGCTGTGTGTTTTTTTTATTTTTTTTTTATTCTATCATCTTTTAAAGTGCAGATTTAATGCCTTCTTACTGTAACAAAAAATAAATAAAAATAAAACAAAAGGAAAAAATAAAACGAAAAGGACGTTTAATGTCAAAATAATTTGTTCTAGAGGTGGCCAACAAAGTCAATGATTTATAACAAATTCTTTAGGCCCGGATTCAGATACGAATTACGACGGCGTATCTCCAGATACGCCGTCGTAACTCTGAGTGTGCGGGGTCGTATCTATGCGCCTGATTCATAGAATCAGTTACGCATAGATTTCCCTAAGATCCGACCGGCGTAAGTCTCTTACGCCGTCGTATCTTAGTTGCATATTTACGCTGGACGCTAGGTGGCACTTCCGTAGATTTACGCGAGGAATATGCAAATTAGGTAGATACGCCGATTCAGAAACATACGTCCGCCCGGCGCATTTTCTTGCGTCGTTTACGTAAGGCTTTTTCCGGCGGAAAGTCACCCCTCATAAAGCAGGGGTAAGTCATGTTAGGTATGGACGTCGGAAACGTACGAACAGCGTCGTATTTTACGTCGTTTACGTAAGTCGTTTGCAAATAGGGCTGCACGTAAGTTACGTTCACGTCGAAAGCATTGACAGTTTGCGGCGTAATTTGGAGCATGCGCACTTGGAAACGTTCACGGACGGAGCATGCGCCGTTCGTAAGAAACGTCAATTACGTGGGGTCACAAGTAATTTAAATAAAACACGCCCACACCATCCACATTTGAATTAGGCGGGCTTACGCCGACACATTTACACTATGCCGCCGTAACTTAGGGCGCAAGTTCTTTCTGAATACGGAACTTGCGCCCTAAGTTACGGCGGTGTAGCGTATCTGAGATACGTTACGCCCGCCGATAGATACGATAATGTATCTGAATCCGGGCCTTAGTGTTTAGTGAATGGATGTCAACGATATTGGCGGCTCCTCCCTGCCTGGTAACTGAGCAGGGAGTTTTTGTTTGGTTTTATGACATGCGTCGCCCTTACGTGTGCTCCTTGCTGCAAGTACCAGCTATAGGTTGGGGCAGGGTCGTTTGAAGGAATTTGGGGGCACCAAGCAAAATGGGGGCCCCCCAAGCACCCCTCCACACGCAAAGCCTACTTTAGCGCCAGTGGAGGTTCGTCCATAGAGGGCGCTGGAGCGCCGCCCCCTCTGGCTCTCACCGCCACTGAGTCTAATAACATACATTCATGCATTGCACGAATCTATGTTATTGACGCCGCTGTCGCTGTTCTATTCAGATGGCCGGACATGAGCGCCGACCATCTGAATAACGGCAGCTGGTTGGCTGTACGGAAGTGCCTATCAGAGCCAGTGGCTTTCCGAGTACAGCCCTCGGGTCCCCGGAAGCTTATCCTCGGAACGCACGGGGGTGCGTCCCTTGGATAAGACTGACAGGCGTCTCAGCCAATCAGGTTGGCCGGTTCTGGCTACCGGTAACCTGATTGGCTGAAGCGTCATCGAGGGTGGGAGAAGACATCAAGGGTCGAGGACGTGGATGGCTGACTCCAGTAAAGGTAAGTGCCGGGGGGGGGGCATTTTACAGGGCACAGCGGCGACGAAAGGGCACAGTGACATCAATGGGCACAGTGGCGACAATAGGCACAGTGGGGACAATTGGCACAGCGGCATGAATGGGCACAGTGGTGACAATTAATGGGCACAGTGGCGACAATAGGCACAGTGGGGAAAATGGGCACAGTGGGGACAATTGGCACAGCGGCATGAATGGGCACATTGGCGACAATTAAAGGGCACAGTGACATCAATGGGCACAGTGGCGACAATGGGCACAGTGGCGACAATTAAATGGCACAGTGGCGACAATTGATGGCACAGTGGCTGCGTTTGATGGCATGGCACAATGGTGACAATTGATGGCACAGTGAGGCTGCAATGTTTTCTTTTTTTTTTTCGTTTGCGCCCCCCCCAAAAATTTTGAGCACCAGCCTCCACTGGTCAGGGGTCAAAAGGCAGGTCGGGTTCAGAGAGTAGTCAGGGTCAAATCAGTGGTGCGAATTGATGGCACAGTGGCTGTATTTGATGGCATGGCACAGTGGTGACAATTGTTGGCACAGTGGCTGCATTTGATGGGCACAGTGAGGCTGCAATTTCCCCCCCCAAAAAAATTTGGAGCACCAGCCGCCACTGGTTAGAGCTTCACAAATTTGTTACACCCTCTTACTCCCCCCCCCCCTAGTCCCTATGTTTTTCTATTCTCACCTCACCTTCTTCCCTGTAGGCTGCCACTGTAGCGTGGCCAAACTCCTCTTCCTCCATTCAGTCCGATGTTCTATCATTATGGGTCCCCAGTCCCCTATCAGATAGTGTCCAGGCCGGTACAGGAGATTCAGTTTCCTGTGTTCCCATCCGGACTGACAGGAAGTGGGCACTCAGTGTGCACTTCCTGTCAGTCCGGCCGGGAACAGGAAACTGAATCTCCTGTACCACGCGCGGTAACCGAGCCGGACTGACAGGACTCCAGGAGGAAAGAAGAGGTGTTGGCCCAGCCTGGGAAGGGGAAGTTGGGGGCCCCAGGGCAGCTCGGGGCCCCAATCAATTGTTTGTTTTGCCTGTTCTGTAGCGACGGGCCTGGGTTGGGGGGTGGTTGCCATATGTTTGTACTTTTGGTGAGTTGGCGAGGAGATGCACTTAATGCCATCACTGCCATTGTGCTATTCCTGGGTGTCCAATGAATACCTTGTAACCACTTCAGCCCCGAACCTATTTTTCAAACTTGTTGTTTACAAGTTAAAATCATTTTTTTTTAGCTAGAAAGAATACGTATCGGCCTAAACTGAGGGGAAAATATATATATATTTTTGGGGATATTTATTATAGCAAAAAGTAAAAAATATTGCATTTTTTTCAAAATTCTCGCTCTATTTTTGTTTATAGCGCAAAAAATAAAAACCGCAGAGGTGATCAAATACCACCAAAAGAAATCTCTATTTGTGGGGAAAAAAAGGACGCCAATTTTGTTTGGGAGCCACGTCGCACGACCGCGCAATTGTCAGTTAAAGCGACGCACTGCCGAATCGCAAAAAGGGGCAAGGTCCTTAACCTGCATAATGGTCCGGGTCTTAAGTGGTTAACCATTTCGTTACCGAGCCTGTTTTTCAGATTCAGTGTTTACGAGACTAAAACAGTTTTTTTTGCTAGAATATTACTTAAAACCCCCAAACATTATAGATATATTTTTTTCTAACACCCTAGAGAATAAAATGGCAGTCATTGCAATACTTTTTGTCACACCGTATTTGCGCAGCGGTCTTACAAGCGCACTTTTTTTGGAAAAAATTCACTTTTTTAAATTAAAAAATAACACAACAATAAATTTGGCCCAATTTTTTTATATATTGTGAAAGATAATGTTACGCCGAGTAAAATGATACCCAACATGTCACGCTTAAAAATTGCGCCCGCTCGTGGCATGGCGTCAAACTTTTACCCTTAAAAATCTTGATAGGCGACGTTTAAAAAATTCTACAGGTTGCATTTTTTGAGCTACAGAGTAGCTCTAGGGCTAAAATTATTGCTCTCGCTCTAACGATCGCGGCGATACCTCACTTGTGTGGTTTGAATACCGTTTTCATATGTCGGCGCTACTCGCGTATACGTTCGCTTCTACGCGCGAGCTCGTCGGGACGGGGCGCTTTAAAAAATTCGCCGCGGAGACCGCCGTTATCGTGTACAGGACCATCGGCACTAAAGATGGATACCTCAGTTGTGGCAGCAGCTGCTGCCGTTACTGAGATATCCATCTTTAAAAACAGGACGTCATTTGACTATGGGCCAGTAACCAAGTGGTTAAAAAACCACCAAAAAACACCATCATTTCGCCTTCCCCATTGACTCTCCGACTCATTTCGCCAAATTGTAAAGCAGAAATGAATGGCACAGAAGATGAGTAACTCACGGCTGTCAGACGATTAATTTCGATCGTGTTTCCCTCTAGCTGTGGTCGGGTCAGTCGCGGGTCACAACGGAACGCCGTGGCAGATGTCCACTGCGGTAATGTTAATGACAATCTCTACCGCGCCGCATGGATGCCAGGCGTCTTTTTTATACTGTTCTCTGAGGTCTGCAGCTTTTTATGTGGGAAATAAAATCAGGTCCAACAAAGGAGGGAATCCAGACATTCTCCACCCCAAGTGATCGGCAAAGGGATATTTTCCGACACTTTGCTTCCCCGGAGACGTCTCTAAGATGGACGGACACCCTCCCCGGAGACGTCTCTACGACGGACGGACACCCTCCCCGGAGACGTCTCTACGACGGACGGACACCCTCCCCGGAGACGTCTCTATGACGGACGGACACCTTCCCCGGAGACGTCTCTATGACGGACGGACACCTTCCCCGGAGACGTCTCTATGACGGACGGACACCTTCCCCGGAGACGTCTCTATGACGGACGGACACCTTCCCCGGAGACGTCTCTATGACGGACGGACACCTTCCCTGGAGACGTCTCTACGACGGATGGACACCTTCCCCGGAGACGTCTCTATGACGGACGGACACCTTCCCTGGAGACGTCTCTACGACGGATGGACACCTTCCCCGGAGACGTCTCTATGACGGACGGACACCTTCCCCGGAGACGTCTCTATGACGGACGGACACCTTCCCCGGAGACGTCTCTACGACGGACGGACACCCTCCCCGGAGACGTCTCTACGACGGACGGACACCCTCCCCGGAGACGTCTCTACGACGGACGGACACCCTCCCCGGAGACGTCTCTATGACGGACGGACACCTTCCCCGGAGACGTCTCTATGACGGACGGACACCTTCCCCGGAGACGTCTCTATGACGGACGGACACCTTCCCCGGAGACGTCTCTATGACGGACGGACACCTTCCCCGGAGACGTCTCTATGACGGACGGACACCTTCCCCGGAGACGTCTCTATGACGGACGGACACCTTCCCTGGAGACGTCTCTACGACGGATGGACACCTTCCCCGGAGACGTCTCTATGACGGACGGACACCTTCCCTGGAGACGTCTCTACGACGGATGGACACCTTCCCCGGAGACGTCTCTATGACGGACGGACACCTTCCCCGGAGACGTCTCTATGACGGACGGACACCTTCCCCGGAGACGTCTCTATGACGGACGCACACCTTCCCTGGAGACGTCTCTATGACGGACAGACACCTTCCCCGGAGACGTCTCTATGACGGACAGACACCTTCCCCGGAGACGTCTCTATGACGGACGGACACCTTCCCCAGAGACGTCTCTATGACGGACGCACACCTTCCCTGGAGACGTCTCTATGACGGACAGACACCTTCCCCGGAGACGTCTCTATGACGGACAGACACCTTCCCCGGAGACGTCTCTATGACGGACGGACACCTTCCCCAGAGACGTCTCTATGACGGACGGACGGACACCTTCCCCGGGGACGTCTCTATGACGGACGGACACCTTCCCCGGAGACGTCTCTATGACGGACGGACACCTTCCCTGGAGACGTCTCTATGACGGACAGACACCTTCCCCGGAGACGTCTCTATGACGGACAGACACCTTCCCCAGAGACGTCTTTATGACAGACGGACACCTTCCCCGGAGACGTCTCTATGACGGACGGACACCTTCCCCAGAGACGTCTCTATGACGGACGGACGGACACCTTCCCCGGAGACGTCTCTATGACGGACGGACACCTTCCCCGGAGACGTCTCTATGACGGACAGACACCTTCCCCGGAGACGTCTCTATGACGGACGGACACCTTCCCCGGAGACGTCTCTATGACGGACGCACACCTTCCCTGGAGACGTCTCTATGACGGACAGACACCTTCCCCGGAGACGTCTCTATGACGGACGGACACCTTCCCCAGAGACGTCTCTATGACGGACGCACACCTTCCCTGGAGACGTCTCTATGACGGACAGACACCTTCCCCGGAGACGTCTCTATGACGGACAGACACCTTCCCCGGAGACGTCTCTATGACGGACGGACACCTTCCCCAGAGACGTCTCTATGACGGACGCACACCTTCCCTGGAGACGTCTCTATGACGGACAGACACCTTCCCCGGAGACGTCTCTATGACGGACAGACACCTTCCCCGGAGACGTCTCTATGACGGACGGACACCTTCCCCAGAGACGTCTCTATGACGGACGGACGGACACCTTCCCCGGGGACGTCTCTATGACGGACGGACACCCTCCCCGGAGACGTCTCTATGACGGACGGACACCTTCCCTGGAGACGTCTCTATGACGGACAGACACCTTCCCCGGAGACGTCTCTATGACGGACGGACACCTTCCCTGGAGACGTCTCTATGACGGACAGACACCTTCCCCGGAGACGTCTCTATGACGGACAGACACCTTCCCCGGAGACGTCTCTATGACGGACGGACACCTTCCCCGGAGACGTCTCTATGACGGACGGACACCTTCCCTGGAGACGTCTCTACGACGGATGGACACCTTCCCCGGAGACGTCTCTATGACGGACGGACACCTTCCCTGGAGACGTCTCTACGACGGATGGACACCTTCCCCGGAGACGTCTCTATGACGGACGGACACCTTCCCCGGAGACGTCTCTATGACGGACGGACACCTTCCCCGGAGACGTCTCTATGACGGACGCACACCTTCCCTGGAGACGTCTCTATGACGGACAGACACCTTCCCCGGAGACGTCTCTATGACGGACGGACACCTTCCCCAGAGACGTCTCTATGACGGACGGACGGACACCTTCCCCGGAGACGTCTCTATGACGGACGGACACCTTCCCCGGAGACGTCTCTATGACGGACGGACACCTTCCCTGGAGACGTCTCTATGACGGACAGACACCTTCCCCGGAGACGTCTCTATGACGGACAGACACCTTCCCCGGAGACGTCTCTATGACGGACAGACACCTTCCCCGGAGACGTCTCTATGACGGACGGACACCTTCCCCAGAGACGTCTCTATGACGGACGGACGGACACCTTCCCCGGAGACGTCCGACCACTGGTGTTCCTACTCTCTTCTCTCTGCAGCAAGCAACTGAGTCTCAGCATCAGAAGGCAGCCGCCGCTCCGTTTGCACATAGTGTCAGAGGCGCAGGGGAGGACTGTGTCTGTGTCCCGACTCCGGAATGAATGGAAGCAAGCAAACATTCATTGATGGGCGCTGGTGAGGCAGCATTTCATGGGCACTAGTAAGGCTGCATTTGATGGGCGCTGGTGAGGCTGCATTAATGGGCGCTGGTAGGCTGCATTGATGGGCGCTGGTAAGGCTGCATTGATGGGCACTGGTGAGGCTGCATTTAATGGGCGCTGGTAAGGCTGCATTTAATGGGCACTGGTGAGGCTGCATTTGATGGGCGCTGGTGAGGCTGCATTTGATGGGCGCTGGTGAGGCTGCATTTGATGGGTGATGGTGAGGCTGCATTTGATGGGTGCTAGTGATGCTAAATTGAGGGGCACTGGTGAGGCTGCATTTGATGGGTGATGCTGCATTGAGGGGCACTGGTGAGGCTGCATTTGATGGGTGCTGGTGTGGCTGCATTTGATGGGCGCTGGTGAGGCTGCATTTGATGGGCGCTGGTGAGGCTGCATTTGATGGGCGCTGGTGTGGCTGCATTTGATGGGCGCTGGTGAGGCTGCATTTGATGGGCGCTGGTGAGGCTGCATTTGATGGGCGCTGGTGAGGCTGCATTTGATGGGCGCTGGTGAGGCTGCATTTGATGGGCACTGGTAAGGCTGCATTTGATGGGAACTTCATTTAAAAGGTGGGCTATACATGGGCATGTAAAATAGGGTGGAGTCAGGGGTGGAAGAAGGGGGGAGGCGGCAAAATTAGGTTTCGCCTAGGGTGTCAAAAAACCTTGCACCAGCCCTGGGCATAATGTGCTAGTATGCATCTCACACCAGCACAATATGAAAGACTTACCTTAAATCTGAGCCCTCCAGTAGCGCACTGTCACCGCTGACTGGGCTTCCATCTTTATCCTGTCTTCATTCCTGGTTCATGGGCTCCGCCCGTTTGAATGTCCAAAGGCTGCGATGATGTCACTCGCGAGTAGGGATGAGCTTTATGTTCAGGTCGAACAAGCCGCGGAACACCCTGGGAGAAATCTAAAGTGTTAATTTTAAAGGTTCATATGCAAGTTATTGTCATAAAAAGTTTTGGGGACCCGGGTCCTGCCCCAGGAGAGTGTTTGGGGACCCGGGTCCTGCCCCAGGGGAGTGTTTGGGGACCCGGGTCCTGCCCCAGGAAACATGTATCAATGCAAAAAAAAGCTTTAAAAACTACATTTTTTTTCGGTTTCGGGAGCAGTGATTTTAATGATGCTTAAAGTGAAACAATAAAAGTGAAATATTCCTTTAAATGTTGTACCTGGGGGGTGTCTATAGTATGCCTGTATAGTAGCGCTTGTTTCCCGTGTTTAGAACAGTCCCTGCACAAAATCACATTTCTAAAGGAAAAAAAATCATTTAAAATCACTCGCGGCTATAATGAATTGTCGGGTCCCGGCAATACAGATAAAAGTCATTGAAAAAAAAAAACGACATGGGTCCCCCCCAGTCCATTACCAGGCCTTTTGGGTCTAGTATGAATATTAGGGGGAATCCTGAACCAAAAAAAAATGCGTGGCCCCCCCCCCCCCCCATTTCCATATCAGGCCCTTCAGGTCTGGTATGGATTTTAAGGGGAACCCTGCACCAAAATAAAAAAAATGGTGTGGGGTTCCCCCCCAAAAATCCATACCAGACCCTTATCCGAACACACAACCTGAAAGACCGCAGGAAAAGGGGGGTTGGGGGGGGCGAGAGAGCACCCCCCTTCCTGAACCTTACCAGGCCACATGCCCTTAACATCAGGGGCGTCCCTAGGGGGGGGCCAGAGGGGGCCCTGACCCCCCCAACATCATGCTGTGCCCCACCATGTGCCCCCCCAAAAAAAAACATTTTTTTTTTTTTTTTTTTTTTTTTGCAATTTTTGTATTTTGCTCCCTGAGAGGGAGAGCGTCCCCAGTCAGCTCTGCGGGGGATTCCTCCCCCTCCCTGTGCTCGCCATCACTGCATAATGTGAGCGCTCACACAACCAGATATTCTAGCCTGGACCGTGTTTAAGTGTGTGCACTGCAGACTGCAGTACACTGTAATCACTGAACTACATTATCTCCATCCCTTCTCTCCCCCCATCTGTCTCCCTCCCCCTCTCCTGTTCTTTCAAAACATTCACAATTTACTTTCACTTTCAGTTAGGCAGATAATATATAGTGCACATTTCTTTCCTGCATCCACAGATTGCAGGAAAGAAACTTGCATGATTCCCCCATCAACAGACAGTGGTGACAGGGGAATATCCCTCCTGCCCAGCAATTGTATTCTCCCGACAAACAGTGATTATCACCAGTGGCTATACAGCAACCAATAGTGATAATTATAAGAGAATCTGCTCATTAATGGTTCAAATGTCAGCCAGTTTCTGCTGAACCAGCTGAGATTTAAACTGTCTATGGCTGGTCTTAGCTCTTAGGCAGCCCATACATTGATTAACACCGTGGAGTGTCGGCTTCCTGGCGTGATCGGGCATGTGGGATTTCAAACACACCCGAGCCCATCTCTATTGGTTGTAGACAGTTGAGCACCCTGCAGGTTGCTTAG
The DNA here is from genome assembly GCF_905171775.1 of Rana temporaria. NCBI lineage: Eukaryota > Metazoa > Chordata > Amphibia > Anura > Ranidae > Rana > Rana temporaria. Next base: position 478,247,988 of record NC_053492.1, on the reverse strand, counting down.
CAGCAGTGGACACATGCTGATCAGGATGCAATCCAGGTGATGCCCTTAGTCAAATCCTAGTCATAAATATCAGAGATTTTATTGATCAAAGCCCACACTTTACAGGCATAGAGCCCACACTTTACAGGCATAGAGCCCACATGGCTGCTGATCATACGGTTGATTATATTTATGTGGTTGTACTCTTGATGCTAATAAATACTGTGTTTATTAGATTTGACTGGGAGCATCACCTGGATCACATGCCGATCAGCATGTCAACAAAGAAGGTTATACAGCATTACTGCTGCTAGGTGACCAGCTGGGGGCTCAGCTCTCTATAACCAATAGTGCCAGCCTTCCCCTGCATGCACCCATAATGTCACCAGCACTAGGTCCTAATAGACTGCCGCCGCTGCCAAGGAGACAGATGCCAGACCAGCGCTGTAAATAGCAGGGACAGGACAGCTGGGGATCCCCACTGTGGCAGAACACCAGGGCCCGGTGGCATGACAACCTTTGCAACAATGATAGTTCTCCCACTGCTTTGGACCCTTATATTTTATTGGTGTGCTGGTGACATATATCTCTTGTTTTCTGCCACCCTGGGGGGCCCCAGTATAGTAGGAAGGGAGCTCACTGCAGAACATGTGAAAGGGCCCATAGTGGGATCGTAGTAAAGGGCCCCAGGATATATATATATATATATATATATATATATATATATATATATATATAATTGCATTTTATAGTTGGCCCCCCTACTTTTGTCCCTGTCCCCCCATGTGCCCCCCCTAAATATGAAAGCTGGAGACGCCACTGCTTAACATGGGGAAGATAACCCCAATATGGATGGGAACAAGGGCCTCATCCCCACAACCCTTGACCGGTGGTTGTGGGGGTCTGCAAACGGGGGGCTTATCGGAATATTGAAGCCCCCTTTAACAAAGGGGACCTCCAGATCCCGGCACCCCCCTATGTGAATTGATAACGGGGTGCATTGTACCTATACCATTTCTACCCAAAAAAATGAAAAAAAAAGGTAAAAAAACACACACACAATTTGGGACAAGTCCTTTAATAATAACAATGAAAAAAAAAACAGCGCTGTAATCCTTCTACGAGCCGCCGCCACGAACGATACAGCCTCCATAGGAGGCGCCCGGCCAAATGACGCGCGACCCATCTAAAGATCTTTAATTACTGAGGGCGGGGCCACCTGTGATGTGGACAGGTGACCCTGCCCTCCTCTGACGCAACAGGGGTTTCTGGCAGTTTCCCTGTGGTGTTACGGGGGACCCCACCACCCTCTGATGCGTCACGGGAAACCCCTGTTGCCTGTTCGCATGTTCTGCTGCGAACCGGGGGGGGGGGGGGTGCCACCTGAAATTGAGAAGCGGGGGGGCTGCCGCGAATTGAGAAGCGGGGGGGGCCCTTTACAAGAAAAAGAAGAAATAAAGAAAAATATATATCTGGGCCCTTTAATAAAAATAAATTATATATATATATATATATATATATATATATATATATATATATAAAAGAGAAAGAAAAAAAAAAGAAAAAAGGAATAAAATATATAAAAAAAAAAAAATTATAAAAAAAAGGGGGGTTGTCATCTGGGGACCTCTGGGCTCTTTAATAATAACAAAATATATCTATATATATATATATATATATATATATATATATATATATATATATATATATATAAAAATAAAAAATAAAAGAAATAAAAAAATATATAAAAAAAAGGTTTTTTGTTATAAAAAAAGGGGGGTTGTCATCTGGGGCCCTGGGGATCTCCGGACCCCTAAAAAAAAAAAAAAAAATGTCCCTTTAAAGGGGGTTGCCATCCGGGCCCCTTACAGGTGTACTGCCTGTACCCCCCTGATGGCGGCCCTGCTCCCCACCGCAGGCCAAACGCGGTACTGCACACCGCTTTGGCCTGAATCCTGCTCGTTTCGCGAGACAACACTCGCAATCGGAGTTAGGATTTTAGGAAACACGCAGCGCTCGTATTGCGAAACGCTCCTAACCTGCCGGCCTCCGATCTTTTGCGTATCCACTCGGATGTCCTACTTCTGAGCGAGTGCAGCGCTAGCATGTCAGGCCTTTCCAACCCGATGAGCATCTGAAGCAGAGATGTGAACATCAGATATCTGTTCTCCTTCCAGTACACAGAATTAAGAGTGAAAAGGAAACATCAGCAGCCACCGGCGAGCCGATCGTCCTTCAGCTGGGATTGAATTGTAGAGGTCAGAGAGGCGGGCAGAGGTCGTTGGGATCGGCTCGCATCCCTTTTGTGCCTGCTTATGTTTCTCCTCTCAAACACACAATAGGCTTTGTGACAAACGTTACATTGAATTTCTCCCGACAGAAATGGAGTTTTTTTACCAATCTGTAGATGTCCCGCTGTGTCCGTTCAGAAGAGAGAGCCCAATCTTCTGCTTTTGTGCGTTCAGCCGAAAATATCTAATGTACGAAAAAGACGTAATCTGTGTGATTCAAACGTCGGATCACATTGGGGGGAGGCGTCCAAATGGGAAGATTTAGATGTTGTGATGATGAAAGTGGCACGTGCGGGAAGAAAAGCGCCACTCATCAGTCACACGGCCGGGAATCCCGTCAGGAGAAAAAAAAACTTCGGTTTTCCTGACGAGTTTCCTGGCAAGCTTACCTTGCCAAGCCGGCCACTCAAAAGAACCGCCGGTTCTTTTGAATGGCAAGAACGCGGTGACTACGACGAGCCGGCGTCTCGTCACATTTGATTCCTTCGCCGCCATCTTGCTACACCCCCACACTATCGTTGTATGCTACCGAGCATGCGTCGAAGTGTTATCGAGGATGCGCGGTTTTTCACCAATGCAGGTAAGCATACAGACGACTCTGCCGGGGAACCCGGCGGGAAAATAGAGAGCAGGTTCTCTATTTTCCTGCTGTAAAAAAATGCGCCGGGCGGACCGACGTTTCTAAATCGGCGTATCTACAAAAAATTGAAAAAATTACATTTAGAAAATATTGCTTTAGGAAGCATGGGCGGAAGTGATGTTTTGACGTCACTTCCGCCCTGCTATGCTATGGGGATGGGTGGGGGGGCCATCTTGCCCCTCACTCGTATCCCAGCCGAGGAAAGGATCCGATCGCCTCCGCCGTTACCGACGGCTCCGGTAAGCGGCGGAAGGTGTGGGAGAACGGCGGGAGGAAGGGGCCCTCTCCCGCCGCCGATAACGGTGATCTTGCAGCGAATCCGCCGCGGAGACCACCGTTATCGTTTACAGGACCGCTCACGCTAAAGATGGATATCTCGGTTGTGGCAGCGGCTGCCGCCGTTACCGAGATATCCAAGAGATAAAAAAAGGACGTATATGTACATGAGCGGGTCCTTAACCACTTGACGATGATGACCGCCGCATGTATATATACGTCCACAGAATGGCACGTACAGGCATATGGGCGTTCCTGCCTTTCTGCGGGTCGGGGGTCCGATCGGGACCCCCCCCCCGCTAAATGCGGCGGTCGGATCCACGCGGGGAGCGATCCGGGACGACGACGCGGCTATTCGTTTCTAGCCGCCCCCTCGCGATCGCTCCCCGGAGCTGAAGAACGGGGAGAGCCATGTGTAAACACGGCTTCCCCGTGCTTCACTGTGGCGGCGCATCGATCATGTGATCCCTTATATAGGGAGACTCGATCGATGACGTCACACCTACAGCCACACCCCCCTACAGTTGTAAACACACACTAGGTGAACCCTAACTCCTACAGCGCCCCCTGTGGTTAACTCCCAAACTGCAACTGTCATTTTCACAATAAACAATGCAATTTAAATGCATTTTTTGCTGTGAAAATGACAATGGTCCCAAAAATGTGTCAAAATTGTCCGATGTGTCCGCCATAATGTCGCAGTCACGAAAAAAATCGCTGATCGCCGCCATTAGTAGTAAAAAAAAAAAAATAATAAAACTGCAATAAAACGATCCCCTATTTTGTAAACGCTATAAATTTTGTGCAAACCAATCGATAAACGCTTATTGCGATTTTTTTTACCAAAAATATGTAGAAGAATACGTATCGGCCTAAACTGAGGAAAAAAAATTTATATGTTTTTGGGGGATATTTATTATAGCATAGAATATAGTAAAAAATATTGTATTGTATCGCTCTATTTTTGTTTATAGCGCAAAAAATAAAAACTGCAGAGGTGATCAAATACCGCCAAAAGAAAGCTCTATTTGTGGGGGAAAAAGGACGCCAATTTTGTTTGGCAAACGTCGCACGACCGCGCAATTGTCTGTTAAAGCGACGCAGTGCTGAATTGTAAAAACGCCTTTGGGCATTTAGCAGTATATTGGTCTGGGGCTTAAGTGGTTAAAAAAAGAGAGAAAAGAAGAAGAATTGTTGCTTTTCATGGTTAGCGCAGTTTGGTAGGTGAGGTTGGCGGCGGCGCAGCGCCAGGGAGGTGCTCTTTAACACGGTGTTTGTATCCCGAAACACCAGAGAGGGAGAAAATGAAATGCAGAGGTAATGAAATTTCAGAAGACATTTCACCTGTTTAAATATGACTCAGACGGCGCGATCCTGAGGGACGCAAACTCATCTTGTTACTATCCGCCAATATTTCTTGTGAAAGTGCAATCCCACCCCCATAGGACGAGGCGGGAATGAATAGAATGTCATGAAATATCATATATAATTACACCTGCACCTGCAAAAAACTCCAAAACACCCAACAAGCCGAAGAAACGCTCACAACGGGCGGCCGCTACCCGAATTTCAGACGCCATTTTCTATGCGGCATAACCACTTGCCGACCGCCGCCTGTAGATTTACGTCGGCAGAGCAGCTGCGCAAAAGGATGCACCTTTACGTCCCTTCGAATTTACCACCGTGTGGGCATGTGCGCGCCGCCGGCCGCAAGCTCTGTGTCCGTGCCCGCCGGTGTCCCGCGATCGTGTCACAAAGAGATGCCTATGTAAACAAGGCATTTCCCTGTTCTGCCTAGTGACAGGACACTGGTCGTCTGCTCCCTGTCATCGGGAGCGGTGATCGGTGTCGTGTCACAGGTTGCCACGCCCCCCTCACAGTTAGAATCACTCCCTAGGACACACTTAACCCCTTCATCGCCCCCTAGTGGTCAACTCCTTCCCTGCCAGTGTCATTTGCACAGTAATCGGTGCATTTTTAGAGCACTGATCGCTGTATAAATGTGAATGGTCCGAAAATGGCGTCAAAAGTGTCCGATGTGTCCGCCATAATGTGGCCGCCATTACTAGCAAAAAATGATAAAAAAATGCCATAAAACTATCCCCTATTTTGTAGACGCTATAACATTTGCGCAAACCAATCGATCTGGAGATACGCCGCCGCAAATGGTATGTGAATCCACCCCATTGTTTTTTTTTTCCAAAATTGTTGCCACCATTACTGGTAAAAAAAAATAGGGGATTGCCATCCGGGGCCCTGGGGACCTCCGGGCCCCTTACAAAAAAATAGGGGGGTTGCCATCCGGGGCCCTGGGAACCTCTGGGCCCCTTACAAAAAAAAAGGGGGTTGCCATCCGGGGCCCTGGGAACCTCCGGGCCCCTTACAAAAAAAAAAGGGGGTTGCCATCCGGGGCCCTGGGGACGTCCGGGCCCCTTACAAAAAAAAGGGGGGTTGCCATCCGGGGGCCCTGAGGACCTCCGGCCCCTTACAAAAAAAAGGAGGTTGCCATCCGGGGCCCTGGGGACTTCTGGGCCCCTTACAAAAAAAAGGGGGTTGCCATCCGGGGCCCTGGGGACGTCCGGGACCCTTACAAAAAAAAGGGGGTTGCCATCCGGGGGCCCTGAGGACCTCCGGCCCCTTACAAAAAAAAGGGGGTTGCCATCCGGGGGCCCTGAGGACCTCCGGCCCCTTACAAAAAAAAGGGGGTTGCCATCCGGGGCCCTGGGGACGTCTGGGCCCCTTACAAAAAAAAGGGGGGTTGCCATCCGGGGCCCTGGGGACCTCTGGGCCCCTTACCAAAAAAAGGGGGGTTGCCATCCGGGGCCCTGGGGACCTCTGGGCCCCTTACAAAAAAAAAAGGGGGGTTGCCATCCGGGGGCCCTGGGGACCTCCGGGCCTCTTACAGGTGTACTGCCTGTACCCCCCTGATGGCGGCCCTGCTGGTAGACGTCTCATCCAGTTTGTATCCATATTGGATTTCCTCTCTGCGTCTCTTCGGCGTATTTTGGGGGGTGGCTCCGGGACGGATCACACCATCAATTTGAATTTAGAGGGTCGGCCTTTGTGGCCCCTCCGTGTAGAATATAAAGATGTCTCCTCAGTCGTCTCATTATTGTAAATGATAAATTCCGGCGTCTCCATTTCTCTTCATTTCATCTCTTTATCTGGATCCCAATTCTTCAGGAATCAGAATAATCGCCGACCGCCAGAAAATCGCTTACAAGTCACATCATTTTCACAGGGAATGAGAATAAAAAAAACTCTGCGCTATTTTATGTCTTCTTCTCTTTTATATGGGAAATGTTACACGCGGCACCGCGCGGCACCGCGCGCCTCCACCATTATCGGACACGGAAAACAACAATTCTTCTCACCAAAGGAATAAACACAATAAATAAAATCCGGGATCTCGATCCCTAATTTTGTAGAATACCATAGAGAAGACAATGATGGCAGGAGCTGCCGGAGTCTCTCTATTCAGTGACAACTCAGTTTGGTAAAAAAATTATCGCAATAAGCGTTTATTGATTGGTTTGCGCAAAAGTTATAGCGTCTACAAAATAGGGGATAGATTTAGAGTATTTTTATTAATATTTTTTTTTCATTAGTAATGGCGGCGATCTGCGATTTGTATCGTGACTGCGACATTATGGCGGACACATCGGACACTTTTGACGCTATTTGTCATTGTCATTTATACAGCGATCAGTGCTATAAAAATGCACTGATTACTGTGTAAATGACACTGGCAGGGAAGGAGTTAACCACTAGGGGGCGAGGAAGGAGTTAAGTGTGTCCTAGGGAGTGATTCTAACTGTGAGGGGGGCGTGGCAACCTGTGACACGACACCGATCACCGCTCCCGATGACAGGGAGCAGACGACCAGTGTCCTGTCACTAGGCAGAACAGGGAAATGCCTTGTTTACATAGGCATCTCTTTGTGACACAGGGAAGTGGTTGACCACTAGGGGGCAAGGAAGGGGTTAACCTCTAGGGGGGAAGGAAGGGGTTAAGTGTGTCCTAGGGAGTTATTCTAACTGTGTGGGGGCTAGGCTTACTGTGACTGGCAGGGAAGGGGTTGACCAGTAGGGGGCGAGGAAGGAGTTAAGTGTGTCCTAGGGAGTGATTCTAACTGTGTGGGGGCTGGGCTTACTGTGACTGGCAGGGAAGGGGTTGACAACTAGGGGGCAAGGAAGGGGTTAACCTCTAGGGGGCAAGGAAGGGGTTAAGTGTGTCCTAGGGAGTTATTCTAACTGTGTGGGGGCTGGGCTTACTGTGACTGGCAGGGAAGGGGTTGACCAGTAGGGGGCGAGGAAGGAGTTAAGTGTGTCCTAGGGAGTGATTCTAACTGTGTGGGGGCTGGGCTTACTGTGACTGGCAGGGAAGGGGTTGACAACTAGGGGGCAAGGAAGGGGTTAACCTCTAGGGGGCAAGGAAGGGGTTAAGTGTGTCCTAGGGAGTTATTCTAACTGTGTGGGGGCTGGGCTTACTGTGACTGGCAGGGAAGGGGTTGACCAGTAGGGGGCGAGGAAGGAGTTAAGTGTGTCCTAGGGAGTGATTCTAACTGTGTGGGGGCTGGGCTTACTGTGACTGGCAGGGAAGGGGTTGACAACTAGGGGGCAAGGAAGGGGTTAACCTCTAGGGGGCAAGGAAGGGGTTAAGTGTGTCCTAGGGAGTGATTCTAACTGTGTGGGGGCTGGGCTTACTGTGACTGGCAGGGAAGTGGTTGACCACTAGGGGGCAAGGAAGGGGTTAACCTCTAGGGGGGAAGGAAGGGGTTAAGTGTGTCCTAGGGAGTTATTCTAACTGTGTGGGGGCTGGGCTTACTGTGATTGGCAGGGAAGGGGTTGACCAGTAGGGGGCGAGGAAGGAGTTAAGTGTGTCCTAGGGAGTGATTCTAACTGTGTGGGGGCTGGGCTTACTGTGACTGGCAGGGAAGGGGTTGACAACTAGGGGGCAAGGAAGGGGTTAACCTCTAGGGGGCAAGGAAGGGGTTAAGTGTGTCCTAGGGAGTGATTCTAACTGTGTGGGGGCTGGGCTTACTGTGACTGGCAGGGAAGTGGTTGACCACTAGGGGGCAAGGAAGGGGTTAACCTCTAGGGGGGAAGGAAGGGGTTAAGTGTGTCCTAGGGAGTTATTCTAACTGTGTGGGGGCTGGGCTTACTGTGACTGGCAGGGAAGGGGTTGACCAGTAGGGGGCGAGGAAGGAGTTAAGTGTGTCCTAGGGAGTGATTCTAACTGTGTGGGGGCTGGGCTTACTGTGACTGGCAGGGAAAGGGTTAACCACTAGGGGGCAAGGAAGGGGTTAAGTGTGTCCTAGGGAGAGATTCTAACTGTGTGGGGGCTGGGCTTACTGTGACTGGCAGGGAAGGGGTTGACCACTAGGGGGCAAGGAAGGGGTTAACCTCTAGGGGGCAAGGAAGGGGTTAAGTGTGTCCTAGGCAGTGATTCTAACTGTGGGGGGGGCTACAAGTGACACGACAGCGATCACTGCTCCCGATGACAGGGAGCAGACGATCAGTGTCCTGTCACTAGGAAGAACAGGGAGATGCCTTGTTTACATTGGCATCCCCCCTGTTCTGCAATTCCGTGAGACGATTGCGGGCACCCGGTGAACATCAAGTCCGCGGGACGCTCACCGAGTACGGGGCAGGGGCACGCGCACGTAGCTCTGTATACAGTAGGTGCACGCGATATTGTCTCAATCTCGCTCCCTTTCTCGGCGAGATTGAGCACCTACGAGCCCCATCGCGGGATCCAGCGCCGAGCTGGCTTGCCGCGATAGAAACAAAGCCGTCATAGAAGCGACGGGAGATCCGACTTGGATTCCCGCCAATTCTACACGTGTGCGGCGTTTGTTATGAATCCTGAGGGGGAAGTCCCCGCCGGATTTTAAATAAAAATCCGGCATGGGTTCCCCCCTCAGGAGCATACCGGGCCCTTAGGTCTGTTATGGGTTGTAAGGAGAGCCCCCCCCCACGGCGTAGGGGGTCCCCCTACAATCCATACCAGACCCGTATGCAAAGCACGCTACCCGGCCGGCCAGGAAAGGAGTGGGGACGAGCAAGCTGCCCCCCCCTCCTGAGCCGTACCAGGCTGCATGCCCTCAACATGGGGGGGTTGGGTGCTCTGGGGCAGGGGGGCGCACTGCGGGGCCCCCCCACCCCAGAGCACCCTGTCCCCATGTTGATGAGGACAGGGCCCCTTCCCGACAACCCTGGCCGTTGGTTGTCGGGGTATGCGGGCGGGAGGCTTATCGGAATCTGGGAGCCCCCTTTAATAAGGGGGCCCCCAGATACCGGCCCCCCCACCCTAAGTGAATGGATATGGGGTACATCGTACCCCTACCCATTCACCTGGAGGAAAAATGTTAAAGTCAATAAACACAACACAAGAGTTTTTAAAATAATTTATTAGTCTGCTCCGGAGGCCCCCCTGTCTTCTTTAGCTCTGTTTACCAGGGGGGGCTTCTTCTTTGACGTCTTCGGGTGGGGGCCGCTCTTCGCCGCCGTCCGGTTCTCTTCCACCGCCGGGGGGGGGTCGCTTTTATAAAAGCGCTCACTCCTCGGCGGGTTTCCTCCGACGTCTTCGGCGGGGGTGGTGTGCTTCTTCTTCCGCTATCCGGGGGGGGTCTTCTTCGGCTATCCGGGGGGTCTTCTTCACTCTCCGAGGGTCTTCTGCTATGTTCGCCGCTCTCCGCTGTTGACTCGGCGCACCCCGGTTCTTCCTCCAGCTGTCCGGTGCCTTCTCCTTCAGCGCTGAACGTCTATCTTCTTCTTCCGTGCTGTGACGTCATCTTCTTCTCTTCTCCGGATTTGGACACGCCGGCTCTTCTCGCTGAAATGACGGATGCGCGGCTTGCATCGGACCTATATAGGCCTCACAGTCCCATCATGCTCTGTACCTACCCATGTGATACCTACCCACGTGGGTAGGTATCACATGGGTAGGTACCAGAGCATGATGGGATTGTGAGGTCTATATAAATCCGATGCAAGCCGCGCACCCGTCATTGCAGCGAGGAAAGGCGACGTGTCAACATCGGGAGAAGAAGAGAAGTGAAGAACATGACGTCACAGCACGGAAGAAGACGTACAGCACGGAAGAAGAAGGCACCGGACAGCGAGAGGAAGAACCGGGGTGCGCCGAGTCAACAGCGGAGAGCGGCGAACATAGAAGGACACCCCCGGAGAGTTGAGAAGACCCCCCGGATAGCGGAGAAGACCCGTCGGGATAGCTTTTAGAAGAAGCCCCCCCGCCGAAGACGCCGGAGGAAACCCGCCGGGGGGTGGGGGCTTTTTTAAAAGCGACCCCCCCCGGCGGTGGAAGAGAACCAGACGGCGGCCCCCACCCACCCGAAGACGTCAAAGAAGAAGGTCCCCCTGGTAAAAGAGCTAATAAAGAAGACAGGGGGGGCCTCCGGAGCAGAAAAATAAATTATTTTAAAAACCCTTGTGTCGTGTTTATTAACTTTGACATTTTTCCTCCAGGTGAATGGGTGGGGGTACGATGTACCCCATATCCATTCACTTAGGGTGGGGGGCCGCCGGGCCGGTATCTGGGGGCCCCCTTATTAAAGGGGGCTCCCAGATTCCGATAAGCCTCCCGCCCGCATACCCCGACAACCAACGGCCAGGGTTGTCGGGAAGGGACCCTGTCCTCATCAACATGGGGACAGGGTGCTCTGAGGTGGGGGGGCCGCAGTGCGCCCCCCTGCCCCAGAGCACCCAACCCCCCCATGTTGAGGGCATGCAGCCTGGTACGGCTCAGGAGGGGGGGGGGGGGGCGCTCGCTCGTCCCCACTCCCTTCCTGGCCGGCCGGGTAGCGTGCTTTGGATACGGGTCTGGTATGGATTGTAGGGGGACCTCTTACGCCGTTTTTTTCGGCGTAGGGGGGCTCTCCTTACAACCCATAACAGACCTAAGGGCCCGGTATGCTCCTGAGGGGGAACCCATGCCGGATTTTTATTTAACCACTTGCTTACTGGGCACATATACCCCCCTCCTGCCCAGGTGAAATTTCAGCTTTCGGCACTGCATTGCTTTAACTAACAATTGCGCGGTCGTGCGACGTGGCTCCCAAACAAAATTGACGTCCTTTTTTCCCCACAAGTAGAGCTTTCTTTTGGTGGTATTTGATCGCCTGTGCGGTTTTTATTTTTTGCGCTATAAACAAAAAAGTGAGACAATTTTGAAAAAAATACAATATTTTTTACTTCTTGCTATAATAAATATCCCAATTTAAAAAAAAAAAAAACATTTTTTTTTTCTCAGTTTAGGCCGATACGTATTCTTCTACATATTTTTGGTAAAAAAAAAAAAAAAAATCGCAATAAGCGACTGGTTTGCGCAAAAGTTATAGCGCTTACAAAATAGGGGACAGAATTATTTTTTTTTAATTATTTTTTTTTACTAGAAATGGCGGCGATCTGCGATTTTTAATGGGACTGCGACGTTATGGCGGACACATCGGACACATTTTTGGCGCCATTCACATTTATACTGCGATCAGTGCTATAAATATGCACTAATTACAGTATAAATGTGACTGGCATTGAAGGGGTTAACACTAGGGGGTGAGGAAGGGGTTAAATGTATCCCTGCTTAGTGTTCTAACTGTAGGTGGAGGGGGGGTGACTGGGGGGGGGGAGGTGACCGATCTGTGTCTCTATGTACAAGAGACACAGATCGGTCTCCTCTCCAGAGACAGCACCGCTGTCTCTGTGTAAAACGGCAATGAGAGATGATCTCATATGTTTACATATGAGATCCTCTCTCATTGGCCGCACAGATCGCATCGCGAGCGGCCACTCTGATTGGCCGTTCGCGGCGATCTATAATTGGCTGTGTCCGAGGGACACGGCCAACACAGATTTTCCCCGCAGCGCGCTCTGGAGCGCGCACGGGGACCGCCCTAAGGGGCGGACGTCAATTGACGGCAGTTTGGCGATTGGGATCCGCACTGTAGCCGTCAATTGACTATAGCGCGGGTCCCAAGTGGTTAAAATCCGGCAGGGACTTCCCCCTCAGGATTCATAACAAACGCTGCACACGTGTAGAATTGGCGGGAATCCAAGTCGGATCTCCCGTCGCTTCTATGACGCGCTTGCTGGGATGTGCTGTCACTATTCCAGTGAGTGCAAGATCTCGGCACCATGTCGCCGAGAATCAGCGCGATGCTGTCGTGCTAAAAACACAATATCACAAACACCTACTGTACATTAACCACTTGCCAACCACCGTGTGTATATACACGTCGGCAGAATGGCAAGGCTGCGCAAAGGGATGTACCGGTACGACCCTTTGCGCAGCCACGCCATTCTGCCGACGTATATATATATATATATACATGCGGCGGTCGGCAAGTGGTTAATGTATACAGAGCTACCTTCATTTCTGTCTTGTATGAGATTGGCTTCAGGCATTGACAATCCGTAAATGTTTTTGAACTCGGCTGACATCGGAAACGTACTAAACCCGCGGGCGGCACCTCTCCTGCACCAGACCCCCCCCCCTTTTAATAGAAACCTCATTTAAAACAAAAGTGAACTCTAAAAACAGGTGGTAAAAAAACAATTTGCACCGAGACGAGACGTGTCATGTAATGAGTTTCACACTTGGATGAGGAGCAAAAATAATTACCTTTCGCAAACATGAGAGCGCGGCGGAGAGACACATATCGCGTTTTTCTTTTTTTTCCTGGTAGAAAGACATAATTGGTGTTTAATGACAGTGACGTCTATTATTAGAACTTCTGACTGCGGTTATTGTTGTAAAACGCGGCCTATTAATAGTGCGATTGGTAGAATATGAGAGGGGGGCGATTCCGGGATGCCAAGAGAGTGAAGAACCTGGACAGCTGGCTTTGATATATATTGGGTAGATCCATACCTCTCAACTTCAGAATGAGGGACAAGTGAGCATACCCCCCAACCGAAGTTGTAGAGCGGGGGGGGGGGGGTCCCGCAGATCAAAGCTGTTGAGCGGGGGGGGGGGGCGGATCAGAGTTGTTGAGCGGGGGGGGTTCGCAGATCACAGTTCTTAAAAGGGGGGGATTTCTCGGAGTTGTTGAGCGGGGGGGGGGGTTGTCGCCAATCACATGATTTACCGCGAATCGCGGGGGGGTATTCGCGCGAAATCCGGGACGGTTGGGAGGTATGTAAATCCAAACTACCAGTGAGCAAGGCCACTTTGACCAGAGCCACAGCCGCTGACTTGTGATCCATAGGGGATCGCTTTGTCGGCAGTGACTAGCCGTGGTTGGCATCAGGCCCGTCGCTACAGGAAAGGCAAAACAAACAATTGATTGGGGCCCCCGAGCTGGCCTGGGGCCCCCAACTTCCCCTTCCCAGGCTGTAGCGTGGCCGAGTTCCTCTTCCTTCCACTGGGAGTCCTGTCTGTCTGGCCGGGTACCGCGTGTGTTCCCTGTTCCCGGCCGGACTGACAGGAAGTGCACACTGAGTGCTCACTTCCTTTCAGTCCGGCCGGGAAGACAGGAAACTGAATCTCCTGTACCGCATGATACCCGGCCTGGCCCGGGCACTATCTGATAGGGGACTGGGGAAGAGGAGCTCGGCCACGCTACAGCGGCAGCCTACAGGGAAGAAGGGGAGGTAAGAATAGAAAAAATTTGTGTAGCGTTAACGTAGGCTTTGCATCCGGGGGGGGTGTTTGGGGGCCCCCAAATTCCTTCAAATGGCCCTGGTTGGCATCCATTGGACGCCGTGACATTATGGTTGCAGGACGGCCCCATTCACCTCTTTAGAATGCTGTGGAACATGGGCGTCCGCAGAACTTTTTTTCAGGGAGGGGCATCATTTTAGGGTCACCCATGCACCGCCCCTTTTTGACAAATCATGGTCAGGCGTAAAACAGTCCCTATCAGGGACGCCACTACGCCTGTAGTATCAGCTGGTAGTGTACTCCACTATGGAGGTATTCTCAGGGCCGTCTTTAATATTGCTTGGACCCTGGGCAAACATTTTCTTGGGCCCCTCCCCGAGTACACTTGTCAACTATTTGTGGGCCTCAAGGGGCAGCTGCATTGGGCCCCCACAAACAATGCCTGGCCCCCATGCAGCTGCCCCTTTTGCCCCACGCGTTAAAGACGGCCCTGAGTATTCTTTATCAGCCACTAGGTGGAGTGTAGAGTTTGTGGCTATGATGTCATCAAGCAGCTAACATGTGATCCACCTACATCATTGCCACAAACTCTACACTCCACCTAGTGGCTGATAAAGAATATGTAGCTATACTTTATAAAGTCAGGTGATACAATGTAAGCAGACGTTAGATACATCTTCAGGGAATAGCAAATGCTGAAAGGAAACAAAAGGACCCGGAAAGGAATCCAGTCCGGTACCCCAAAGCGGCAAAGCGCTACCTACGCCAAATCTACCATTCTGTATACATAACATCCACCTTCCACCTTTGGCTGCGACCAGGGCCGCGACCAGGGGGGTACAGGCAGTACACCTGTATGGGGCCCGGATGGCAACCCCCTTTTTTTTGTAAGGGGCCCGGGGGGTCCTCAGGGCCCCAGATGGCAACCCCCCTTTTAAAAAAAAAATCTATTTTTTTTAACCACTTAAGACCCGGAACTTTATGCAGGTAAAGGACCAGGCCAGTTTTTGCGATTCGGCACTGCGTCGCTTTAACTGACAACTGCGCAGTCGTGCGACGTGGCTCCCAAACAAAACTGGCGTCCTTTTTTTCCTACAAATAGAGCTTTCTTTTGGTGGTATTTGATCACCTCTAAAGTTTTTATTTTTTGCGCTATAAACAAAAATAGAGCGACCATTTTGAAAAAAAATGCAATATTTTTTACTTTTTGCTATAAAAAATATCCCCAAAAAAGATATAAAAAAAAAACTTTTTTCCCCTCAGTTTAGGCCGATACGTATTCTTCTACCTATTTTTGGTAAAAAAAATCGCAATGAGCGTTTATCGATTGGTTTGCGCAAATTTTATAGAGTTTACAAAATAGGGGATAGTTTTATTGCATTTTTATTATTATTTTTTTTACTACTAATGGCGGCGATCAGCGATTTTTTTCGTGACTGCGACATTATGGCAGACACTTTGGACAATTTTGACACATTTTTGGGACCATTGTCATTTTCACAGCAAAAAATGCATTGTTTACTGTGAAAATTAAAATAGCAGTTTGGGAGTTAACCACTAGGGGGCGCTGAAGGGGTTAAGTGTGACCTCATCTGTGTTTCTAACTGTAGGGGGGTGTGGCTGTAGGTGTGACGTCATTGATTGTGGTTCCCTATAAAAGGGAACACACGATCGATGACGGCGCCACAGTGAAGAACGGGGAAGCTGTGTTTACACTCACCTCTCCCCGTTCTTCAGCTACGGGGACCGATCGCGGGACTCCGGCGGCGATCGGGTCCCGCGGCCTGTGGTCATGGAGCTTCGGACCGGGTTGCGTGCACGTGCCCGCGACCCCACGGCTGGGCTTAAAGGGCAACGTACAGGTACATTGATGTGCCCAGCCGTGCCATTTTGCCGACGTATATCGGCGTGAAGGGGTCCTTAAGTGGTTAAAGGGCACAGAGGTCCCCAGGGCCCCGTGGCCCCCCCCCCGCTTCTCAATTTTCTCTATTAGCGGTTCTCCGCTCCAGGGGGCCCATGCCTGAAGCTGTGTAAGGGGCCCCATAATTCCTGATGGCAGCCCTGGCTGCGACCCGGCATACGACCGGCATTCCCACGGCAAATATTTTAACCTGATCACAAGTTTAACTTTGACATACTTTACTTCCCGTCCACGTTGGCGTTTCTGAGTGACTGTTAATGTTAAGCGCGGCTTATGCAGTCATCGAGGTCGCATTAATTCCTCCATCTGTTGGCTGCGTGCTGAAATAGCTAATAAATTGCAGTGATTTAAAAGTCCCATTAATCATTAGACAGTTCCCTTTGGATTTTCTGTCACACGGTGCCCGTGAATTACGCATTTTTTTTTTTGAGTGCGTACCAACTGCAGCGATGTGAAAATGGCCATCAGTAGATTGCTGAGAGCGGTTGGTATATTTTGCAAAAAAAAAACAACTATTATCCCAGCATTGATTTCATTTAACCCCTTCCATACCGGGGGGCACTTACGCACCTTCCCGCCCAAGCCAATTTTCAGCTTTCAGCGCTGTCGCAATTTGAATGACAATTGCGCGGTCGTGCTACACTGTACCCAAATGACATTTTTATCAGTTTGTTCCAACAAATAGAACTTTCTTTTGGTGGTATTTGATCACCTTTGCGATTTTTATTTCTTGCGCAACAACTAAAAAAAGACCGACATTTTTGCAAAACAATTTTTTTATTTTTTTTCTGTAAATGTTTTTTGTAAATAAGTAAGTTTTCTTCAATTATGGCCAATGATATGGCGGCACTGATGAGCACCGATGAGGTGGTACTGATGGGCACCGATGAGGTGGCACTGATGGGCACCAATAGGCGGCACTGATAGGCGGCGCTGGTATGCTGCACTGATGGGCATTCATAGGTGGCACTAATGGGCACTCATAGGCGGCACTGATAGGCACCCATAGTCGGCACTGATGGGTGACACTTATGCGTGGCACTGATGGGTACTTATGGGTGGCACAGATGGGCACTGATAGGTGGGCACTGGGCATAGATGGGCACTAAGAGGTGGCACTGATGGACACTGGGTGGCACTGATGGACACTGAGGGCTGGCACTGATGGCATTTCTGGGCATCATTTCAGCCAGTGCCCATGTTGCCAGTCAGTGCCCATTTTTGGGCACTGATTGGCATCGATTGTGTTTTTTTTTTGCACTGGGGGGCACTGTTTTTTTTTTTAGCACTGGGGGGCACTCCCTGGTGGTCCAGTGTTGGCATCCGAGGGGGGGGCTGTGCTGATAAACAATCAGCGCAAACCCCCCCTGTCAGGAGAGCCACCGATCGGCTCTCCTCTACTCGCGTCTGCCAGACGCAAGTGAGGAAGAGCCGATCAACAGCTGATCACGCGGTAAAGAGCCTCCGCCGGAGGCTCTTTACCGAGATCGGAGATGCAGGGTGTCAGACTGACACCCCGCATCACCAATCGCCGTGCTGCGCGCCACCACGTGCGTGCCCCCGCGTGCTGGCGTGAAATCCTGCAGGACGTCAATAGACGTCTAGTCAGGATTTCACAACCACTTCCCGGACGTCAATTGACTATTGACCGGGTGGGAAGTGGTTAAAGAATATATAACGGTAGGTGCGCTCCGAATCACCTCGGGAACGCTCCCTGGAAGACAAGGAGCGGGGTTTGAGGATTAGGAAAGAACTTGTCCTTGATTGCAAGGTCAGATCGATTCTAGGTTTGGCGAAGATATAACAAATATATGCTATTAGAATTTCCATGTTTTTCGTTTCGGCATTAAATATAGAAATCTGTCCATTAGCCTCTAGGGGGAGCTCCATGCTTTATTGCCATAGCTCTGCTTGCTGATTGAATGCCCCGGCATCCCATAAAAAATAAAAAAAGCAGCTCGGGACGGATCAGTGATCATGTGACCACTGTGATTGGCTATCACGCCGTCACATGATTGAGAGTCGGTCCTGCTGTCTACCGATCGTTAGTCGGGACTGAGAGCTGGGAGCACAGAGACTGAGCTGTCATAAGATACATCTTATATATAAGAGATATTTATAGCTATAGAAGATAATATCTTGTTATAGCGAGCCCACTTCTTCTAATCAGGGCTGGGAGGGGGCGAACGAATGCCTGCCCTGGGCGCTGTGTTGAGAGGGGGGCGAACGAATGCCTGACCTGGGCGCTGTGTTGAGGGGGCGAGCGGACACCTTCCCTGGGTGCTGTGTTGAGGGGGGGGCGAGCGGATGCCTGCTCTGGGCACTGTGTTGAGGGGGCAATTGGACACCTGCCCTGGGCGCTGTGTTGAGGGGGGCAAGCGAACACCTGCCCTGGGTGCTGTGTTGAGGGGAGGCAAGCGGACACCTGTCCTGAGTGCTGTGTTGAGGGGGGAGTGGACACCTGCTTTGGGTGCTGTGTTGAGGGGGCGAGCAGATACCTGCCCTGGGCGCTGTGTTGAGCGGGGCGAGCGGATACCTGCCCTGGGTGCTGTCTTGAGGGGAGGCGAGCGGACACCTTCCCTGGGCGCTGTGTTGAGGGGGGGCGAGCGGATACCTGCCCTGGGCGCTGTGTTGAGGGGGGCGAGCGGACACCTGTCCTGGGCGCTGTGTTGAGGGGGGAGTGGACACCTACTTGGGGTGCTGTGTTGAGGGGAGGCAAGCGGACACCTGCTGAGGGGTGTTGAGGGGGGCAAGCGGATACCTGCCCTGGGTGCTGTGTTGAGGGGGGCGAGAAGATACCTGCCCTGGGCGCTGTGTTGAGGGGGCGAGAGGACACCTGCCCTGGGCGCTGTGTTGAGGGGGGGGCGAGCGGACACCTGTCCTGGGCGCTGTGTTGAGGGGGGCGAGCGGACACCTGCCCTGGGTGCTGTGTTGAGGGGGGAGTGGACACCTGTCCTGGGCTCTGTGTTGAGGGGGGAGTGGATACCTACTTTGGGTGCTGTGTTGAGGGGAGGCAAGCGGACACCTGCCCTGGGTGCTGTGTTGAGGGGGGAGTGGACACCTGTCCTGGGCTCTGTGTTGAGGGGGGAGTGGATACCTACTTTGGGTGCTGTGTTGAGGGGAGGCAAGCGGACACCTGCCCTGGGTGCTGTGTTGAGGGGGGAGTGGACACCTGTCCTGGGCTCTGTGTTGAGGGGGGAGTGGATACCTGCTTTGGGTGCTGTGTTGAGGGAAGGCAAGCGGACACCTGCCCTGGGCACTGTGTTGAGGGGGCGAGCAGACACCTGCCCTGGGCGCTGTGCTGAGGGGGGCGAACGGACACCTGCCCTGGGCGCTGTGTTGAGGGGGGCGAGCGGACACCTGCCCTGGGCGCTGTGTTGAGGGGGGCGATCAGACACCTGCCCTGGGCGCTATGTTGAGGGGGGCGCTGCCGAGTTGGATGCTCGTCCCACTCCTTACCAACAGGAGTGACTGCAGGGTAGTATTGCTGTAGCCTCCAAGAAGAACCTGGGATCGCAACAATGCTGCCTGTATTTTGCAATCTTGTGGCTGTGTACAATTACGTCTTAGGTGCAAATACTACACATAAAGGATACTCTGAACCAAGCCAGGGGGATGGGCACTATCTGCATGCAGCAGTGTGTCCACAAATAATTTGCAGATCTAGAAACGTGATCATATGAACATCGTATGTTAGTGTGAATTTAATTTTGTCGGTGTTGTTATTCATTTTATGTACAAATATTTTGAGCTCTTCTACAGTGCCTGTCCAAATGACAAAAATGTCGTCGATAAATCTGAACCAACACATGGCATGGTTCATGAATCCTTCTGGGTTCTCATCCTTTAAATTGTCACGTTCCCACCCCCCCCCAGGTACAGATTGGCATATGAAGGAGCACAGTAGGTGCCCATAGCCACCCCCTGTACCTGGAGGCAGTGAGACCCCATAAGGGTGAAGCAGCTGTGCGTCAAATTGTGATAAAGTAAACAAAAGGAATTCATTAAATCCCCATTGTGTATTTTCCTGTTCCCTAAAGGAAAGGGTCGTACTGTGCGGAGCCCCTTTTCATGCGCAATGCTAGAATATCGCACTGCCAGGGAGGACGTTGCCTCAGATTATGAGGATAATCCGTTCCAGGAGAACGCTCGTAATCCAAAGCACTTGCATATCAAAGCGAGATTCCCCATTGAAGTCAATGGAAACGAAAATAATGTGTTCTTCAATGGCTTCAATGGCATGCAATACTCAGGGGCGGACTGACCATTGGGACTCTCGGGCACTGCCCGAGGGCCCCATGCCACTAGGGGGCCCCATCAGGGTGTGCTATACTAAAAGTATAAACAAACACTGCGCTACTAAATTAACCATATAAATTGCAGCCAACACCACAGAATAGATCAATCCTGCCAAAAATAAACAAATAGAACATAAAGTGTAGCGCTAAATATAGGTGAATATGAGATTGGATATGTTGATAAATAACCAATCATATAAAACTGTACATGTGAAACATGATGAAAATATCAGGGTTGCCAGGCTCAGTAAAACCAGGGACAGTATGTAAAAATCTGTGTTTTTTTTTTTACATCTGTCCTGATATGTCCGAAACCGACATGCTTTTGATGTGAAAATCCTGAGATTTTAGCTGCCCTGCCTATGCACTGCCTCCTGGCGTGGTGGCCATCTGTAAGCCGGGGGGCCCCATAATCTTCTATTGCCCGGGGGCCCCATGAGTTGTCAGTCCGCCCCTGGCAATACTGCATGTGGCCAGAGGCGGGAGGGGAGCCAGAGAGCCTCAGAAACACCCGGAAAGGCCCGAGGACAGCTCAGCTGACCTCGGCAAAACCTTGGGAACAGAGTATTTCCGATTCTTTCAGAGCCTTTCCTGAATGGCTCCGATCTGCGCTGTTCGGCTCCGCTTGGCTTCGGTGCCCCCCCCACCACAGGCCAAACGCAGTACTGCACACCGCTGTGACTTGAATCCTGCTTGTTTTGCAAGACAACACTCACAAACCGAGTCAGGAATTTAAAAAAATACACAGCGCTCGTATTGCGAAACGCTCGTTAACCGCGTTACTCGCAATCCGAGGTTCCACTGTGTATATATATATAATATTGGAATACAATATAATATATTTTATATTGCATTGTATTGTTTTAAAAATTAATATATCATAAAATAATATAATTTAATATATTATATTATATTTTGTTATATTATATTTATTCCCAGCTGAGGATGGATATTTCTGCACATTCTTGGATTTAACCCTTTATGGAACATTCAAGGGCAATCATTATTCTGCGCAGACACATCCAGCAGATTTTTCTGTTGTTTCAGTTACACAAGAAGAAGTCTTTATACTAAAGGATACTTTGTAGCCATTGAAGTGGCTGAATATGTATTGCAAGTGATATAGGAAAAGATCGACAACCCGATGTTCTTTTTATGGGCAGAGATACAATGAGATGCCAGACATGCCAGTTTAATGGGAGATATACTGTGTGCTGATAGAGGAGGAGTCGCTCTCATGTGCCTTAGCGAGCAATATTTTTATTTTCTTATTTAAATTACTCCTGTTTCATATATATATATATATATATATATATATATATATATATATATATATATCAATATCAAAAAATGTAATTATTTTATTATTGTTTTTATTTATTTTTTGTTTATTTATGCACCTAGTCGATCTCAGTCTTAGGCCGGGTACACACGAACAAACATGTATGGTGAAAGCGGTCCGTCGGACCGTTTTCACCATACATGTCTGCCAGAGGGCTTCTGTACGATGGTTGTACACACCATCGTACAGAAGTCCGCGCGTAAACAATACGCGGGGCGTGTCCGCGGTGTCGCCGCGTCGATGACGCGGTGTCGCCGCGACAATGACGCAGCGACGTGGGCGGCCCGCCTTTAAAATGCTTCCACGCATGCGTCGAAGTCATTCGACGCATGCGAGGGACGGCGGGCGCCTGGACATGTAAGGTAGGTCTGTACTGACGACCGTACATGTCCGAGCGGGCAGGATTCCAGCGGACGGTTTTAAAACACGTCCAGGAATATTTGTCCGCTGGGAAAAGGCCCGGCGGGCAAATGTTTGCTGGAATTCGGCCCGCTCGCGCCCACACACGACCGAACATGTCTGCTGAAACTGGCCCGCGGACCAGTTTCAGCAGACATGTTTGGTCGTGAGTATGGGGCCTTACTGGTACAAGTATTATAATACATTCTTATTTTAAATTAAAATGTTATTTTTATATATATATATATATATATACACAGTATATAGTATCTCACAAAAGTAAGTACACCCCTCAGTCACATTTTTTCAAATCTTTTCTTGTATCTTTTCATGTGTCAACACTGAAGAAATTACACTTTGTATCTACAATGTTGTGTAGTGAGTGTACAGCTTGTATAACAGTGTTAATTTGCCGTCCCCTCAAAATAACTCAACACACAGATACAAAAACAGATTTATATGTGAGGGGTGTACTTACTTTTTTGAGATACTGTGTATATATATATTTATGATCACCAATGTAAGGGACATTCTTCTCACTGATCACCAATGTAAGGGACATTCTTCTCACTGATCACCAATGTAAGGGACATTGTTTTCACTGATCACCAATGTAAGGGACATTCTTCTCACTGATCACCAATGTAAGGGACATTCTTCCCACTGATCACCAATGTAAGGAACATTCTTCTCACTGATCACCAATGTAAGGGACATTCTTCTCACTGATCACCAATGTAAGGGACATTCTTCTCACTGATCACCAATGTAAGGGACATTCTTCCCACTGATCACCAATGTAAGGGACATTCTTCTCACTGATCACCAATGTAAGGGACATTCTTCTCACTGATCACCAATGTAAGGGACATTCTTCTCACTGATCACCAATGTAAGGGACATTCTTCCCACTGATCACCAATGTAAGGAACATTCTTCTCACTGATCACCAATGTAAGGGACATTCTTCTCACTGATCACCAATGTAAGGAACATTCTTCCCACTGATCACCAATGTAAGGGACATTCTTCTCACTGATCACCAATGTAAGGAACATTCTTCCCACTGATCACCAATGTAAGGGACATTCTTCTCACTGATCACCAATGTAAGGGACATTCTTCTCACTGATCACCAATGTAAGGGACATTCTTCTCACTGATCACCAATGTAAGGAACATTCTTCTCACTGATCACCAATGTAAGGGACATTCTTCTCACTGATCACCAATGTAAGGGACATTCTTCTCACTGATCACCAATGTAAGGAATATTCTTCCCACTGATCACCAATGTAAGGAACATTCTTCTCACTGATCACCAATGTAAGGACATTCTTCCCACTGATCACCAATGTAAGGAACATTCTTCCCACTGATCACCAATGTAAGGGACATTCTTCTCACTGATCACCAATGTAAGGGACATTCTTCTCACTGATCACCAATGTAAGGAACATTCTTCCCACTGATCACCAATGTAAGGGACATTCTTCTCACTGATCACCAATGTAAGGGACATTCTTCTCACTGATCACCAATGTAAGGAACATTCTTCTCACTGATCACCAATGTAAGGGACATTCTTCTCACTGATCACCAATGTAAGGGACATTCTTCTCACTGATCACCAATGTAAGGGACATTCTTCTCACTGATCACCAATGTAAGGGACATTCTTCTCACTGATCACCAATGTAAGGGACATTCTTCCCACTGATCACCAATGTAAGGGACATTCTTCCCACTGATCACCAATGTAAGGAACATTCTTCTCACTGATCACCAATGTAAGGAACATTCTTCCCACTGATCACCAATGTAAGGGACATTCTTCTCACTGATCACCAATGTAAGGGACATTCTTCTCACTGATCACCAATGTAAGGAACATTCTTCCCACTGATCACCAATGTAAGGGGCATTCTTCCCACTGATCACCAATGTAAGGGACATTCTTCTCACTGATCACCAATGTAAGGGACATTCTTCCCACTGATCACCAATGTAAGGGACATTCTTCCCACTGATCACCAATGTAAGGGACATTCTTCTCACTGATCACCAATGTAAGGGACATTCTTCTCACTGATCACCAATGTAAGGAACATTCTCCTCACTGATCACCAATGTAAGGAACATTCTCCTCACTGATCACCAATGTAAGGGACATTCTTCTCACTGATCACCAATGTAACCAGCAATTTTCCCAATAACCAGTGTACCAATGCCCCGTGAGCTATAGATATGGTTATTGTTGGTAGGGGTTCCTAGAATTCAAATTGTTGTTTCAAAGGTTTCTCCTTGTTAAAAAGGTCCGGGAAAGCGAATTTAGGTGATTATACCCACTAAGAAGTGTTTACACTGAATAAGCCATCACAGAGGTAGGATCCCTAGAGCCCCCCCCCC
The DNA here is from genome assembly GCF_905171775.1 of Rana temporaria. NCBI lineage: Eukaryota > Metazoa > Chordata > Amphibia > Anura > Ranidae > Rana > Rana temporaria. The sequence continues at coordinate 478,223,810 of NC_053492.1, read as the reverse complement.
CCCTTACCAGAATATGAGGTTCTCTTATGGAAAAGTCGGCTCAAACAGAAACATCATATTGAATTGTATCGAGTCTTGCGGAGAACATTGAGTGATCAGAGAATATCTGCCAACATGGGCGTCCGCTCCATAGGGCAAGGAGGGGGGGCAATTGACCCCCCCTGTAAAATCGAGAAGGTGTTGAAGAGTCTCGCAGCCGCGGGCTGTCTGAGCGGTCCCGGGCTGGATGTCACACAGACACAGCGAGCAAAGTGAAGCCGCCTCCCCCTCCAGTGTTTATGTGTACACAGGGGGAGGGAACCTGCTGTGACCCGGCCGCGCTGATGACTGATCTGAGGTACTGAATGGGATGGGGGAGGGGTGGTCCATCTGTGCTGAATGGAGGGGTCTGTGCGGAATGGGGGGCTGTGCTGAAGGGGGAGTTCATCTGTGCTAAATGGAGGGGTCTGTGCAGAATGGGGGGTCTGTGCTGAATTGAGTGGTCTGTGCTGAAGGGGGGTCTGTGCTGAATGGAGTGGTCTGTGGTGAAGGGGGGTCTGTACATTCTCTAAGCTATATTTATATGGGCATGGAGTGAAGCTGAATTATCTCAAGAGCTATTTCACACTGCCAACTGGCCGCGTTATTGGTAAAGCGCCGCTAAAAAGTGCTGCTTTACCATCGTTTTAGCTGCGCTATTCGGCCGCTAGCGGGGCGCTTTTAACCCCTGATAGCGTTTGAAGAAAGGGTTAAATGTGTATCACCGCTGCGGAAGCGCCCGCCCTCCTGAACAAATTTCAGTGGACGCCCATGTCTGCCCATCTTCTTCCACTGAATTAACATGGAAGTAAATGGGTTTAACTGGTTGCGCCTGAGATTAATGGGAACGAGGCCTCTCCGGCTTTTCACCATGACCTGCGCATACTAATTGTCACCGCCGACTCATCCATTATGCTGAAAACGTTACATGGAATTCGTCAGTCTTCATTCCAAATTCGTTTTTTTTTTTCCCTTCCTGGGTAGATAAATGACAGCAAAATGGCAATTGCGTGATATTTCACGCCAAGGCGCTAACCCGAAATGTTTAATAATTTGTAGCCATCTCACAACATTTTTTATCAGCCCTGAGCTCCCATAAAGCGGAGATTTGTCAGTGTCGGAGAAAGGTCAGCCTTGCTTGATAAGTCATATTTATTTTGTTAGCGGGTAATAGACGGGGAGAGGAAGACACGCTATTAAACATCATTTAAGTAAATAAGAACATGTGTCACATTCGCCATCAATCTCCATTTTTTTTTTTTTTACTTTGGTGTAAATGGGATTTACTGAGGGCCGCATGGGCAATGCATTCTAAATGGTTTAATTGACGCGTTACTAAAAGCAGTGGCTGGGTCTTGTCTTGTGTAACGCAACTAGACCGTAATATTTGTTCTTTCTAAGTTTGTTCTTTTCCGCCAATGAAAAGTGATCACGTTTACAGCACTGCGAAGGGTTAACAACCCCCCCACCCCTCATCCGTCCAGGGTAATTCCTTGGCTCTCCCATTCCACCACAGTATATCTGAAGACTTTTTTTGTCTTTACCCCACAGGCCGGAAGAGTTTCCCAAACCTAAGAAAAAAGGACTTGGCCACTATAAACTCAAATAAGAACAGATGAGTACTCTAAGGCCCGGATTCACAGACACTGGCGCATATGTATGCCAACGCAGCGCAGAGAGGCAAGCACTGAATTCACAAAGCCATTGCTTCCAAATCTGTGCTGGGTTTCCAAGGCGTAAGTCGGCGTAAGTGGAAGTGGGCGTGAGCCATGCTAATGAGGCGTGACCCCCATGGAAATGATGGGCCGAGCGCCAGACAGATACGTATCGCCAACTGCGCATGAGCCGTCCCGTGGACGCATCCCAGTGCGCATTCTCACAAATACGTCGGAACAACTGCCTAAGATACGCCGGATCACTGCCTACGGCGTGAACGTAATCTACGCCTAGTCATATTCACGTCCAATGTAAACTATGTAAAATACGCGGGCTTGTGTTCCCTGGTGCAACCCTTTGCATGGATGCTGCTGAGTTACACCTCCTTTATGGGGCTTAACTTTACGCCGTACATACAACTTACGCGCATAAGTCGTAGCCTGCGTCTGGCGCAAGTACGATCGTGAATCGGCGTATCTCCCTCATTTGCATATTTGAATAGAGAATCAATGGGAGCGCCACATGCGTCCAGCGTTAATATGTGCATACTCTACGCCGGCGCAGGCAAGTTACAATGGTGGAATGAAGCCTGTTTTTAGGTGTATCTTAGTTTTGTGGGCACGGCGCATAGATACGACGGCGCATATTTGCACTTACGCGGCGTATCTGGGGATACGTCGGCGCAAGTGCTTTGTGAATCCGGCCCTAAATGTATATAAAAAAAACACAAAAACATTAAAACCTTTTCATAAAAACATATGCCTAGAATACATTCAATTCATAGTCTGGTACATCCCCCCCCCCCCCCCCCCCCATGGTTATAGGTATTGTATTGGGCTCAATCCACTTAGAATGACTGGTTGTATGAGTAAAATACAAGTCTTCTATATGCGGGGCCAGGTACATGAATCAGAAAACGTCACCAATAGTGATCACTACGCGTTTCGCCAAAAGCTTCTTCTGGGGTCCTATTGATAATATGTATACAGAGCCATGGTTAAATCCTACAGAGCATGTATCAATATACAGTAAAACCTTGGTTTGAGAGTGTTTTGCAAGACTAGCACATTTTTTTTAATACATTTTGCCTTGATATACAAGCGATGTCTTGATATAAGAGTAGCGTCATGTCACAACTGAGTATAAAAGAGAAGAGAGGCGCCTCTAAGTGTAGCAATATGGTTACATTTAATGAAGGGACAACATTTAGCAACTTATTGCTACACTTAGAGGCGCCTTTATACCCTGTAAAAAAAATGCTTTGATATACAAGCGCTTTGGATTACAAGCATGTTTCTGGAGCGAATTATCCTCGCAATCCGAGGTTCTCTAGTGGAAGTAATGAAGGAACGTTTGGACTTTCCCTTCACTTCTCCCAGCCTTGCGGAGTCTCCTGTAAGAGGCAACGCCGTGTTCCCTGTGAACTCTTCACGCATGGAGGATAAAAGGTTTAACCTCCACACATGAAAAGGCTTCTTATTGTAAACGCTGTAAGAATGTAGAAGAGACTTCCTCAGGAGATAGTTCTAGACTGCTCATTAGACTGCTCATTAGACTGCTTTAAAAAAAAAGGACGTGTTTTTGGAATTGCACGGAATATAAGTAGCTATTAATATTTATAGGTAATAACACTGCAGATGGTTGATTCCGGGAAGATCCGATTGTTTTAGGGGATTACACTGGACTTTGCTTGATAACGTTTCTATGCCTTTCTCTGGATAATCTACATTTAATTCTGTGTATTCAGGTTCATCATTTATTTATTCATTCATTCATTCTTCTATTGGTTGAACTCAATGGGCTCATGTCTTTTTTTTTATATCTAACTACATAACTACACTGATTAGCCATAATATTATTATTACCACCCACCCATTATTTAGTAGGTTCTTATTTTGCCACCAAAACAGCCCTGATCCATCAAGGCACTAGATATCTAAAGGGTAAGCTGTGGTATCTGTCTTCTGGCCTTCTTTCCATAGTGCATCTCACAAGATGGTAAAGAAAACGTGATTCGTCAGACCAGGTCACCTTCTTCCATTGCTACGTGGTCCAGTTCTGATGCTCATGTGCCCATTGTACTGTATGTGCTTTTGGCTGTGGACACGGGTCAGCATGGGCTCGCTGACCGGTCTGCAGCTACCCCCCTTCATCAATGAGTCCTCTCTCCCCACCTCCATCAATGAGTCTTCCCTCTCCACCTCCATCAATGAGCCTTCCCTCCCCACCTCCATCAATGAATCTTCCCTCCCCACCTCCATCAATGAGCCTTCCCTCCCCACCTCCATCAATGAGTCTTCCCTCTCCACCTCCATCAATGAGCCCTCCCCCCACCTCCATCAATGAGCCTTTTCTCCCCCACCTCCATCAATGAGCCTTCCCTCCCCCACCTCCATCAAAGAGCCTTCCCTCTACACCTCCATCAATGAGCCTTCCCTCCCCACCTCCAATAATGAGTCATCCCTCCCCACCTCCATCAATGAGCTTCCATCCCCACCTCCATCAATGAGCCTTCCCTCCCCACCTCCATCAATGAGCCTTCCCTCCCCCACCTCCATCAATGAGCCCTCCCTCCCCTACCTCTATCAATAAACCTTCCCTCCCCACCTCCATCAATAAGCCTTCCTTCCCCACCTCCATCAGTGAGCCTTTCCTCCCCCACCTCCATCAATAAACCTTCCCTCCCCACCTCCATCACTGAGCCTTCCTCTGACCCCCCCACCTCCATCAATAACCTTCCCTCCCCACCTCCATCAATGAGTTCTCCCCCTCCACCTCCATCAATGAGCCTTCCTTCCTACCTTCCACCCTTCCATTAATGAACCTTCCCTTTGAAAATAAAAATAAAAATCTATTGAAAGTAAATGAACCTTCCCTTCCCACCTCTATCAATGAGCATTCCCTCCCCACCTCCATCAATGAGCCTTACCTCCCCACCCCCATCAATGAGCCTTCCCTCCCCACCTCCATCAATGAGCCTTCCCTCCCCCACCTCCATCAATGAGCCTTCCCTCCCACCTCCATCAATGAGCCTTGGCTGCCATGACCCTGTCTCCAGTTGGCCATTTCTCCTTCCTTGGACTACTTTTGGTCGGTCCTGACCACTTAAGGCCAGGAACATCCCACAAGAGCTGCAGTTTTGGAGTTGCTCAGACCCATTCATCTTGACATTGCAATTTGGTCAACGTCCCTCAGATCCTTACATTTGCCCATTTTTTCTGCTTTTAACACATTGGGCTAGATTCACATAGCCCGCCCTAACTTTGCGGCAGCGTAGCGTATCGTGTTTACACTACGCCGCCGTAAGTAAGCAAGGCAAGTACATGATTTTCAAAGTACTTGCCTGCTAATTTACGGTGGCATAGCCTAAAGCGTGCGGGCGTAAGGCTGAGGCTGAAAATAGGCTGAGGGGGCGTGTTCTATGTTAATTTGTGTTGACCTGACGTGATTGACGTTTTTTTGGAACGGCGCATGTGCCGTCCGCCTACATATCCCAGTGTGCATTGCGGCAAAGTACGCCGCACGGGCCTATTGGTTTCGACGTGTACGTAAATGACGTAAATCCCTATTCACAGACGACTTGCGCAAACAACGTAAAATTTTCGAATTTCGACGCGGGAACGACTGCCATACTTAACATTGGCTACGCCACCTAGGGGGCATGTTCATCTTTAGGTGGCCTATCTCTTACGGAAACAGCGTATCTTTACTGCGACGGGCGGATGTACGTTCGTGAATAGGCGTATCTAGTGATTTACATATTCTACGCCGACCGCAATGGAAGCGCCACCTAGCGGCCAGCCTAAATATTGCACCCTAAGATAGGACGGCGCAAGCCGTCGTATCTTAGATAGGTTTAAGTGTATCTCTGTTTGAGAATACACTTAAACTTAGGTCGGCGCAGATTCCGAGTTACGTCGCGTATCTACTGATACGCCGGCCTCTTACTGAATCTAGCCCATTACCTTGAGGGACAACATGTTCACTTGGCTGATAGGGTTATGTATCTACATTGTATTTGTTTCACCCTCTTTTGTTATGAAATGTAGCAATATATCTGATGGGAGTGGAGTAGAAAGCCTTCCAGCCTTGTGGAGTCTCCCGTAAGAAGCTCTCAGGCCGGGATAAATCCGTACGTCAGATGACATCAGTATATTGTCTCTGCTATCACCGGCTTCCCAGATGACAGACAACTGCTGGTGGCGTCCCTATTGTAAGCGCAAAAATAAATGGCCCAAGCTCAGCTCGGGGGCCTCGATTTGCATTGGTAATTCGACAAATCGGGCCCTGAAGTTGGAGATAGAATTTCTTATCCCTATTTGTAGCCTGAATGTGACCGTAAATTAAAATATCACCAGGCATCTGCCACCGCCTTTCCCGGCCTTGAACGTTTTTATCGGCATTTGCAGATGTAGGGTGACAGATTTAACCTCGGGGGCTCGTCGTGATTCATTCTGGACCTAATCCATTGTCAGAATCAAAGCAGGTTCTTTTTCCTCAGAGGAGATGTATCCTGGCCCTCCAGTATCTCGGAGAGTCCAGCCTATTAAATGAAGGCAGAATTAATGGGCACCAATTCCGAGGGAGCGCTGGCTGCGTATATCACCGGTGGCAGGATAAATGGGAGATGTACAGGGGGCTGGTAACTATGCATACCGTGTGCATGACCTTATCTGCTGGGGGGTCAGAGGGGCCTTGGTGTTGTGTTAGATATTCCCAAAGTGCATACCGTGTGCATGACCTTATCTGCCGGGAGGTCAAAGGGGCCGTGGTGTTGTTTTAGATATTCCCAAAGTGCATACCGTGTGCATGACCTTATCTGCCGGGAGGTCAAAGGGGCCGTGGTGTTGTGTTAGATATTCCCAAAGTGCATACCGTGTGCATGACCTTATCTGCTGGGGGGTCAGGGGGCCTTTGTGTTGTGTTAGATATTCCCAAAGTTCCTCGGCTGTCAGTGGAGATATCAAGGAGGCCACCTTAGATTGGCGGGGAAGGATTTAGTACAAAATTGAGGGCCAAGATTGTCTTTAGTCACAGACATAATGGTTTCCACTTATACACTTAGGGGCAGATTCACGTAGATCGCCGCAAATTTGTGCGGGCGTAACGTATCCGATTTACATTACGCCGCTGCAAGTTTTTCAGGCAAGTGCTTTATTCACAAAGCACTTGCCTGTAAAGTTGCGGCCGCGTAGCGTAAATCACCCGGCGGAATTCAAATTCGGCGGGTAGGGGGCGGGTATCATTTAAATGAAGCGCGTCCCCGCGCCGAACGAACTGCGCATGCGCCGTCCGTAAAATATCCCAGTGTGCATTGCTCCAAATGACGTTGCAAGGACGTCATTGGTTTCGACGTGAACGTAAATGACGTCCAGCACCATTCACGGACGACTTACGCAAACAACGTAAATTTTTTCATTTTCAACGCGGGAACGACGGCCATACTTAACATTGGCTGCGCCTCATAGACCCAGGGGCAACTTTACGCCGGAAAAAGCCTAACGTAAACGTTGTAACTTTACTGCATCGGCCGCGCGTACGTTCGGGAATTCGCGTATCTAGCTAATTTGCATACTCAACGCGGAATTCGACGGAAGCGCCACCTAGCGGTCAAAAAAAATGCAGTTAAGATCCAACGGCGTAAGAGACTTACGCCTGTCGGATCTAATGGATATCTATGCGTAACTGATTCTAAGAATCAGGCGCATAGATACGACGGCGCTACGCAGAGATACGACGGCGTATCTGGAGATGCGCCGTCGTATCTCTTTTGAGAATCTGGGCCTTTAAGCTTGAACAATATAAATGTTCATTCATAGTATGTTGTCTGTTTTTTGTTCTTGTTGAAGGATATATCTATATTATATATACACATCCCTCAAAAAGTGTGGGCTGCCTGGGAGTGGGGGGGGGGGGGGGGGGGGCGAGCACCGGCAGCCTGGATGGTATGGGAGCCATTCTCCCAGCGACCATAGGGGAAGAGAGAGGAGAGCCACCGTGGGGGGGGCACAGGCTGCACTGGGGGGACGCAGACTGCACTGGGGGGACACAGGCTGCACTGGGGGCCACAGGCTGCACTGGGGGGACGCAGGCTGCACTGGGGGGACACAGGCTGCACTGGGGGGATACAGGCTGCACTGGGGGGACGCAGGCTGCACTGGGGGGACACAGGCTGCACTGGGGGGACACAGGCTGCACTGGGGGGACACAGGCTGCACTGGGGGGACACAGACTGCACTGGGGGGACTCAGGCTGCACTGGGGGGGGACAGACTGTGCTATTCGTATTTACATTATATTTTCTATCATGCCACATTCGTATTTTCGTAAGAAATATATTTTTGTTGCTTTATGATCATTCGTATTTTCGTGTCTAATTTCCTTTGATTGTAAAAACGTACTTTTGTAGATTTTATTGCATTCGTAATTCTGTTAGAATACATTTTACGTTTATTCGACACACTACTCGTCGTAATTTTGTAATTCGTACTTTACTGTGATTGACTTGACTGTCTTAGTTAGCACTAGTGTTGAGCAGAATACGCCATATTCGATTTCGCGATATATCTCGAATATATAGTCGAATATTCGAGATATATTCGCTAAATTCGAATATTCATGATATTTTATCGAAATGAAATGATTGAGAATTTTCGCTATTGCGAATGCGAAAATAATTGCGAATTTTCGATAACTGCGGTAGGAGCACTCTGATTGGCTCAGAATATTTGTGATATTTTATCGAAATTTCGCAAAATGCGAATGCGATAATGATGGCGAAATTTCGACAACAGCGCTAGGAGCACTCTGATTGGCTCAGAATATTCGTGATATTTTACAATACAAAATAATTGCGAATATTCGGCAAATGCGGAAGGAGCACTCTGATTGGCTCAGAATATTCGTGATATTTTACAATAGAAAATAAAAAGTGTTTTGCATTGGTGGTGATTCTTTACTCTATCCATCTGTCACAGCCGTTTGTCAATCAAACACCTTGAAGATTGAACACGTTCATGCTGCATGCTTTGGACTTTTTTTCACTTCACATATCAAAGACATTTTTATGAAAGATTATTTTTCTATTATTGGGACTATATTTCTTTATATATTTGTTTCACTGTGTATTTCACAAGTTATTTGCGCTTGCTTATTTTATCATTTGCCCACATGTCTTGTCACTAGACATATTTTTTATTCTTGTAGAGCGACTCCATTTTCTGTCTTGTATTAATTTATGTTGTATAACATTTTTGAGTTGCTGCTGTATTCTCCCCTTTTTTTAAGGTATGCGCAATTTTTTCCTTCTTACAAAAAAAAAATAATATCAAACATACAAAATATTCATAACAGAAACAAAAACAAAGCCCCCCCCCCCCCCCTTTTGCATCAGAGACAATCAGAGTTCTCCTACCACAGTTATCGAAAATTCGCAATCATTTTCGCATTCGCATTAGCGAAATTTCGCAATTTTTTATATTCGGCAACATAAAAGGATCGCCTCAGCTTAGCTACTCGGCCCAGGGTCTCTAATCATACCAGCAATGCTTTTAGACGTCGATAGGATGTGATCTGTTTTAAAAATAAAATTGAAAAAATGCGAATATTCGGAATTGCGAATATTCACCGCGAAATTCGAAATATATCGCGAATACTCGAATATGCCATATTCGAGCCGAATATTCGCAATACGAATATTCGTGAGCAACACTAGTTAGCACACACACCCTGTCTAGAATGAAGTCTGACGTAGAAGAAAACTAAAATATGTCAGATATTACAAATACAAATCTGTCAGATATTACAAATACAAATCTAGAAATGAGATGCACTGCAGTCTAACGCAGAAAAAGACACAAGGAGCCAGGAGGTAATGAGAAAGAAGCTCCCTGTGCGCCCTGCCTAGGATCGGCCCTGTGTTTACTTATATGTGACGCAATTTACCCCAACATGAAACCGATTGTGTTTATCTTCACTTTCCTGATTACAAAGATGGCGGGATTTGGTACTGGATTTGTCGGGGGCCACAGTGCCGGAAAATAAAAATGTTGCACCTCAGAGCTGCCGATTTTCTTGCGGATGTTGAAAATAGCAAGAAGATCTTTGCGCGTCTTTTCTGAATTTGGCACGGGACTTCTTCCTCAGACGGCCGTAACGCCGGGAACGTGTCACACGCACTTTATAGAATCCCCCCCCCCCCCCTGAGAATCAGCTGCCCGATGAAGTTTTCAGATGATTTCGCTGTGCGCTGATCCCGTCCAGATACGGCTGTAATTGGCCACAGACTTCTCATTGAAATAAAATCAATGCGCTCCCTCTACGCCAATTAAATAAGCATCGAAACAATTAAGAAAATACCTGCTAGCGTTCGCGGTTCTCGGCAGAAAGGAATTAAAAGGGCGAATTATAAAACTGCATAAAAAGACGGTCAATAATTAGCAACCTGGAAAAACACAAAATGTATCCAAAAAAAATAAAAAATCTAAAAAGGTGTTAACATTTATTGAAAAAGGTCAGTTCACAGGGAGTACTTACATAAGAAGGAGTTTTATGTGAACAAAGCCAATAAAAGTTGTTATATTTAAACAACTAATTAGACTAAACAGCGGAACCTCGGACTACGAGGATAATCCGTTCCAGGAGAACGCTCGTAATCCAAAGCACTCGCATATCAAAGCGAGTTCCCCCATAGGAGTCAATGGTAGGGGTGCAACGGATCAAAAAACTCACGGTTCGGATTGTTCCTCGGATCAGGAGTCACGGATCGGATAATTTTTCGGATCGGCAAAAAAAAAAAAAAAATCTCCCCCACTGTAATATCCACATCTCCCCCCCCCCCCCCCCCACCAACTATAGTACCCCCTCAGTGCAGACCCCCCCTCCTCTTAGTACAGAGACCCCACCCTCCTCTCAGTACAGTGACCCCCCCCTTCTCAGGACAGTGACCCCCCCTTCTCAGGACAGTGACCCCCCCTTCTCAGGACAGTGACCCCCCCCTTCTCAGGACAGTGACCCCCCCTGCTCAGGACAGTGACCCCCCCTTCTCAGGACAGTGACCCCCCCTTCTCAGGACAGTGACCCCCCCTGCTCAGGACAGTGACCCCCCTTCTCAGGACAGTGACCCCCCCCTTCTCAGGACAGTGACCCCCTTCTCAGGACAGTGACCCCCCCCTTCTCAGGACAGTGACCCCCCCTTCTCAGGACAGTGACCCCCTTCTCAGGACAGTGACCCCCCCTTCTCAGGACAGTGACCCCCCCCTTCTCAGGACAGTGACCCCCCCTTCTCAGGACAGTGACCCCCCCCTTCTCAGGACAGTGACCCCCCCCTTCTCAGGACAGTGACCCCCCCTGCTCAGGACAGTGACCCCCCCTTCTCAGGACAGTGACCCCCCCCCTGCTCAGGACAGGGACCCCCCCCCTGCTCAGGACAGTGACCCCCCCCTGCTCAGGACAGTGACCCCCCCCCCTGCTCAGGACAGTGACCCCCCCCCCTCTCAGGACAGTGACCCCCCCTGCTCAGGACAGTGACCCCCCCCTGCTCAGGACAGTGACCCCCCCTGCTCAGGACAGTGACCCCCCCCCTGCTCAGGACAGTGACCCCCCCCCCCCTGCTCAGGACAGTGACCCCCCCTGCTCAGGACAGTGACCCCCTTCTCAGTACAGTGACCACCCCCAGCTAGTACCGACAGACGAGCGGCGTGTCCCACGAGTGCGGGCTCCTCCTCTGTGGGTGTAAACAGAGGAGGGCCGCCGACGGGTGTACCAAGATGGCCGCGGCTCCGGAGCTAGGCCGAAGCCGCGGTCTTTCCTAATGTTACGGCGGCGGCTCCGGAGCTAGGCCGAAGCCGCGGCCTTTCCTAGCGTTATGGTCGCGGCTCCGGAGGTAGGCCGAAGCCGCGGCCATAACATTAGGAAAGGCTGCGGCTTCGGCCTAGCTCCGGAGCCGCCGCCGTAACATTAGGAAAGACCGCGGCTTCGGCCTAGCTCCGGAGCCGTGGCAATCCGCGGATCACAGTGTGATCCGATCCGAAGGGGGTGACCCGTTCGGATCACGGATCAACTGTGATCCGTTGCACCCCTAGTCAATGGAAACGAAAATAATTAGTTCCGCATTGACTTCAATGGCATGCAATACTGCATGCGGCCAGAGATGAGGGGGGGCGCCGGAGAGCCTTGGAAACGGCCGGAAAGGCCAGAGGACAGCTTGGCTGACCTGGGCAAACCTCTGCAAGGCTTGGGAACGGAGTATTTCCGGCGATTTGCGAACGGTGCCCATTGGCTCTGCTTGGCTCCAGGCAGCGCCCCCCACCTCAGGCCAAAGCGGTACTGCACAATGCTTTGGCCTGAATCATGCTCGTTTTGCGCAAACCGAGTTAGGATTTTTTTAAATACAGCACTCGTATTGCGAAACGCTCGTTGACCTCGTTACTCGCAATCCGAGGTTCCACTGTACAACCGAATGCACAAATGATGGAGTTCAGGTGTCTTCAATGAAGGGCTCTATTAATCCTCCATCCTCCAAAGACGTTGGGCTGGATTCAAGAAGCAATTGCGCTTGTGTAACCATAGTTACACAGGCGCAATTACTTACCTTCCCTGGCGTAACGAATGCTCCTGATTCAGGAACCTCGTTACGCCGACTGCAGCCTAAGATATGCGCGGCATAAGGCTCTTATGCCCGCATATCGTAGGCTGCATTCTTGCGATGGCCGCTAGGTGGCGTTCCCGTTGTGCTCAGCGTATAGTATGCAAATTGCATACTAACGCCGATTCACAACGTTGCGCGACCCCTGCGTACGCAGTTTACGTCGTTTCCGTACTGCGTCTTTCGCGTAAGGCTGCCCCAGCTATTAGCAGGGGCAGCCAATGTTACGTATACCCGTCGTTCCCGCGTCGCAAAATTTGAATTTTACGTAGTTTGCGTAAGTGATTCGTGAATGGCGTTGGACGCCATTCACGTTCACTTTGAAGCAAATGACGTCCTTGTGATGTCATTTGCCGCAATGCACGTCGGGAAAGTTTCCAGACGGAGCATGCGCTCTACGATCGCGCCTAATTTAAATGATTCCCGCCCCCTAGGGGATCATTTAAATTGCGCACGCTTACGCCGGGCAATTTTAAACAGCGCACACGCAATTTACGGAGCTACTGCTCCGTGAATCGCGGGTAGCGCAGTAAATTTGCGGGGGCGCAGGGCAAAAACGTTGCCCTGCGCCTCCGCAAAAAAAGCGCAAAGGTACCTGAATCCAGCCCATTGTAGACAACTGTGCTCTTCCAACCCTGTAGGGACAGTTTGGTGAAGACCCTTTTCCGTTCCACCATGATTGTTTGGTGTGGAGGAACTCCATTGTCCTGTACAGAGCCCCGCCCCCGACCTCAACTCTACTGAACACCTTATGGTGAATTAGAAGACCAATTGTGAGCCAGGATTTCCCATCTAACGTCAGTCCTGTCCTTAGAGGTTCATGGGTAACCACTTCAGCCTCGGAGGATTTGGCTGCCCAATGACCGGGCCACTTTTTTGCGATTCGGCACTGCGTCGCTTTAACTGACAATTGCGCGGTCGTGCGACGTGGCACCCAAACAAAATTGGCGTCCTTTTGTTTCCACAAATAGAGCTTTCTTTTGGTGGTATTTGATCACCTCTGCGGTTTTTATTTTTTTGCGCTATAATCAAAAATAGAGCGACACTTTTGAAAAAAATTCAATATTTTTTACTTTTTGCTATAATAAATATCCCCCAAAAATATATAAAAAAAATATAATTTTTTCCTCAGTTTAGGCCGATACGTATTCTTCTACATAATTTTGGTAAAAAAAAATCGCAATAAGCGTTTATCGATTGTTTTGCTGAAAAGTTATAGCGTCTACAAAATAGGGGATAGTTTTATGGCATTTTTATTATTATTTTTTTTTACTGGTAATGGCGGCGATCAGCGATTTTTATTGTGACTGCGACATTATGGCGGAAACATCGGAAACTTTTGATGCTATTTCTTCCATTGACACTAATGATGGGACACTATTCCTCCCACTGACACCAATGATGGGACACTATTCCTCCCACTGATACCAATGATGGGACACTATTCATCCCACTGACACCAATGATGGGACACTATTCCTCCCACTGACACCAATGATGGGACACTATTCCTCCCACTGACACCAATGATGGGACACTATTCCTCCCACTGACACCAATGATGGGACACTATTCCTCCCACTGACACCAATGATGGGACACTATTCCTCCCACTGATACCAATGATGGGACACTATTCCTCCCACTGACACCAATGATGGGACACTATTCCTCCCACTGATACCAATGATGGGACACTATTCCTCCCACTGATACCAATGATGGGACACTATTCCTCCCACTGACACCAATGATGGAGCACTATTCCTCCCACTGACACCAATGATGGGACACTATTCCTCCCACTGATACCAATGATGGGACACTATTCATCCCACTGACACCAATGATGGGACACTATTCCTCCCACTGACACCAATGATGGGACACTATTCCTCCCACTGATACCAATGATGGGACACTATTCCTCCCACTGACACCAATGATGGGACACTATTCTTCCCACTGACACCAATGATGGGACACTATTCCTCCCACTGATACCAATGATGGGACACTATTCCTCCCACTGACACCAATGATGGGGCACTATTCCTCCCACTGACACCAATGATGGGACACTATTCCTCCCACTGATACCAATGATGGGACACTATTCCTCCCACTGACACCAATGATGGGACACTATTCCTCCCACTGACACCAATGATGGGACACTATTCCTCCCACTAACACCAATGATGGGACACTATTCCTCCCACTGACACCAATGATGGGACACTATTCTTCCCACTGACACCAATGATGGGACACTATTCCTCCCACTGATACCAATGATGGGACACTATTCCTCCCACTGACACCAATGATGGGACACTATTCCTCCCACTGACACCAATGATTGGACACTATTCCTCCCACTGACACCAATGATGGGACACTATTCCTCCCACTGACACCAATGATGGGACACTATTCCTCCCACTGACACCAATGATGGGACACTATTCCTCCCACTGATGGGACACTATTCCTCCAACTGACACCAATGATGGGACACTATTCCTCCCACTGATACCAATGATGGGACACTATTCCTCCCACTGACACCAATGATGGGACACTATTCCTCCCACTGACACCAATGATGGGACACTATTCCTCCCACTGTTACCAATGATGGGACACTATTCCTCCCATTGACACCAATGATGGGACACTATTCCTCCCACTGATACCAATGATGGGACACTATTCCTCCAACTGACACCAATGATGGGACACTATTCCTCCCACTGATACCAATGATGGGACACTATTCCTCCCACTGACACCAATGATGGGACACTATTCCTCCCACTGACACCAATGATGGGACACTATTCCTCCCACTGACACCAATGATGGGACACTATTTCTCCCACTGATTTTTTTCGTGACTGCAACATTATGGCGGACACATCGGACACTTTTGACACCATTTTGGGACCATAAAAATGCACTGATTACTGTAAAAAATGACACTGGCAGTGAAGGTGTTAACCTGTAGGGGGCGCTGAAGGGGTTAAGTATGTCACAGGGAGTGATTCTAACTGTGTGGGGGATGGGCTACATGTGACACGACACAGGGGTTAACCTGTAGGGGGCGCTGAAGGGGTTAAGTGTGTCCTAGGGAGTGATTCTAACTGTGTTTTTTGTCCGGGGACCTACGGCTGAGGAGCACCAATTTTTCAAAGCTGGGCACCTCTTCCCATAGGCGTGCGCACAGGGTGTGCCAGGTGTGCCCAGGCACACCCTAATCACTCTGTGCAGCACAGATTCCCCCTACTGCCCTGGCTCCCATCTCCCCCCCCCCCCCCCCCCCGTGGCATTGCCAGCTTCCCTCCTCTCCTATTTGTTGTGCTTACGCTGACTTCTCCCCGTTCTTCAGCTCCATGATACGATCGCGGGACACATCGAGTCCGGGTCCCCCGCGGCACGATCACGAAGCTCGCAACAGGGTTTGTGACCACACGGCGGCAAATTAAAGGGGACGTATATATACGCCCATTTGCGCAGCCGTGCCATTCTGTCGACGTAAAAAAAAAGTTGTGCGGCGGTCGGCAAGCAGTTAAAAGACGCTGACCGATGATGATGCCGCAGCAGTAGAGGTTGGGTAAAATGATGTTTAAATAGGAAAAAAAACTTTCCAATAATTATTTTAGACTTTGGTGCTTGACGGTGACTAAAAGATAATTAGGCAAATGATCTTTATAAAGCGACCTTCGGTGATGCAGACCACATCTTTTCCTAATCCACCGGCAGATGTTTCACCGCGGAGCGCCGCCGTGCGCGCCGCGTGCCCTTAACTACAGGAGAGCCATTATGTAAATTTCAGGCATCTCGGCCTGGAAATAGTTTTTACAAGGACCATAAACCAAAAGCGAGGGGTCTGAGTGATTTCTGCGCCGGAACTGATTGTGAGAGCAATTTGGGTTTATTTCCACACGCCCCCCCCTCCCCCCCCACATTTCACATCCATCTGCTGAGCCGGCACATTTTTTTTCTGGAAATATTTGCAGATAAATTTAATGCCATGTGAAATACGGAAAAAGGAAGGTTCACAAGTTCAACTGATTTCTTATTTCCCGTTTTATACCGAATGTAACTCTGTAAAACTTTGTATTTTATTGGGAAAAATGTATCGAAATGATTTATATTCAGCACGGATTTTTAACCGTTTGCCGACCGCCTAACGCACTTATACGTCGGCAGAATGGCACGGGCAGGCAAAGCGACGTCCAGGTACGCTGCTTTGAATATGCCGCCTAGAACGTGCTTGAGCGCGAACGCCGCGGTCTCCGTGACCGTGCCTGCGGGACCCGTGGACTCAATGTCCGTCGGTGTCGCGCGATCGAGTCACGGAGAGGCAGAACGTAGGGAAATGTCTATGTAAACAAGGCATTTCCCTGTTCTGCCTAGCGACAGGACACTGATCTACCATGTCCCCTTGTTGATGGGGACAAGGGCCTCACGCCCACAACCCTTGCTCGGTGGTTGTGGGGGTCTGCGGGCGGGGGGCTTATCGGAATCTGGAAAACCCCTTTTAACAAATGGGATCCCCAGATTCCGACCCCCCCCTATGTGAATTGGTAACGGGGTACATTGTACCTCTACCATTTCACTAAGAAAAAGTAAAGAATTGTAAAAAAGAAAAAAAAAACACACACAATGGGGCAGATTCACGTAGCTGCGCTTTAAGTTACGGCGGCGCAGCGTATTGTGTTTACGCTACGCCGACGCAACTTACAGGAGCAAGTGCAGTATTCACAAAGCACTTGCTCCGTAAGTTGCGGCGGTGTAGCGTAAATGGGGCCGGCGTAAGCGCGCGGAATTCAAATGTGGAAGTGGGGGCGTGTTTTATGTAAATCGATCATGACCCGACGTGATTGACGTTTTGTACGAACGGCGCATTCGCGGTCCGTGTACATATCCCACTGTGCATTGCTCCCGAGTACGCCGCAACGACGTATTGGTTTTGACGTGAACGTAAATTCCGTCCAGCCCTATTCGCGAACGACTTACGCAAACGACACAAACAATTCAAATTTCGAAGCGGGAACGACGTCCATACTTAACATTGGCCGCGCCACCTAAAAGCAGGAGCAAAGTTACGACGAAAACGACTTACGCAAACGAAGTAAAAAACTACCGCCGGGCGCACGTACGTTTGTGAATCGGCGTAACTAGGTAATTTGCATACTCTACGCCGAAAACGACGGGAGCGCCACCTAGCGGCCAGCGTGAGAATGCACCCTAAGATACGACGGCGTAAGAGACTTACGCCAGTCGTATCTTAGGCTAATGTCGGCGTATCTTGCTTTCTGAATACAGAAAGAAGATACGCCGGCGCAGATTTGAATTTACGCGGCGTATCTATGGATACGCCGGCGTAAATTCTCTCTGAATCCGGGCCACTGTTGGAAAAGTCCTATATTAAAAAAAATAATTAAAAAAATTTCCAGCGGTGCTAATCCACTCTCGGTCTCCGCTCCAGCGTTGTCGGTATCCTGTGATGGGTGATCTCCTCTCCGGGGTCCAGCGATGAGAAGATCTCCTCTTCATCCAGGTCCAGGATCCAGCGATGAGATGTCCATCCAGCGCAGCGCATCACCTGTTTCCGCCAGAGACACCCCGGGAATGACGCAGGTTTGCCGTTACATCAGAGGGGGGGAGGGGTCACCCGTCACGTCACTGGGAAAGCCTGGGCTTTCCCTTACTTTAGAGGGGGGCGGGGTCACCTGACAGGTGATGCGCTGCGCTGGATGGACATCTCGTCGCTGGATCCTGGACCTGGATGAAGAGGAGGTCTTCTCATCGCTGGACCCCGGAGAGGAGATCACCCATCACAGGATACCGACAGCGTTGGAGTGGAGACCGAGAGTGGATTACCACCGCTGGAGATTTTTTTTTTTTTTTTTTTTTTAATAAAGGACTTTCCCAACGGTGTCTGTGTATTTTTTTTTACAATTGTTACACTTTCTTTGTGAAAAGGTAGAGGTACAATGTACCCCATTACCAGTTCACATGGGGGGGGGGGGGGGCCCAGGATCTGGAGCTCCCCTTTGTCAAAGGGGTCTTCAAGATTCCGATAAGCCCCCTGCCCGCAGCGCTCCACAACCACCAGGCAAGGGTTGTGGGGATGAGGCCCTTGTCCCCATCAACATGGGGACATGGTACTTTGAGGGGTCACAGTCCCCCAAAGCATCCTCCCGATGTTGAGGGCATGTGGCCTGGTACAGTTCAGAAGGGGGGGGGGCGCTCTCTCATCCCCCCTCTTTTCCTGCGGCCAGTCGTGGTTGGAATACGAAGCCAAGGGGAGAACCGAACGAGCCTCGATGGGAACAAACAGACGTGGGACTTGACCTCAAGACTACAACCATATACGCTCTCTCCTTGCCTCCCTTGGCTTGCTCTTCACCTTTCCTGAGCTCCAAGCCTCGATCTGAACCTAGTCTGAACCTGGTCTCCCTGAGCGTTTTTGATGTCACGCCCCGGAGTCCCACGTCTGTTTGTTCCCATTGAGGCTCGTTCGGTTCTCCCCTTGGCTTCGTATTCCACCCACGGCTGGCTGGCTAGATTAACACCTAATGCTAGATCTTCATAGGGACTTGGTTGAGTGACATTGAGACTCCCAGTCAGAAATTGGTTTGTTCCAGTCCCCCCTTCCCGCTGGAGTGGATCTTGTATGAGACACATGAGGATTCCATCAATGCAGCATATCCTTGAACCAGCTGACCTATTGGCCGTAGCCACAAGGTATTATTATAGTGCCCCCCCCCCTTCCACCCCCTCTTGGTGTATTAAAGCTGATCGAGGTACTAGTGATTTCTCATATTATACAACAGTAAGGTGCTTTGGCTAGACCAGGGGTCTCCAAACTGCGGCCCGAGGGCCAGATGTGGCCCTTTGCTAGCCTTTATGCGGCCCTTGGGGCACTGTTCCTCCAAATGATATGAGGCACTATTCCTTCCACTGACACCAACAAGGAGGCACTATTTCTTCTACTGATATCAATGATGGGATACTATTCCTCCTACTTATAGGGGCCCTACTCCTCCTCCTACTGACCACCAACTCTGAGGCCACATTTATTCTCACTGGTGCTGGGCCCAGGACATTTTCTGCCCCTGCTGGCCACAATTCGGCCCTCCTAAAGTCTGAAGGACAATAAACTGGCCCTTTGTTTGAAAAGTTTGGAGACCCCTTTGCTAGACAGACGCTTACAATTTATGGATTCAGCCAATCTTGTTTGACGCAAAGGATACCTTTAGGGATCAGGCGTGCAAATTTAAGGAGGATGCACCTTTGGGTTGCCCTTTATAGAATAGATCAGGAAAATATCCCCCAACGCACACGTTCCTGAAAGCGGCTGTAGAGTAAGTGGGTGATGACGCCACCAACTGGCTGGGGATTGAAATGAAAAAAATAAATAAAAATGGCGGCCATCTGTCCAGTTCTGAGATTTGGAGACATCTATGCCGCCAAGAACAAAGTATATGTCACCGGCACACCGAGGATCTCCATGAAAGGGGCCCAACGCTTCATTAATTTATCACAGCATAATTCAGAGACGCTTTGCACCCCTTTGATGGAGATCCTCGGTGTGCCGGTGACATGATATCCTTTGTTCTTCATGCCATAGATGTCTCCAAATCTCAGAACTGGATTCTGCAGATGGCTGCCATTTTTTTTTTTTTGGCAGCCGTCTCTGACAGCGACAACAATAAAGTGAGTTCTAACGCAGAGACGTATACAGAGTATCTATTTTTCTGATGGAATATTAGAATTTATTTATAGATGAGTTCGTCATTTTTCCTATATGGTCGGATTAATCATCTCACAAGTTGTGTCGGCAGCTGGGAAGTTAATCATGCCAACGGCACAAAGCGAGAACTCAAACATTAACCACTTCAGCCCCGAATAAATATTCGCTTTCCTAACACTGAACCGCCTCTCCGCCAATCAGGTGCTCGGGTCTGTTACCTGTCACCTGATTGGCTGAAACGACAGGCACTGTGATTGGACGCCTATGAGGCATCCAATCATAGCAGAGGATGAGAAGAGAGGATGGGAGAAGACATCGAGGAGCGTGGAGGACACCGCCGCTGTGACCCGCTGCCCCACCGAGACAGGTAAGTGGCAGGCGGGTGGGCGGGGGATGCACACTGGCAGCATTTGATGGGCACTGTGACATCAATTTATGTTTTCTTTTCAGTATGTTTGCTCCCCCCAAAAATTTTGAGCACCAGCCGCCACTGTGCCCTACTGACACCATTCACTGCTCTACTGACACCGTCCTCTGCCCTACCGACACCGTCCACTGCACGCCCACTGCCCTACCGACACCGTCCACTGCACTACCGACACCGTCCACTGCCCTACCGACACCATCCACTGCTCTACTGACACCATCCACTGCTCTGCTGACACCGTCCCCTGCTCTACTGACACCGTCCTCTTCTTTACTGACACCATCCACTGCTCTACTAACACCATCCACTGCCGTACCGACACCGCCCACTGCCCTACCGACACCGTCCACTGCACTTCTGACACTGTCCACTGCCCTACGGACACCGTCCACTGCTCTACTGACACCATCCACTGCTCTACTGACACCATCCACTGCCCTACTGACATCGCCCTCTTCTTTACTGACACCGTCCACTGCACTTCTGACACTGTCCACTGCCCTACGGACACCGTCCACTGCCCTACTGACACCGTCCACTGCTCTACTGACACCGTCCACTACCCTACTGACACCGTCCACTGCTCTACCGACACCATCCACTGCTCTACTGACACCGTCCTCTGCCCTACCGACACCGTCCACTGCACGCCCACTGCCCTACCGACACCGTCCACTGCACTACCGACACCGTCCACTGCCCTACCGACACCATCCACTGCTCTACTGACACCATCCACTGCTCTGCTGACACCGTCCACTGCTCTACTGACACCGTCCTCTTCTTTACTGACACCATCCACTGCTCTACTAACACCATCCACTGCCGTACCGACACCGCCCACTGCCCTACCGACACCGTCCACTGCACTTCTGACACTGTCCACTGCCCTACGGACACCGTCCACTGCTCTACTGACACCATCCACTGCTCTACTGACACCATCCACTGCCCTACTGACATCGCCCTCTTCTTTACTGACACCGTCCACTGCTCTACTGACACTGTCCTCTGCCCTACGGACACCGTCCACTGCCCTACTGACATCGTCCACTGCTCTACTGACACCGTCCTCTGCTCTACTGACACTGTCCACTGCTCTACTGACATCGTCCTCTGCTCTACTGACACTGTCCTCTGCTCTACTGACACTGTCCACTGCTCTACTGACACTATCCACTGCTCTACTGACACCGTCCTCTGCTCTACTGACACCGTCCTCTGCTCTACTGACACCGTCCACTGCCCTACTGACACCGTCCTCTGCTCTACTGACACCGTCCACTGCTCTACTGACACCATCCACTGCTCTACTGACACCGTCCACTGCTCTACTGACACCATCCACTGCCCTACGGACACCGTCCACTGCCCTACTGACACCGTCCACTGCTCTACTGACACCGCCCACTACCCTACTGACACCATCCACTGATCTATTGACACCACCCTCTTCTTTACTGACACCGTCCACTGCTTTATTGACACCATCCACTGCCCTACTGACACCGTCCACTGCCCTACTGACATCGACCTCTTCTTTACTGACACCGTCCTCTGCTCTACTGACACCGTCCTCTGCCCTACCGACACCGTCCTCTGCTCTACTGACACTGTCCACTGCTCTACTGACACCGCCCTCTTCTTTACTGACACCGTCCTCTGCTCTACTGACACAGTCTACTGCTCTACTGACACTGTCCTCTGCACTACCGACACCGTCCACTGCCCTACTGACACCGTCCACTGCCCTACTGACACCGTCCACTGCTCTACTGACACCGTCCACTGCTCTACTGACACCGTCCACTGCTCTACTGACACTGTCCACTGCCCTACTGACACCGTCCTCTGCTCTACTGACACCGTCCTCTGCTCTACTGACACCGCCCTCTTCTTTACTGACACAGTCCACTGCTTTATTGACACCATCCGCTGCCCTACTGACACCGCCCTCTTCTTTACTGACACAGTCCACTGCTTTATTGACACCATCCGCTGCCCTACTGACACCGCCCTCTTCTTTACTGACACCGTCCTCTGCTCTACTGACACAGTCTACTGCTCTACTGACACTGTCCTCTGCACTACCGACACCGTCCACTGCCCTACTGACACCGTCCACTGCCCTACTGACACCGTCCACTGCCCTACTGACACCGTCCACTGCCCTACTGACACCGTCCACTGCCCTACTGACACCGTCCACTGCTCTACTGACACCGTCCACTACCCTACTGACACCGTCCACTGCTCTACCGACACCATCCACTGCTCTACTGACACCGTCCACTTCACTACAACCTCTGCAGCTTCTAATGCACGTTGGGAGAAGCTCACAGTGTGCAGTGAATTTAGAATAAGCCTTTTCAGTCCAGGCGAGGAGGAGAGCGGATCAGATTTATGTTTCTCGATGATCCTCATGACACAATGTTGCTCTTTTTTCTCACATGGGATTCAATAACATTTGAAGGGATTTGTTATCTTTCCTTTCCTCACATTTTCGGTGTGACTTTGTGTAAAGGTCGGGCTTTGGCTGTGACCTCACATTACACAACGAGAATTGATTGCGGGATTTGTCCGGAGCGCTAATCAAAGAATAATATTTTACCGACAAACATCGTCCGCCACTCGTTTTAGGTTTTATTTTCTATGGAACTCTCTATACAGATATATTTTGTATTCTCTGTCATCGTTAACATTTTTATTTTTTATTTTGTCCTTCATCTGTAACTTTGATTGAAGCCGAGCTCCAGGCCAACAGATAAATTCAAAGATACAATGGGCCGGATTCAGATACAATTGCGTATCTATCGGCGGGCGTAACGTATCTCAGATACGTTATGCGGCCGTAACTTAGGGCGCAAGTTCCGTATTCAGAAAGAACTTGCGCCCTAAGTTAAGGCGGCGTAGCGTATGTGGTCCGGCGTAAGCCCGCGGAATTTAAATTCTCCATGCAGTGGGCGTGTTGTATGGCAATGAAGGCTGACCCCACGTAAATGATGTTTTTGGCTAACGGCGCATGCGCCGTCCGTGAACGTATCCCAGTGCCCATGCTCCAAATGAACACGCAAAAAGCCAATGCTTTTGACGTGAACGTAAATTACGCCCAGCCCTATTCGCGAATGACCTACGCAAGCGACGTAATCGACGGAAAATTCGACACTGGCCCGACGTCCATACTTAACATAGGATACGCCTCATAGAGCAGGGGTAACTTTACGCCGGAAAAAGCCTAACGTAAACGATGTAAAAAATGCGCCGGGCGGACGTACGTTTCTGAATCGGCGTATCTACCTAATTTGCATATTCAATGTGGAAGTCTAGGGAAGCGCCCCTAGCGGTCAGCGTAAATATTGCACCCTAAGATACGACGGCATAGGAGACTTACGCCGCTCGTATCTAGGCAACATTGAGGCGTATCTGATTCTATGAATCAGGCGCCGAGATGCGACGGCCAGCACTAGAGTTACGACGGCGTATCTGGAGATACGCCGTCGTAACTGCTTTCTGAATCCGGGCCTAAGTATACAAAGGAGCAGTTCTATCTGCATTTCTTTACTGCATATATTCTACGAATTGGGAAAAAGTGCATCACAATGAGAAGGGATGGGGATGCCAGGAACAGATGAGCAGCCCCCCCCCCCCCCGTTCTGCTGCTTATCACTGAAATTGAGAGTCCCAGCAGGTTTCGTCCCTCAGAGATCTCCAGCGGTGAACTGTAAGAGGTCTTCGTCTACCGCCAAACCGTTCCTGGGCGACGCAAAGCTGCCACTTCCACTCCCAATCACATCGCTTTGCTTCATTTTCCACTCCGTGACTCAGCTACGAAGTACAACATTTATAAAACCACGAGCTTTGCATCGGCAGAACGAGAACATTCGCCGCGTTCCCCCCATCGCCCTTTCCGACTGCACGCCGCGAACCAGATAAATCCGTGAAAGATTTGTGCCTCGTAGTCTGGTAACAGCAGGCCTCCAATTTACATGACTTTAAACATATATGAAGCTGGTGGGGGGGGGGGGGAGACTTTCAGTGTCTCAGCGTGATGCCGATCAGCCGCGTTCAGCCGTCGGCCCGCATCGCTCGTGTACATCCTCAATCAGCAGAAAATGGCTGAACCCAGTTTATCAATCAAATTGGCCACGGATCAGAGGACGTCGAACGCAGAGACCGTCCTCCCGGGGGAATTAATTTGTGTATTCAGCAAAAAAAATATTCCAGGAGACGTGGAATAGAGAGGCCGGCTTGTGGTAGTCCAATCGTAGAGAGAATCGTCTTCCCAGTAGACTGCCGGCAATGGCGGTTCTGCAATTTGCGGGTTTCAGAAGCTTCTGCAGCCCCCGAGGTACAAAAAAAGCGAGATAAAGGAAGACTTTTCCCCGGGATACCAATAAAAATCAAATGTTGTGCTTTATACCTGATTGAGTCGAAGCCTTCAATGGCCGTGATTGAGAATCTTTATATCCTGTACACCATGGGTCTCCAAATAAAAGGCCAATTTACTGTCCCATCATTGGTATCAGTGGGAGGAATAGTGTCCCATCATTGGTGTCAGTGGGAGGAATAGTGTCCCATCATTGGTGTCAGTGGGAGGAATAGTTTCAGTGGGAGGAATAGTGTCCCATCATTGGTGTCAGTGGGAGGAATAGTGTCCCATCATTGGTGTCAGTGGGAAGAATAGTGTCCCATCATTGGTGTCAGTGGGAGGAATGGTGTCCCGTCATTGGTGTCAGTGGGAGGAATAGTGTCCCATCATTGGTGTCAGTGGGAAGAATAGTGTCCCATCATTGGTGTCAGTGGGAGGAATAGTGCCCCATCATTGGTGTCAGTGGGAGGAATAGTGTCCCATCATTGGTGTCAGTGGGAAGAATAGTGTCCCATCATTGGTGTCAGTGGGAGGAATGGTGTCCCGTCATTGGTGTCAGTGGGGGGAATAGTGTCCCGTCATTGGTGTCAGTGGGGGGAATAGTGTCCCATCATTGGTGTCAGTGGGAGGAATAGTGCCCCATCATTGGTGTCAGTGGGAGGAATAGAGCCCCATCATTGGTGTCAGTGGGAGGAATAGTGTCCTGTCATTGGTGACACTGGTAGTAATTGTGACCCATCATTGGTATCAGTGGGAGGAATAGTGTCCCATCATCGGTGTCAGTGGGAGAAATAGTATCCCATCATTGGTATCAGTGGGAGGAATAGTGTCCCACCATTGGTATCAGTGGGAGGAATAGTGTCCCATCATTGGTGTCAGTGGGAAGAATAGTGTCCCATCATTGGTGTCAGTGGGAGGAATAGTGCCCCATCATTGGTGTCAGTGGGAGGAATAGTGTCCCATCATTGGTGTCAGTGGGAAGAATAGTGTCCCATCATTGGTGTCAGTGGGAGGAATGGTGTCCCGTCATTGGTGTCAGTGGGGGAAATAGTGTCCCGTCATTGGTGTCAGTGGGGGGAATAGTGTCCCATCATTGGTGTCAGTGGGGGGAATAGTGTCCCATCATTGGTGTCAGTGGGAGGAATAGTGTCCTGTCATTGGTGACACTGGTAGTAATTGTGACCCATCATTGGTATCAGTGGGAGGAATAGTGTCCCATCATCGGTGTCAGTGGGAGAAATAGTATCCCATCATTGGTATCAGTGGGAGGAATAGTGTCCCACCATTGGTATCAGTGGGAGGAATAGTGTCCCATCATTGGTGTCAGTGGGAGGAATAGTGTCCCATCATTGGTGTCAGTGGGAGAAATAGTATCCCATCATTGGTATCAGTGGGAGGAATAGTGTCCCACCATTGGTATCAGTGGGAGGAATAGTGTCCCATCATTGGTATCAGTGGGAGGAATAGTGTCCCATCATTGGTGTCAATGGAAGAAATAGCATCAAAAGTGTCCGATGTGTCCGCCATAATGTCGCAGTCACAATAAAAATTGCTGATCGCCGCCATTACTAGTGAAAAAAAATAATAATAAAAATGCCATAAAATTATCCCCTATTTTGTAAACGCTATAACTTTTGCGCAAACCAACCGATAAACGCTTATTGCGATTTTTTTGGCCAAAAATATGTAGAAGAATACGTATCAGCCTAAACTGAGGGAAAAAAATGTTTTTTTATATATTTTTGGGGGATATTTATTATAGCAAAAAGTAAAAAAATCTTGTATTTTTTTTTCAAAATTGTCGCTCTATTTTTGTTTATAGCGCAAAAAATAAAAACCGCAGAGGTGATCAAATACCACCAAAAGAAAGCTCTATTTGTGGGAAAAAAAGGACGCCAATTTTGTTTGGGAGCCACGTCGCACGACCGTGCAATTGTCAAGTTAAATCAACGCAGTGCCGAATCGCAAAAACTGGCCAGGTCTTTACCTGCACAATGGTCCGGGTCTTAAGTGGTTAAATGGCTAAAATGGCGTTCATGGCTTAAAGGGGTTATACAGGGGGAAGGCCTGCAGCATGTAGTGGCATTCCACAACAGCTGGAAAGCTGTCGTTTTGAGATCCCCGGCTCTAAGCAAACACAACCATGTTTCCAGTCCATAGCGTTGTGACATCAGTGGATCCACCCCCTTACGCGTTGCGTCAATAAGGAAGTGACTGCTTTGAGGTGATCAAATACCACCAAAAGAAAGTTCTATTTGTGGAAACAAAAGGACGCCAATTTTGTTTGGGAGCCACGTCGCACGTCCGCGCAATTGTCAAGTTAAATCGACGCAGTGCCGAATCGCAAAAACTGGCCAGGTCTTTACCTGCATAATGGTCCGGGTCTTAAGTGGTTAAATGGCTAAAATGGCGTTCATGGCTTAAAGGGGTTATACAGGGGTAAGGCCTGCAGCGTGTAGTGGCATTCCGCAACAGCAAAAAGTGGCCCGGTCCTTGGGCCGCCAAATCCTCCGGGGCTGAAGTGGTTAAGGACAAGGTCGATTTCTCCGACACACCATTACCATTGCCGGTCCACTTTATTACGATGCCCGGAGTTGTTCTTCGAGACATTCAATGGATTGAGCATAATATAAAAAGTTAAGAATAATTTAAACTTCGGTATTACCATTTGGAAAACTTTAAAAGTTCACGAAAAAAAAAAAAGTAACGCCGGAGTCCCTCATGAGATAAATGAAAGTGCGTCCCGTAGATTAGCGAGGAGATGACCTTCTGTTCCATTATCTATTCAGGATGTTCTCTCTTTCATTAAATACTGTAGAAACTTCATTTACTTTATAAGAAAAAAAAGTACAAAGTTTTCTCTGCCGTCTCGTCCTCGTGAATTATACATCAGACTAAAAGCGGAGAAGCGAGGAGAGAAAAAAAGGAAAAAGCCAAATATCACATTTAATGCGGCTCCAGCCGAAGCCCGGAAGGCCGGCAAAATCTTTACACAACTTTCTCTGCTAATCAATATCACAAATGCTCCCGTTGTCATTTTCACTTACAGAGAGAAAAGTTATGTGGGCTTCAAGAGTGAGATATATTAGTGCCGGGCGATTCCATCAATAACAGATGGGAATTACCACTCGGAAAAAGAAAAGGAAATGTAGGTCTGAGGAGCCAATAGGAACAGTTACCAAGTCATTTAATTTTTTTTGTGATAAAAAATAAGAAAATATAATAAAGTGTAAAAGGGTTCATACCGCGCTAAAAATCAAAAACTAAAAAGCTGCATAAAAAAACATCAAATATCTCTATGGTGAACCACCATCAAATTCCTCTATGGTGAACCACCCTCAAATATCTCTATTGTGAACCACCCTCAAATATCTCTATGGTGAACCACCCTCACATATCTCTATGGTGAACCACCCTCACATATCTCTATGGTGAACCACCCTCAAATATCTCCATGGTGAACCACCATCAAATATCTCTATGGTGAACCACCCTCACATATCTCTATGGTGAACCACCCTCAAATATCTCTATGGTGAACCACCCTCAAATATCTCTATGGTGAACCACCCTCAAATATCTCTATGGTGAACCACCATCAAATATCTATGGTGAGCCACCATCAAATATCTATGGTGAGCCACCATCAAATATCTCTAAGGTGAACCACCCTAAAACATCTCTATGGTGAACCACCATCAAATATCTCTAGGGTGAACCACCATCAAATATCTCTATGGTGAACCACCCTCAAATATCTCTATGGTGAAACACCCTCAAATATCTCTATGGTGAACCACCCTCAAATATCTCTATGGTGAACCACCCTCAATTATCTCTATGGTGAACCACCATCAAATATCTCTATGGTGAACTACCATCAAATATCTCTATGGCGAACCACCATCAAACATCTCTATGGTGAACCACCATCAAATATCTCTATGGCGAACCACCATCAAATATCTCTAAGGTGAACCACCATCAAATATCTCTAAGGTGAACCACCCTCAAATATCTCTAAGGTGAACCACCCTCAAATATCTCTATGGTGAACCACCCTCAAATATCTCTATGGTGAACCACCATCAAATATCTTTATGGTGAACCACCCTCAAATATCTCTATGGTGAACCACCCTCAAATATCTCTATGGCGAACCACCATCAAATATCTCTATGGCGAACCACCCTCAAATATCTCTATGGCGAACCACCATCAAATATCTCTAAGGTGAACCACCCTCAAATAGCTCTAAGGTGAACCACCCTCAAATATCTCTATGGTGAACCACCCTCAAATATCTCTATGGTGAACCACCCTCAAATATCTCTATGGTGAACCACCCTCAAATATCTCTATGGTGAACCACCCTCAAATATCTCTATGGTGAACCACCCTCAAATATCTCTATGGTGAACCACCATCGAAAATCTCTATGGTGAACCACCCTCAAATATCTCTATGGTGAACCACCCTCAAATATCTCTATGGTGAACCACCCTCAAATATCTCTATGGTGAACCACCCTCAAATATCTCTATGGTGAACCATCCTCAAATATCTCTATGGTGAACCACCCTCAAATATCTCTATGGTGAACCACCCTAAAATATCTCTATGGTGAACCAAAATTGTAAAAAAAACATAAGTTGCGCTAGTAATATAAAAATGACATCAAAGTAAAGTTGAACCTCGGAGTATAATCCGTTCCAGGAGAATGCTCGTAATCCAAAGCACTTGCATATCAAAGTAAATTTCCCCATTGAAGTCAATAGAAACGGAAATATTTTTTTCCGCATTGACTTCAAAGGGATGCAATACCGCATGCTGCAAGAGGTGGGGGGCGCCAGAGAGCCTCGAAAACGGTCGGAAAGGCCAGAGGACACGTCGGCTGACCTCAGCAAACGTCGAAAACTTCAGTGTCTTTCCGAGCATTGCCGAACGGCGCTGTTCGGCTCTGCTTGGCTCTGGCGCCCCCCGCACCTCAGGCCAAATGCCAAATGCAGGCCCTATTAGGTTGAATTCTGCTCGTCTTGCGAGACAACACTCGGAATTCAGAATAAAAAAAAAAAAGTTGCTCGCAACTCAAAACGCTCGTTAACCGCGTTACTCTTAGACCGAGGTTCCACTGTAATGGGAAAAACTTGATTAGTGAAAAAAACAGAATAAATTGAGTCCATACACAAATAAGGAAAAAAAGCACTGATGGAAGGAAACAAGTCCAATGAGAAGACAAAAATCCAGGGTTTGTCCACCTTCACCAAGGAAGAAAGGAGGGGGAACAGGAGATGTAAGAGAGTCCCCCCCGATTGAAGATCAATCCCACTCTGTAAGTGAGTTCTCTTACCAGAAACGGTGGACCCCCTAAATAGCAAGGTCTTGCGCGCAAGCAGATTCAGCCCTCTGCAGGGACAGATGGATGTCCTATATCACTGGAATCTCTGTGGTGTATTCAGACCTCCATGGTGCTCGGGGAAACAACTGCATAATACAAAAAAAAGTAGTCGGCAAGCTTAAAACGTAAACAAAATACGAACGCATGTGTCGCGTAGGGCATAATGGCGTCAGCATGTCATAGCACCGCCCTACATGTTTCGTCATACATGACGTCTTCCTGGGGCCCGTGTACCAGGGTCACGTGGGGCATAATGGCGTCAGAATGTCGTAGCACTGCCCTATATGTTTCATCATACATGACGTCTTCCTGGGGCCACGTGGGGCATAATGGCGTCAGGACGTCATAGCACCGTCCTATATGTTTCGTCATAGGTGACATCATCCTGGGGTCGTGTACTGGGGTCACATGGGGCATAATGGTGTTAGCACGTCATAGAAATGTCCTATATGTTTCGTCATACGTGACGTCTTCCAGGGGCCGTGTACTGGGGTCACATGGGGCATAATGGCGTCAGCACATCATAGCACCGCCCTACATGTTTCGTTATACGTGACGGCTTCCTTTACAAGAAAATATAATAAATCTAAAGCTCAATCCGTTGATATTTTGGTCCTCCTGGTTCCCCTTCCCCTTGAAATTCCAACAATCCTTCCCCCAAAGCCAGGGTACTAGGTGTGAATCCTGTCCTTTCAGCCCAAATCCACCATTGTCAAAGGCTTGTAGACCTCCGTAACATCTCTAAAATTCGCTCCTAATGAAGCCACAAAGCTCCTCATTTACTCCCATGTTATCTCTCACCTTAACTATTGCAAGGCTCTCCTCATTGGCCTACAGTGGCGGGCTGGTGCTCGGGGGGGGGGCGGCAGATGGACCTGACCAACGACCTCCCCCCTGTAGTTGCGCCAGCCCGCCTCCGTGCACCATACCGCCCCTGGTCGCCGGCTTACTTGCCCTGTGCAGAACAGTGTAGTGTCTTCCCCCCTCTGTCTGCTCCATGTCCCCCTTCCTTCTTCTTCTCGTGGGCAATCAGGTCTTTGGACTCCCAGCCAATGGGGTCTCAAGAGACAGTTATTGATTGACCAGGAGAAGAAACAGGAAGACATTAGCGGATATGAATTCACAAGTGGGTGGGCTCGGGGTGCAGTGCCCACCCTTTTTTTTAATCCAATTAGAACTCTAATGTGCTAAAAAAAAAAGACATCGAAATTCATCCGGCACTCCGCATACAGATTAGGGGGCCGGACACATGGATGAGGTGGCGGTGCCCATGCACCCTAAATGAGTGGCCGCCATTGTTCACCTACCTCCCCATGGGCTATTCCCTCTTAAAGCGGTGGTTCCCCCTTAAAAACAACTTTTTTTTATTCCACTGCCCCCCCACATTCCATCACGATTAAGGTTATTATTTTTTTTTCCTGCTGTACATACCTTAGTACAGCATATTCACCCGTGCATCCGGGTTGCGAGTCCCGCGGGAGTGGGCGTTCCTCACATGATGTTGATTGACGTTTTGCCCAAAAACGAGCTCTCCCCCCGTCGCGTAAGCCGCGTCACGATTGGCGAAAGGAGCCGAACGGCGATGCGCATGCGCAGTATAGAGCCGACTCGCCGTTCGGCTCCTTTCGCCAACCGTGACGCGGCTTACGCGACAGGGGGGAGCTCGTTTTTGAGCAAAACGTCAATCAACAGCATGTGAGGAACGCCCACTCCCGCGGGACTCGCAACCCGGATGCACGGGTGAAGATGCTGTACTAAGGTATGTACAGCAGGAAAAAAAAAATAATAGCCTTAATCGTGATGGAATGTGGGGGGGCAGTGGAATAAAAAAAAGTTGTTTTTAAGGGGGAACCACCGCTTTAAGTCTATCATGAATGTTGCCAGACTCATCCACCTTACCAACCGCTCAGTGTCTACTACCCCTCCCCTCCAAACCCTCTACTGGTCTCCATTCATTGTCCTCCACCCATCTCCAACAATCCCTACACTTGTCTCCATTCATTGTCCTCCACCCCTCTCCACCAATCCCTCCACTGGTCTCCATTCATTGTCCTCCACCCCTCTCCACCAATCCCTACACTGGTCTCCATTCATTGTCCTCCACCCCTCTCCTCCAAACCCTCCACTGGTCTCCATTCATTGTCCTCCACCCCTCTCCACAAATCCCTCCACTGGTCTCCATTCAGTGTCCTTCACTCCTCTCTGCCAATCCCTCCACTGACTCCCGATCGCCCACCAAAATTACATTCAAAATACTCACAACAACATACAAAGCAATGCACAACTCCGTCACAAGCTACATCACCATTCTTATCTCTAAATATCACCCAAACTGTCCTCTCTGCTGCTCCTTAAGACCTCCTACTCTCAAGTTCCCTTGTCTCCTCCTCCTATGCTCATCACCAGGACTTCCTCAAAGCCTCTCCCATCTTCTGGAACTCTCTACCTCAATCAACTAATTTCTTATCACTTCCATCAGATCATTCCCCACAGTTATAACCTTTTGTACAACTTTTCCCCACTCTATTAGATTGTAAGTTCTCATGAGCAGGAACTTCTTAAAGCGGGGAGGTCCGACTAAAAAAAAATATATTAAAAGCCAGCAGCTACAAATACTGCAGCTGTTGACTTTTAATAAATGGAGACTTACCTGTCCAGGGTGCCCGTGATGTCGGCGGCCGAGGCCGATCATTCGCTCAGCTCTCAGCTGCCCCCACCGCCATCCTTGGTGAAGAAACCAGTAAATGAAGCCTTGCGGCTTCACTTCCTGGTTCCCTACTGCACATGTGCGAGTCGCGCTGCGCCTCCTCACTGGTCACTGGTCTCTGGGACCTGTGTGTTTCCCAAAAGACAGCGGGGAGGACAGTGTAGGTGCCGGACATGACGTAGGTCACCGCGATCACCGCGGTGATCTATGTCAGGAAGTGAGAGTGGGTATTACACAGGTATCTGCTCCCTCCTCCCCCAAAATGTGACACCAGAGGGGGGGAGGTATCCAAAAAGTGGAAGTTACATTTTTGGGTGGAACTCCACTTTAACCCTCTTGTATTTTATTGTATTGTAACTGTATGGTCTCCCTTTTATATTGTAAAGCTCTGTGTAAACTGTTGGTGCTTATATAAATCTGGTTATACGTTCATGGCTTTCATGGCTTAAATGACTAAAATGGCGTTCATGGCTTAAAGGGGTTATACAGGGGTAAGGCTTGCAGCCTGTAGTGGCATTCCGCAACAGCTGGAAGGCCGTAGTTTTGAGATCCCGGCTCTAAGCAAACACAACCTTGTTTCCAGTCCATAGCGTTGTGACATCACTGGATACACCCCTTACGCGTTGCGTCAATAAGGAAGTGACTGCTTTGTGTTTCATTGTATTGTAACTGTATTGTCTCCCTTTTATATTGTAAAGCGCTGCGTAAACTGTTGGTGCTTACATAAATCTGGTTATACGTTCATGGCTTTCATGACTTAAATGGCTAAAATGGCGTTCATGGCTTAAAGGGGTTATACAGGGGTAAGGCCTGCAGCGTGTAGTGGCATTCCGCAACAACTGGAAGGCCGTAGTTTTGAGATCCCGGCTCTAAGCAAACACAACCTTATTTCCAGTCCATAGCGTTGTGACATAACTGGATCCACCCCTTACGCGTTGTGTCAATAAGGAAGTGACTGCTTTGTGTTTCAACACAATAAAAATTTCCAGCAAGAAGAAACAGGATCAATGCCGGAGGCAATTTACAGCGCACACTTAGCACAAACCCGCTTTTAGGACGTATTTAGGTACAAATTTCCACTTCTATAGGGCATCTATACAGCTCCGTGTATAAAGGTGTCACCACAGTTGTCACAATACTACAATCGTGTTGCAACCAATCTTCGAAAGCCCTGTGTATGTCAACTGTAAAGCAGTGAATGGAACCCTTCCCCCCCGCCGGATGGATGATGTGCGATTAACTTGATAATGGGAACATCTACCTGATAACATTCTTCACGTTGTCATGGCAACAAAATCATCCAAATAATGCCGGTATCCATCAACAACACATTTCCAAGGATTCTCACCCTTGATCCAATACATTTGGGCCTAAGGGGAGGTACAGAGCGGGTGCCATGAGTATCGCAAAACACATAAGTTTCCATGGTAACCCAGTCATGGTTACCAAGGCTTACAGATACCCCGGTCAATGAAGCTGCTGAGAAGAGTGGTTGGCTTTCTATATGAGCCGAGCTCTTTGTATCTGTTTTTCCTCCAACATCTCCGTCTCCATCGCCATGAATTTTTTAATTTCATTTTGCATAGTGAAAAGTTGACTATTAGTACATAGAGTGAAGCTGTATTCACTTCAATCATCCAATTATAAGTATGTATTTTTTTTTTTATTGTATTTTATATTCTAGAATTCTTTTTTTTTTAATTACACCATTGGCAAGACTCTCCGATGACATTGCTCTTCCCAATGGTGTCATCTCCTCCATATACATTCTGAGCCTTCTGTGGATGTCCTGCACCCTCCTTCATCAAGAACTCAATGCCGGCACATTGCTTCTGCTTGGAATCCATTATTTACCTGCAATGAAAAAGGAGGAGGAGAGTACCGTATTTATCGGGGTATACCGCGCGCCGGCGTATAACTCGCACCCCAAGCTTAGAAGGGAAGTTTAGGAAAAAACTTACATTTTGGATGCTCAGCCTTGTCGGTCTCCGTCTGCTGTCGGTGTCCATCGGCGGCCTTGTCCGGCGTCCGTCTGCGGCCTTGCGCGGGGTCCGTCCAGCCTTGTCGGTGTCCATCTGCTGTCTTGCCCGGCTTCCATCGGTGGCCTTGTTTGGAGTCCGTCTGCGGCCTTGCGCGGGGTCCGTTCAGCCTTTGTCGGTGTCCGTCGCGTCCGTCTGCCGGTCCGTCCAGCCTTGTCGGTGTCCGTCTGCTGTCTTGCCCGGCGGCCTAGTCCGGCGTCCGTCTGCGGCCTTGCACAGGGTCCATCCAGCCTTTGTCGGTGTCCGTCGCGTCCGTCTTTCGGTCCGTCCAGCCTTGTCGGTGTCCGTCTGCTGTCTTGCCCGGCGTCCATCGGCGGCCTAGTCCGGCGTCCATCTGCGGCCTTGCACAGGGTCCGTCCAGCCTTTGTCAGTGTCCGCCGCATCCATCTGCCGGTCCGTCCAGCCTTGTTGGTGTCCGTCTGCTGTCTTGCCCGGCGTTCATCGGCGGCCTTGTCCGGCGTCCGTCTGCGGCCTTTGCACAGGGTCCGTCCAGCCTTTGTCGGTGTCCGTCACGTCCGTCTGCCGGTCTGTCCAGCCTTGTCGGTGTCCGTCTGCTGTCTTGCCCGGCATCCATCGGCGGCCTAGTCCGGCGTCCGTCTGCGGCCTTCCACGGGGTCCATCCAGCCTTTGTCAGTGTCCGTCGCATCCACCTGCCGGTCCATCCAGCCTTGTCGGTGTCCGTCTGCTGTCTTGCCCCGCGTCCATCGGCGGCCTAGTCCGGCGTCCGTCTGCGGCCTTCCACAGGGTCCGTCCAGCCTTTGTCAGTGTCCGTCGCGCCCGTCTGCCGGTCCGTCCAGCCTTGTCGGTGTCCGTCTGCTGTCTTGCCCGGCGTCCATCGGCGGCCTTGTCCGGCGTCCATCTGCGGCCTTTGCACGGGGTCCGTCCAGCCTTTGTCGGTGTCTGTCGCGTCCGTCTGCCGGTCCGTCCAGCCTTGTCGGTGTCCGTCTGCTGTCTTGCCCGGCGTCCATCGGCGGCCTTGTCCGGCGTCCGTCTGCGGCCTTTGCACGGGGTCTGTCCAGCCTTTGTCGGTGTCTGTCGCGTCCGTCTGCCGGTCCGTCCAGCCTTGTCGGTGTCCGTCTGCGGTCTTGCCCGGCGTCCATCGGTGGCCTAGTCCGGCGTCCGTCTGCGGCCTTGCACAAGGTCCGTCCAGCCTTTGTCAGTGTCCGTCGCGTCCGTCTTTCGGTCCGTCCAGCCTTGTCGGTGTCCGTCTGCTGTCTTGCCCGGCGTCCATCGGCGGCCTAGTCCGGCGTCCATCTGCGGCCTTGCACAGGGTCCGTCCAGCCTTTGTCAGTGTCCGCCGCATCCATCTGCCGGTCCGTCCAGCCTTGTTGGTGTCCGTCTGCTGTCTTGCCCGGCGTTCATCGGCGGCCTTGTCCGGCGTCCGTCTGCGGCCTTTGCACGGGGTCCGTCCAGCCTTTGTCGGTGTCCGTCACGTCCGTCTGCCGGTCTGTCCAGCCTTGTCGGTGTCCGTCTGCTGTCTTGCCCGGCATCCATCGGCGGCCTAGTCCGGCGTCCGTCTGCGGCCTTCCACGGGGTCCGTCCAGCCTTTGTCAGTGTCCGTCGCATCCACCTGCCGGTCCATCCAGCCTTGTCGGTGTCCGTCTGCTGTCTTGCCCCGCGTCCATCGGCGGCCTAGTCCGGCGTCCGTCTGCGGCCTTCCACAGGGTCCGTCCAGCCTTTGTCAGTGTCCGTCGCGCCCGTCTGCCGGTCCGTCCAGCCTTGTCGGTGTCCGTCTGCTGTCTTGCCCGGCGTCCATCGGCGGCCTTGTCCGGCGTCCATCTGCGGCCTTTGCACGGGGTCCGTCCAGCCTTTGTCGGTGTCTGTCGCGTCCGTCTGCCGGTCCGTCCAGCCTTGTCGGTGTCCGTCTGCTGTCTTGCCCGGCGTCCATCGGCGGCCTTGTCCGGCGTCCGTCTGCGGCCTTTGCACGGGGTCTGTCCAGCCTTTGTCGGTGTCTGTCGCGTCCGTCTGCCGGTCCGTCCAGCCTTGTCGGTGTCCGTCTGCGGTCTTGCCCGGCGTCCATCGGTGGCCTAGTCCGGCGTCCGTCTGCGGCCTTGCACAAGGTCCGTCCAGCCTTTGTCAGTGTCCGTCGCGTCCGTCTGCCGGTCCGTCCAGCCTTGTCGGTGTCTGTTGCGTTCGTCTGCCGGGGGTTGCAGCGTTGTGTGTTTGAGTTTGGTGCCTCGGTCGAGCTGTGCAGAGCCGGATTTACGGTGTGTTCGGCTCCTCTCGTGGCTCCCAAACAAAATTGCCTTATTTTTTTTCCCCACAAATAGAGCTTTCTTTTGGTGGTATTTGATCACCTCTGCGGTTTTAATTTTTTTCCAACAATTTTGAAAAGAAAGCAATATTTTTAACTTTTTGCTGTAATAAATATCCCCCATAAAAAATTATAGGGCCAGATTCTCAAAGGGCTTACGACGGCGCAACGCCATTTGCCTAGCCAAGTCCTAATCTGGCCCGGCGATTCTTAGAATCAGTTACGCATAGATATCCATTAGATCTGACAGGCGTAAGGCTCTTACGCTGTCAGATCTTAGATGCATTTTTTTTCCCGCCGCTAGGTGTCGCCGACGTCGTTTTCCCCGTCGTCTATGCAAATTAGCTATTTACGCGAGATTCCCGAACGTACGCGCGGTCGACGCAGTGCCCCTGCTATATGAGGGGCAACCAATGTTAAGTATGGCCGTCGTTCCCGCGTCGAAATTTAAAAAAGTAGGTCGTTTGCGTAAGTCGTCCGTGAATGGCGCTGGACGCCATTTACGTTAACGTCGAAACCAATGACGTCCTTGCGACGTCATTTAGCGCAATGCACGTCAGGAAATTTTAGGGACGGCGCATGCGCAGTATGATCGGCGCGGGAACGCGCCTAATTTAAATGATCCACGCCCCCTACCTGGATCATTTGAATTAGGTGGGCTTGTGCCGGAGGATTTACGCTACGCCGCCGCAACTTTACAGGCAAGTGCTTTGTGAATCAAGCACTTGCCCGTAAAACTTGCGGCTGTGTAACGTAAACGAGATACGTTACGCCGGCACAGTTTTACTCCAATCTACAAGAATCTGGCCCATAACATTTTTTTCCCTCAGTTTAGGCCGATACGTATTCTTCTACATATTTTTGGTAAAAGAAAATCGCTTATATTAAATGCAGCCAAACACTGAGTGCGACCTGCTTTGCCTGCAATGCAGACCCGTCTCAATAGGACCCGCTGCATCCAAGGAAACACAACCAGCGGCACATCAAACACAACCTGAGTGCCGTCATCTACGCTGAGCTACTGAAGAAAATAGGAATCTGCTAACCTACATTCCATGTGTGCTTAAAACACGAGTCAAATGCTGGAAATCATCGTCCATCTACCAACCTCTTAAGATGCCTACAAAGAAATGGAATCTTAAATGTGATATCATCTGGAAGACCTAATCCATCAGTCTGAACCCCCCTAGTCACTGTCACACGTGGGTTTCCTGAATGGCTAATGAGCCGAAGGGAACATCTGCCATCCAAAACATTGATTCATCTAATAGGTGATTTGCATATCTTTTCACCGATGGAAGCGACACAAAGACACAACTTTTGTCAAATTTACAAACACAAACTCACTAATACAATGGACAAGTATGAGTGTTTGGGGAGCATTCGATGAGGTTCCTACAAGGAAGGGTCCATGTAGTTGTAAGGAGAATTAAGAAAAATTCCACTAGAAAGAGCTGTTGTGACGCTAATAAGTCACCCCCCCCCCCCCCCCCCGCACCCCACCCACAACCACCGGGCCAGGGTTGTGGGGAAGAGTCTCTTGTCTCCATCAAAATGGGGACAAGGTGCTTTGCCCAATGCACCCCTCCCATGTTGAGGGCATGTGATCTGGTATGGTTCAGAAGGGAGGGTTGCGCTTGCTAGTCCCCCACAATTATTGACCTGCCAGGCTGCATGCTCAGATAAGGGTTTGGTCAGTGGCGGCCAGTGCTTCATTATTTTGAGGGGGGCAGCAACAAAAAAACACCCGCCACCCCCTGTCCATCCGTCTGTTCGTCAGTCAAACCCCCACCTCCCTGTTTGGACAGTTGATCGGCAAACCCCACACTTACCCCATCTAGGTCGCGGGCCTGCATCTCCTCTGTATCTCCTTCTTGGCATCTCCTCCTCAGTGTCTCCTGCTCAGAATCTCCTCCTCTGCATCTCCTGCTCTGCATCTCCTCCTCTGCAGCTTCCCCCTGCGTCTCCTCCTCGGCAGCTTCCCCCTGCATCTCCTCCTCGGCGGCTTCCCCCTGTGTCTCCTCCTCTGCGGCTTTCCCCTGCGTCTCCTCCTCGGTGGATTCCCCCTGCATCTCCTTCTCTGTGGCTTGCCTCTGTTTATCCTCCTTGGTGGCTTCTCCCTGCGTCTCCTCCTCGGCAGCTTCCCCCTGCATCTTCTCCTCGGCGGCTTCCCCCTTTGTCTCCTCCTCTGCGGCTTTCCCCTGCGTCTCCTCCTCGGTGGATTCCCCCTGCATCTCCTCCTCTGCGGCTTGCCTCTATGTCTCCTCCTCGGCGGCTTCCCCCTGTGTCTCCTCCTTGGCAGCTTCCCCCTGTGTCTACGCCTCTGTGGCTTCCCCCTCCGTCTCCTCCTTGGCGGCTTCCCCCTGCATCTTCTCCTCTGCGGCTTCCCCCTGTGTCTCCTCCTCAGTGGATTCCCCCTGCATCTCCTCCTCTGCGGCTTGCCTCTATGTTTTATCCTCGGCGGCTTCCCCCTGCGTCTCCTCCTCAGCAGCTTCCCCCTGTGTCTCCTCCTCAGTGGCTTCCCCCTCCGTCTCCTCCTCTGCGGCTTCCCCCTGTGTCTCCTCCTCAGTGACTTCCCCCTGTGTCTCCTCCTCGGCAGCCAATACTGTTGCTTCACCTCTCAGCCAATCGGGTCCCAGGATCAGCTTCCTGATTGGCCGGGAGGGGAATCAGAAAGACAATAGTGAATATTAATTTGCTATTTGTGTATACTTGCTCTGCACCCCGAGCCCACCCTTTTTTAAGCCAATTGGAGCCTCAGTCTGGTATGGCTGCCTGCGGGGCCGAGCCGCTACATGCTGCCTGCCACCCGCCGCCATGGAGGACAAGACTCTGGGCTGAGCCACTACACTGTGCCTGCCACCTGCCGCCATGGAGGACAAGACTTGGGGCCAGGCCGCTACACGCTGCCTGCCACCCGCCGCCATGAAGGACAAGACTCAGGAGCTGAGCCACTACATGCTGCCTGCCACCCGCCACTATGGAGGACAAGACTCCGGGCTGAGCCACTACACTGTACCTGCCACCTGCCTCCATGGAGGACAAGGCTCGGGGGCCAGGCCGCTACACGCTGCCTGCCACCCACCGCCATTGAGGACAAGACTCGGGACCGAGGCACTACACGCTGCCTGCCACCCGCCGCCATTGAGGACAAGACTCGGGACCGAGGCGCTACACGCTGCCTGCCAAAAAAAGAAACACCAGCTGCCTCTGTTCAATAATTTGAACTTTGCAAAGTTAAATTTCACTGAGCTAAGGAAAAATCCACATGCAAAGTGAAACTTCCCTTGCAAAATGAACATCTTATTCTCCCTTATTAAATAAAACCCCAAGAAAGACTGCAAATGAACAAACTATTGACGACCAGCAGCGGGTTTATTGCCCTTTTATCACAACCTTTTCTCCTTTTTCGCCGCCTCGTTCAAAGTTCTTTGTCTTTCCCTATTGCCACTAATTGAACTGCAGACAAATGTATTGATATAGTGATCAGCCGCAATGCATTATCTGCGTTCTGTATGGACAACAGAATCTGACCTATAGGGGGGGGGGGGGATTGTAACGACCGAGCCGGTTATTTAAAAGGCCACAAATTAAGTCCAAGGAGTCGGGGGGGGGGGGGGGGGTCATGTCTCTGATGGGGCAGTTAACAAAGAGGTCACCTATACATTCAACCCGCACATTACGAGGGGAAATGATCTTCTCCATTCATGAGAGAGAGAGAGAGAGAGAGAGAGAGAGAGAGAGAATAGACCCAACGTTTATAGGGATGGGGGATGGGGGGGGCGTGTAAAATAACACAGGTTGTAAATTTTAACTGCAATCTGATGATTAGTTACAAAACGTCTTCTTGCTGTATGGATTAACCAATGACGGCTTATAAATAAAGGACATTTCTGATCAATTAGGAGGATCCCAGTGCAGGTCGTATAACATAATACAATAAAACACCCGAATAAACAACGCGGCGTGTTCAATGCTTGTTGTGAGATTCCTGAATACATTGCAAATAAATAAAACAAACAGAATGGAGGAGCAAAAAAAAAAAAAAAAGTATTACAATGTTCAGTAATGTATCTCATAGTGATTTCATTATAAATGTATCATTATTAACCACTTAAGCCCCGGATCTTTAGGCAGCTAAATGCCCAGGCCAGGTTTTGCGATTCGGCACTGCGTCGCTTTAACAGACAATTGCGCGGTCGTGCGACGTGGCTCCCAAACAAAATTGGCGTCCTTTTTTCCCCACAAATAGAGCTTTCTTTTGGTGGTATTTGATCACCTCTGCGGTTTTTATTTTTTGCGCTATAAACAAAAATAAAGCGACAATTTTGAAAAAAATTCAATATTTTTTACTTTTAGTTATAATAAATATCCCCCAAAAACATATATAAAAAAAAAAATTTCCTCAGTTTAGGGCGATACGTATTCTTCTACCTATTTTTGGTAAAAAAAAAATGGCAATAAGCGTTTATCGATTGGTTTGCGCAAAATTTATAGCGTTTACAAAATAGGGGATAGTTTTATTGCATTCTTATTAATTATTTTTTTTTTACTACTAATGGCGGCGATCTGCGATTTTTTTCGTGACTGCGACATTATGGGGGACACTTCGGACAATTTTGACACATTTTTGGGACCATTGTCATTTTCACAGCAAAAAATGCATTTAAATTGCATTGTTTATTGTGAAAATGACAGTTGCAGTTTGGGAGTTAACCACAGGGGGCGCTGTAGGAGTTAGGGTTCACCTAGTGTGTGTTTACAACTGTAGGGGGGTGTGGCTGTAGGACTGACGTCATCGATCGAGTCTCCCTATAAAAGGGATCGCTCGATCGATGCAGCCGCCACAGTGAAGCACGGGGAAGCCGTGTTTACATACGGCTCTCCCCGTTCTTCAGCTCCGGGGAGCGATCGCGAGGGGGCGGCTAGAAACGAATAGCCTCGCCGTCGTCCCGGATCGCTCCCCGAGGGAATCCGACCGCCGCATGTAGCGGGGGGGTCCCGGTCACACCCCCGACCGGCGGAAAGGCAAGGACGTACCTGTACGCCCATTTGCCTGTACGTGCCATTCTGTGGACATACATATACATGCGGCGGGCGGGAAGTGGTTAAAGTCATAATATACTGAAGCCACTTCCATACCGAAAAAAGTATACTCCCAACAGTCTGGCATGTACATGGCCACCATCCCTGGGAGATCAAAGAAGAAAATATCTCTAAAAATTGGGATTTTGTGGGCAATGAAAAAAGGGTTCAGAAAATATATATAAAAAATATAAATTTAATAGAAAAATTATTAAATGACAGAAAGATACATACACATACAAATTCAAATGGTGTGTATTTGTATGTATATATCTTTCTGTCATTGTATAATTTTTGTATAATTTTTCTATTAAATTTATATTTTTTATATATATTTTCTGAACCCTTTTTTCATTGCCCACAAAATCCCAATTTTTAGAGATATTTTCTTCTTTGCCACTTCCATATCGCGCCTATTCTGGCATTTCTCTCCTACAAAAAAAAAACATATATAATGTTTGGGGGTTCTGAGTAATTTTCTAGCAAAAAAATGATGATATTTCTGTACATGGGAGGAGTCTGATACGTATGTACATGGGAGGAGCCTGTGATACTTATGTACATTGGAGGAGCCTGTGATACTTAAGTACATGGGAGGAGTCTGATATTTCTGTACATGGGAGGAGTCTGTGATATTTCTGTACATGGGAGGAGTCTGATACGTATGTACATGGGAGGAGCCTGTGATACTTAAAGGGGAGTTCCACCCACAATTTCACTTTTTAAATATAAATACCCCTGTAATACACAAGCTTAATGTAGTCTAGTAAAGTTAGTCTGTAAACTAAGGTCCGTTTTGTTAGGTTGTTACAGCATTTAGATAGTTTATAATCTAGAAATAGACTGTGGCCATCTTAAGTGTGGGCATCATGAAGCCAGACTGTATGACTTCCTGGATTTCAGCTTTGCATATCTCGCACATGCTCAGTGCACAAGCAATGTAATAGGTTTCAGTCAGGTTTGCAAGGACTACTGGGAAACATGATGCCTATCCCAGAAACCCTTGCAAATAGCCTAGGCAAATAAGGAGGAGGAAGTAATGAAGGACTACAAAATAAAGGTATTTACAAGCAACAAATTAAAAAAAATTGTCCATTCTGAACACTATGAGATTAGAGCATGCAGCACAGACAAACATAAAAAAAATGGGTGGAACTCCACTTTAAGTACATGGGAGGAGTCTGATACTTATGTACATGGGAGGAGTCTGTGATACTTATGTACATGGGAGGAGCCTGTGATACTTAAAGCGGGGGTTCACCCAAAAATACATTTTTAACATTACATTCTGCCGAAATGTCCTAATCTAGATAAAAATATATATATATATACTGTATATACACACAGTAGAGATAACATAAAAGAAGTTTGTTTGAAATCTTTGCAAGTTTATTAAAAATAAAAAAGGAAAAAAAAACATGTACATAAGCATCACAGACTCCTCCCATGTACACAAGTATCACAGACTCCTCCCATGTACACAAGTATCACAGGCTCCTCCCATGTACACAAGTATCACAGGTTCCTCCCAGTTGATTGACAGGCCTCCGACCGTCGCATACTGCCCGTCACGAGTAGCCGAAAGAAGCCAAACTGCGAGTCGGCT
Organism: Rana temporaria; assembly: GCF_905171775.1. NCBI lineage: Eukaryota > Metazoa > Chordata > Amphibia > Anura > Ranidae > Rana > Rana temporaria. Next base: position 478,179,839 of record NC_053492.1, on the reverse strand, counting down.
CTATACGGCGCCTGCGCACCGATGTTCGGCTTCTTTCGGCAACTCGTGACACGCAGTATGCGACGGTCGGAAGCCTGTCAATCAATTAGGAATGCCCAGTCCCGCAGAAGACATACCCGGAAGCGGCGGTGAAAATACGGTATGTACGAAAAAAAAAAAAAACAGCCGATTGTCATTAGGACAACCTGGCTGAATGTAATGTTAAAAATTTATTTTTTGGGTGAACCTCCGCTTTAAGTACATGGGAGGAGTCTGTGATATTTCTGTACATGGGAGGAGTCTGATAATTATGTACATGGGAGGAGCCTGTGATACTTATGAACATGGGAGGAGTCTGTGATACTTATGTACATGGGAGGAGCCTGTGGTACTTATGTACATGGGAGGAGTCTGTGATACTTGTGTACATGGGAGGAGCCTGTTATACCACTGTGCATGGGAGGAGCCTGTGATACTTATCTCCATGGAAGGAGCCTGTGATACTTATGTACATGGGAGGAGTCTGTGATACTTATGTACATGGGAGGAGCCTGTGATACTTATGTACATGGGAGGAGCCTGTGATACTTATGTACATGGGAGGAGCCTGTGGTACATAAGTACATGGGAGGAGCCTGTGATACTTATGTACATGGGAGGAGTCTGTGATACTTATGTACATGGGAGGAGTCTGTGATGCTTATGTACATGGGATTTTTTTCCTTTTTTATTTTTAATAAACTTGCAAAGATTTCAAACAAACTTCTTTCATGTTATCTCTACTGTGTATATATATTATCTAGATAGATTGACAGATGGAACAAAAAGTGTGGAAAATACGGATTTTTTTTTAACTCTGTTGCAACTAGGATGCTTATTTTAGCAAACCCAGTCGCTGAATTAATTTGCGCAGCCGTTGCCCCCGGGACCGGCCTCTTTCGTTGATATCGCCGTCTCGTGAAAAAAAGGCTAATTAGCTGAAATATGTTGCAGCAGCAAAAATGTGTGAAGGGAAATTGTAACAACAAATTGAACTGTTGCTGTTCCTTCATCCCCTCGTTACATTGTCCCCCCGGGGTGGGCGGGATGAACACGGCGCCGCATTGTTTCTACATGTAGCTGGATGGATCTCTTTGCTTTATTTGCGTCCTTTAAGAATTAAATGGGAGGTTCGCCCTAAAAACTACTTTCTAGTATTACATTGGCCCCCCACATTACAATACAATTATGCCTATTATGTTTTTTTGTATGCTGTACATACCTCGGTACAGCTAATTCACCCGTGGCTTCCGGGTTGCGAGTCCCGCGGGATTGGGCGTTCCTAACATGCTGGTGATTGACGTGATGACCAAAAACGAGCACCCCCCGTCGCGTAAGCTGCGTCACGATTGGCGAAAGGAGCCGAACGGCGGTGCGCAGGCGCAGTATAGCGCCGACTCGCCGTTCGGCTCCTTTCGCCAATTGTGACGCAGCTTACGCGACGGGGGGTGCTCGTTTTTTGTCATCACGTCAATCACTAGCATGTTAGGAACGCCCACTCCTGCGGGACTCGCAACCCGGAAGCCACGGGTGAATTAGCTGTACCGAGGTATGTACAGCATACAAAAAAACATAATAGGCATAATTGTATTGTAATGTGGGGGGCCAATGTAATACTAGAAAGTCGTTTTTAGGGGTGAACCTCCCCTTTAAGATTTCTAAATGGTGGGGGAGTGGGGGGGGGTTGTAATTGTTTTACAAGAACAAAAGACTAAAAGGTTCTTTTTTTTCCTTCTTTTTTTCAGATAAAATTACAGAATTGCATTATTTGCGGCCGTATTGATTCACATCAACGGAAAAGGTCACTTGATTCAATTTTCGGAAGCTGATGTATGGTGTCTGCAATGAGGATTTGAGGTGGTGTGAGGGGGAACTCCGCTGTGTACAAACAACACCTTCATAACTAGAGCTTTACCGCCAACATCGGATGGCGCTCGGACATGCAGGTACGTCTCATTGGGATTCTGTCAATGTGCGTGTTTGGATCAGCTGAGTGTTCTTGTCTATGTGGGATGAAAGGGAGATACAGGCAATGGCTTGACCCAGGGGTATAAAAAGTTCAACCCGAGAATAAGAGGAAAGAGAGGAAGCAAAGAGATTGTCAGATATCAGAAGATTACAGTTTGGGTCAGCACAGTGCCCAGGCTCCTCAGGCCCTACTGGGTCAACACAGGGTCTGGGCTCATGCCCCCTTTGAGTCGGCATAGTGCCCAGGTCCCATCGGGTTCAACCTGTTGCTCAGGCCCCATTGGCTCAGTACAGTGCCTGGACCCAGGTCACAGTGGCTCAGCACACTGCCCGGGCCCTGGCCCAGGCTCCACTGAGTATGCATAGAGCTTAGGTCCAAGCAGGAGTCTTTCCTTGGAGTTGGAAGTGCAACAAACTCAAGAAGAGGCAGAGGGTGGGGCTAACAACTGGTGGAGATTATATCAGATTGAAGGAGTAGTAGGAATAGGGTGTGACAGGTCCTCTTTATGGAGAGAGGCGGGGTCAATAAGACCTCACATCTCTCCTCCAGGCTGGAAAGCATCAGATCAAGAAAAAAAATCACCGATCTCATGCTTTCAGCCGCGATTGCGGCTTTGTTTACTTCCAGGTACCCAGGCGTGACTTCATAACATCACGCCCGGGCCTCCGACGGTCATAGAGATGATGTCGGTGACCATCTGGTCACCAGTCATCTCTATTCTCCTCATCCGGCGGCGGCCCGATTCATTCTCCGGGCCTCCGATGGCACGGGAAAGCCCGGAGAAGCACCGGATGGTGGCGGGAGGGGACACCGCCTATAAGAACGATCAAGTGGCGGAACCGCCGCTATGATCATTCTTATGGTGCACAGGATCGCCGCCTGAAAAGATGGATATCTGAATGATGCCTGTAGCTGCCCCATCATTCAGAATTCCCCCCTAAAGTCCAGGACGTCATATGACGTCCTACGGTAGGGAAGTGGTTGAATAGCCAGGTGTGACGGTATCGGTATGATATCCCCGTCAAAGATTCCCTTCTTCCATAAGAACATCACCCAATATTCCACTAGGAGGAATATTCCTGAGATCGCCCATTAAGCCACACATTAGTCCAGGCTCACTGCTAGAACAAGACAGACTTTAATGTTATATCACACAGCTTATATGTAATTTCCAAAACTGTTACAATGACAAATCTCCGCCCCCCCCTCACACTGGGGCTTCCATACAGATGATTAGGCAGACACGACGGAGCCGATGCTGAAAACACATTTTCTTTAGACAATGACATCAATGACGCTGATTACTAGTTGTACTGAATACATTAACTAGACAGCTCGACCCCGCATATAGAGAGATAATTACCACAATGGAGCAATCAGAATAATTAACACAAGCCACTTAAACACAGATCTCCTTCACACAACACAATAGATCAATTAACCTTTAGAAATAGTGAGGGGACATTAGCACTTCAATAACCTGTTAGCCGAGGACAGAATCACACAGGGCAAGCAGGGAGAATTAAACTGAGACATATAGGCAAATGCATCACAATGGCCCCCCTTTTTCTCCCTGCTACGGCAAACCCGGTTGGACCTTCCCTGGTCCAGTAGGGTTGACGGGTTCAGAGCTTTTAGTCCGAGGTTAACTCCGTTTGGCGTGACTGACCTCCCTTGGCAACTGCTTCAGACTCAGGTATGCCACCGGGTCGTCAGATCACACGCCGGTCAGTCCCCAAGTCTTTGTGCGATCTGCAGAGTCACCAGAAGTCAGTGTGAAGACGGCGAATGGGTCTGTGCGCCGCCGTCTAGGTGTCCCGCTATGGGAGGGGGCAGGTTATGGCTCTGAAGTGACAATCACAGGAGATTCATAAAAAAAAAAGAAAAAGTTATATTCGTTGACATGCTGTAGCACTGGTGCTCAGAGTTCGGGGGGGGGGGGGGGATCAGGGCCCCATAGGGTCAGCCACCCTCTGCTCCCTCCGCAGCCGCCGGTTCTCTTCTTTGAGCTTCTCCAGCTCCATCTCCAGTTCATGGAGCCTGGGGGGGTCAGCCTGCTGTGACCTCAGGTGGTTGTTCTCCTCCTCCATGCGGCTTATGCACTCCTCCAGCTCTATGTACTCACGGATCAGCTCCTGCTTGCTCATGTCCTGCAGGCTCTCCACGTGGTCCTTCATCATCAGGAACTGGGTGGTGGTGTAAGGGGCCACCGGTGGGCCCTTGGCGAACATCTCGGCCCGCATCTGGGACGCCCGCTGCGACTCCCTCTCCTCCAGTCGCTTCTTATCCTCCCAGGTCAGCTTGTTATACGGCTTCCAGGACCTCTTCTTCTTGGGGGGTAGCCGGCGGTGCCTCTTTCTGCCCAGCTCCCTCCAGGGCCCCTCCGGCTCAGGGCTGTCGCCCATGACTAGCTGACAATGGTGTTCCCTGTTGTCCGTAATAACAGATTGTACCATGAGGGCTTCGTAAGGGGTGCCCAATGGTTCTTCCTGACCCAGCTCCTGGAGATCCCAAGCCGAGTCTACACAATGGGCTGCTGCTGGTGGGCGGTACCCAGGTTGAGACCAATTTGACCTGGTGTTGTCATTCATGGGGCAATTCTGCTTGAAGTGACCCAGCTGTTTGCACCGGAAGCAGCGTTGTTCGTTGTCCTCCTGGCATGGATAGCGAGGGCTAGATGTCATCGGTCTGTTAGGAGGTTGGTATCTAGCGGCTGGTGGGTGTGAGGGCGCCGTTGGTCGTGGAGGTTGTACCCGTGGTGTGACCTGGTTTGTCTTGCGAGTATCCGCATATTCATCCGCCAACTTCGCGGCCTCTGGTAGAGTCATGGGCCTGCGATCTCTCACCCAATCTTTGACATCTGTCTGGATGTGATTGTAAAATTGCTCCAGGAGCATTAGTTGCAAAATGTCCTCTGCGGTGGTGGCCTGGCTGCTGTTAACCCAGTTAGAGGCCGACAGGGATAACTGGCATGCCCATTCAGCGTAAGAGTCTTCCGTGGTTTTGCGTGAGTCCCTGAACTTCTGTCGGTGGGACTCTGGGGTTACTGCATAACGAGCCAGGAGCACTTCTTTAACCCGGGCGTAGCTATGGATATCCTGATCTGGTACGGTCCGGAAAGCATCAGAAGCTTTGCCTGACAGTTTGCCTGACAATATTGAAACCCACTCTCCTCTAGCTATTCGGTGCAGGTTACATTGTCGCTCAAAATCTGCCAGGTAGTTATCAATTTCACAGTCCTTTTCATCAAAAGCTTTAAAAGCGCTAAACGGAATCTTCCTTGCGTCTGCTGTGCTGTACTCACTGTTCGGAGAAGGTGCGGCTGCTTGTTGGACTGCTGCTAGTTTTAACTGTAGTTCTGCATCTCTTATTTGTTTAGCCTCCTGTAGTTCTGCGTCTCTTATTTGTTTAGCCTCCTGTAGTTCTGCGTCTCTTATTTGTTTAGCCTCCTTCGCTAGAAGGTCCATCACTTTCAGCACCACATCCGTCGTTGGGTTCGGGCCGAACCATGCTAGCTTCTCTCTCATTAGCTTGTTGGCTGGCGATTCCTCCTCCTGAATCACTGGTGTCTCCATCTCTTGTACTGCTGGCGTTGCTGCAATCCCGTCCTCCTGGTCTATCTCCATTGATTCTGCTATGATGACCCGCTTGGTTTTGTTGCTAGCAATCCTTCCACGAACTTCCAGTAGTTCTTCCAGTGTCTGCTTGGAATCCGGGTGTAAAGGAGAGTAGAAGGGAAAATCCCTCTGCTGTCAACCAGTTGTGACGGTATCGGTATGATATCCCCGTCAAAGATTCCCTTCTTCCATAAGAACATCACCCAATATTCCACTAGGAGGAATATTCCTGAGATCGCCCATTAAGCCACACATGAGTCCAGGTTTACTGCTAGAACAAGACAGACTTTAATGTTATATCACACAGCTTATATGTAATTTCCAAAACTGTTACAATGACAAATCTCCGCCCCCCCCTCACACTGGGGCTTCCATACAGATGATTAGGCAGACACGACGGAGCCGATGCTGAAAACACATTTTCTTTAGACAATGACATCAATGACGCTGATTACTAGTTGTACTGAATACATTACTAGATAGCTCGACCCCGCATATAGAGAGATAATTACCACAATGGAGCAATCAGAATAATTAACACAAGCCACTTAAACACAGATCTCCTTCACACAACACAATAGATCAATTAACCTTTAGAAATAGTGAGGGGACATTAGCACTTCAATAACCTGTTAGCCGAGGACAGAATCACACAGGGCAAGCAGGGAGAATTAAACTGAGACATATAGGCAAATGCATCACACCAGGTGAGAGTGGCTGGCCTCTAAAGCTGAACACATGAAAGAGAGGTAAGCTGACAGACAAACATCACTGCATAACCATGACAGTTGCAGGGAAGACCTGGGTCAATGTGTAGGCCACAGGCAAGGGCCACTGAGCTTTGTGCACATAGGCAGCTGGGTGAGGGTGGGCAGAGGCGGCCCTTTAATTAGGCAAATTAGTTGGTCGCCTAAGGACTCGCACTCACAGGGACCTCGTGGCCTGCCTAACTTACCCAATCCATTACCCCAGTTTTGAGGGACAGGGGACCTTAACGCTGCTCTGCTCAGACAGCGTTAAGAGCCCTGACTCAGGAACGGGGCTGCCAGCATCCCTAACAACCAGTGAATATCGGTGACACCACCCCTTGTGACATCAATGACCCAGCATGCCCTCAGTCAATGATGTCCCAAGGGGGCGGGTTCACCAGGTGACAACTCCGGGTGGCCCCCGCCCCTTAGTTATTAAAGAGCAGGATCTGGGGGGCCGCCTTGTTAAAGTGGGCTTCTAGATTCCGATAAGCCCCCTGCCGACAGACCCTCCCTCCCAACCACCGGCCAGGGTTGTGGGGAAGAGGCTCTTGTCCTTGAATTATTTTTCCCATCATGGGCGTGAGTGGGGCCCCATGTTAAGTTTTGCCTAAGGCAGGGCCGATCCTAGGGTCACAGGCACCTGGGTGCAGAAATATTTCTGGCGCCCCCACATGGGCGTTGTCATTTTACTAACTCCTCCCCTTTACAAATGTTTCTATGGCAATGACTCAACCACAGAAATGCTCCCCCACAAAGTCTTCATTACCCCGGGATCCTTACATGATCTCTTTACAATAAACAAAATACAGGAAGAGAACTTTATTGGGACCTGTAGGGGGGCCTCTCTGATGGACACAGAGAGGGCTTCTGTTAGAGAGTCTGTTAGAAAGAGCCACAAGACATACTACAGACATGATACAGGAGACGATCAGAGACTGCAGACATGATACAGGAGACGGTCAGAAACTGCAGACATAGTACAGGAGATGGTCAGAGACTGCAGACATGATACAGGAGAAGGTCACAGACTGCAGACATGATACAGGAGACGATCAGAGACTGCAGACATGATACAGGAGACAGTCAGAAACTGCAGACATGATACAGGAGACGGTCACAGACTGCAGACATGATACAGGAGACGGTCACAGACTGCAGACATGATACAGGAGACGGTCAGAGACTGCAGACATAATACAGGAGATGGTCAGACTGCAGACATGATACAGGAGACGGTCAGAGACTGCAGACATGATACAGGAGACGGTCAGAGACTGCAGACATGATACAGGAGATGGTCAGAGACTGCAGACATGATACAGGAGACGGTCACAGACTGCCGACATGATACAGGAGACGGTCAGAGACTGCAGACATGATACAGGAGACGGTCAGAGACTGCAGACATGATACAGGAGACGGTCAGAGACTGCAGACATGATACAGGAGACGGTCACAGACTGCAGACATGATACAGGAGACGGTCACAGACTGCAGACATGATACAGGAGACGGTCAGAGACTGCAGACATGATACAGGAGACGTTCACAGACTGCAGACATGATACAGTAGATGGTCAGAGACTGCATACATGATTCAGGAGACAGTCAGAGACTGCAGACATGATACAGGAGATGGTCAGAGACTGCAGACATAGGACACAAACAAGGAGAGAAGGAGGGAGGGGAGAACTCTGGCACTTCCGCGCCCCCTCTCTGCAGGAGCCTGGGTGCAATGCACCCTGTGCACCCTGCCTAGGATCGGCCCTAGCCTAAGGCCACGCAAAGTCTAGAGCCGCCTCTGAGGGTGGGGGTGGGTAATTGTTTGTCATGTAGGCCGTAAAAGGCCCCATGCATTCTAACGGTGGCCCCGATAAGAAGCAGATAACGTGAGCAGTCTGTTGAATCTGACTTGTAGAGGTTATAAAAGGCTTAGACTTCATCCCCACAGATATTCTGAGTGCAGCACCACTGGAGTGTTCTCCGTTCAGCCTCCCCCCCCCTCCCCCTCCTTTTCCACCGATCGATATTACTTGTTGCCGGGGATTCTGAGCACATTGTTTCTACAACAGACTCCTCGGTAAGAGGACCCCCCGCGTTCCTCCGAGTTTGCCGCCTTTGTGTCAAGCTGATTCTCAAAGCAGAACACGGGGACTTTTTAAGGACAAAAAGCCGATAAAACTCTATTTTATCACTCTTCAATCCTCTGCCGCAGCCCGGAGTGAGATGAATATTCATGGAAAGTCAATGTGAGCTCTTTCCTTGTACCGTGAGCAATAATCAAACAAGAGGCAGATAAGTGTAAAAGTGCATTCAATGTCAAAAAGCAATTTATTGCAAAAAAAAATAAAAACTGCGCTCGGTCTACACTATCATTTCTCATTATTAAATGTACGTATTGGCAAACATGCCTCTGGAGATCTTATTAAAATAATGGACTCCTGTTAACAAGGAAAATGTTTTTCTAGCCATGAGCCATTAGGAGACGGAGTCGTTATCTGAAGGAGAGATAGGACGGTGTCGGAGAATTGCGTGCGTGGCGATGCGCCCGGCTGTTTGTGTGTTCCTCGAGGGGGACGCAAAATATTGCGGCTGATTCAGTGAAACGTCTCATTCTGGTGACGGTGCCGAGGACGCAACTGTGTGGGTGGGGGAGGGAAATTAACGGCACAAAACCAAATTCTGATGACTATCCTTTAGGATGAGGGTTTGATCGCTGAAAGCCGAACACCAGACAGATACGAAACCCGATAATATAAATATTAGCAATTAATAAAATATACTCGGGATTAGGGTTGCACCGATACCATTTTTTTAAGACTGAGCACAAGTACCGGTACTTTTTTAAGTACTCGCCGATACCGATTACCAATACTTTTTTTAATGTCATGTGACAGTTTGACTGATTGGCACTGACTGATGGGCACTGATAGGCGTCACTTATGGGCACTGACAGGTGGCTGGCACTGATAGTCAGGCCCGAAATTAATCCCTTTGCCGCCCCAAGGCCGGGTCCTTCAATGTCGCCCCCCCGCCAAAAAAAACCTGAAAGTCCCCCAACCCGTGCCCATCATTGCCTCCTCACCGTGCCCATCATTTCCACCTCACCATCATTACAGCCTTGTGTAGAAAAGAACCGGGACGGCCGCACTCCAAAAATAAAAATTTGTTCCTTTTAATAAAAACTGGTCACAACATGAACATATCACAGCAAAAAGTTAGAAAAAAGGGCGTTTCACACTCTCATACAGTGCTTATTCATAGCTATGAATAAGCACTGTATGAGAGTGTGAAACGCGTTAGCCCTTTTTCCTGACTTTTTGCTGTGATATGAGAGTGTTGTGACCAGTTTTTATTAAAAGGAACACATTTTTTTTTTGGAGTGCGGCCGTCCCGGTTCTTTTCTACACATTTTTGCATATTATTGCAGCGCCTGCACCCAAGTGTTTGGACTCCTCTCTGCAGTTCTTTGGGACCTCTGAGCGGTAAACTTTCTTTCTTTTATCATTACAGCCATACCATGCCCTCATTGCAGCCTCACTATCACTGCCGCCCTACTGTGCCCTTATTGCAGCCCCCCTCACCATCATTACAGCCTTACTGTGCCAAACAATGTAGCCTCACCAGTCAGTGTGTGCATTACGCACATCGGGCATCTCCTGCTCCTGCTGTGTCACGGAGCTCACTTATGAAAAGTTTGGGCGCGCTGTGATAAAAGTCCCGCCCTCCTCCAAGACCAGCTCGTGTGATAGACAGAACACTGCCTCTATCACACGAGCTGGTCTAAGAGGAGGGCGGGACTTTTATCACAGCGCGCCCAAACCTTTCATAAGTGAGCTCCGTGACACAGCAGTCTCCCGCTGTGTGTTACAACCGGCTCTGCCCCTGCACCCACTGCCACCCAGAGGACTTGTTGGGAATCCGGGCTTGCTGATAGGCGGCACTCCATCTCTCTTTCCCTCTCTCCATCTCTCTTTCCCTCTCTCTCCATCTACCTCTCGCTCTCTCTCTCTCTCCATCTCGCTCTCCATCTCCCTCTCTCTCTCCATCTCCCTCTCTCTTTCTATCTCCCTCTCTCTCCATCTCCCTCTCTCTCCATCTCCCTCTCTCTCTCTCTCACCATCTCCCTCTCTCTCCATCTCCCTCTCTCTCTCTCTCTCTCACCATCTCCCTCTCTCTCCATCTCTCTCTCCATCTCCCTCTCTCTCTCTCCATCTCCCTCTCTCTCTCTCCATCTCCCTCTCTCTCTCTCTCTCTCCCTCTATCTCTCTCTCCATCTCCCTCTCTCTCTCTCTCTCCATCTCCCCATCTCTCTCTCTCTCTCTCTCCATCTCCCTCTCTCTCCATCTCCCTCTCTCTCCATCTCCCTCTCTCTCTCTCTCCATCTCCCTCTCTCTCTCCATCTCCCTCACTCTCTCTCTCTCTCCATCTCCCTCTCTCTCTCTCCATCTCCCTCTCTCTCTCCATCTCCCTCTTCATCTCCCTCTCTCTCTCCATCTCCATCTCTCTCTCTCTCTCTCTCTCCATCTCCCTCTCTCTCCATCTCCCTCTCTCTCCATCTCCCTCTCTCTCTCTCCATCTCCCTCTCTCTCTCTCCATCTCCCTCTCTCTCTCCATCTCCCTCACTCTCTCTCTCTCTCCATCTCCCTCTTCATCTCCCTCTCTCTCTCTCCATCTCCATCTCTCTCTCTCTCCATCTCCCTCTCTCTCTCCATCTCCCTCACTCTCTCTCTCTCTCCCTCTCTCTCTCTCCATCTCCCTCTCTCTCTCTCCATCTCCCTCTCTCTCTCCATCTCCCTCTCCATCTCCCTCTCTCTCTCCATCTCCATCTCTCTCTCCATCTCTCTCTCTCTCCATTTCTTTCTCTAGCTCTCTCCAACGCTCTCTCTTTCAATCTATCTCCAAGCGCTATCTCTCTCTCTCTCTCCATTTCTCTCTCTCCATTTCTCTCTCTCCATCTCTCCCTCCCTCTCTCTCCATCTCTCTCTCTCTCTCTCTCTCTCTCTCTCTCCATCTCTTTCTCTATCTCTCTCCGATGCTCTGTCTTTCAATCTCTCTCCAAGCGCTCTCTCTCTCCATTTCTCTCTCTCTCTCTCCATCTCTCCCTCCCTCTCTCTCCATCTCTCTCTCTTTCTCTCTCTCTCTCTCTCCATCTCTCCCTCCCTCTCTCTCTATCTCTCTCTCTCTCTCTCTCTCTCTCCATCTCCATCTCTTTCTCTCTTTCTCTATCTCTCTCCAACGCTCTCTCTCTCCATCTCTCCCTCCCTCTCTCTCCATCTCTCTCTCTATCCATCTCTCCCTCCCTCTCTCTATCTATCTCTCTCTCTCTCTCTCTCTCCACATCTCTCTCTCTCTCTCTCTCTCTCTATCTCTCTCTCTCTCTCTCTCTCTCTCATTATGCAAAGAAACTGGGCTAACTTTACTGTTTTTTTTTTTCAAAACATGAAAAAAATGCGTTAGTAAAAAAATTGCTGAGCAAATACCGTGCGAGATAAAAAATTGCAATGACTGCCATTGTATTCTCTAGGGTCTCTTCTAAAGAAACATATATAGTGTTTGGGGGTTCTGTGTCAATTTTTAGCAAAAAATAAATAAAGAATGTTGATTTTTACACGTAGGAGAGAAATGTGAGAATTGGCCCGGAAGGGAAGTGGTTTAAACGGACTTTGCAGCGCGGATCGTTCTGCTGCTTTGTAACTCTTGTTTAGTAAATCTCATTGTAAGAGAAGGATACGATGTATCGGCGGCGCCGCTGTGTGTTCAGTACATTGCTATCAGCAAACACTGAGGAGGGAACTGACAGCTCCAATCATCACTTGTTTCCCTTCATTTGACGGGTGTAAACCTGTGATATCTGACTATGTAAATAATTAATGTTATCCCATGCATGGGACGATCCTTATTAGATCGGAATTCAGCGACTGGGATCCTGCGAGGAGCGGCGCGTGAATATGTAAATGTTCCGCTATTTGTCTTCCCGGATCTGCAGATGGAATGTTAACTCTTCACAGGGAAACGTCTTCTTATCACAGCAACGCAAAGGAGAATTCCAGTTCAATGAGATCCAATGAAGGATCGAACTTAAGGGCCGAGCCTCTTTCTGAGATTTGTTGTTTACAAGTCAAAAACTTTTTTTTTTTTTTTGTCCGGTTTAGTAAGGACCAGCTGAATTTCGATCCATGTGTGGCCACTGCAGATGAACAGAAGTTGGTCTACCAATTGACTTCTGCTCAAACGCGTTCTGCTGCAACACCAATGGTTGCAGTGCTGATCTGAGAATCTAGAGTTCTGCTTTAACCACTTAAGGACCGCCTCCTGCACATATACGTCGGCAGAATGGCACATACAGGTGCGTCCTCTTTAAGTGCCCAGCCGTGGGTCGCGACCCGGTCCGAAGCTCCCTGACCGTGACCGGGACCCGCCGCTGGAGTCCCACGATCGGTCCCCGGAGCTGAAGAACGGGGAGAGCTGTGTGTAAACACACCTTCCCCGTTCTTCACTGTGACGGCGTCATCGATCGTGTGTTCCCTGATATAGGGAAACACAATCAATGACATCACACCTACAGCCACACCCCCCTACAATTAGAAACACAAATGAGGTCACACTTAACCCCTTCAGCGCCCCCTTGTGGTTAACTCCCAAACTGCAATTGTCATTTTCGCAGTAATCAGTGCATTTTTAATGCATTTTTTGCTGTGAAAATGACAATGGTCCCAAAAATGTGTCAAAATTGTCCGAAGTGTCCGCCATAATGTCGCAGTCACGAGAAAAATCGCTGATCGCCGCCATTAGTAGTAAAAAAAAAAAAAAAAATTTATAAAAATGCCATAAAACTATCCCCTATTTTGTAAACGCTATAAATTTTGCGCAAACCAATCGATAAACGCTTATTTACCAAAAATAGGTAGAAGAATACGTATCGGCCTAAACTGAGGGAAAAAAATTGTTTTTTTTATATATTTTTGGGGGATATTTATTATAGAAAAAAGTAAAAAAATATTGAATTTTTTTCAAAACTGTCGCTCTATTTTTGTTGATAGCGCAAAAAATAAAAACCGCAGAGGTGATCGAATACCACCAAAAGAAAGCTCTATTTGTGGGGAAAAAAGGACGCCAATTTTGTTTGGGAGCCACGCCGCACGACCGCGCAATTGTCAGTTAAAGCGACGCAGTGCCGGAAGCTGAAATTTCACCTGGGCAGGAGGGGGGTATATGTGCCCAGTAAGCAAGTGGTTAAAGTGTCATTGACCCAAAAAAATCATTGGACCTCATGAAAAGAGGGTTGTCGGTTGTTATGTGAAGCTCCATGAATGTTGGAGTGCGAAGTCCCCCGAGATCTGCTGGCTTTGGGTTCCTGCGTTTTGCGCGTCACGCCCTCTTCTCTCCAACTCCTCGATATGCTACATTGTAGAATTCACCCGTATGTGTTCAGGGCTGAAAACAGAATGGAAATGTAATGCACCAGCTGTTGCCCACATCCCACAGAGGTACGAGGAAACGTCTGAAGGTCTATTCATGTTAATTGAAATAAGACCTTTCATGAAGGGTTGTTTTGTTTAAAATGTTCTTTCTTTGTAAAGCCAAGGAGGCGCGCCGGGGCCATTATTACCGGGGGGCACACCGTCCCTCTGCATCCTGTGGAGGAGTCAATGAGATGTACAAAAATGATGTCTTCACCAGCTAATCTTATGTTGTTCAGTAGAATTGTTTTTTATTACAACAAAATCTGATTTAACCACTTAAAGCGGGAGTTCACCCAATTCCATTTTTTTTCTCCCCTTAGATTCCTGCTCGTTTTGTCTAGGGGAATCGGCTAGTTGTTTTAAAATATGAGCAGTACTTACCCGTTTTCGAGCTGCATCTTCTTCCGTCGCTTCCGGGTATGGGTCTTCGGGAATGGGCGTTCCTTCTTGATTGACAGTCTTCCGAGAGGCTTCCGACGGTCGCATCCATCACGTCACTAGTAGCCGAAAGAAGACGAACGTCGGTGCGGCTCTATACTGCGCCTGCGCACCGACGTTCGGCTTCTTTCGGAAAATCGTGACGCGATGGATGCGACCGTCGGAAGCCTCTCGGAAGACTGTCAATCAAGAAGGAACGCCCATTCCCGCAGCCCATACCCGGAAGCGACGGAGAGGATGCATCTCGTAAACGGTAAGTACGGATCATATTTTAAAACAAATAGCCGATTCCCCTAGAGAAAACGAGCAGGAATCTAAGGGGAAAAAGTGCCCTCTAAGGGTGAACCCCCGCTTTAACCCCCGGACCATATTGCTGGTCAAAGACCAGAGCACTTTTTTTGCGATTCGGCACTGCGTCGCTTTAACTGACAATTGTGACGTGGCTCCCAAACAAAATCGGCGTCCTTTTTTCCCCACAAATAGAGCTTTCTTTTGGTGGTATTTGATCACCTCTGCGGTTTTTAGTTTTTGCGCTATAAACAAAAATAGAGCGACAATGTTGAAATAAATGAATATTTTTTACTTTTTGCTATAATAAATATTCCCCAAAAATATATAAAAAACGTTTTTTTTCCCCCTCAGTTTAGGCCGATACGCATTCTTGTACCTATTTTTCGTAAAAAAAATCGCAATAAGCGTTTATTGATTGGTTTGCGCAAAAGTTATAGGGGCAGATCCACAGAGCGAGTACGCCGGAGTATCTACTGATATCTACTGATACGCCGGCGTACTTTCAAATTTCCCGCGTCGTATCTTTAGTTTGAATCCTCAAAACAAGATACGACGGCTTCTGGGTTAGATCCGAGAGGTGTACGTCTTCGTACGCCTTCGGATCTAAGATGCAATACTTTGGCATCCGCTGGGTGGCGTTCACGTCGTTTTCCGCGTCGGGTATGCAAATTAGCTATTTCCGACGATCCACGAACGTACGAGTGGCCGGCGTATTTTTTTACGGCGTCTGCAGTCGGCTTTTTCCAGAGTATAGTTAAAGCTGGTATTTTGCGGCGTATAGTTAGATTTGCCATGTTAAGTATGGCCGTCGTTCCCGCGTTTAATTTGAATTTTTTTTTTTTTTTTTTTGCGTAAGTCGTCCGCGAATCGGAATGTACGTAAGTCACGTCTATGTTAAAAAAAATTACGTCCTTGCGACGTCCGTGCTCATTTAGCGCAAAGCACGGTGGGAAATTTAGGGACGGCGCATGCGCAGTTCATTCGGTGCGGGGACGCGCTTCATTTAAATGAAACACGCCCCCTAATCGCCGATTTGAATTCCGCGCCGTTACGCCGCTTGAGATACACTACGCCGCCGTAGCTTACGGCGCGAATTCTTTGGGGATTCGAACCAGCAAAAAGTAAGTTGCAGCGGCGTAGCGTATCTCACATACGCTGCGCCGATGTATTTGTATGTGGATCTACCCCATAGCGTTTACAAAATAGGGGGTATTTTTATGGCATTTTTATTAATATTTTTTTAAACTAGTAATGGCGGCGATCAGCGATTTTTTTTCGGTACTGCCACATTATGGCGGACTCTTCGGACACTTTTGACACATTTTTGGGACCATTGGCATTTTTATAGTGATCAGTGCTATAAAAATGCATTGGTTACTATAAAATGCCGCTGGCAGGGAACCATGGACATCTTCTTGGTAATATTCAGCACCATGGGCAACTCCCTAATAATATGTTGTATTCAGCACCATGGACATCTTCTTGGTAATATTCAGCACCATGGACAGAACCTTGGTAATATTCATCAGAATGGACATCTCCTTGGTAATATTCAGCATCATAGACAAGTTCTTGGTAATATTCAGCATTGTGGACAGCTCCTTGGTAAAAATTAGCATCATAGACAATTCCTTGGTAATTTTCAGCACCATGGAGAGAGCCTTGATAATATTCATCATAATGGACATCTCTGTGGGATATATTTAGCATCGTAGACAAGTTCTTGGTAATATTCAGCACCATGGACAGTTCATTGGTCATTTTCAGCACCATGGACATAACCTTGGTAATATTCAGCACCATAGACAGTTCCTCCTTGGTAATATTCAGCATTGTGGACGGCTCCTTGGTAAAAATTAGCATCATAGACAATTCCTTGATAATCAGCACCATGGACATCTCCTTGGTAATTTTCAGAACTATGGACAGAGCCTTGATACTATTCACCATAATGCACATCTCCTTGGTAGAAATTTGCATCATAGACAATTCATTGGTAATATTCACTAGGGATGAGCTTCGTATTCGAGTCGAACTCATGTTCGACTTGAACATCGTACGTTCGATCGTTCGTCAAATTACGAACGTTTTGGGCCATTCGCGCCAAATTCGAGTTACGCTTCACAGCCCATAATTCACTGCGGCATCGCAGTGCATTGCTGGCCGATGATTGGCCAAGCATGCACTATGACCCGCATGCTTGGCCAATCACAGCTTGCAAAAAACAGAGAGCCATAATTGGCCAAAGCCAGGGTGGCTTTGGCCAATTATGGCTCAGGGGGTTTAGTACACGCCCCACACTATAGAAGGCCGCTTGCAGGTCAGCCTTGTGTAGTGTGTTGCGGTGGTTAAGAGAGAACAGAGAGAGTGTCATTCTTTGCAGGTAGATAGAGCAGGCAGGCAAGTCAGTTAAAGTTACAGTGTGTAGAGGATATATATACATCCCAGGTGTTGTACATATATTTATACACTGTATAGTTTAGCTAGATCCGCTCTTCCTAATTTACTGGCAGGCAGGTGATTGTGCTAGCTGCAGTATTCTCACGTTGTGTATTGCACGTGTCCTCTGCAGTTTGCACCTAAAGCTGTGTGGTGTGTGTACTGCACGTGTCCTCTGCAGTTTGCACCTAAAGCTACTTGGTGTGTACTGCCCATGTCCTCTGCAGTTTGCACCTAAAGCTACTTGGTGTGTACTGCCCATGTCCTCTGCAGATTGCACCTAAAGCTACGTAGTGTGTACTGCACGTGTCCTCTGCAGATTGCACCTAAAGCTACGTGGTGTGTACTGCCCATGTCCTCTGCAGATTGCACCTAAAGCTATGTGGTGTGTACTGCCCGTGTCCTCTGCAGTGTGCACCTAAAGCTACGTGGTGTGTGTACTGTCTGTGTCTGTGCTATTTTTCTCAATGATTTTCATCCATATTGCAGGGACCAGACATTACATTAAAGCCGCAATCAGTTTTAAATTACTTTTTTCTTATAGTAATCTCATTTTGTGCAGGGACAGTTCTAAACATGTGCCACCTCACAGGCATACTAGACACCCAGCAGGTACAATATTTAAAGGAATTTTTATTTTATTTATTTAAGCATCATTAAAATCGCTGCTCCAGAAAAAAAAAACAGTTTTCCATTGATACATGTTCCCTGGGCAAGACCCGGGTTCTAAAATACGTTTTACGACAATAACTTGCATATTAGGCTTTAAAATGAGCACTTTTGAATTCGAACGTTCGAGTCCCATAGACGTCAATGGGGTTCTAAATGTTCACGCGAACGGTTCGGTCCGTTCGAAGGTTCTGGTGCGAACCGAACGGGGGGGTGTTCGGCTCATCCCTAATATTTACCATAATGGACATCTCCTTGGTAGAAATTTGCATCATAGACAATTCCTTGGTAATATTCAGCACCATGGACATCTCCTTGGTAATATTCAGCACCAAGGACAGAACTTTGGTAATATTCAGCACCATGGACAGAACCTTGTTAATATTCAGCACCATGGACAGAACCTTGGTAATATTTAGCACCATGGGCAACTCCCTAATAATATGTTGTATTCAGCGCCATGGACATCTTCTTGGTAATATTCAGCACCATGAACAGAGCCTTTGTAATATTCAACATAATGGACAGTTCCTTGGCATTATTCACCATAATGGACAGTTCCTTGGCATTATTCAGCATTTTGGACAGCTCCTTGGTAAAAAATTTGCATCATAGACAATTCCTTGGTAATATTCAGCACCATGGACAACTTCTTAATGATATTCAACACTTTGGACAGTGCCCGGGTAATATTCAGCACCATGAAGAGAGCCTTGGTAATATTCGGCACCTGGGCAGCACCTCAGTGATAATTACCCACCGGAGAGTGGCACAGTAATACTCAGCACCTGGATGGCGCCTCAGTCATATTCAGCATCCTGGACAGAGGCTTGGTAATATTTAGCCCCCTGGGACAGTTCCTTGTAAAAGAATTTCCAGCGAATACACGTTTCCGCTTACTAACAAGACATTTATATTCAATACAGTTCGAAGATGTTCCTTTTGACCTTTCCTCTAATTATATTCCCTCTCCTATATAATGTAATTCAGGGTTATGCTCTGTATTCCCTGACAAGTCAAATTCAACATGCGTTTTCCTTCACCTAAGGAATCTTTTCACCTCTGTTACCTTGTTGCTTCTTAATAGAATTACACGCTGTTCAGGCACTTCCTCCCGTGGCGTATTTACAGAAAACCCCACTATGTATTAGACATGTGCACACTGAAATATTTTGTGTCGGAATTTAGTTTTCGTCCGTAAAATTTATTTAGTTACTCCAGAAATTAGTTTTTATTAATTTTGTTTCATTAAAAAATGCATTCGTCCGAAAATCCGAATTAATTAAGGTTGAAACTGTCATTGAAGGCTTTAGCAATTTTTTTTTATTTTTTTTATTTTAAAATAAATAAATAAATTCTTATACAATGTAGTTGATAGTATTTCAATATATTCTGCACCTTAAAAATCCCAATTCTTCCTCTTACATCTAATTAATTAAGGGATGTGGTGTTAATATTAAGTTGGTTTTCCCGTGATCATAAAGCTCTTTTATCTTCACTAAAGCTCATGATGAAGAACCCCCATTAGTGTCAACAGCCCATCCACACCTGAGTGCTGTCAGGTCTGCCAGGAAATTGCAACCATCCCTCCGCTTTGGTATGGTATAAATCTTTGCGCCACAGCTGGAATAACTCTATGGTATGAACCAATGAAAAATATAATCTAAATTGATGAATAAATAAATAAGTAAAAATATATATAGCAGCTCCCCAAATTCAGTGACCTGAATGATATTTGAATGATATGTGAAAAGAAAAAGCTTCCTGATGACGTAATCCATAACGAAACGTACGTTGAGGCGCACACTGGTCACGCTTACGCACGCTACTTCCAGGTCGGTGAGTGTTGGAGGTGGACCGCATGCCAGCACGCCAGCACACGTGAAGACAGAGACCTGCTCTCTCTTACTGACATAACGCTCAGCAGCCTCAGTGCCGGGACTTGGGCACTGGACAGAGTAAGGAGCCATTCGGCTGTCCTTTTGTTTTTATTTATTTTAAATAAAGCAGTGTTATACTATTGTGGTATTTCTCTTCTATATTTGGTGGGATTTGACATCTGTTGTTTGGAGTATTATCGTTGATTGGATTCCTGCTGTCTGCAATGATGATTTTTTACCTTGGGTAATACATGCCTATTTGCCCTCTTTTTAATTAAAGGGTCCAATATTGTTGGTAAGAAGCCAATTTACTTATTCACGTTGGGTGAATGTTTTATGTCTAGTGAAGGCTTCACTTTCCATTCAAGATATCTACTTTCATCACGCAACCAATATATACAACATTTAAGGACTTTTTTTTATCACAATAGATTTCTTTTGCACAATAATAGATATTATATGTATATATATTTATCTCACATGGACTATATTTTTTAATTTATGATACAACTGTATATATTTTTACTATTGATATATATTATATGCACTGTTTATTTATTTATTAATTTGAGCGCCCCCTTCCATCCCTCCGCTTTCCTGACCGGTAGTCTTGTTATCCCAGTATCAGGTGGAGGTACGGTTGAGATCCTGCAGCCAGGAAATAAGGGTCTGCAATGGATGGTGCAGACAGCAACAACTCGTGGTTAGTAGAGGCAAAGGCTGGAACCCAGGAGGAGAACGGATAATCCAAGTAAAGCAGTCAAGAACGAGCCAGGCGTGGTTGGCAACAAGATAATCAAAGTCCAAGGGAAAATCCAGGTGTCAAAGTCAAGAACGAGCCAGATGGGGTCAGCAACCAGATAAGCAAGGTCCAAGGGAAAATCCAGGTGTCAAAGTCAAGAACGAGCCAGGCGGAGTCGGCAACAAGATAGTCAAAGTCCAAGGGAAAATCCAGGTCTCAAAGTCAAGAACGAGCCAGACGGGGTCGGCAACAAGATAATCAAAGTCCAAGGGAAAATCAAGGTCTCAAAGTCAAGAACGAGCCAGGCAGGGTCGGCAACAAGATAGTCAAAGTCCAAGGGAAAATCCAGGTCTCAAAGTCAAGAACGAGCCAGGCGGGGTCGGCAACAAGATAATCAAAGTCCAAGGGAAAATCCAGGTGTCAAAGTCAAGAACGAGCTAGGCGGGGTCGGCAACAAGATAATCAAAGTCCAAGGGAAAATCCAGGTGTCAAAGTCAAGAACGAGCTAGGCGGGGTCGGCAACAAGATAATCAAAGTCCAAGGGAAAATCAAGGTTTTAAAGTCAAGAACGAGCCAGGCGGGGTCGGCAACAAGATATTCAAAGTCCAAGGGAAAATCCAGGTGTCAAAGTCAAGAACGAGCTAGGCGGGGTCGGCAACAAGATAATCAAAGACCAGGGGAAAATCCAGGTGTCAAAGTCAAGAACTAGCCAGGCGGGGTCGGCAACCAGGTAAGCAAGGTCCAAGGGAAAATCCAGGTGTCAAAGTCAAGAACGAGCCAGGTGGGGTCGGCAACAAGATAATCAAAGTCCAGGGGAAAATCCAGGTGTCAAAGTCAAGAACTAGCCAGGCGGGGTCGGCAACCAGATAAGCAAGGTCCAAGGGAAAATCCAGGTGTCAAAGTCAAGAACGAGCTAGGCGGGGTCGGCAACAAGATAATCAAAGTCCAAGGGAAAATCCAGGTGTCAAAGTCAAGAACGAGACAGGCAGGGTCAGCAACAAGATGGTCAAAGTCCAAGGAAAAATCCAGGTGTAAAAGTCAAGAATGAGCCAGGCGGGGTCGGCAACAAAATATTCAAAGTCCAGGGAAAATCCAGGTGTCAAAGTCAAGAATGAGCCAAGTCTGCAACCAAAACTAAGAGCATCCACAAACAGCATCAACAGGAACTTATACGAGGGCACGGACAGGAAGGGGAAGTGGAGATTTATAGGGTCGCTGATCAGATAACTACAAACAGCTGGTCCCAGGGTGGAGCCAACATCAAACACATAATAGGAAAACAGTCTGTCAACCCCAGGTCCCAGGATCAAATCCCGGACACGGCGTGACAGGTGCTTCATCATTTGAAAAAGTACAAAAGTTTTTATTTTTTTGGGGTAGAATTGTACGATTTTTGGTCCCTTAAGGCTCATTCAGAGGGGTGATCAGTCACTTCCTCTGTACAGAGACCCGCTGGCAGCTTTAATTCACTGTTGGCACTTTGAAATGCATAAGTTGGTTTTATGTTGCAGTTCTGGCACTTGGGCTCAAAAAGGTTCGCCATCACCGTAAAAAGGCATCACTGATGTATATCGCGTTATGTGATCCCTTCAGCATACATTTCGTCATATTATGTCGGTGCCGCCATGACTTATGAAGCGTATCATTCCTAAATAACTACCTTCGATGCCTTAAACACTGAATGCAACTTCTCTACTTGTGTTTTATTTTCTTTCACCGTATGCATTCATTTCTTTTCCACATAACGTGTACCGAACCTTGAATTGTATCCAATGAACCTTTCAGTGCCTCATGATATCGTACTGATCTATTGAACTAAAATTCTTTCAGTGTATTTGCACCCTAGAAATTAAGGTATCTGATTGGCTCCCTTTTCAACAATTAAATACACCAGGACAGGAAGTACATTACTGGGTAAGGGAAGGAAAACTGCAACGTGTTACATTGTTATTAATGGTTTAGATACAGAAATCCCGCTCTACTAAATAGACTGCCATTCTGTGGTAATGTCTTTATGGTAATTCAGGAATTAGAGTTCATATTCAGGAGTTAGTCTATTCGCCCGCTTTATGGGGTTTTTCTAGTATAAGACAACATTTGTTTCTCCATGGATTATGGGTAATGGTTCCGTGTTTTTGATTTAATATTTGATTTGATTTTTTGTTTTTGTCTCTCATGTACTTTTGTATTTATTTATTTTTTGGTAGACAAAAAGATGGACTTTATCTTTAGTTATTTGATTTACATGTTTGTATATTATTATTCAACAAATTCTTATTATTTTTATAAAGTCCAATAGTGAAGCGCTTCAGTGAATAAAATTAATAATAATATAAAATGATATAGATCATGGAAAGAGCAGCGGTATGGCAGTATCAGCCTCACTTGGAATCTAACAACATCTTCGATGACCTCCAGTCAGGATACCGACCTGGCAGAGGCCCTGAAACGGCCTTGGATGATCTCCTCTGGTCTTTGGATAGGAATGACACCTCGGTCTTAGTACTTCTGGATCTGTCTGCAGCTTTCGATACCATCGATCACACCAGAATGTTGGAAGACTAGGGACTGTGGCTGGCACTGATGGTACTGCTTTGGCATTGATCGCCTCTTTTCTGCAGGAGAGAGTTCAGCGGGACTGTTTGGGACTGTATTACTCTGTTTATAGTTCTCTCTCTTGTGGGGTCCCCCAGGGTTCGGCATTATCGCCCAGCCTGTTTAATATCTACATGAGTCCATTGTTGTACATCATACGTCGCCATAACCTTCTCTTCCGCGTCTACGCAGACGATGCCCAGATATACTTCCGCCTTCCCAGGACCAACGAGAGGCAAGTGGATCTTGCCTCTTGTTTGGAGGAGATTAGAACCTGGATGGGAGCCAATTACCTCAAGATTAATGGCTCCAAAACTGAAACTAGGATCTTCAGTAACCATGATTGCCCTAGTAAGATGCCCGACTGGCCTGACTCTTTTAAACCAAGTCCGGCACCAGTCTCTAAGGTCAGGGACCTGGGGGTTATCCTTGATTCTAAGTTGGCATTGCGTAGCCAGGTGAATCAAGTGGTAAGTGTATGCCACTTCCACTTAAGACTCCTGAGATCTATGTTTCGCTTTATCGAGGACTCTGATAAAATCTCTATGGTCAATGCAATGGTTGGTACTTGATTACTGCAATGCCCTGTACATGGGTGTGTCTAAAAACATCTTGCACAAGCTTCAGCTTGTTCAGAATGCCGCTGCTAGGCTACTCACGGGCGTGGGCTGGTAAGACCACATCACTCCATCCCTACAGGCCTTGCACTGGCTGCCCGTGGCACAACCAGCTCAGTTCAAGACGGGGTGTCTTGTGCATATGGCCATCCATGGATTTGGACCGGGCTATCTCAGAGAAAAATTCAACAGACATGTGCCTACCAGATCGCTGCGGTCTGAGAATTTGGCTTTGTTGAACATCCCCAAATTTGCCAAAAACAAATGCGGTGGGAGAACCTTGAAAGTTCAAGAAGCTCAGTTCTGGAACTCCTTATCCTTTCACATAAGAATTGAGAATGATCTCCTAAAGTTTAAGAGATTGTTAAAAACATGGCTATATATCCAGGCTTTCGGGGTGACTTAAATATTAAACATTCTAATAGCTCTAAATTTTATATTTTTAACTTTGTATGTTTTATATATCTTCTTGTTCGCTGATTGTTATTGTTATATTGTTACTTGTTTGATCAATGTAGTTTTTGCCCCTTTTCTGTTCTGTTTTTATCCCGCCAGCGCATCGAGGCACGTGTGCAAGACTGCGCTGTTGTTTTACAAGCATTTTAATAAATAAATATTAATAAAAATAGTCCAAATGAGTAAGTATGATCATCAATGAAGTAGAAATAAAAGGACCTCCACCAAGGCTTCAGTGTGCAGACAAGGAAACACACCACCTGTGCAATCAATCTGCTTACCAGAAAGACATCAATATGGGCATGGAAATAAAATAATGCATAAGGTCAATGGCAGTCCCCCTCTCTAACTCGATGGATAGAGGAAAAGGGTGTCCACAAAAAAGCATCAATGGTAAGGAACGTCCAGAACTCACAAGGACCCAAAGGTGTATATTGCAATCCTCAACAGGAGTATGACCAAAAATGCACAGAGGAAAGCAACAATAGTGAAGCCCGTAGGTAAAACAACACGCAGTTTATTGTGTGGTACTTACAGGAACAAACAGGCAGCAAAACATAAAGGAACTCCGCGGCTCATAGCGTACTTGTATCGGCCAGCCTGACATGTTTCATCCTATGTGGATATCATCAAAGACATCCAGGCCCGTGATAGGCCCGCATGACAACAAACAACAGCTGTGCCCAATTGCTGACATCAGACAACCCCGATCGCACATGCCCAGTGATTTTTTGTTTTTGCCTATCATGTACTTTTGTATTTTTCTTGTTTACATTTTATCAATTTTTTTGGTAGACTATACAAAAAAAGGACTTAGTTATTTAATTGATTTACATTTTTGTATAGTAAAACATTGTTTTGAGAGTAACTTGATTTGAGAGCGTTTTGCAAGACAAGCTAAATATTTGAATACATTTTGTCTCGATATACAAGCGATGTCTCGATATACAAGTAGCGCCGCGTCACAACTGGGTCTAAAAGAGAAGAGAGGCGCCTCTAATGCTGCGTACACACGATCGGAATTTCCGATTCAAAAAGTCAGACGGAATTTTTTCATTGTATACTCCAACCGTGTGGGGGCCCCGTCTGACTTTTATTTCCGTCGGAGTTTAGAAATCGAGCATGTTTTATTTCTTTCCCGATGGAAAAAAATCCTATAGGAAATTACGATCGTCTGTGTGGAACTCCGACGGAGAAAAAAAAAACACGCATGCTCAGAATCAAGTCGACGCATGCTCGGAAGCATTGAACTTCATTTTTCCTCGGCTCGTCGTAGTGTTTTACGTCACCGCGTTTCGGACAGTCGGACCTTGGTCTGGCAGTGTGTATGCAAGACAAGCTTGAACGAGATTCTGATGGAAAATTCCATCGGGTTTTAATCCCATCGGAAATTACGATCGTGTGTATAGGGCATTAGTTTAGCAATATGGTTACATTTAATGAAGGGACAACAATTAGCAACTTATTGCTACACTTAGAGGCGCCTCTCTTCTCTTTTATACTGTCATGGATATGCAATAGTCTGGCAGCTTACCTGTTTCCATCTGTCCATTAAGAGGCCTGTCTCTGTTCTGGTTCCCTTCTTATGTCCTCTCCTTCCTGTATGGCCCCACCCAGGCCATCCCAGGAAGTCTATATTAACTGTTGCACTACAGGCCTGCAGTGCTGTTCAACAGTGTTGTTTGCTTAAATTCCTGTCTGCAGTGTGCTACGATTATCTTCCTGTGTACCGTTTTTGGCTCGTCCCTGACTCTGTTTGCCTGTGCCCTTGAACTTTTGCCTGTCCCTCGGTTACTCTGTCTGCCTGTTTCCCTGACCTCGGCTTACCCATCACTACCGTTTGTCCTGCCTGCTGCTTCCTCTCTCTCTGCGGAGCATGACCTAGGGACTCCCAGGGGTCGCGACCTGGATCCAGCTGCGGCGAAGGCCATCCTCACCACTAGAGGCTCTGGTGAACACAAAGCTGGGTCTTAGACTCCGCACCCTGGGCGATCTTGGGTTAACGCTTCCTCTCTGATAGCAGCAGTCGGCTATAGGGTTCACTACCCTGAGGTGCATCCCAGACCCCAATGGGGTGCACTTGTCACCTGGCCACAGGTGACCTGACATATACTCTGGAGCTCCTGCTGGATTTTGCTCCTAATCCACTTGCGGAGGCTTCCATTTGTAGATGGACATTTTATGGTCACACAACCAATCACATCGCTATAATCTTTTTCCATGGACTCTAAACTGAAGGACTTCTGAATAAATGGCTGTGGAACGAATCATTTGCGTTTCCATTATTCCTTATGGGGAAACTTGCTTTGACATAAGAGTGCTTTGGATTACAAGCATGTTTCTGAAACAAATTATGCTCGCAATCCAAGGTTTTACTGTACTTCCTCCCCCCTCCCAGGCGAATAATAACCATTGAACACATGTGGGGTCCTGGGAGTTGGCCCCAGGTACATTTATCAGCAGCCCGGACTCTGGGCCTTGAAGTGGTTGAGGTGAAGCCCAGCTAATCATCTCATCACTTGTAGAGACTGAAAGGAAATGTGGAGAACACATAACCGCGGAAACAAACAACAGATGGCCGGGATTTCATCTCTCCGTAATATCTGGCAAATGTGATGGGGATTTATGTCTTCACCCACGAGCCGAGCCAAAGAGTCTCTGGACAAGCAGAGAATGGAGAGCCGTTATTTGCCGTCTTAGAGAACACAATCGGAGCAGATGGTATTGGTACATAATATCCATAGAACAAGCAGCTGTTTCCTTTCCAGATCAAACCCTACTGAAGTTTTTAGTCATCAATGCCATAACATATTATATCCACCAGCGCTCGGGCCAACGGGCTCCGGACTTTTTCGTTTTTTACCTTCTCACCGTTATCAGTGCAAAGTAAGCATCTTTTTTTTTTTTAAATCTTTTTATTTTGCTCTTAGCAAACACATAAACAAAAACAAAACAGACGTACAACAATACAGCCAACGCCTGGCTAACATCAGGGGCGGAACCCACGCAGGGGTCGCAAGTCAGCATAACGGAACCGAGAGATGTTAGATTATTTGCGACTATCTTAACCACTTGCCGCCCGCCCTATAACAAAATGACGGCGGCAAAGTGGTTTCAATATCCTGAGTGGACGTCATATGATGTACTCAGGATATTGAGCCGCTGCGCGCCGGCCATCGTTGTTGCAGGGTGTCAGTCTGACACCCCGCAGCACCGATCTAGGTAAACGGTCTCTGACAGAGACTCTTTACCACGTGATCAGCCCTGTCCAATCACGGCTGATCATGATGTAAACAAGAAGAGCCGGTTATCAGCTTTTCCTCACTCGCGACTGTCAGACGCAAGTAGAGGAGAGCCGATCGGCTGCTCCTCTGATGGGGGGGTTTGTGCTGATCTATTATCAGCACAGCCCCCCCCAAGGATGCCCACACTAGACCACCTGGGATGCCACTAGACCACCAGGGATGCCACCAGACCACCAGGGATGCCCTCCACCAGGTATGCCACCCTAGACCACCAGGGATGCCAATCAGTGCCCACAATGGATGTCAATTAGTGCCCACAATGGGCATCACTGATTGGCAGGCATTGTTGTTTAGCACTGATTGGTATCCATAAGTACAATATAATACAGTACATCCATGCCCATCTGTGCCACCTATCAGTGCCCATCCATGCCACCTATCAGTGCCCATCCGTGCCACCTATCAGTGCCCCTCCGTGCCACCTATCAGTGCCCATCCATGCCGCCTATCAGTGCCCATCTGTGTCGCCTATCCATGCTCATCTGTGCCACCTATCTGTGCCCATCCGTGCCGCCTATCTGTGCCCATCCGTGCCACCTATCAGTGCCCATCCGTGCCGCCTATCAGTGCCCCATCGGTGCTGCATATTAGTGCCCATCAGTGCCCATCAATTCCTCCTCATCAGTGCCACCTCATCGGTTTCCCCTTCAGTGCCGCCTTATCAGTGCCCGTCAGTGCAGCCCCATCAGTGCCCATCAGTGAAGGAGAAAACGCTCTTATTTACAAAGTTTTGTAACAGAAACAAAAAAAAAAAGCATTTGTTTTTCTAAATTTTCGGTCTTTTTTTAAAAAAAATGCAGAAAATACAAATCCCAGAGGTGATCAAATACCACCAAAAGAAAGCTCTATTTGTGGGAACAAAATGTTACAAATTTAGTTTGGGTACAGTGTGGCATGGGAAAATATGAATCTCGCGCCGGCGCAACGTTGGGAGCATTTGCTTTGTGAATCCCAAGCTTGCCTCTCTGCGTTGCGTCGGCGTAGCGTAAAAGAGATACGCTACGGCGGCATTTATATATGCGCCGATGTATGTGAATCCGGGCCATCCCCTTGGGGAAATCCCGGCTGATGTAGGGATCACGATACAGAGGGTCTCTACTAGTTTTGCGATGTACGTCGCTTCGTCGGGAGAAGTTCTGAAAGTTAATACACAACACAAGCAAGGTATAAATAGGTTGAAACACACAAAAAAGTTCATGTAGGTCAACCTACCAACAAAAACACATATATACCTTGATGGACATTGGGGGATAAGAACTGTGGAGCTTACCTAGGAGCGGGTATCCCGTCAGCTCAGACGCCACAGCCACTGAGGAGAATGTCTTCCGCGGCGGCCAAGGGGGTGGATGTGGAAATGGACCTGTCAACTAAATATTTAGGCAACTATAAATATAGGCCCGGATTCACAGAGAGCGGGCGCACATTACGCCGCCGTAACGCAAACAATATACGCTACGCCAACGCAGCGCAGAGAGGCAAGCATGGAATTCACCAAGCCAGTGCTCCCTACGCTGCCCTGGGTTTCGAAGGCGTACGCTGGCGTAGGTGGAAGTGGGCGTGAGCCATGCAAATGAGGCGTGACCCCATGCAAATGATGGGCCGAGCGCCAGACAGATACGTATCACGAACTGCGCATGCGACGAGACGTGGACGCATCCCCCTGCGCATGCTCACAACCACGTCGGAACAAATGCCAAAACTACGCCGCATCACTGCGAACGGCGTGAACGTAACCTACGCCCAGCCAGACACACGTCCAACGTAAAATACACCGGCTTGTGTTCCCTGGTGCAGACCTTTGTATGTCTGCTGCTGGGTTACACCTCCTTTATGGGGAATAACTTTACGCCGGACGTACAACTTACGCGCACTGCGTCGGGCGCACGTATGTTCGTGAATCGCCGTATTTCACTCATTTGCATATTTGAATGGCTAATCAATGGGAGCGCCACCATGCGTCTAGCCTAAATGTGCGCCCACCCTACGCCGGCGTAGGCAAGTTACGTCGGCGGAATGAAGCCTGTTTTTAGGCGCATCTTAGTTTGTGGGTCCGGCGCACAGATACGACGGCGCACATTTGCACTTACGTCGGCGTATCTTGTTATACGTCGGCGTAAGTGCTTTGTGAATCCGGGCCATAGGCTATATTAAGGGTGAGAACAACGGAGAGTGCAGTTGTGAATGCGTGACAGGGGTGTAAAAGGTGGAGTGTGGGTGTGACTGA
Source organism: Rana temporaria (assembly GCF_905171775.1). Classification (NCBI taxonomy): domain Eukaryota; kingdom Metazoa; phylum Chordata; class Amphibia; order Anura; family Ranidae; genus Rana; species Rana temporaria. Next base: position 478,150,361 of record NC_053492.1, on the reverse strand, counting down.
TGTGGTGATAAGGGAAGGGGCAGGAAAGAGGGGGGGAAGAGGGGGGGGAAGGAAAGAGGGAGGAGTTGGTTTTATACAAAGGGGCATCACCATGCTGGAACAGAACAAGGTCTTCACCAAAACTGTCGGACGCATGCCATTGAGCTGAATGTCTTTGTGTGGTGAAGCACCAATTGTATCCTTCACTGGAAATACCTTATGATGATCATTTGGAAAGGTGTCCACCTACTTTTGATCACATAGTAGGTGTGCGGGGGGGGGGGGGGGGCAAGCGTCAATACAACTTTTAATCATATAGCATAATTTAAATCTATTGGGGAGATGGAAATCATTGGCCATTTTTTAGGTCACCTTTGAGTTTGTTTGCTCGAGTTGATCGAAGGGTCTTTTTTAACAAAGGAGCCAAATGTTAAGTGGCCCCAAGCCACCAGAAGAGGAGCTCAATAAAACAATCATTAGCGATGGACCCCGTGAGATTATTTTCCAATAACAAACAATCATATCCATGGTTTCTGGTGACCTAGAAAGACAAGGAACCCTTCATTTCACAAAGTGCTGAGAGAATCATTTCCTCTTACCGGATGATCATGTTCTGGTTCACATTTAACCATAAAAATAAGACAGAAACACATAGGCCCGGATTCACAAAGCACTTACGCCGACGTATCTCGAGATACGCCGCGTAAGTCTAACTATGCGCTGTCGTATCTGTGCGCCGTGCCCACAAAACTAGATACGCCTGAAAATAGGCTTCATACGACCAACGTAACTTGCCTACGCCGTCGTATCGTGGGCGCATTTGCCGCTCCCAAAGATTTTCTATGCACATATGCAAATGAGGGAGATACGCCGATTCACAAACGTAGTTGCGCCCGGCGCATCATATACGCAGTTTGCGAAAGTCGTACGTCCGGCGTAAAGTTATTCCCCATATATGAGGCGCAACTCGTGCAAAGGTATGGACCAGGAAACACAAGCCGTCGTATTTTACGTCGTTTACGTAGTTCGTGAATAGGGCTAGGCGTAGGTTATGTTCACGTCGTAGGCAGTGATTCGATGTATCTTAGGCAGTTGTTTCGACGTGATTCTGAGCATGCGCACTGGGATGCGTCCACAGGACGGCGCAGGCGCCGTACGTTAGTCGTATCTTTATGACGCTCAATCCATCATTTACATGGGGTCACGCCTCCTTTGCATGGCTCACGCCCACTTCCACTTACGACGAGTTACGACTAAGAAACCCAGCGTAGATTTGGAGGCAAGTGCTTTGTGAATCCAGTGCTTGCCTCTGTGCGCTGCGTCGGCGTAGCGTATATTAGATACGCTACGGCGGCATAAATATGCGCCGATGTATGTGAATCCGGCCATTGTTTTTCTTTTATTCTGGAAACTTTGGAAACCATCTAACAGAGTATAATTTATAGACCTTTAAACTTCATCCTGTACGATTCCCTTCCCAAACTTGTTATGGATTTATTTTGCCGAACATGCTGGAGGCTCTCAGTAGACTCCTATGTTGCCCCAGTTCCAATCTCATCATGTTCTATAAGCCCGGCAGCAATCACTGGTACTTATGTTTTGCTCCTAACCATGTCCGACGGGTCATTACAATTTTTACTGCATGTTGCTTACCTGTTACTGTGCTGCAATTTTTTTTTTACTTCCCAAGCTGCTTTCTGAACCATTCATAGTTTGCAGCCGGACGTGTTTATCTCACCAAATCCACATTTGGCTTACAGCCAGGGCCCCCGGGGCTACAGGCCGCAATTACTGCTATTACTTACCTTGGCTGTCACACAATAATTGCAAAAAAAAATATTTTTGGACTGTACAATAGTTGGATAATTTTTACAGACAGAATACCGTAGATCTGTCACAAAACTGAGCAATCCATCCGCAGCCTCCAGCCCCCAACAGTGTCTATCTGCAGCCTTGCCCCCAACAGTGTCCATCTGCAGCCTTGCCCCCAACAGTGCCCATCTGCAGCCTTGCCCCCAACAGTGTCTATCTGCAGCCTTGTCCCCAACAGTGCCCATCTGCAGCCTTGCCCCCAACAGTGTCCATCTGCAGCCTTGCCCCCAACAGTGTCCACCTGCAGCCTTTTCCCCCAACAGTGTCCATCTGCAGCCTTGTCCCCAACAGTGTCCACCTGCAGCCTTGCCCCCAACAGTGTCCACCTGCAGCCTTTTCCCCCAACAGTGTCCATCTGCAGCCTTGTCCCCAACAGTGTCCACCTGCAGCCTTTTCCCCCAACAGTGTCCATCTGCAGCCTTGCCCCCAACAGAGTCCATCTGCAGCCTTGCCCCCAGCAGTGTCCAGCTGCAGCCTTGCCCACAACAGTGTCCATCTGCAGCCTTTTCCCCCAACAGTGTCCAGCTTCAGCCTTGACCCCAACAGTGTCCAGCTTCAGCCTTGACCCCAACAGTGTCCAGCTTCAGCCTTGACCCCAACAGTGTCCAGCTTCAGCCTTGACCCCAACAGTGTCCAGCTTCAGCCTTTTCCCTCAACAGTGTCCATCTGCAGCCTTGCCCCCAACAGTGTCCATCTGCAGCCTTGCCCCCAACAGTGTCCATCTGCAGCCTTGCCCCCAAAAGTGTCCAGCTTCAGCCTTGCCCCCAAAAGTGTCCAGCTTCAGCCTTGCCCCCAACAGTGTCCACCTGCAACCTTGCCCCCAATAGTGTCCACCTGCAGCCTTGCCCGCACATCTAGATAGACAGAGCTGGATGTCCTGTGTACTTGGCTCCTCTCAGCTTATCTCGCAGTTCCGACCAGTCCCATCCCTTGGCCCGGCTTTCATGATGGACATAACACCGGTCCAATGGCGGGAGGCGGGACTGGGTGGATATGCAAGGCAAGCCAAATACACAGGACATCCGGCTCTGTCTATCTCGGCGGCGCTTGTTCCCTCCTTCCCCACCGAGGCAGCCATTTGGCGTATTAAATCGCACCCCCAATTTTCCCCTGATTTTAAGGGGAAAAAAGTGTGTGTTATACGTCGATAAATACGGCAATCATCACTGCTTCATAACTGGGAGTGCGGTCAACCTTTTTTGAACCCTTACCCGTCTGGTCTTCCTGTCTCAAAAGCTTCCACTAAAGCAGTTAATGAACCCATTTAGTTACCGTTGCATTTCATGTAAATTGATTGCAGACAAAGTACTCCATTACGTTTCAAGATTTTAAACTGTTCACAATTTTTTCTTTGAAAGGTTTCCAAAAAAGAAAATCTGTGGCATAAATTGGGCCCTTGTTAGCTGGCTGTTATCCGGCATTGAGCGCTCTGTTCATATTTAGCAGCACCTGAGGGAACGGAGAGCCTGGGGGGGAGACGGGGGGATTATTTAGATCTTGAATTCTTGATAAGGTACAAGAGGAATCCGGCAGATGAAATGTTCAGAACACCTAAACACAGGGACATGAAAGGGTGTTTGCTCTCTCACAGAATCTCTCCGTAGGTCCTACTGCAGACATTTTAAAGGGAACCTGTCAGGAGAGGAAACTAATTGTGAGGGGGGGGGGGGTTTGGAGGATGTTTGGTACCCAAAGTGGAGTAAATGCATACGGAGACCAAGGAATTCCGAACAATATATTAACTCAAAGCTCCAACAAGGTGGCAACAAGGCCTGAATATCAGGGCCAAACCCAGTACGGAAGTACCTAAAAGAAAGACTCATAGTGCACATAGTCTCAATGCTGTAGAAGACATGCTAGCAGGTTTGCGATACCCGGCAGCATTAGATGGAGGAGGTGACTGGTAGGCGATGTGCCAACAAAGGCACCCAAGAGGTCTAAGCAAGGTGGCCCAAGGAAGCAGCTCAGGCGTAAGGTCCCTACACTGAATCTCCTCTACCAGAACCTTTCCCTATGCTAGACACTCTGTCTCTCACCAGTGGGTCCCTGTGCCTGTCCGAGCCACTTTGCAAATGAGCGCCAACTAGATTTTCCACCTCATCCCTTTGAACCTTAACACATGTTAATTACAGGCTGCAATTGATGAGCGCTGGTGAGGCTAAATGTGATGGGCTCTGGTGAGGCTGCATTTGCTGGGCGCTGGTGAGGCTGCATTTGATGGGCTCTGGTGAGGCTGCATTTGCTGGGCGCTGGTGAGGCTGCATTTGATGGGAGCTGGTGAGGCTGCATTTGATGGGAGCTGGTGAGGCTGCATTTGATGGGCGCTGGTGAGGCTGCAGAGATGGAAGCTGGTGAGGCTGCATTGATTGGCACTGGTGAGGCTGCATTTGATAGATGCTGGTGAGGCTGCATTTGATGGGCACTGGTGAAGCTGCATTGATGGGCACTGGCAGGCTGCATTTAATGGGCGCTGGTGAGGCTACATTTGATGGGCACTGGTTAGGCTATATTTGATGGGCGCTGGTGAGGCTGCATAGATGGGCACTGGTGAGGCTACATTTGATGGACGCTGGTGAGGCTGCATTTGATGGGCACTGGTGAGGCTGCATTTGATGGGCGCTGGTGAGGCTACATTTGATGGGCGCTGGTGAGGCTGCAATTGATGAGCGCTGGTGAGGCTAAATGTGATGGGCTCTGGTGAGGCTGCATTTGCTGGGCGCTGGTGAGGCTGCATTTGATGGGAGCTGGTGAGGCTGCATTTGATGGGCGCTGGTGAGGCTGCAAAGATGGAAGCTGGTGAGGCTGCATTGATTGGCACTGGTGAGGCTGCATTTGATAGATGCTGGTGAGGCTGCATTTGATGGGCACTGGTGAAGCTGCATTGATGGGCACTGGCAGGCTGCATTTAATGGGCGCTGGTGAGGCTACATTTGATGGGCACTGGTTAGGCTATATTTGATGGGCGCTGGTGAGGCTGCATAGATGGGCACTGGTGAGGCTACATTTGATGGACGCTGGTGAGGCTGCATTTGATGGGCACTGGTGAGGCTGCATTTGATGGGCGCTGGTGAGGCTACATTTGATGGGCGCTGGTGAGGCTGCAATTGATGAGCGCTGGTGAGGCTAAATGTGATGGGCTCTGGTGAGGCTGCATTTGCTGGGCGCTGGTGAGGCTGCATTTGATGGGAGCTGGTGAGGCTGCATTTGATGGGCGCTGGTGAGGCTGCAAAGATGGAAGCTGGTGAGGCTGCATTGATTGGCACTGGTGAGGCTGCATTTGATAGATGCTGGTGAGGCTGCATTTGATGGGCACTGGTGAAGCTGCATTGATGGGCACTGGCAGGCTGCATTTAATGGGCGCTGGTGAGGCTGCATAGATGGGCGCTGGTGAGGCTGCATTTGATCGGCGCTGGTGAGGCTACATTTGATGGACGCTGGTGATGCTGCATTTGATGGGCGTTGGTGAGGCTACATTTGATGGGCACTGGTGAGGCTACATTTGAGGGGCGCTGGTGAGGCTGCATAGATTGCCGCTGGTGAGGCTGCTTTTGATGGGCGCTTGTAGGCTGCATTGATTGGCGCTGGTGAGGCTGCATTTGATGGATGCTGGTGAGGCTGCATTTGATGGGCGCTGGTGAAGCTGCATTTGATGGACACTGGCAGGCTGCATTTAATGGGCGCTGGTGAGACTACATTTGATGGGCTCTGGTGAGGCTACATTTGATGGGCGCTGGTGAGGCTACATTTGATGGAAGCTGGTGAGGCTACATTTGATGGGCGCTGGTGAGGCTGCATTTGATGGGCACTGGTGAGGCTGCATTTGATGGGCGCTGGTGAGGCTGCATTTGATGGGCGCTGGTGAGGCTGCATTTGATGGGCGATAGTGAGGCTGCATTTGATGGGCGCTGGTGAGGCTGCATTTGATAGGCTGCATTGTGTGGTTGAGGAGATGAGTTTATGTGCCCCCCCCCAAAATATTAAGCACCAGCCGCACTGGTTTTAAGGGGGTTCAGAAACCCAATCTATGAACTCTGTGCTTACTTGTACGCAGCTTCCAGTCTGTAAATACAAGAGGCAACTTTTGTCCCGGTAAGCCCTAGGCCACCGCCCACTAAAAACCAGACGAAGGCTTCAATCCCTCCCCACCCTATAAATAAAATATGGCCGTCATTCCACTACGATCAATGAAGCACGCGGTACGTACAGTATAGCAGGAATTCAATCCTCGCACACAATGTCTCCGTCATTCGGGGGGGGGGGGGATGGGTTGTGTGGACAACAGAAGTAGAAAATAATTAAAGAAATAAATCTGAGGAGTGAAGAACGGGAAGGACGGCGCTCTAATTTAGGAAAGACAAAGTTGCGCTTTCATCAATCAGCGGGAAGAAGCATCGCTCCGGATCCCTGACACCGAATAACATAACTGATGGCCCGTCCGCCTTTATTGCCTTTGCGGTGCGGAGAAATAGAGAGAATGTTGTGATTGTTATTGTGTAACGAGAAGTTCCTGAACTTGTGTGACTTGTTCATGAAGAAATAATGGAAGTGCTTTCAGAGGTACATTTATTCCTGTCTCCGGGAGATATATGGGCCTGCGCCCGTTCCTTCAGGTCAGTGATGGTCAACTTATTAGATGAAGGGGGCCTCAGGTAAAGCCCCAAGATATTGCCCCAGGGGCCGAACATTATATTCTGCATCTGCAATACTAAAATAACAGGGACTGGGGGCATTCTACAGGAGATGATCCAACACCACGGACACCCTACGGGATATGAGCAGAGTCTGTACATACAGCATGCTGAAAGAAAATAGAGACGAGGGAAAGTCTATTGAATATAGTTACAGACTGGGGACATGTTACAGAAGATGGTCATAGACTGGAGACATGCTATAGGAGATGGTCAGAGACTGGGGATTTGCTATAGGAGATGGTCAGAGACTAGGGATTTGCTATAGGAGATGGTCAGAGACTAGGGATTTGCTATAGGAGATGGTCAGAGACTAGGGATTTGCTATAGGAGATGGTCAGAGACTAGGGATTTGCTATAGGAGATAGTCATAGACTAGGGATTTGCTATAGGAGATGGTCAGAGTCTAGGGATTTGCTATAGGATATGGTCAGAGACTAGGGATTTGCTATAGGAGATGGTCAGAGACTGGGGACATGGTACAAGATTTAGTAAGATATTAGAGGCACGATACAGAATTAGAGAATAGAAACATAGTACAGGAGGTGGTCAGAGACTGAGAACTTACTAAAGGAGATGGTCAGAGACTGGGGGTATGCTACAAGTCTCAGGTCACCTGTGGCCAGATGACAGAGTCAGGAGTGCACCACAAGGTAGTGAACCCTATGGCAGGCTGCTGCGGATGGACTACAGAGTGGATATGGAGGACAGGTCCACTGGAGCACAAACAGGGATCCCACAGGAAACTTGAGCCCAAGATTCCCCAGAGCGTGGAGTCTAAGATCCAGCTGGTATTCACCAGAGCCTCTAGTGGTGAGGATGGATTTAGCTGCAACTGAATCCAGGTCGTGGCCCCCAGAGTCCCCTAGGTCATGCACCGTAGGGAGAGAGGGGGAGCAGCCACTCAGGACACAAGAGATGGTGAAGGGTTAAGCCGATGTCCTGGGATGGCCTGGGGTGGAGCCATACAGGGAGGAGAGATGATAAAAGCAGCCAGATGAGAGAGTCTGGCCTCTAAGGTGAACACATGGAGAGAAAGGTAAACTGCCAGACATTACTACATATCCATGACAACAAGGGTTGTTCAGAGACTAATGGCATTCTGCAAAAATTAGTCAGATACCAGGGTTTTGCTGCAAGGGGTGGTCAGAACCTAGGGATATGTTGAAGAAGATGATCAGAGACTGTGGAAATGCTATAACAGATGGTCTAAGAATGAGATAATGTTAGAAAAGGTACCCCCCCCCCTATCCAACTCTGAGCACTGTCCATTGGTTCCACCCCCTATCCACCTCTAAGCACTGTCCATTGGTTTCACCCCCTATCCATCTCTGAGCACTGTCCATTGGTTTCACCCCCATATCCATCTCTGAGCACTGTCCATTGGTTCTACCCCCTATCCACCTCTGAGCACTGTCCATTGATTCCATCCCCTAACCACCTCTGAGCACTGTCCATTGGTTCCATCCCCTATCCACCTCTGAGCACTGTCCATTGGTTCCATCCCCGATCCACCTCTGAGCACTGTCCATTGATTCCATCCCCTATCCAACTCTGAGCACTGTCCATTGGTTCCACCCCCTATCCACCTCTGAGCACTGTCCATTGATTCCATCCCCTAACCACCTCTGAGCACTGTCCATTGGTTACATCCCCTATCCACCTCTGAGCACTGTCCATTGATTCCATCCCCTATCCACCTCTGAGCACTGTCCATTGGTTCCACCCCCTATTTACCTCTGAGCACTGTCCATTGGTTCCATCCCCTAACCACCTCTGAGCACTGTCCATTGGTTCCACCCCCTATCCACCTCTGAGCACTGTCCATTGGTTCCTCCCCCTATCCACCTCTAAGCACTGTCCATTGATTTCATCCCCTATCCACCTCTGAGCACTGTCCATTGATTCCATCCCCAATCCACTTCTGAGCACTGTCCATTAGTTTCATCCCCTATCCACCTCTGAGCACTGTCCATTGGTTCCTCCCCCTATCCACCTCTAAGCACTGTCCCTTGATTCCATCCCCTATCAACCTCTAAAGCACTGTCCATTGATTCCATCCCCTATCCACCTCTGAGCACTGTCCATTGATTCCATCCCCTTACCCACCTCTGAGCACTGTCCATTGATTCCATCCCCTATCCACCTCCGAGCACTGTCCATTGGATCCACCCCCTAACCACCTCTGAGCACTGTCCATTGATTCCAGCCCCTAACCACCTCTGAACACTGTCCATTGATTCCATTCCCTATCCACCTCTGAGCACTGTCCATTGATTCCAGCCCCTATCCACCTCTGAGCACTGTCCATTGATTCCATCCCCTATCCACCTCTGAGCACTGTCCATTGATTCCAGCCCCTATCCACCTCTGAACACTGTCCATTGATTCCATCCCCTATCCATCTCTGAGTACTGTCCATTGGTTCCATCCCCTATCCATCTCTGAGCACTGTCCATTGATTCCACCCCCTATCCACCTCTGAGCACTGTCCATTGGTTCCATCCCCTATCCACCTCTGAGCACTGTCCATTGATTCCAGCCCCTATCCACCTCTGAGCACTGTCCATTGATTCCATCCCCTAACCACCTCTGAGCACTGTCCATTGATTCCACCCCCTAACCACCTCTGAGCACTGTCTATTGGTTCCACCCCCTATCCACCTCTGAGCACTGTCCATTGATTCCATCCCCTATCCACCTCTGAGCACTGTCCATTGGTTACATCCCCTATCCACCTCTGAGCACTGTCTATTGGTTCCACCCCCTATCCACCTCTGAGCACTGTCCATTGATTCCACCCCCTATCTACCTCTGAGCACTGTCCAATGGTTCGACCCCCTATCCACCTCTGAGCACTGTCCATTGGTTCCACCCCGTATCCACCTCTGAGCACTGTCCATTGGTTCCATCCCCTATCCACCTCTGAGCACTGTCCATTGATTTCATCCCCTAACCACTTCTGAGCACTGTCCATTGGTTCCATCCCCTATCCAACTCTGAGCACTGTGCATTGATTCCACCCCCTATCCACTTCTGAGCACTATCCCTTCCAGAAAAAGTTGTGCTTGAGAAAAAAAACTCATAGAAAGCTATGTATCCGACGGTCCACATGCAAACTAGAGGGGTGGGGCAGTGCCCCATGCGCCCTTTTTGGACCGGCCACCACTGCCCAGCAGCCAGCATCAATAGACAGTCCAGCACCCCCTGCTACAACATACATTCATTGTTTGAATATTTTCGTCAATTTGTATGGTATTTCACTATGCAAGACGAAAAAAAATGGTATAGAAATGTTCCTATGTGCTGAATAATCTTTAATATAAAAACAGAAGGTGCTGGAACGGCGCCCCCCCCCCCCCCCCACTTTCCCGCTTAAATAAAAGGCCTGATCCTAGGAAGCCATTTTCCATCCATCTCACTCTTTAATCACTTCCGGACCGCCCGCCGTCGTTATACGCCGATATTTTGACCTTGAATACCATTGTTATGGCAGCAGATTATTTTCTGAAAGGGCGGGCGGTCCGCTTTCAGATAAAAGTGGTATCTGCGGCAGATTCGCCTCAAGATCACTTTTATCGGTGGAAGGAGAAGTGTCCACCCCCCCTCCCACCACGTTACGGTTGTCTCCGCCACTTACCGGAGCGGTCGGTAGCAGCGGATATAATTCGATATTTTCCCCTCTGAGGCTGGAAGACGAGTGCGGGAATGATGCGTCACTTTGGGCCCAACGGCCTTAAAGGGAAATTTTTTTTATTGGAAAATATATATATATATATACAGTACATGTTGCCGAGAATGTGTTTCTAGCACGACAGCATCGCGCTGATTCTCGGCGACAGGGTGCCGACATCTCGCACTCGCTGGAATAGACAAAGGACATTCCAGCGAGCGCGTCATAGAAGCGGCGGGAGATCCGACTTGGATTCCCGCCAATTCTAGCTGCGGCATTTGGTATGCATCCTGAGAGGGAGAACTCCACGCCAAATTTTAAATAAAAAACCGACATGGGTTCCCCCCCCCAGGAGCATACCAGGCCCCTAGGTCTGGTATGGGTTGTAAGGAGACCCCCCCTATGCCGAAAAACCGACGTAGGGGGTCCCCCCACAATCCATACCAGACCCGTATCCAAAGCACGCTACCCGGCCGGCCAGGAAAGGAGTGGGGACGAGCGAGCTCCCCCCTCCTGAGCCGTACCAGGCCGCATGCCCTCAACATGGGGGGGTTGGGTGCTCTGGGGCAGGGGGGCGCACTGCGGGGCCTCCCCACCCCAGAGCACCCTGTCCCCATGTTGATAAGGACAGGGCCTCTTCCCGACAACCCTGGCCGTTGGTTGTCGGGGTCTGCGGGCGGGGGGCTTATCGGAATCTGGGAGCCCCCTCAAATAAGGGGGCCCCCAGATACCGGCCACCACCCTAAGTGAATGAATATGGGGTACATCGTACCCCTACCCATTCACCTGGAGGCAAAGTGTAAAAGTAAATAAACACACGACACAGGGTTTTTAAAATAATTTATTAGTCTGCTCCGGGGGCCCCCCTGTCTTCTTTAGCTCTTTTAGCAGGGGGGGCTTCTACTTCACCACCGTCTGGTTCTCTTCCGCTCTCCGGGGGGTCTTCTCTGCTCTCGGGGTCTTCTCCGCTCTCCGGGGGGGTCTTCTCCACTCTCCGGGGGTCTTCTATCTTCTCCGCTCTCCGGTGCCTTCTCCTTTAGGGCTGGCCGCCGCTATGTTCGTGTGTTAGCTAAATTACTAGCAGGTGGCCAGCCCGGCTCTTCTGTTATGTCTTCTTCTCTTCTTCTGCCTTCTTCCGATGTTGACACAACGCCTCTTTTTGCTGCATTGACGCGTGCGCGGTTTGCATCCGATTTATATAGGCCTCTCTTATGATGTCACAGTCCCATCATGCTCCGGTACCTACCCACGTGGTACCTACCCACGTGGGTAGGTACCGGAGCATGATGTATATATTTTTTTTCATTGTGTTCCCTTTTTTTGTAAATAGATCCAACTTTTTTTTTTTCACTTCTGAATTTCGCACTTTTATTTTCCGCCACCCTTCACCAGGTGTAATCCGTCATTTTCTAATGAAGAGAATCAGAAACACCACACAATGGTTTATCGATCACATTTACTCTTTTCTCATCCGATTGAAAAAAAGAAAACAGCGAGAAGCCGGCAGAATCCGAGGACAATACAATAGTAATAAAAACCTCGGATTGTATTTAACCACAAAGACACTGGATTGTATTTTTCCCTTGAAGTGACATTTTGTAGCAAGTGATGCTTTTATCGCAGCTCGGCGCACGTGGCTCCTCCCCCCTTCTCCTCCCACCTCGGAGAACAGAATCCTGACTAAAGGCGCTAGGAGATTAAATGATTTGATAAAGGTCAGAAGAAACGTATTCCTGAACCGTCTCCGATGTCACCATGACAAGTCTGCTTTCCCCCGATAGGAGGCCATTAAGAATGTGACTTAGTGCCACGGGGTTGGTTGTCGGGCACGGTTGCCATAACAGTGCCGTTAATAAAATGAGATCGGGGGGAAAGCCGCGGTTCATTGTAGGACGCGGTCTCCGAAACCGCGAACCGGTATACATTAATAACCTGTCACTGCGGGAGCCGGATGGGACTTAGATTCCAGGCTATACATAGACAATCTGCTCTCGGGGATCTCGGATATTATCCGACTAATTGAGACTCCGAGATTCCAACATCTGTGTGGGCAGAAGAAGAAGAGCAATGGCTGCCAACCACTGGCTAATTATATATTATTATTATTATTTATTTTACAATATATAAAATGCCATCATATCCTTCTAGACAAATAGTGATTGGATAGGCTGCATTTTTAGTGATGTCACCGCTCTCTAGTGATTGGATAGGCTGCATTCTCAGTGATGTCACCGGTCTCTAGTGATTGGATAGGCTGCATTCTCAGTGATGTCACCGCTCTCTAGTGAATGGATAGGCTGTATTCTCAGTGATGTCACCGCTCTCTAGTGATTGGATAGGCTGCATTCTCAGTGATGTCACCGGTCTCTAGTGAATGGATAGGCTGCATTCTCAGTGATGTCACCGGTCTCTAGTGAATGGATAGGCTGTATTCTCAGTGATGTCACCACTCTCTAGTGATTGGATAGGCTGCATTCTCAGTGATGTCACCGCTCTCTAGTGAATGGATAGGCTGTATTCTCAGTGATGTCACCGCTCTCTAGTGATTGGATAGGCTGCATTCTCAGTGATGTCACCGCTCTCTAGTGAATGGATAGGCTGTATTCTCAGTGATGTCACCGCTCTCTAGTGATTGGATAGGCTGCATTCTCAGTGAGGTCACCGCTCTCTAGTGATTGGATAGGCTGCATTCTCAGTGATGTCATCGCTCTCTAGTGATTGGATAGGCTGCATTCTCAGTGATGTCATCGCTCTCTAGTGATTGGATAGGCTGCATTCTCAGTGATGTCACCGCTCTCTAGTGAATGGATAGGCTGCATTCTCAGTGATGTCATCGCTCTCTAGTGATTGGATAGGCTGCATTCTCAGTGATGTCACCGCTCTCTAGTGATTGGATAGGTTGCATTCTCAGTGATGTCACCGCTCTCTAGTTATTGGATAGGCTGCATTCTCAGTGATGTCACAGCTCTCTAGTGATTGGATAGGCTGCATTCTCAGTGATGTCACCGCTCTCTAGTTATTGGATAGGCTGCATTCTCAGTGATGTCACCGCTCTCTAGTGATTGGATAGGCTGCATTCTCAGTGATGTCATCACTCTCTAGTGATTTGATAGGCTGCACTCTCAGTGATGTCACCGCTCTCTAGTGATTGGATAGGCTGCATTTGGGTGTAACGTGACAAAATGTGGAAAATTTCAAGGGGTATGAATACTTTTTCAAGGCAATGTCTTACTAGTCTCTAGATGCAATAAGTACTTCTTTTTGTTTCTGTTTCTTCTGTATTACTTACACTCCCAATATTTTATTCTAGGGGATCTTTTCAACCAAGTAACAACGTGAACAATTACAACGCGGACCATGGTCTCTGCAATCCTGGAGAACGCCCCTCATTAAATTGGGTGAGTGGTTGCATTTCTCTCTGTTGTTGCATTTCTGCCAATGGTTAAAATTCCTAACTTTTTGCTACATCGTTGCTACTCCCATTATATAATCTCACACTAGCCGGGGAGCTGGTGATCAGCTGCACAAGCGACACCAGGGCAAAACGAGATGCACATGTGGATTGAAGGTCACTGCCTGAGCTTCTTTATATTTCTTAATATTATTTTCTTTATATTATTTATTTTATATTTTTTATTATTGATAGTTATTTTTTTATATATTATATTATATATATTTATTATATATTATTGTTTTATATTTATTGCTTTATTTATATTATTATTATATATTTTATTATATATATATATATATATATATATATATATATATATATATATATATATATATATATATATATATATATATTATATCTGTTATATATTATTATTTATATTATTATTTTATATTTATTACTTTCTTTATATTATTTCTATGACTTTCATTGCAATATTTGTACTGAGAAGCTTAGATAAAATGTATCTTCTGTTTCTTTTATTTGTATTTTTTTTGGCAAAAAAAAATGTCTCCCACTAGCCAGGGAGCTGGTGATCAGCTGCACAAGCGACACCAGGGCAAAACGAGATGCACGTGTGGATCAAAAGTCAGCACCTTAGCTTCTTTATATTTCTTTATATTATTTTCTTTATATTATTTGTTTTATATTTTTTATTTAATATTATATACTATAGATTATATTATGTTATATATATTTATTATATATTATTATTTATGTTATTATGGTATATTTATTACTTCATTTATATTATTATTATTATTTATTTTATTTTATTATATATTATATTATATATATTATATATTTATTATTATTATTATTATTATTATTATTATTATTATTATTATTATTATTATTATTTATTACATTATATTATATATTTATTATATATTATTATTTTTTATTTATTACTTTCTTTATATTATTATTATTTATTTATTTTATTTTATTATATATTTATTATATGTTATTATTTGAATTATTATTTTATATTTTTTACTTTCTTTATATTATTTCTATGACTTTCATTGCAATATTTTGTATACTGAGAAGCTTGGATGAAATATATCTTCTGTTTCTTTTATTTGTATTTGTTTTCAGCCAAAAGTAAAGCGACACATCGCCTCCAATTTCTGGACCCCCCCCCCCCCAGAGCATCTCTAATTAGCGGGATGCGATTAGGCGCGTGTGTTTTTTATCACAAAGGTTGGGGGCCGCCTTGTGAAATATCATTTTTCCCGCGATGACACATTTACGGAGATTAAATACGCTGTTCCCTAATTTGTGATACCTATTTACAGAATTACACATCAAAGCTCGTCTGGTATAAATGAGTGCAAAATCCTATAAAAATGTCAGCGAGCATTAATTGTGCGTCTCGGCGGCACAGCGTTGGCCTTGTTTGCAGGAGGTTCTGCCCTCCTTTGCTCCGTGAAGTAAATGAAACGCGTTAATTAATTTCCAAGAGGTGGGGCGGGATTATCATGGCAGGTGGGCAGAGGGACGGCAAGAACATCGTCACTGAGAGCCGAACGCCAGAAAGATACACAAATTAATACGGCTTTGTATTCATTAATACATCATTACATGTGATTGTTATGGAAGCGCTGTAGCTGCATTCTCAGTGATGTCACCGCTCTCTAGTGAATGGATAGGCTGCATTCTCAGTGATGTCACGGCTCTCTAGTGAATGGATAGGCTGCATTCTCAGTGATGTCACCGCTCTCTAGTGATTGGATAAGCTGCATTCTCAGTGATGTCACCGCTCTCTAGTGATTGGATAGGCTGCATTCTCAGTGATGTCACCACTCTTTAGCGATTGGATAGGCTGCATTCTCAGTGATGTCACCGCTCTCTAGTGATTGGATAGGCTGCATTCTCAGTGATGTCACCGCTCTCTAGTGAATGGATAGGCTGCATTCTCAGTGATGTCACCGCTCTCTAGTGATTGGATAGACTGCATTCTCAGTGATGTCACTGCTCTCTAGTGAACGGATAGGCTGCATTCTCAGTGATGTCACCGCTCTCTAGTGAAGGGATAGGTTGCATTCTCAGTGATGTCATCGCTCTCTAGTGAACGGATAGGCTCCATTTTCAGTGATGTCACCGCTCTCTAGTGATTGGATAGGCTGCATTCTCAGTGATGTCACCGCTCTCTAGTGATTGGATAGGCTGCATTCTCAGTGATGTCACCGCTCTCTAGTGATTGGATAGGCTGCATTCTCAGTAATGTCACCAGTCTCTAGTGATTGGATAGGCTGCATTCTCAGCGATGTCACCGCTCTCTAGTGATTGGATAGGCTGCATTCTCAGTGATGTCATCGCTGTCTAGTGAATGGATAGGCTGCATTCTCAGTGATGTCACCGCTCTCTAGTGATTGGATAGGCTGCATTCTCAGTGATGTCACCGCTCTCTACTGAATGGATAGGCTGCATTCTCAGTGATGTCACCGCTCTCTAGTGAATGGATAGGCTGCATTCTCAGTGATGTCACCGCTCTCTAGTGATTGGATAGGCTGCATTCTCAGTGATGTCACCGCTCTCTAGTGAAGGGATAGGCTGCATTCTCAGTGATGTCACCGCTCTCTAGTGAAGGGATAGGCTGCATTCTCAGTGATGTCACCGCTCTCTAGTGAAGGGATAGGCTGCATTCTCAGTGATGTCATCGCTCTCTAGAGATTGGATAGGCTGCATTCTCAGTGATGTCACCGCTCTCTAGTGATTAGATAGGCTGCATTCTCAGTGATGTCACCGCTCTCTAGTGATTAGATAGGCTGCATTCTCAGTGATTGGGAATTTCAAAGTGACGTAAATATACGTTACTTTGCCCACCCACGCTTTTCTGCTGACGTATATGTACAGTAGCCAGTCGGGAATCGGTTATTAAAGTCTGATGTTGTGACGCAACCATACAATACCGAGGTTCTCTGTTATGATCAATGTATTCCGTTTGTTATATTTCGAGGGCTCAAAGCCTTCCCTGTCTTTCTCACCATCTGTTTTTGATTGAAAAAAAAATAGAAATAATAAGAAAATAGAGATAAATCGCAGTAGGGCCCGGATCACTCCAATGGCCTCCTCTGCTCATCACTCAACAGCAAAAAAGAGATAGAAGAGTAAAAGAAAATGAAAAGAATTAGGGCAGGCACTGATCTTCATTGCTGTTTTCCCCGGCGGATCTCTCCTCGCAAAGTATTTTCTTCTTTGTAACTAATATAAAAAAAAAAAAAAGCAATACTTTTTAATGTTAATCCTTAGAAAAGCAATACTGGCTTCTCCCAAGAGATGATACCACATCCAGATAATACAAAGGAACGAGGAAACCACGTGCTTAAACTTCACACGTCGTGACCACCACCTCCGATCAAACGTAAACTCACCATCTGCACTCACACTAAACAACAAAAGAGTATAATAACTGCTTATGATGCATCCAAATCCCACATCGGGGGGGGGGGGGGGGGGTGTTTACGGTGTAGGGATTTTTATAGACAACTCCCATCCTAATAGACATGTGCAGACTGGAATATTTCGTTTCGTTTTCGTTTGGAAAATACATTTATTTAGTTACTCCCGAAAATCGTTTTGATTTATTTCGTTTTTCGTTGGGGAATAGCTTTCGTCCGAAAATCCAATAATACTTGGTTTCTGTCGAATGGTCAAAAGAATATTCGCCAGAACGTCGAATCTTTGTTTGTCGAATCTTTACGTCGAATCGTACATTTCCGTTCAAATATTCCGCCTACAAGAATTCTAATGTTGTATGACTAGTAATTAGGGTTGTCCCGATACCACTTTTTTAGGACTGAGTACAAGTACCGATACTTTTTTTCAAGTAGTCGCCGATACCGAATACCGATACTTTTTTAAATGTGTCCCCAAATGCAGCCATGTCCCCCACATATGCAGCCATGTCCCTCTAGCCATCTCCCTCACATATGCAGCCATGTCCCTCTAGCCATGTCCCTCACATATGCAGCAATGTCCCTCCAGCCATTTCCCCCATACCTTTGCCGCCGATGCGGCGGCTTTCGATGCGGCGGCGCGATGCGGCGGCAGCGCCGGGGGGGGGGGGAAGTATTCTATTTTGGTATCGGGGGTATTTGCGCGAGTACAAGTACTCCCGTAAATACTCGGTATCGGTTCCGATACCGATACTGGTATCGGTATCGGGACAACCCTACTAGTAATAATGTCGAATCTATTCTCTATAATGTCGAATCTATTTTCTCATAAATCAAAATCTATTCTCTGTAATGTCGAATCTATTAAATTCTATATTTACTATTATTTCTATAGTGTCAAATCTTTTCTCTATAATGTCAAATCTTTTCCCTATAATGTCGGATCTCTCTATATCGAATTTTTACCGCAACAAAATAAAGCATTTTTTATGTCGGATCTTTCGGTTTTCGTTTCTTGCACTTTCGTTATCGTTTGTTAAAAGGATAACGAAAAAAACAGATTTTCGGACGAAAATGCATTCTAACGAAAACGAATGTCTACATCCTAATATTAAGCAGAGGTTCCAAATTAATCTTAGCTACTACAGTAAGGAACAGACACAAGAATATACTCCCAACATCTTTCCAAATTAAAATGAAGTATGTTCTGCCAAGTGAAGCTTGGGCATGCTGGAGGGGGGTCTACTGTTGCTGGGGAGGGTCCACTGTTGTGAAGAAAGGAACTACAGTATTGTTACTGGCTGCTGGAGGGTCTATGTCAGAAATCATGAATCAACAGGAACGCAGGAGATAGTCTCTGTGATGTTGACCAAGGCGAAGGCAGACAGCAACTGAGCTGGAAGGCTTAAGTAAATGTTTAAGTTTAGTATCTGCTCCCTAGTCTGGTTCAGGACTTGGATAGCTCCATAGTTTGGTTCGGCACCTGGACAGCTCCATAGACTCATCATCTGGATACCTTCACAATCTTGTTCAGCACCTTCCTAGATAGTTTCAGGGCCAGATTCACAAAGGACTTACGGCGGCGTATCTCCAGGTACGCCGTCGTCAGTCCGAATGTGCGCCGTCGTATCTTTGCGACTGATTCATAGAATCAGATACGCCCCACTGTTGCCAAGATACGAGCGGTGTAAGTCTCCTACGCCGTCGTATCTTGGGGTGAATATTTACGCTAGCCGCTAGGGGCGCTTCCGTATATTTCCGCATCGAATATCCAAATGAGGTAGATACGCCGATTCAGAAACATACTTGCGCCCGTCGGATTTAGCTACGCCGTTTACGTAAGGCGTCGGTCCGGCGTAACTTTACCCCTCATAAAGCAGGGGTAAGTCATGTTAGGTATGGACGTCGGAAACGTCGGAACAGCATCGGATTTTCCGCCGTTTGCGTAAGTCGTACGTGAATGGTGATGGGCGTAGGTTACGTTCACGTCAACTAAGCATTGAGCCGGTGTAACTTAGGGAAAAAATTCAACATGATACTGAGCATGCGTGGGCATGCACCGTTCGTTAGGCGTGTCATTTACGTGGGGTCAAGATTCATTTCCATTCAACACGCCCCCTACCAGCCTACTTTGAATTACGCAGGCTTACGCCGGCCAATTTACGCTACGCCGCCGCAAGTGCTTTGTGAATACTGCACTTGCCTGTCTGAGTTGCGGCCCCGTATCGTAAATAGGATACGCTACGCCCGCACAAAAATACACCCAGATACGTGAATCTGGCTCTGAATGTCTGAGTCTGAACCTAGAGAGCTATATAGTCTGGTTCAGCACCTAGATAGCTCAACAATCTTGTTCAGCACCTAGATCAGGGGTGTCCAAACTTTTTTCAAAGAGGGCCAGATTTGATGAAGTGAACATGTGTGAGGGTCGACCATTTTGACTGACATTCTTTGAACAATTAAAATTCGGTCTAAGTGTGTTAATTCGAGCGACTAATACACTGCCCAACAAGAATTATCCTGCCTTTGTGGATGTGTGTGGTGAAGAGATAAGCTCGGACGTGTTATTTGGATACACCGTATTTATCGGCGTATAACACGCACCTTTATTTTAAGAGGGAAGTTTCAGGAAAAAAATTAAATTTTAAATAAAAAACTGTGAAGCAAAATAAGGGTCAGTGTCCATCAATGCAGCCTTACAAGTGCCATGAATGCAGCACCCCCATTTCCATCAGTGCAGCACCCACCATTGCCAGGAATGCACATTGCCATGAATGCAGCACCCACCATTGCCAACAGTGCAACCTGATCGATGCCCATCCATCTTCAGCCTTGGAGGGGACCGGGAGGGGGCAGGATGCCAAAAGATTAGATACAGGAGAAACTCCTGGTTTCTCTGAGGCCTCTTTGATAGAAAGTCCCGCCTTCTTTTGATGGACAGAACAATCGTCCAATGGCAGCGCCGGAGACGGGACTTCCTATTACAGAGGCTGCCGTGTAAACAGGAAACACTCCTCCTGTGCATGTACAGCACTCGTCCCGCCTTCTTCCTGTCCCATCCAAGGCAGCCAGCATGTATATCTTTTGTGGTCCTGGCTTTGGGAGATCGTTGGGGCCCACAAAAGATATATATATGTCCAGATAACCAGGCAGGCCGTTCAAAACCAGAACACGGGCCGCGATTGGCCCGCAGGCCGGACTTTGGACATGTCTGACCTAGATAGTTTCAATGTCTGAGTCTAGAGAGCTACATAGTCTGGTTCAGCACCTGGATAGCTCCAAAGCCTGGTTCAGCCCCTTGATAGCTCCATAGTGTGGTTCAGCATTAGCTTCATAGTCTGGTTCAGCACCAGGATAGCTCCATAGTCTGGTTCAGCACCAGGATAGCTCCATAGTCTGGTTCAGCACCAGGATAGCTCCATAGTCTGGTTCAGCACTTGGACAGCTCCATAGTTTGGTTCAGCACCAGGATAGTTCCATAGTGTGGTTCAGCACCAGCTCCATATTCTGGTTCAGCAGCTAGATAGCTCCGTAGTGTGGTTCAGTATCTGCTCCACTGTCTGGTTTAGCACTTGGACAGCTCTATAGTTTGGTTCAGCACCAGGATAGCTCCATAGTCTGGTTCAGCAGCTAGATAGCTCTGTAGTGTGGTTCAGTATCTGCTCCATTGTCTGGTTCAGCACCAGGATAGCTCCATAGTCTGGTTCAGCACTTGGACAGCTCCATAGTCTGGTTCAGCACTTGGACAGCTCCATTGTCTGGTTCAGTACTTGTACAGCTCTATAGTCTGGTTCAGCACTTTGACAGCTCCATAGTCTGGTTCAGTACTTGGACAGCTCCATAGTCTGGTTCAGCACTTGGACAACTCCATAGTCTGGTTCAGCACTTGGACAGCTCCATAGTTTGGCTCAGCACCTGGATAACTCTATAGTCTGTTTAAGCACCTGAATAGCTCCATAGTCTGGGTCCAAGCCCGAGTAGCTCCATAGTCTGGGTCTAAGCCCGAGTGGCTCCATAGTCTGGGTCCAAGCCCGAGTATCCCCATAGTCTAGGTCCAAGCCCGAGTAGCTCCATAGTCTCGGTCTAAGCCCGAGTTGGTCCATAGTCTGGGTCTAAGCCCGAGTATCCCCATAGTCTGGGTCTAAGCCCGAGTAGCTCCACAATCTGGATTTTTTTTTTTTTTTTTAGGGATTATCTTCAGATTACAGTCTGACAATACCATACTGGTTGCACTCACGTTACAGTAGATTTAGCTAAAAATAAATTCCCTTTTTAACCTCTATAACTAATAATTTTTCTCTGCGCAGTAATACGTTTCTACTTTTTCCACTGGAGGTCCAAATCGATGAACTTTTACACTTCCCGGCCTTACCTCAGGAATCGTTTCACCTCTTCTGCTTTCTCTTTATTGATTGACTCTTCTGTACTTACTGTTCACCGCTCGGCATCCTGTACACTAATCTCCTCTCAGTCTTCCAGTGGTGACACTTCACGTTATCTCCAGTCAGGTTCTGTGGTGCTGCACTCCATCTGACTCATGGAATATGGAGTGGGTGTTAATTAAATCTTTCCAAGGTGGAGAGCGGACCTTAGCTCATTTCAGCAGACAGCTACTCCTTAAAAAGTTTGAAGTATCTCTCCTTAAAGGATATCAGTCATGATGGGAAGACGAATTGTCTTTACTTTTAATGAAAGAGATGTATGTGTTTCTTGCTTTCATTGCAATGCCTCTAGATGGCTCTTGCGGTGACACGTCAGAGCTCCTGTAGGGTATAACAGCTTCAAATAACAGGGAAACATTCATAGTTATTAATTACCGTATTTATCGGCGTATACTGCGCACTTTTTTGCCCTGAAAATCTGGGCAAAATCGTGGGTGCGCGGTATACGCCGATACCCGCTTTCTCGCGCCGAGTTTGAATACTGCGCCGACATATATCGAGCGCAGTACACTCGGGTATAGTCGGGCAGTCTCGGCTCCTTCCGCGCTCACGTCCTGGACGTACAGGACGTCAGCGCGAGAGTTGCCGAGCATTGCCGACAATACACGAGTGTACTGCGCTCTGTATATGTCGGCGCAGTATTCAAACTCGGCGTGGGAAACGAGCGGGGAGGACGCGAGGACTCCGCAGAAGGACGCCGGACCCAACGAAGAGGACACCCGAAGCCGCAGACGGACGCTGGACCCGACGAAGAGGACACCCGAAGCCGCAGAAGGACGCCGGGCCCGACGAAGAGGACACCCGAAGCCGCAGACGGACGCCGGACCCGACGAGGCCGCCGATGGACGCCGGGCAAGACACCAAAACTGTAAGTACAAAAAAAACTTTTTTTCCACAGGATTCGGGGCAACTTTAGGGGTGCGCGGTATACGCGGGAGCGCGTTATACCGCAATAAATACGGTAGGTCATGCGGTGCATGTATTACTAGCATGGCGTGAGGTCAGGGAGCTGATGGAGCAGCCACTGTCAGACCTCAGGTTGCCTCTCTTCTTAAAGCGGAGGTTCACCCAAATAACATGTATATAAGATCATATTCTTTATACTTCCACCATGTACAGTATGCCCTTTTTTTTGGCTCTACATACCCTATTTTCCACCCGGCTTCCGGGTACTCACTCCCGCGGGAGTAGGCATTTCTATGCAGAGGCGCAATGTCACCTGGGACTTCGCCCAGATGATTGACGTCCTTGAGAAAAAGTTCCCCCCCGCGCCCACCTATTGCGTAGGCACGTCACGAGAGTCACAGAGTTTCCGAAAGTAGCCAAACTGCGAATCAGCTCTACACGGCGCCTACGCACCGACTAGGAGCCGTGTAGAGCTGACTGCGCAGGCGCCGTATAGAGCTGACTCGCAGTTCGGCTACTTTCGGAAACTCTGTGACTCTCGTGACGCGCCTACGCAATAGGCGGGCACGGGGGGAACTTTTTCTCAAGGACGTCAATCATCTGGGCGAAGTCCCAGGTGACATTGCGCCTCTGCATAGAAACGCCTACTCCCGCGGGAGTTCGTACCCGGAAGCCGGGTGGAAAATAGGGTATGTAGAGCCCAAAAAAAAGGGCATAATGTACATGGTGGAAGTATAAAGAATATGATCTTAAATACATGTTATTTGGGTGAACCTCTGCTTTAAAGCAGAGCTTTAGTTACATTTTGCCTTATTTTTTAACCACTTGCCGACCGCCTAACGGACATTTACGTCGGCAGAATGGCTCATGTGGGCAAAGCAACGTACACGTACGTTGCTTTGAAAGTCCCGCCGTGCGGGCGCGTGCCTTCCGCAAGCACTGTGACCGTGCCCGCAGGACCCACGGACTCGATGTCCACCAGTGTCCCACTAGCTGCAGAACAGGGAGATGCCAATGTAGACAAGGCATTTCCCTGTTCTGCCTAGTGACAGGACACTGATCTACTGCTCCCTGTCATCGGGAGCAGTGATCAATGTCGTGTCACTCATAGCCCAGCCCCCTCACAGTTAGAATCCCTCCCTAGGACACACTTAACTACTTCCTCGCCCCCTAGTGGTTAACCCCTTCCCTGTCAGTGTCATTTACACAGTAATCAGTGCATTTTTATAGCACTGATCGCTGTATAAATGACAATGGTCCCACAATGGCGTAACAAGTGTCCGATGTGTCCGCCATAATGTCGCAGTCACGATAAAAAACGCAGATCGCCGCCATTATTATTAAAAAAAAAGAATCATAAAAATGCCATAAAACTATCCCCTATATTGTAAACGCTATAACTTTTGCGCAAACCAATCAATAAACGTTTATTGTGATTTTTTTCACCGAAAATATGTAGAAGAATACGTATCGGCCTAAACTCAGGAAACAAATCGTTTTGTTTATATATATTTTTGGGGGATAATTATTATAGCAAAAAGTAAAAAATATATATATATATTTTTTAAATTGTCCCTCTATTTTTTTGTTAATAGCGCAAAAAAATAAAAACCGCAGAGGTGATCAAATACCACCAAAACAAATCTCTATTTGTGGTAAAAAAAGGACGCCAATTTTGTTTGGGAGCCACGTCGCACGACCGCGCAATTGTCAGTTAAAGCGACGCAGTGCCGTATCGCAAAAAGTGGGTCAGGAATGGGGGTAAATTCCTCCGGGGCTGAAGTGGTTAATCTGTTGCGCTACACTTGAATTTTTTTTTAATGCAGTTTTCACTGCAATGCTCACCTTATCCCCAGCACTGTCCACAGAAAACGTATCATTCCGAGGTCCAGGGTTACGCCGCTTCCAAATGGAATGATGGCCGGCAACTTCCAACTTACATCCTATGGGCTCAAGCTGTCATCATCACCCCCATGCACCAATGCAGGGTCATCACCTCAAGCATGCGTCAAGGCTTATGCATTTCAAGGGCATTCCCTTTTCATCCAGAGTTCATATTAAGCTTGGGTTGTGTCTGAAGATCCACTTAAAAAAGGAAAAGCCTCATGAAAAAGATGGTTTCCCGGGGGCCTTTGTTCCGGCATGTCTTTGGATGGGGCTGTCAGTCTTGTTGCTGAAGAATCTTATGTAACAAAAGTTAATTTGCCGTTTTTGGTGTTAAAGAAAAAAAGAAAAAAAAAAGAGCTTGTAAGATAATTAAGCATACCAAGCTGGTAACACCTGTAAAAAATGCAAATAGGTGTTAATTACAATGAAATTGCAAGTCATGAAAATCTGTCACTCCCTGGAGTCCTGGAGTGCAGAGATTTGCAGAAAAAAACATATATATATATACTGTATATATATATATATATATATATACATATATATACTATATTCATATATGTATGTATATATATATATATACTATATACCGTATTTATCGCGGTATAACGCGCTCCCGCGTATACCGCGCACCCCCAAAGTGACCCCCAATCCTGTGGAAAAAAAGTTATTTTTGTACTTACAGTTTTGGTGTCTTGCGCGGCGTCCATCGGCGGCCTCGTCGGGTCCGGCGTCCTTCTGCGGCTTCGGGTGTCCTCTTCGGCGGGTCCGGCGTCCTTCTGCGGCGTCGGGTGTCCTTCTGCGGCGGGTCCGGTGTCCTCTTCGGCGGGTCCGGTGTCCTCTTTGGCGGGTCCGGCGTCCTCGCGTCCTCCCCGCTCGTTTTCCACACCGAGTTTTGAATACTGCGCCAGCATATACCGAGCGCAGTACACTTCGGGCAGGCTCGGCAACTGTCGCGCTCACGTCCTGGACCGCGGAAGAAGCCGAGACTGGCCGAGCCTGCCCGAGTGTACTGCGCTCGGTATATGCCGGCGCAGTATTCAAAACTCGGCGCAGGAAAGCGGGTATCGACGTATATCGCGCACCCACGATTTTGCCCTGATTTTCAGGGGAAAAAAGTGCGCAATATGCGCCGATAAATACGGTATATATAATATTATATTTATGGATGAGGCTCTTTATCTTCTCAGGTGGTAAAGCTCCCAGTTCCTCTTCCAGTTCCTGTAAATTCTTGGGTTGTCTCGCATGAACGACACGTCTGAGATCTCCCCAGAGGGACTCAATGATATTGAGGTCAGGAGACTGAGGTGGCCACTCCAGAACCTTCACTTTATTCTGCTGTAGCCAATGACAGGTGGACTTGGCCTTGTGTTTTGGATCATTGTCATGTTGGAATGCCCAAGTACGTCCCATGCGCAGCTTCCTGGCTGATGAATGAAATGTTCCTCCAGTATTTTTTTGATAACATTCTGCATTCATCTTGCCATCAATTGTGACCAAATTTCATGTGCCTTTGTAGCTCACACATCTCCAAAACATCAGCGAACCACCTCCGTGTTTCACAGTAGGGACGGTGGACCTTTTATCATAAGCCTTGTTGTCTCCTCTCCAAATGTAGCGCTTATGGCTGTGGCCAAGAAGCTAAATTTTGGTCTCATTGCTCCAAATGACTTTGTGGCAGAAGGTTTGAGTCTTGTCTCTGTGCTGTTTGGCGTATTGAAAGCGGATACTTTGTGACATTTGTGTAGTAATGACTTTCTTCTGGCGACTTGACCATGCAGCCCGTCTTTCTTCAAGGTTCCCCTTATTGTGCATCTTGAACAGCCACACCACATGTTTCCAGAGAGTCCTGTATTTCACCTGAAGTTATATGTGGGGTTTTCTTTGCATCCCAGAACATTTTCCTGGCTGAAATTTTAGTTGGTCTACCTGACCATGGTTTGGTTACACCGGAACCCCTCATTTTCCACTTCTTGATTAGAGTTTGAACCTTGCTGATTCGCCTTCTCAATTCCTTAAGCCTCATACACACAACCTATTTTCCTGTAGGGAAAAATGTCATGAGAGCTTTTGGCCGGGAAAACCGGCCGCGTGTATGCTCCATCACAGTTTTTTCGGCAGGAAAACTGACAAAAAAAAGAAAGAAGAGAACCAGCTCTCTTTTTTTTCTGGCCGGGAATTCTGGAGGTTTTTAACGCGGCAGTTTCCTATGGGAAACACTGCGAGGGAGCATACACACGGCCGGGATTCCCGACTAAAGCTCTCATGGCAGTTTTCCTATCGGGAAACCAAGTCGTGTGCAGGGGAAAAAGTTTTTCCCCTTGGGTTTCCTGGCAGACTTTTTACCTCTGGGAATCCCGTATGTGTGTACGAGGCTTTAGATATCTTTTTATTTCCCTTTTCTTTTATATACAGTTCAACTACCTTTTCCCGCAGATCCTTTGACAATTCTTTTGCTTTCCCCATGACTCAGAGTCCAGAAACGTCAGTGCAGCACTGGATGAAAGATGCAAGGGTCTGTCAGGAGTCCAGAAACTCATTGACCTTTTATACACACTCACACTAATTACAAGCAAACAGATCACAGGTGAGGATGGTTACCTTTAAAAGCCATTTGTGTCACCTTGCCTGCATGTTATCAGGCCAAAAAATGTAAAGTTTTAATCAGGATAATTTGTTTCTGTTGTGATTATGATATAAAAAGAGTAAACACGGGTGATTGATAATAAATGGCTTCAGCCAAACACTAACCATGAGTGTAAGAAAAGTTCTTGAGTTATCATTCATATTCTCTGAAAAATGGCCAAGAAATCATAAATTCTGCCGGGGTATGTAAACTCATACGTTTACATACCCCGGCAGAATTTATGATTTCTTGGCCATTACTATAGATAGACAGATAGACAGATAGACAGATAGATAGATAGACAGATACATAGATACATAGATAGATAGATAGATAGATAGATAGATAGATAGATAGATAGATAGATAGATAGATAGCAACAAAGTGAGAATAAATCTCTTATCAGACAGTTGTCACTGAAATAGTGACAACCTCTCGTTCTTTAACAGTTCCAGAACTGTTACATTTTAGATTACCCATCACTGTCAGTCTCAGTGACAATAGCCACAAGGACAAATAGAGAGGATGAGGGGCCAGAGACAACAGTAAAACTGTGACCATGATTCTAGTCGTTCCCTCCTCTAAATAAAAAATAAATAAATAAAAAAATATATACATATATATATATATATATTTGACTATATATATATACAGGCCCGGATTCAGATAGAATTGTCTATCTATCGGCGGGCGTTTCGTATCGCAGATACGGTACGCCGCCGTAACTTAGGGCGCAAGTTCCGTATGCAGAAAGAACTTGCGCCCTTAGTTACGCGGGGTAACGTATGTGTGTCGGCGTAAGCCCGCCTAATTCAAATGGGGATGATGTGGGCGTGTTTTATTCAAATTCACTGTGACCCCACGTATGCGCCGTTCGTGAAAAAGTCCCAGTGCGCATGCTCGAAATTACGCCGCAAGTCGTCATTGCTTTAGACGTGAACGATGTAACATTTTCAAAACTCGACGCGGGAACGACGTCCATACTTAACATTGGCCATGCCTCATATAGCAGGGGTAACTTTACGCCGAAAAAAGCCTAACGTAAACGACGTAAAAAAATGCGCCGGCCGGACATACGTTTCTGAATCGGTGTATCTACCTAATTAGCATATTAATTGCGTAACTATACGGAAGCGCCACCTAGCGGCCAGCGTAAATATGCAGCCTAAGATACGACAGTGTAAGACACTTACGCCGGTCGGATCTTAGGGAAACTGATTCTCTGCATAGTTACGACCACGCACACTCAGAGATACGCCGGTGTATCTCCTTTCTGAATATGGCCCACAGTATATATATCTCCTTTTTGGAGTAAATGCTGCTCCTGATCTCCCTTTAGGCTCCGCTCAAACCTAAAAACCAATGCGTCTCCCAGCAGGGGGACCAGTGCGTCCTGGTTTACTGTTTCAGGTCCGATTTCAGCTCGAATTTTTGGCTGAATTCAGACCCAAAACAGACCAAAAGACACACAGGGCTCCTGTGCAAATTCACACTGGAGTCACACCCATAGGCTCCATAGAGAGCGATTCACATTCTCCTGCTATTGCGAATTGAATGTAGGGATCCCGCATCCAAATCACAATAGTGTGACCCCGGCCTTAGTGTTAGCCATGTGGTCAAAACCCAAGATTTTAGATCTTATGGTCTTTGCTGAAAGGAAAAAAAGAAACAGAAGATACAATGTTAAGGGTCTTGATGTCTCGGAACCCCCTGCTTTAGGTGCCCCAACACCTGTCTCCAAGATGGGCCACAAAAAATATTTTTTAATAATGAAATTTTGAAAGTTGGATGAGGATAATTCCTTAGATCAGGGGTCTCCAAACTTTTCAAGCAAAGGGCCAGTTTATTGTTCTTCAGACATTAGGAGGGCCGGATTGTGCCCAGCGGGGGCAGAAAATGTCCTGGGCCGGCATCAGGGAGAATAAATATGGCCCCAGAGTTGGTGGTCAATAGGAGGAGGAGTAGTGCCCCTAATTAGTAGCAGGAATAGTATCCCTTCATTGGTATTGGTAGTAGAAAAAGTGCTCTGTTGTTGGTATCAGTGGGACGAATAGTGCCCCAAAGGCCAGATAAAGGCTAGCAAAGGCCCACTTCTGGCCCTCGGGCCACAGTTTGGAGACCCCTGCCCTAAATCATAGATCTGCTTCATCAGGAGGTGTGCATTAAAGAGCAACAATGTAATGAACCAAAGACCCATTAGAAGGGAGATTGCAGGAGGCGTAGCGGTGGTCCTAGGCCACCAGAACTTATATAGAGCTTTGATTGGTCAGTTTAAATAACCAAATTGACTTTTCAGGAAGCCCCCACCAGACAGGCAGGGCATCTTCCCCATATAATCCAATATACTTATCATCAAACATGTCTGCAGGACAGGAAGTGAGAGAAAGTTCCCAAGTGGGTAACTCTTAAAGGGGCTTCTGCAAGCATTAGGCTTACGTTTTTCAAGCATATCTGTAACACTGACCCCCATCCCCCGGGACTTATCCCAACAATCTACCCATCAATACTGATGTTATGTTTTTCCTTGCCACCTAGATATTTCTATAGCTGGGCTTCTGATCTTGCAATTGCTCCCTCTGGAAGACTGACAAGATATATTGTCCAATACATCGGAGAGTCCCATCAGTGTCATAGCTACTGGAACAAATTACAAAGTGTTAATGCAATGATATTTGGTACTTTATTGTTTTCTTGAGTGATCCTGGGACATCCTGCTTATTTTAGAGACCTAGCTGATGGAACTTGTCAGGTCACCTAAGGCCAGGTGACAGATGCACACCGTTGGGGTCAGGAGTGCACCTCTAAGGTAGTGGACCCTACAGCTGACTGCTGCAGATGGAACTCTGGGTGGTTCAGGAAGGCTGGTCCACTGGAGCACCAACACGGATCCCACAGGGAGCTAGAGCCTAAGATTCCCCAGGGCTCAGAGTCTAAGAGCAAGCAGGTGTTCACCAGAGCCTCTAGTGGTGAGGATGGACTGTGCTGCAACTGGCTCCAGGTCGCGGACCCCAGGGTCTTCCAGCTTTTGCTCACGGTAAGCTATAGGGGGATGGAAAGCTATCAGCAGCCCAGGACAACAAGGGATATTAAGGAGATAAGCCAAAGGTCAGGGGCGACTAGCAGACAAGGTTAAACAGAGAACATGCCAAAGGTCAGGGTCACAAGCAGGCAGGGATAGTCAAGAACACGCCAAAGTTCAGGGTCACAAGCAGGCAGGGATAGTCGAGAACAGGCCAAAGTTCAGGGTCACAAGCAGGCAGGGATAGTCGAGAACAGGCCAAAGGTCAGGGTCACAAGCAGACAGGGATAGTCGAGAACCCGCCAAGATTAGTAACAGAGACAAATGTAGAGCACTCGGCAAGCAGGAAACAGGAAACCAAACACACAATATTACACGGCAAGGCAGGCTTGGAGAACACAGTGTTTAATAGTGGATCCTGTTGAGGCTAGGAGCCACACTGAGGGAAGATTACTTAAAAGTCGCTGCTTCTGCTCTCGTACTGTCACATACCTGACTGTGGAGCCCAAGATGTCAAGGGTGACCTCTTGCACAATTCCCGCCCATGTACGCCTGGTAGAGTATACAGGGACTCCTAGGGTGGCGGAAGGTCGAAGGTGCCAGGAAGCTGGAGCAACAGACTTGAGCTTGGAAACACAGGGATCCAACCAGTAAGCACACTGACAAAAGACCTGGCCCCCTCACTGGCACTAGCAACACACACCCGCCTCCCCCAATCGATTAATCACAGCGGCGATCATCTCGCACTAAATCTACACCCCCCCTTCACCGTGTGATCAGTGGTCTTACCTTACACTGTGGTAGAGGTGCGGGGAGAAGGTCGAGGTGGCAGTGCACTGCTAAATCCGGGGTAGGCTTCTGACAGGGCCGATGCTTCTCCTCCCAGCCGAACAGGAGGTGGGTCCTAAGACCCGTCCTAAGACTCCCAGCCAATTGGGTCTCAGGGGCCGCTTCCTGATTGGCCGGGAGGAGAAGCAGGAAGACATCAGCGAATATTATTTAGCTAAGGCCACACAAGTGAGTGGGCTCTGCGCCCCGAGCCCACCCTTTTTTGAAGCCAATTAAAGCCTCCGGCTCTAATCACGTGCTTAGAAAAAAAAAACCTCCATTGGAATCCATGAGTCTGGCGTCCTGCATGGAGATTAGGGGCCTGGTGCATGGATTAGCGGGAGTGCCCCCAATGGACGGGCCGCCACTGGTTTGCAGAATAAATGTCTTAAAGTTCATAACCTGTCAGCCATTGTACGGATCTCGGCCAAAAAAACGATCAGACAATTCTGGTCATGTGACCATGTTAGGAGTTATAATCATTTCTTCGTTTTGACTCTAAGACAAAATTGTAGAAATTTACGGATAGTCTTCAGCCTTTGCTGCCTTTCATTCAACTTTTGATGGTTTTCGTAACTTGGCAACGGAAGTTTGCAGAGATTTACAGGAGAAAAAAAAAAAAAACCTGTCAGACTTTTCATGCTTTTCATTAGATCTTTCCTTGGAAAAATGACGGCGAGCAAATAACAGAATGGCGTTTTAACTTCCCCTTATGTTCGGAATCGATATTATAACATCGCCTTTCTAATCTTCGGTTTGCAGGAAAGGTGCAAAGACACTAGCAGGTAAATCTGAGGGAAGTGAGCTACTTTTTTTTGTTTTAATTAAAGGTACACTCAACTTTGACCTTAAGATTTGTTATTTAGAAAGAATTCCGTCCGGTATCATGTTATCGCTAAGTAAATGAAAGCCAATGAGAGATGCAAGATGACTTCCACACCGGAGGACAGCAAACAGACCACCCGACCAGCCCCCCCCCCCCAGTGGGTGGTACTCAGGTGGGCTCTTGGCGGTAATGCAGAGATGATGGATACATAAATCCATGATGGCGGCCATCTTCCAGATCTCCGTACATCCCCCCCTCTCTTGCCCCCCGGTATACAATTGCTTCTCCTCTTGACCAATTTCGCTCCTCCCGCTTCCATGGGCGTCCGCTGAAATGTTTTCAGAGGGGGGCGCTTTCGGGAGCGGTGATACACAGTCGCATTTAACCCTTTCTTAAAACGCTAACAGGGGTTAAAAGCGTCCCCCTAGTGGCCGAATAGCACAGCTAAAACGATGGTAAAGTGACGCTTTTTAGTGGCGCTTTACCGATAACGCGGTCAGCTGGCAGTGTGAAATAGTTCTTGAGATAATTCAGCTTCACTCCATGCCCATATAAATATAGCCTAGAGCAGGGATATGCAATTAGCGGACCTCCAGCTGTTGCAAAACTACAAGTCCCATCATGCCTCTGCCTGTGGGTTTCATGCTTGTGGCTGTCAGAGTCTTGCTATGCCTCATGAGACTTGTAGTTCTGCAACAGCTGGAGGTCCGCTAATTGCATTTCCCTGGCCTAGAGAATGTACAGACCCCCCTTCAGCACAGACCCCCTCCATTCAGCACAGATGGACCCCCCTTCAGCACAGACCCCCCATTCTGCACGGACCCCTACATTCAGCACAGATGAACCCCCCCCCCTTCAGCACAGACTCCCCCCATTCTGCACAGGCCCCTCCATTCAGCACAGACCTCCCTTCAGCACAGACGGACCCCCCTCCCCCCATCCCATTCAGTACCTCAGATCAGCCATCAGTGCAGCACAGGCATAGCAGGTTGCCCTCCCCCTGTGTACACATAAACATTGGAGGGGAAGGCAGCTTCACTCTGCTCGCTGTGCCTTTGTGACATCCGGGCCGAGACCGCTCAAACAGCCCGCGGCCGCTAGACTCCTCAACACCTTCTCGAATTTTCCAGAGGGGGTCAATTGCCCCCCCCTTGCCCTATGGAGCGGATGCCCATGCCCGCTTCCTGATTGGCCGGGAAGAGCTCCAAGCCCTACCCTTTTTTGAAGACAATTAGAGCCTCTAATCGTGGTTCAAAAAATAAACAAATGTTAAATCGATGCGTCCTGCATGTAGATTAGGGGCCGGGTGTAGGGATAAGGGGGGGCGGAAACCCACCCTGAAAAAAGATGGATTGCATGTAGACAGGAAGCGGTTGCAAAGGCCTAGATTCACTTTTCCCCGGCGTAAGTGTGGGCGGGCGTAGCAAATCGTCGCCGCAACTTAGAGAGGCAAGTGCTGTATTCACAAAGCACTTGCGTCCTAAGTTACAGCGGCGTAGCGTAAATGTGCCGGCGTAAGCGCGCCTAATTCAAATTGGGAAGAGGTGGGCGCGTTTTATGCAAATAAAGCATGACCCCACGTAAATGATGTTTTGAACGTACGGCGCATGCGCCGTCCGTGGACGTATCCCAGTGCGCATGCGTCAGATAGAATGCCTAAGATACGTCAAACACTGCCTACGACGTGAATGTAACTTACGCACAGCCCTATACGCAAACAACGTAAAAAGATACGCTTGTTCCGACGTCCATACTTTGCATGGGCTGCGCCACCTAGAGACCTGCTTTATCTTTACGCCGGCGTATGTCTTACGGTAACGGCGTAACTAATTATGACGGGGGTACGTATTTGGTTTCCAGAATACGCTTAAATATACGATGGCGCAGATTCGGACTTATGACGGCGTATCTACATAGGGGCAGATCCACAGAGAGAGTACGCCGGCGTACTTTCAAATTTCCTGCGTCGTATCGTTGTTTTGAATCCTCAAAACAAGATATGACGGCATCTGGGTTAGATCCGACAGGCGTACGTCTTCGGATCTAAGATGCAATTCTTCGGCGTCCGCTGGGTGGCGTTCCTGTCGTTTTCCGCGTCGAGTACGCAAATTAGCTATTTCCGACGATCCACGAACGTACGAGCTGCCGCCGCATTCTTTTACGTCGTCTCTAGTCGGCTTTTTCCGGCGTAACGTTAAAGCTGCTGTTTCGTGGCGTATAGTTAGAACTGCTATGTTAAGTATGGCCGTCGTTCCCGCGTTTAATTTGATTTTTTTTTTTCGTTTGCGTAAGTCGTCCGTGAATCGCGGGATGGACGTAATTTACGTCCAAGTCAAAACAATGCGACGTCATTTCGCGCAATGCACGGCGGGAAATTTAGGGACGGCGCATGCGCAGTTCGTTCGGCGCGGGGACGCGCTTTATTTAAATGAAACACGCCCCCTACTCGCCGATTTGAATTAGGCGCCGTTACGCCGCGAGAGATACACTACGCCGCCGTAACTTACGGCGCAAATTCTTTGTGGATTCAAAGCTACAACAAGTAAGTTACAGCGGCGTAGCGTATCTCACATACGCTGCGCCCATGCAATTCTTTCTGGATCTGCCCCTAAGTCTCTGAGAATCTGGCCCAATGTGTTTGCAGAAAACTGTCATCACTTGCAGCGTCTTCCAAAAAATATCACAAATTCCCATAAGATTATTAAATAAAAATACGCGCAGTAATATTCTTTGTTGGAAGTAGACTTCTGCCCTCAGTAATAGGGATGGAAATTGCAAGCAGGCACAATGCTATTTATATATCCCAGTGCGTGGCAAGCAAGCTCTCTATAATGGGAAGCCGGGACAGGAGACGTGAAGATTCTGAGTCAGGATATTTCCCCCGAATCCCGAGCAATGTGTGAAAAAAAAAGAAAAGAATCCAAGGTGACTCTTCTTCCGTCTTTTCTCTTTCCTTTGAGAATGTAGAGAAACGATTCTATTGGGTGCATCCCGCTCATATATCCCCCACCTTTCATCCTTCTGTAATGAGGAATCGGAAGCCTAGAAATTCACAGAAATAGGTCATTTGTTTGTATCTTGACATGTTTCTTTTTTTTATTGAATTTTTTTTTTTTTACGGAAAGTAACATATCTGGAAGAGATCGCGGCGTCATTCCGGGGCTGAAAGGCGACTGTCAGCGGTGACAGAGGAAGATCCCGGCTTTGTGTTTTCTTCAATCAAACATAATAATCCTTCGAGTGACGAGATGATGAACTGTTATTGTGGCTTTTTTTTTTCTTTTTCTACTTCTTCTTCTGCTTTTGCACAATAAAATATATCTATATAAATGATACTACGCTTCAGGCGAGAATAAAATGTTAATTTGTTTCCCTCGCTGACGCGTTTCACCAACTCTACAGTTGTATAGAAGTCATTTATTTCAGATAGAGGGAGTGAAGTTTCTCTCTTTGGAATTTTACTATTTTTCCCCACTTTGAAAATATTTTGGTTGAAGTTTTTGCCTTTTAACCACTTAAGACCCGGACCAAAATGCAGGTGAAGGACCAGGGCAGTTTTTGCAATTCGGCACTGCGTCGCTTTAACTGACAATTGCGCGGTCGTGCGACGTGGCTCCCAAACAAAACTGGCGTCCTTTTTTTCCCCACAAATAGAGATTTCTTTTGGTGGTATTTGATCACCTCTGCGGTTTTTATTTTTTGCGCTATAAACAAAAAAATAGAGCGATAATTTAAAAAAATATATATATATTTTTTACTTTTTGCTCTAATAAATATCCCCCAAAAATATATATATAAAAAACTATTTTTTTCCTCAGTTTAGGCCAATACGTATTCTTCTACCTATTTTTGGTGAAAAAAATCACAATAAACGTTTATTGATCGGTTTGCGCAAAAGTTATAGCGTCTACAAAATATGGGATAGTTTTATGGCATTTTTATGATTCTTTTTTTTTAATAATAATGTCGGCGATCTGCGTTTTTTATCGTGACTGCGACATTATGGCGAACACATCGGACACTTGTTACGCCATTTTGGGACCATTGTCATTTATACAGCGATCAGTGCTATAAAAATGCACTGATTACTGTGTAAATGACACTAAACAGGGAAGGGGTTAACCACTAGGGGGCGAGGACGTAGTTTAGTGTGTCCTAGGGAGGGATTCTAACTGTGAGGGGGCTGGGCTATGAGTGACACGACATTGATCACTGCTCCCGATGACAGGGAGCAGTAGATCAGTGTCCTGTCACTAGGCAGAACAGGGAAATGCCTTGTCTACATTGGCATCCCCCCGTTCTGCAGCTCGTGGGACACAAATAGAGGTTTCTTTTGGTGGTATTTGATCACCTCTGCGGTTTTTATTTTTTGCGCTATAAACAAAAATAGAGCGACAATTTAGAAAAAAATGCGAAGGCCCAGATTCTCAAAGGGCTTACGACGGCACAACGCAATGTACGCCGTCGTAAGTCCTAATCTGGGCAGTCGTATCTATGCGACTGATTCTTAGAATCAGTTACGCATAGATATCCATTAGATCCGACAGGCGTAAGGCTCTTACGCTGTCGGATCTTAAATGCAATTTTTTTTTTTTGCCGCTAGGTGTCGCCACCGTCGTTTTTCCCGTCGAGTATGCAAATTAGCAAAATACGCAAATTCCCGAACGTACGCGCGGTCGACGCAGTGAAGTTATGACGTTTATGCTAGATTTGTGCCGCGTAAAGTTGCCCCTGCTATATGAGGGGCAACCAATGTTAAGTATGGCCGTCGTTCCCGCGTCAACATTTTTAAATTTACGTTGTTTGCGTAAGTCGTCCGTGAATGGGGCTGGACGCCATTTACGTTCACGTCGAAACCAATGACGTCCTTGCGACGTCATTTAGCGCAATGCACGTCGGGAAATTTTAGAGACGGCGCATGCGCATTGCGATCGGCGCAGGAACGCGCTTAATTTAAATGCTATACGCCCCCTACCCGCCTAATTTGAATTAGGCGGGCTTGCGCTGGGTGATTTACGCTACGCCACCGCAACTTTACAGGCAAGTGCTTTGTGAATAAAGCACTTGTCTGTAAAACTTGCGGCGGCGTAACGTAAATGACATACGTTACGCCGCCGCAGAGATACGCCGGATCTACCAGAATCTGGCCCAATATTTTTTACTTTTTGCTATAATAAATATCCTCCACAAATATATAAGAAAATATATTTTTTTCCTCAGTTTAGGTCGATACGTATTCTTCTACCTATTTTTGGTAGAAAAAATCGCAATAATCGTTTATCGGTTGGTTTGCGCAAAATTTATAGCGTTTACAAAATAGGGGATAGTTTTATTGCATTTTTATAAAAAATAAAAAATTTTACTACTAATGGCGGCGATCAGCGTTTTTTTCGTGACTGCGACATTATGGCGGACACATCGGACACTTTTGACACATTTGGGAACTCCATGTGGCACGCATGTCCCGGCCCGGTAGGCCATAACGCCGGGGCGCCGTGGTGCAGACACCCTAAAGGTGGATGCTGCACTCAAAGAAGAAGACCCAAAACCAATGGCGTCTGCCCCATAAATACCTTCCCCCAGCATGCACAGCGAGGTCCAACCCTCCTGATTGGCTGCTGGGGAAGAGCACCCAAACCTTGACTCCACTGCTGCCATCTACTGCATTGGGGTGGGAAGAGCACCCCAATATAACAGAATGAGCCCACAGCACAGCCAAGCTGAGACAGAGACCCAAGTTTGAACACATTGGCCCAGATTCACAAAGCACTTACGCCGACGTATAACAAGTTACGCCGACGTAAGTGCAAATGTGCGCCGTCGTATCTGTGCGCCAGACCCACAAACAGATATGCGCCTAAAACCAGGCTACACCCTGCCGACGTAGCTTGCTTACGCCGGCGTAGGGTGGGCGCACATTTAGGCTGGGTGCATGGTGCCGCTCCCATTGATTAGCCATTCAAACATGCAAATGAGGTAAATATGGCGATTCACGGACCCGACGCAGGCTACGCAAGGTGCGCGTAAGTTGTACGTCCGGCGTAAAGTTATTCCCCATAAAGGAGGTGCAACCCAGCAGCAGACATGCAAAGGTCTGCACCAGGGAACACAAGCCGGCGTATTTTACGTTGGACGTGGTTGGACGTGTGTCTGGCTGGGCGTAGGTTACGTTCACGCCGTACACAGTGATCCGGCGTAGTTTAGGCAGTTGTTCCGAAGTGGTTGTGAGCAGGTGCAGGGGGATGCGTCCACGTCACGGCGCATGCGCAGTTCATGATACCTATCTATCTGGTGCTCGTCCCATCATTTGCATTGGGTCACGCCTTATTTGCATGGGTCATGCCCACTTCCACCTACGCCGGCGTACGCCCTCGAAACCTACGCCACGCTGACGCAGCGTTGGGAGCAATAGCTTGCTGAATGCAATGCTTGCCTCTCCGCGCTATGTTGGCGCGGCGTACGGCGTTTGCGCTATGGCGGCGTAATGTGCGCCCACACTCTGTGAATCTGGGCCATTAACTAGATTAGAGTTCAATTAACACTCTGACCCCCCTCTAAATTTAAACAGCACCGGTACTTTGAAGTAGCCAGGCGCTACACAATCATCTGCTGCCACCAGAGGCGTATCTAGTGAAAATGGCGCCTATGGCAAGCACTGAAACTGCGCCCTTGTCAAAACATTTGAAACTTATCTTTCAGATAACCAGGGACATGGCGGGGACAGAGAGGGACACTGGGGACCATTGGCGGCTGGTGCTCAACATTTTTGGGGGGGCGCAAACAAACTGAAAAAAACCCCCATCAATTGCAGGAACTGTGCCCATAAAACACAGCCACTACCCTATGTGGATCCGGTCTGGCCAGTCATTGGTCATCTTGGGTGCACCTGTCAGAAGGAGAAATATTAGCAATTGCTGTGCCGGCGTTGCGCTTCAGTAGGGTGGGCGCGGCGCTGGGAGCTACATTAGTGCGTGAGGCGGCCTCGGGAGGACGGGTGGGGTTTTTTCATGCAGGGGGTGGCTTTTTGCCACCCCCTCCCCATGGCGCCCATGGCTGCCATACCCTAGATACGCCACTGGCTGCCACATCTAATTTGGTTTTCATCTTCTCCACTTTGACCCCTTTCTCCTCGGGTTCCCGGGAAGTATCTCCATTCAGGGCCACCGGCCCATTGTGTATTATTTGTACTTACCCATGGGGCAAATGTCCTCCAGTCACCCCCCAAGCCCAGTCCTCCCATGTTGTAGAAGAATTTTCACGACAAAGGAGCAAAGCATTATATATCAGAAATATTTTACCCGCATTTCTTCCTGAGAAAATGATTTTTTTAGAACTCAATTCATTTATTATGCAAGTAATGTATGAGGTTGAGTTAGATTTCCATTAAAAGAAAAGTATTTTTTTTTTCTTTTTTTTGCCACTTGACTTTTTAAATGACTGGAATGTACGGTGACAAGTACATTCACTGAATGGAATGAGGAGCCCTCGCAGTGCGCAGAACTGATCGGAAATTCTACTCGGTGTGACTGCTAATTCTTCAATAAAAGCTTTTGTTGGAAGAGAGAAAAATATAAGAGAGAACGCAACATTGTATCCTAATCCTGTCTTCATTTATATTCCCCATTAGAACACAGGGGCCCAGATTCAGGTAGAATTGCGCTATATTTGCGCGGGCACAGGGCAACGATTTTGCCCTGCGCCCACGCAAATATTTTGCGCTGCCCTCGATTCATGGAGCAGTAGCTCCGTGAATTGAGAGGGCGCGCCGGCAAAATTGCCCGGCGTAAGCGCGCGCAATGTAAATGATCCCGCCGGGGGCGGGAATCATTTAAATTAGGCGCGCTCCCGCACCGAGCGCACAGCTCATGCTCCATCGGGAAACTATCCCGACGTGCATTGCGGCAAATGACATCGCAAGGACATCATTTGCTTCAAAGTGAACGTGAATGGCGTTCAGCGCCATTCACGAATCACTTACGCAAACGCCGTTTATACTTTAGCATTGGCTGCCCCTGCTATTAGAAAGGGCAGCCTTGCGCTAAAGTTGCCGTACGGAAACTCTGTACCTGGCTTGCGCGGGGCCCGCGCAAGTTTGTGAATCAGTTGGTAGTATGCAATTTGCATACTACACGCTGATCACAATGGGAGCGCCCCCTAGCGGCACACGCAAGAATGCAGCCTAAAATCTGCGTGGCATAAGAGCCTTATGTCGCGCAGATTTTAGGCTGCAGTCGGCGTAACGAGGTTCCTGAATCAGGAGCACTCGTTACACAGGAGCAAGTAAGCAATTGCGCCGTGTAACTTATGGTTACACGGGCGCAATTGCTTCTTGAATCTGGGCCAGGGCTGGTATGTTATGCAGCTGTTTAGACGGCGCACAGTACAAAGCGCAGGGGTTCTTGGACCAGAAGAGCTTACAATCGAATGTCTCCGACGACATGTGCCCCCCTATGCACTCTCAAGCCCCCTGTGGTCTCCAGCTGCCCCTATGCTCTCCAGCCTTCCCTGTGCTCTTCAGCCACCCTTGTGCTCTCTGCCCCCCATGTTCTCCACCCCCC
This sequence comes from Rana temporaria, assembly GCF_905171775.1. Lineage (NCBI taxonomy): Eukaryota > Metazoa > Chordata > Amphibia > Anura > Ranidae > Rana > Rana temporaria. The sequence goes on along the minus strand of NC_053492.1, from coordinate 478,110,202 downwards.
CCTGCTCTTCACCTCCCTGTGCTTTACTCTCCGGCCCCCCAGTGCTCTTCAGCCCCTCCCTATGCTCTCTGGCCGCCCCTGTGCTCTCCACCCCCCTCCCCCATTGCTCTCCAGCCCCCCATGCTCTCTGCCCCCCCCTGTGCTTATTTGCCTTCCATGTTCTCTGCCCCTGCTTGTGTTCTCCAGACCCCCCCATGGTCCCCGCTCCCCAGTGCTCTCCAACCCCCCCCAGTACTCTCCACCCCCACTGTGCTCTTCACCTCCCATGTTCTCTGCCTCTGCTTGTGCTCTCCGGCTCCCCCTAGTGCTCTCAACCCCCCCTGCTCTTCACCCCCTGTGCTCTCTGGCCCCCTTAGTGCTCTCCAACCCCCCCCCCCCAGTGCTCTCCAGCCCCTCTGTACTCTCCACCCCCACTGTGCTCTTCACCTCCCATGTTCTCTGCCTCTGCTTGTGCTCTCCAGCTCCCCCTAGTGCTCTCCACCCCCCCCTGCTCTTCACCCCCTGTGCTCTCTGGCCCCCTTAGTGCTCTCCACACTCCCCCGTGTTCTCCACCCCCCCCCCCCACATTCTCTGCCCCCCCCATGCCCTTTGTGCCTGCCGCTAAATTAGCCATGGACTGCTCAGTTTAAAATGCCCGAGCCTAATTTTTGTCCCAGTCCGGGCCTGCTGTCCCCTGTGTACAAAGCCAGCTCCAAAGACAGCATTAACACATTTCACTCCTCATAGGAGCTTCATCAGGATTAGTACAGTCTGGCACCAGGTGAATGTCGGTGCATCATCTTTGCTTCCTATAAATCTAGTTTTTTTTTTTTTTTGTAAGCGTCTCTCTCCTTTTCCTTCTTAGTATACAAAAGTTACAAACCTTCTTTGTTGGTTATTGATATCATTATATGTCTCGTTGAAAAGCCCGGACTTACAAGAAATTGAAGACTGAGGTGCTACATTCTGAAGGACCCCGATGATACCTGTTTACATTTCAGACAGTAGATTTTATTTATTTCTAAAAAAAATGTAATCATACAAACACAGATCGGTGTTTATCAGAGCTGATGGAAGTGTCGCCGGCCGAGCGGATCGCCCGCGGTGCCAATTTTCACAAGTTGTCTCGTCTCTACTTGTAACCATGGAAGCGCAAACAGTCTAGCATGCGCAACGATGGGACGGGTTCAACTTTTATCCTGCGTGTTGGATCTACAGGCGGGGGCCTTTGTCATGGTTAAAAAAATGGAGACTGATTGTTTATTTTACACTTCGTATGAAGTACGTCCAGGTGAACGCGAACATTGTCCATGCAGGCCAAAGAGACGGATTCAATGCTAAGCCCATCTCCTGCAGATACTTCTCCTCTGATCTTCTAGTCATCAGAGATGCAATACTCCTAGGTATGAGGATCATGTGACCCAGTCCCCTCCCAATCATGGTGTTTTGTGATTGACCCAGGGCTGTCACATGGGTATAGACCCCCCCCCCCCCCTCACCATGCAATTGTGAGCTTCACCCCAACATCCCAAAAAACAAACAAATGCACACATTGACTTATCTCAAAAAACCTTTATCATTACACAGGACCCCCCATGCCACCCCCATAATTACACAAGACCCCCCCCCTATAATACCCCCATCATTACACAGGACCCCCCACCTACCATACCACCCCCACAATTACACAGGACCCCCTCCCCTATAATACCCCTATCTTTACTCAGGACCCCCTCCTCCATCATTACACAGGAACCCCCACCTACCATACTACCCCCATCATTAAACAGAACCCCCCACCTACCATACCACCCCCATAATTACACAAGACCCCCCCTATAATACCCCCATCATTACACAGGACCCCCCACCTACCATACCACCCCCACAATTACACAAGACCCCTCCCCTATAATACCCCTATCTTTACTCAGGACCCCCTCCTCCATCATTACACATGACCCCCCACCTACCATACCACCCCCATAATTACACAGGACCCCCCATCTTCCATACTACCCCCATCATTACACAGGACCCCCCACCTTCCATACTACCCTTATCATTACACAGGACCCCCCACCTTCCATACTACCCTTATCATTACACAGGACCCCCCACCTACCATACTACCCCCATCATTACACAGGACCCCCCATCTTCTATACTACCCCCATCATTACACAGGACCCCCCACCTTCCACATACCCCCATCATTACACAGGATTCCACCCCCTATACTACCCCCATCTTTAATCAGGACACCCCTCCTCCATCATTACACAGGACCCCCCTCCTCCAGCATTATACAGGGCCCCTCCCCTATACTACCCCTATCATTACACAGGACCCCCTCCCTTATACTACCCCCATCATAACACAGGACCCCCTCCCCTATACTACCCCCATCATTACACAGGACCCCCCATCTTCCATACCACCCCCATCATTACACAGGACCCCCCACCTTCCATACTACCCCCATCATTACACAGGACCCCCCATCTTCCATACCACCCCCATCATTACACAGGACCCCCCCACCTTCCATACTACCTCCATCATTACACAGGACCCCCCACCTTCCATACTACCCCCATCATTACACATGACCCCCCACCTTCCATACTACCCCCATCATTACACAGGACCCCCACCTTCCATACTACCCCCATCATTACACATGACCCCCCACCTTCCATATACCCCCATCATTACACAGGATTCCATCCCCTATACTACCCCTATCTTTACTCAGGACCCCCCTCCTCCAGCATTACACAGGACCCCCTCCTCCAGCATTACACAGGACCCCTCCCCTATACTACCCTCATCATTACACAGGACCCCCCACCTTCCATACTACCCCCATCATTACACAGGACCCCCCACCTTCCATACTACCCCCATCATTACACAGGACCCCCACCTTCCATACTACCCCCATCATTACATAGGACCCCCCACCTTCCATATACCCCCATCATTACACAGGATTCCATCCCCTATACTACCCCTATCTTTACTCAGGACCCCCTCCTCCATCATTACACAGGACCCACCATATTCCATATCACCCCCATCATTACACAGGACCCCCCACCTTCCATACTACCCCCATCATTACACAGGACCCCCCACCTGCCATACTACCCCCATAATTACACAAGACCCCCTCCCATATAATACCCCTATCTTTACTCAGGACCCCCTCCTCCATCATTACACAGGACCCCCCACCTACCATACCACCCCCATCATTACACAATACCCCTCCCCTATAATACCCCTATCTTTAGTCAGGACCCCCCTCCTCCATCATTACACAGGACCCCCCATCTTCCATGCCACCCCCATCATTACACAGGACCCCCACCTTCCATACTACCCCCATCATTACACAGGACCCCCCACCTTCCATACTACCCCCATCATTACACAGGACCCCCCCACCATCCACATATCCCCATCATTACACAGGATTCCATCCCCTATACTACCACATCTTTATTCAGGACCCACTTCCTCCAGCATTACACAGGACCCCTCCCCTATACTACCCCCATCATTACACAGCACCCCCCACCTTCCACATACCCCCATCATTACACAGGACCCCCCATCTTCCATACCACCCCCATCATTACACAGGACCCCCCACCTTCCATACTACCCCCATCATTACACAGGACCCCCCACCTTCCATACTACCCCCATCATTACACAGGACCCCCCACCTCCCATACTACCCCCATCATTACACAGGACCCCCCACCTTCCATACTACCCCCATCATTACACAGGACCCCCCACCGTCCACATACCCCCATCATTACACAGGACCCCCCACCTTCCACATACCCCCATCATTACACAGGATTCCATCCCCTATACTACCCCCATCTTTAATCAGGACCCCCCTCCTCCATCATTACACAGGACCCCTCCCCTATACTACCCCCATCTTTACACAGGACCCCCTCCCCTATACTACCCCCATCTTTACACAGGACCCCCCCTCCCCTATACTATCCCAATCATTCACATTATACAAAAAAATTGGGCTAACTTTACTGCTTTGTTATTTTTTAATTCATGATTTTTTCCCCCCCCAAAAAAGGCGTTTGAAAAATGATTGCGCAAATACCGTGTGAGATAAAAAGTTGCAATGACCGCCACTTTATTCCCTGGGGTGTCTGCTAAAAACAAAATATATATAATGTTTGGGGTTCTGAGTAGCAAAGAAATGATGATTTTTACATGAAGGAGAGAAGTGGCAGAATAGGCGCGGTAGGGAAGTGGTTGAGGAACCCCTAAGAACATCTGGAGGATCCCAAGGGTTCCATGGAACTCTGGTTGGGAAACCCTGTGCTAGAGGTATGCCCTACAGTTCTGCGTAGGAAATATGATGGTGGAACTAAAATTTCTAATTAACAACCAAACAGAATCGCGTTCCAAATGACTTTCAGGTAAAGTTTACAACCATAACTCAAAACGACAGTAAGCGCTTAGCGGTTTCTTATCCTTGACAGGCGGGGCCCGAGCCCTGCGCCGGGAACACGGTGAAATTCCTTCAGAGTTATTAAGTGCTTACTTCTCGTACAAATGTTAATCAAAGTAATCAGCTCATTAGGAATGTGTTAAATGTACTTGCAGTTGGCAGCTAAATCATGACAAAGGGACTGAAATGAATTGCGCTCCGTGATTGGATGATAAACATTGGTGACAGAGCCATAGAATGGAAGAATGATGGTGTTACCTTAACTACTTATTATTTCATTATAGGAGATGGAGATTCAAATCAATTGTTCCAACGTCTGAATAATTAGGCCTGTCGTGTTGGATGATTAGCAGAGTTCCCCATATTTGGTATTCAGGGAACGCCATTGCCTATTTTCCTGCATAAATGCCACAGATACGCTTTGTGATGAACCCCCCCGTCCTCAAACCGGACTATGTCCGCCAGGGCCGATCCTAGGGTCACAGGCTCCTGGGTGCAGAAATATTTCTAGTGCCCCCACATGGGCGTGGTCATTTTACTAACCCCTCCCCTGTACAAATGTTTCTATGGCAATGACTCAACCGCAGAGATGCTCCCCCAAGAAGTCTTCATTACCCCGGGATCCTTACATGATCTCCTAACAATAAACAAAATACAGGAAGAGAAGCAGAGTACTTTATTGGGACCTGGAGGGGGGCCTCTCTGATGGACACAGAGAGGGCTTCTGTTAGAGAGTCTGTTAGAAAGACCCCCAGACATACTACAGACATGGTAAAGGAGATGGTCAGAGACTACAGACATAGTACAGGAGATGGTCAGAGACACATCAGTTCTGGACGGACATACACCTTTGCTCAGAACTCTAGTTCTTCTTTTCTTCTTATGTTGACGCGTTGCTTCCTCCCGCTGTAATGCCGGGTGCGCGGCTTGCACCGATTTATATAGGCCTCTTATGGCGTCACAGTCCCATCATGCTCCGGGGACCCACAGAGCATGATGGGACCCCATGTTGAGGGCATGCGGCCTGGTATGGCTCAGGGGGGGGGCACTCGCTCGTCCCCACTCTTCCCTGACCGGCGTGCTTGGATACAGGTCTGGTATGGATTGTGGGGGGACCCCCATGCCGTTTTTTTGGCGTAGGGGGTTCTCCTTACAATCCATACCAGACCTAAGGGCCTGGTATGCCCCTGGGGGGGAAACCATGCCAATTTTTTATTTAAAAATTGGCGTGGAGTTCCCCCTCATGATTCATACCAAACTAGAATTGGCGGGAATCCAAGTCGGATCCCCGTCGCTTCTATGATGCGCTCGCTGGAATGTGCTTTTTCTATTCCAGCGAGTGCGAGATGTCGGCACCCTGCCGCCGAGAATCAGCGCGATGCCGTCGTGCTGGAAACACATTCTCGGCGACATGTATTGTAGAAGAATACGTATCGGCCTAAACTGAGGGAAAACAATATTTTTTGGGGGATATTTATTATAGCAAAAAGTAAAAAATATTGTTTTTTTTTTCAAAATTGTCGCTCTATTTTTGTTTATAGCGCAAAAAATTAAAACCGCAGAGGTGATCAAATACCACCAAAAGAAAGCTCTATTTGTGGGGAAAAAGGGACGTCAATTTTGTTTGGGTGCCACGTCTCACGCAATTGTCAGTTAAAGCGACGCAGTGCCGAATCGCAAAAAAAGCCAAATCCTCCGGGGTTAAATTGGTTAATATAAAATGCCTTGTTGTTCGTCAGAAAATCATTTTCTTTGATTTGTCTGTAAAGGATTGAAGCTCGCTGGGTAACTGGCGTGTGCCTTGTATGTTCACAATAGAATGTGCTGCTGGGCAAAGCTGGAAAGGATTGAGTGGCACTTGTATTGTCATTTCTTTGTGATGTGTAAACTTCATCTTCCAGACACAATCCCGGATTTAGAACGGCTTTGATTGAAGATGGAGTCGTCCGAGAGCCATTGCCATACCGGGCCGTGTAGAATTACCCTGGCGGTTGGCGAAACCCTTATAGGTCACAGTTGTCCATCAGGTCTTGAGAAGTCCAAGCTTCCCACCTATGGTCACCTTCATCCCATCCTTGTCAGTCATCTCCCTATAGCTCACATTATACATCAATCAGCCACAACATTATGGCCGCTGACAGGTAAAGGGAATAACATGAAGTATCTGGTTACAATGGCACCTGAAAGTAGGTGGAATATATTAGGCAGCAAGTGAAGAAGGTGTCCCGGAATTTGATCTGTTGAAAGCAGAAAAATGGTCAGGCATAAGGATCTGAGCAACTTTGACAAGGGCCAAATGGTAATGGCTAGATGACTGGGTCAACAACTCCAAAACTGCAGCTCTTGTGGTCCAAGAAAGGAGCACCAGTTCATGGGAGGGAAGGCTCATTAATGGAAGTGGGGAGCAAAGGCTCACTAATGGAGGTGGGGATTAAAGGTCTTATTAATGGAGGAGGTGGGAGGCTCATTGATGGAGGTGGGGAGGGAAGGCTTATTGATGAAGGTTGGGGGAGGCTCATTGATGGAGGTGGGAGGGAAGTCTCATTGATGGAGGTGGGGAGCAAAGGCTCATTGATGGAGGTGGGAAGGGAAGGCTCATAGATGGAGGTGGGAAGGGAAAGCTCATTCATTGAGGTGGGAAGGGAAGGCTCATTGAAGGAGGTGGGGAGGGAAGGTCTTATTAATGGAGGTGGGGAGAGAAGGCTCATTGATGGAGATGGGGAGGGAAGGCTCATTGATAGAGGTGGGGAGGGAAGGCTCATTGATGGAGGTGGGGAGGTAAGGCTCATTGGTGGAGGTGGGGAGGAAAGGCTAATTGATGGAGGCGGGGAAGGAAGGCAGGATTATTGATGGAGGTGGGAGAGGGAAGGCTCATTGATGGAGGTGGGGAGGGAGGGCTCGTTAATGGAGGTGTGGAGGGAAAGCTCATTGATGGAGGTGGGTGGAAGGCTCATTGATGGAGGTGGGGAGGGAAGGCTCATTGATGGAGGTGGGGAGGGAAGACTCATTGATGGAGGTGGGGAGGGAAGGCCCATTGGTGGAGGTGGGGAGGGAAGGCTCATTGATGGAGGTGGGGATGGAAGGTCTTATTAATGGAGGTGGGGAGGGAAGGCTCATTGATGGAGGTGGGGAGGGAAGGCTCATTGATGGAGGTGGGGAGGGAAGGCCCATTGGTGGAGGTGGGAAGGAAGGCTCATTGATGGAGGAGGGGAGGGAAGGCTCATTGATGGAGGTGGGGAGGGAAGGTCTTATTAATGGAGGTGGGGAGGGAAGGCTCATTGATGGAGGTGGGGAGGGAAGGCTCATTGATGGAGGTGGGGAGGGAAGGCTCATTGGTGGAGGTGGGGATGGAAGGTCTTATTAATGGAGGTGGGGAGGGAAGGCTCATTGATGGAGGTGGGGAGGGAAGGCTCATTGATAGAGGTGGGGAGGGAAGGCTCATTGGTGGAGGTGGGGAGGGAAGGCTCATTGATGGAGGTGGGGAGGGAAGGCTTATTGAACGAGGTGGGCGGAGGGAGCTCATTGATGGAAGTGGGGGTGGGGAGGCTCATTGATTGAGGTGGGGAGGGAAGGCTCATTGAAGGAGGTGGGGAGGGAAGGCTCAGTGATGGAGGTGGGGAGGGAAGGCTCATTGAAGGAGGTGGGGAGGGAAGGCTCAGTGATGGAGGTGGGGAGGGAAGGCTCAATGATGGAGGTGGGGGCAAAGACACATTGAGGGAGGTTGGGGGAGGCTCATTTGGGGAGGGAAGGCTCATAAATGGAGCTGGGGAAAGGAGGCTCATTGATAGGGGTGAAGAGGGAAGGCTCATTGATGGAGGTGGGGGGGGAAGGCTCATTGATGGAGGTGGGGAGGGAAGGCTCATTGATAGAGGTGAAGTGGGAAGGCTCATTGATTAAGGTGGGGAGGGAAGGCTGGCCCATGTAGTTCAATAGAAGAGCTACTGGAGCAGTGGCGGAACTACCGCCATAGCGACCCACGCGGGCGCTATGGGGCCCGCAGCTGAGTAAGGATCAGGGGGGCCCGGACTTCCCTGTGCAGGTGGCTCCCTCCCTCCCTGCCTGCACTGCCCGGCCCTCTGGCCGAATCTCTGCCGCTGTGTGACACATTACAGAGTCACTGTGTGCTGTGACGAGGGGGAGAGACGCGCTAGTGCCTACTCATGCAGACACAGCCTCGGACTCTCCCCCCTCTGCGGAGGCTTGCAGAGGACACCGTCCACTGCCCTACTGGTCACATGCTGATGATGCTCATCAGCATGTGACCTGTCTAGAAAGCGGGAGGAACAAACAACACAGCCAGTGTCCAGAGCCTGCCTTGCAAACTAAGGGGACACCGACCGCTGGGTAAGTGCAGAGCTGAGGCTCTTTCCTACAGTTCACAGTCTCTCTCCAGTGTGGGGCTTGTCATGCTGGTCTTTCCAGGGACATGGCTGCTGAGCTGATTGAATATTGCAGTCTAGTGTTCTCCCTGCAGTACCATCCTGGCATAATTACTTTATGTGCAGTGCTTACTCAGTAGCCTTTATCTTTATCTATCTATCTGCATTGATTTTTGGGGTTTTTATTTGGTAATTAAAAGTCCACTGCCTACTGACACCGCTCACTGCCCTACTGACACCGCTCACTGCCCTACTGACACCGCTCACTGCCCTACTGACACCGCTCACTGCCCTACTGACACCGCTCACTGCCCTACTGACACCGCTCACTGCCCTACTGACACCGCTCACTGCCCTACTGACACCGCTCACTGCCTACTGACACCGCTCACTGCCTACTGACACCGTCCACTGCCCTACTGACACCGTCCACTGCCCTACTGACACCGCTCACTGCCCTACTGACAGTGCTCACTGCCCTACTGACACCGCTCACTGCCTACTGACACCGCTCACTGCCTACTGACACCGCTCACTGCCCTACTGACACCGCTCACTGCCTACTGACACCGCTCACTGCCTACTGACACCGCTCACTGCCTACTGACACCGTCCACTGCCCTACTGACACCGTCCACTGCCCTACTGACACCGCTCACTGCCCTACTGACACCGCTCACTGCCCTACTGACACCGCTCACTGCCTACTGACACCGCTCACTGCCTACTAACACCGCTCACTGCCCTACTGACACCGCTCACTGCCTACTGACACCGCTCACTGCCTACTGACACCGCTCACTGCCTACTGACACCGTCCACTGCCCTACTGACACCGTCCACTGCCCTACTGACACCGCTCACTGCCCTACTGACACCGCTCACTGCCCTACTGACACCGCTCACTGCCTACTGACACCGCTCACTGCCTACTAACACCGCTCACTGCCCTACTGACACCGCTCACTGCCCTACTGACACCGCTCACTGACCTACTGACACCGCTCACTGCCTACTGACACCGCTCACTGCTCTACTGACACCGCTCACTGCCCCGCTGACACCGCTCACTGCCCCGCTGACACCGCTCACTGCCCCGCTGACATCGTCCACTGCTCTTCTGACTGACAATGTCCACTTTTAAGGTAGGCTAGGTTCATATTTTAACTGTGACATTTATTTTATTTAATCATATATTATGGGCACACAAATGCTTTTGTTTTATTTAACCATGCCCCTTTAAGTCTACCCCCTCCACTGTTAACACAATTTGGCCACAGCCACTGTTCACTGCAGCACGCTATGCGTGCCTCCTTACTACTCTCCTAGGGTAACTCAAAATTGTCCCAAATCTCTTGCCATCCTATAGCATGTACTACAAAAAGAAATTGCTGTACGCCGCTAAAATGTTCGGGTTTGGCTTGACGAAAAGGTGGCAACTCTAGGCCCGGGTGAGGATAAGAGCATCGCCGGCATGGTCTCCCAGCCAGGGGAAGAGAGAGGAGAGGAAGAGGCGAGCTGTCCGTATCAGCAGAGCGCGGAATTGCCCGCTGTAATAGCTTTCATTAGAACTTCCAGTGTTCCCGGGGCTCATGTCACATAGCTCCACCTCTTGGTGCGGCACCTTTGATCGACAGAACGCCGGTCCAGTGTCGGACATGTGACGTCATCAAATGCGTTGGGCTAAGAGGTGGGGCTATGTGATGATGAGCCCCAGGAAGACGGGAAATTCAAATGAAAGCTATTACAGCGGGCAATCCCGCTCTCTGCTGATCCGGCCGGCTTGCCTCTTCCTCTGCACAGATGAGGCTGTATTGGGCACAGGCAATGCTGTATTGGGCACAGGCAACGCTGTATTGGGCACAGGTCATGCCGCATTGGGCACAGGCAATGCTGTATTGGGCACAGGTCACGCTGTATGGGGCACAGACAGGCCAGGCTGTATTGGGCACGGGCAACGCTGTATGGGGCACAGGTCACGCTGCATTGGGCACAGGTCACGCTGTATGGCGCACAGGTCACGCTGTATGGCGCACAGGTCACGCTGTATGGCACACAGGTCACGCTGTATGGCGCAAAGGTCACGCTGTATGGGGCACAGGTCACGCTGTATGGGGCACAGGTCACGCTGCATTGACACTAGGGCGGCTCTGGGGGGCCCCATACAACATTTTGCTATGGGGCCCTGTGCTTTCTAGTTACGCCCCTGTACTGGAGCTAGATTTACTGAAAAAGTGAAGGTTGGTTCTGATAGAAAGGTGTCAGCACACACAGAGCATCTCAGTTTGTTGTGTATGGGGATCTGCATAGCCACAGACCGGTCAGGATGTCCATGCTGACCCGTGTCCACAGCCAAAAGTGCTTACAATGGACATAGGAGCATCAGAACTTGACTATAGAGCAATGGAAGAAGGTGGCCTAGTCTGATAAATTCCAGAATGATTTGAAAAACACAACAACGAGTTGGAGGTGTTGACTTGGCCTCTAAATTATCCAGATCTCAGTCCAATCTAGAATCTGTGGGATGTGCTGGCGTAACAAGTCGTTCCATGGAGGCCCCACCTCGCAACTTACAGGACTTAAAGCATGGCCTTCCAGCTGGAACTACAAGCCCCATCATGCCTCTGCCTTTTGGGAGTCAGGCTTGCAACTGTCAGCCTTGCAACACCTCATGAGACTTGTAGTTCCACAACAGCTAGTGGGTCACAGGTTGAGCATCCATGACTTTAAGGATCTGCTGACAGCTCGGTGCCAGATACCACAGCGTACCTTCAGAGGTCTAGTGGAGTCCATGCCTCAATGGGTCAAGAAAGTGGGACCTACTCAACATTAGGTGGGCGGTGATAATGTTTTGGAGGATCTGTGTGTGTGGAAATATAAAGTCTGATGCTTTGTCTCATTTTTTTCCCCGTTCCCAGTGTATCCTGAAATGATCACGTTTCCAAATAATTAATTTTACCGCACGTCGGAGATTCTGAAGCAAACCATTTGAAAAGTAATTTACGGGCAGACGTCTTGAATTAATCCAGTAGAGGAATTCTGCAGATTTAAGTATGGGCACTGAAAGGACAGAGAGAGAGAGAAAAAGAAGGTGGCAGACTTGATGTTGCCATGGAAACTGCTGGTTCCCGTACCTATGGAATCGGAGGGCCAATAGAATGCATATAGGTATTTTATAAAAGCCTCCCTGCATTCATCGGCTGACCTAGTCTGAGAAATCCGCCGTAGCTCCATCGGGGGAGTCATCTATACTGCAAGACTCTGACAGAACTCATTAAAACAGAAGTGTGCCCCCCTCTGAGCCTCTCTATTTCTCTCTGCTTATTGTCCTTGTCTAGGAGTCCCTTTGATAAGTTTTCAAGGACGATCGATTCCCGAGACTTTCCAGGCTCTTAAATTAATTTGTGAATGGTTCTGAGTGGCCCAGGCTTCAATGCCATATAACATACGTTGGTGGTTTTTACTATTTAATTGTCAAATCGTCCTGATGGACCTTTTATTGCCGGCGTGACACTAAGCCGTGTCCGATAATTGAGATTCTGACTCGTGTTTCCCGGTAGCTGGATATCCTTTAGGGCGGGCGATCAATTTATTCATCGTATTCAAAGGGCAGTAGGATGAATTCAAACAGCCAGCAATGCTTCTTCCTCTACTATATATATAGTCTTAAAGGGTTGGTTCACCTTCTTGCCTTGTTGCTAGGGCATTGCTATGACACTCCCAGCCATTACTGTGTTGAAGGTAAGGGGCACCTGTAGATAAAAGCAAACTGTGCAGCTTTGACCAAAGCTCAACAATGTCCTTGCAATAGCTGTAGGACATCTACACACCCCAAAGCCTGGCTGCAAAAACTCCCAGTAAAGACATGCCCCCATGCTGCCTTGTTGCTAGGACGTTGCTAAGACTCTCCCAGCTGTTACTGTGTTAAAGGGTTAGTTTGCCGTGAGCAAAAAAACTGTCTATGCAGGTAAGGGCCACCTGTAGATAAAAGAAAACTGTGCAGCTTTGACCAGAGCTTAACAATGCTCTTGCTATAGGTGTAGTCTGTCTGCATACTTGTTGCTAGGGCGTTGCTAAGACACTCCCAGTCGTTACTGTGTTGAAGGGTTAGTTCACCTTCCTGCCTTGTTGCTAGGGAGTTGCTAAGACACTCCCAGCTGTTACAGAGTTAAAGGGTTAGTTCACTTTCCTGCCTTGTTGCTAGGGCGTTGCTAAGACACTCCCAGCTGTTACAGAGTTAAAGGGTTAGTTCACTTTCCTGCCTTGTTGCTAAGACACTCCCAGCCATTACTGTGTTAAAGAGTTAGTTTACTTTCCTGCCTTGTTACTAGGGCGTTGCTAAGACACTCCCAGCCGTTACTGTGTTAAAGGGTTAGTTCAACTTCCTGCCTTGTTGCTAGGGCGTTGCTAAGACACTCCCAGCCGTTACTGTGTTAAAGAGTTAGTTTACTTTCCTGCCTTGTTACTAGGGCGTTGCTAAGACACTCCCAGCTGTTACAGAGTTAAAGGGTTAGTTCACCTTCCTGGCTTGTTGCTAGGACGTTGCTAAGACACTCCCAGCCGTTACTGTGTTAAAGGGTTAGTTCACCTTCCTGCCTTGTTGCTAGGGCATTGCTAAGACTTTCCCAGCCGTTACTGTGTTGAAGGGTTAGTTCACCTTCCTGCCTTGTTGCTAGGGAGTTGCTAAGACACTCCCATCTGTTACTGTTTTAAAGAGTTAGTTTACTTTCCTGCCTTGTTACTAGGGCGTTGCTAAGACACTCCCAGCCGTTACTGTGTTAAAGGGTTAGTTCACCTTCCTGCCTTGTTGCTAGGGTGTTGCTAAGACACTCCAAGCCGTTACTGTGCTGAAGGGTTAGTTCACCTTCCTGCCTTGTTGCTAGGGAGTTGCTAAGACACTCCAAGCCGTTACTGTGCTGAAGGGTTAGTTCACCTTTACCTATGCAGGTAAGGGGCACCTGTAGATAAAAGTAAACTGTGCAGCTTTGACCAAAGAACAACAATGCCCTTGCTATAGCTGTAGGACCTCTACATACCCCAAAACCCGGCTGAAAAAAACTCCCAGTAAATGCATGCCCCCTTCCTGCCTTGTTGCTAGGACACTGCCAGCTGTTACTGTGTTAAAGGGTTAGTCACCCTTAGAAAAAGACTGTCTATGCAGGTAAGGGGCACCTGTATATATTTTTAAAACGAAAAACTATGCAGCTCTGACTAAAACTGAGATGACATGCCTCATCTTGTCTTGTTGCTAGGACGTTGCTAAGACACTCCTAGCTGTTACAGAGTTAAAGGATTTGTTCGCCTTCACCAAAAACTGCCTATGCAGGTAAGGGGCGCCTGTAGATAAAAAGCAGCTTTGACCAGAGCTCAACAATGCCCTTGCTATAGCTGTAAAACATCTACATACCCCGAAGCCTGGCTGAAAAAAAAACTCCCAGTAAAGACACGCCCCCATCCTTCCTTGTTGCTAGGACGTTGCTAAGACACTGCAAGCTGTTACTGTGTAAAAGGGTTAGTTCACCTTGAGCAAAAAACTGTCTATGCAGGAAAGGGGCACCTGTATATAAAATAAAATAAAAAAGGTTGCAGCTCTAAGCAAAGCTGAGATGGCACGCCCCCATCCTGTCTTGTTGCTAGGACGTTGCTAAGACACTCCCAGCTGTTACTGTGTAAAGGGTTAGTTCGCCTTAAGCAAAAAAAAAACTGCCTATGCAGGTAAAGTGCAACTTTATATAAAATAAGAATAAAATTAAAACTTTGCAACTCTGATCAAAGCTGAATAATGCACTTTTTATGCATGTAGGTTATCTACTTACAGTGATGAAAATAAGTATTTGAACACCTTGCTATTTTGCAAGTTCTCCCACTTGGAAATCATGGAGGGGTCTGAAATTGTCATCGTAGGTGCATGTCCACTGTGAGAGACATAATCAAAAAAAAAAAATCCAGAAATCACAATTTATGATTTTTTAACTATTTATTTGTATGATACAGCTGCAAATAAGTATTTGAACACCTGTCTATCAGCTAGAATTCTGACCCTCAAAGACCTGTTAGTCTGCCTTTAAAATGTCCACCTCCACTCCATTTATTATCCTAAATTAGATGCACCTGTTTGAGGTCATTAGCTGCATAAAGACACCTGTCCACCCCATACAATCAGTAAGAATCCAACTACTAACATGGCCAAGACCAAAGAGCTGTCCAAAGACACTAGAGACAAAATTGTACACCTCCACAAGGCTGGAAAGGGCTACGGGGAAATTGGTGAAAAAAGGTCCACTGTTGGAGCAATCATTAGAAAATGGAAGAAGCTAAACATGACTGTCAATCTCCCTCGGACTGGGGCTCCATGCAAAATCTCACCTCGTGGGGTCTCAATTATCCTAATAAAGGTGAGAAATCAGCCCAGGACTACACGGGAGGAGCTGGTCAATGACCTGAAAAGAGCTGGGACCACCGTTTCCAAGGTTACTGTTGGTAATACACTAAGACGTCATGGTTTGAAATCATGCATGGCACGGAAGGTTCCCCTGCTTAAACCAGCACATGTCAAGGCCCGTCTTAAGTTTGCCAATGACCATTTGGATGATCCAGAGGAGTCATGGGAGAAAGTCATGTGGTCAGATGAGACCAAAATAGAACTTTTTGGTCATAATTCCACTTACCGTGTTTGGAGGAAGAAGAATGATGAGTACCATCCCAAGAACACCATCCCTACTGTGAAGCATGGGGGTGGTAGCATCATGCTTTGGGGGTGTTTTTCTGCACATGGGACAGGGCGACTGCACTGTATTAAGGAGAGGATGACCGGGGCCATGTATTGCGAGATTTTGGGCAACAACCTCCTTCCCTCAGTTAGAGCTTTGAAGATGGGTCGAGGCTGGGTCTTCCAACATGACAATGACCCGAAGCACACAGCCAGGATAACCAAGGAGTGGCTCTGTAAGAAGCATATCAAGGTTCTGGCGTGGCCTAGCCAGTCTCCAGACCTAAACCCAATAGAGAATCTTTGGATGGAGCTCAAACTCTGTTTCTCAGCGACAGCCCAGAAACCTGACTGATCTAGAGAAGATCTGTGTGGAGGAGTGGGCCAAAATCCCTCCTCCAGTGTGTGCAAACCTGGTGAAAAGCTACAAGAAACGTTTGACCTCTGTAATTGCAAACAAAGGCTACTGTACCAAATATTAACATTGATTTTCTCAGGTGTTCAAATACTTATTTGCAGCTGTATCATACAAATAAATAGTTAAAAAAATCATACATTGTGATTTCTGGATTATTTTTTTTGATTATGTCTCTCACAGTGGACATGCACCTACGATGACAATTTCAGACCCCTCCATGATTTCCAAGTGGGAGAACTTGCAAAATAGCAGGGTGTTCAAATACTTATTTTCCTCACTGTACCTTCCAAAGACTGGCTGGAAAAATAAAAACTCCCAGAGATGGCACGCCCCCACCCTGCCTTGTTGCTATGACATTGCTAAGACACTCCTACCTGTTACTAAATTAAAGGGTTAGTTCAAGTTGCACAATTGTTTTGTTTTTTTATCTACAGGTGCGTATATTGTTTTGTAAAGGGGAACTATACTGTTGCACATATATAGTCTAGGGGTAGTATAGGGGTTGTCTAGGTGTAGTCTAAGGGTTGTCTAAGGGTAGTCTAGGGGTAGTATTGGGGTAGTCTAGGAGTAGTATTGGGGTAGTCTAGGGGTAGTATAGGGGTAGTATTGGGGTAGTATAGGGGTAGTGTAGGTGTAGTCTAAGGGTAGTCTAGGGGTAGTATAGGGGTAGTATTGGAGTAGTCTAGGGGTAGTCTAGGGGTAGTATTGGGGTAGTCTAGGGGTAGTATAGGGGTAGTCTAGGGGTAGTATAGGGGTAGTATTGGGGTAGTATAGGGGTAGTGTAGGTGTAGTCTAAGGGTAGTCTAGGGGTAGTATAGGGGTAGTATTGGAGTAGTCTAGGGGTAGTCTAGGGGTAGTATTGGGGTAGTCTAGGGGTAGTATTGGGGTAGTCTAGGGATAGTATAGGGGCAGTCTAGGTGTAGTCTAAGGGTAGTCTAGGGGTAGTATAGGGGTAGTATAGGGGTAGTATTGGGGTAGTCTAGGGGTAGTATAGGGGTAGTCTATATGTAGTCTAAGGGTAGTCTAGGGGTAGTCTAGGGGTAGTCTAGGTGTAGTCTAAGGGTAGTATAGGGGTAGTCTAGGGGTAGTCTAAGGGTAGTCTAGGGGTAGTATAGGGGTAGTATAGGGGCAGTCTAGGGGTAGTTTACCTTCCTGCCTTGTTGCTAGGACATTGCTAAGACACTGGGAACAAAGTACTTTAGGGTGGGGGGGCCCCAAAGCAACCCCTGTATGTTGAGGGCATGTGGTCTGGTATGGTTCAGGGGGAAGGGGGGCTTGCCCATCCCTTTTCCTGGCCTGCCAGGCTGCATGCTCAGGTAAGGGTCTGGTATGGATTCCAAGATGATAACCACCCCAAACACACCTCCAAGACCACCACTGCCTTGCTAAAGAAGCTGAGGGTAAAGGTGATGGACTGGCCAAGCATGTCTCCAGGCCTAAACCCTATTGAGCATCTGTGGGACATCCTCAAGCGGAAGGTGGAGGAGCGCAAGGTCTCCAACATCCACCGGCTCTGTGATGTCATCATGGAGGAGTGGAAGAGGACTCCAGTGGCAACCTGTGAAGCTCTGGTGACCTCCATGCCCAAGAGGGTTAGAAATAATGGCGGCCACACAAAAAATTGGACACTTTGGGCCCAATTTGGAGATTTTCACTTAGAGGTGTCCTCACTTTTGGACATTAATGGCTGTGTGTTGAGTTATTTTGAGGGGACGGCAAATTTACACCGTTATACAAGCTGTACACTCACTACACAACATTGTAGATACCAAGGGCCAGATTCTCGTAGATCGCCGCATCTCTGCGGCGGCGTAACGTATCTCATTTACGTTACGCCGCCGCAAGTTTTACGGGCAAGTGCTTGATTCACAAAGCACTTGCCTGTAAAGTTGCGGCGGCGTAGCGTAAATCCCCCCGGCGCAAGCCCGCCTAATTCAAATGATCCGTGTAGGGGGCGTGGATCATTTAAATTAGGCGCGTTCCCGCGCCGATCATACTGCCCATGCACCGTCCCTAAAATTTCCCGACGTGCATTGCGCTAAATGACGTCGCAAGGACGTCATTGGTTTCGACGTTAACGTAAATGGCGTCCAGCGCCATTCACGGACGACTTACGCAAACAACGTAAATTTTCAAATTTCGATGCGGTAACGACGGCCATACTTAACATTGACTGCGCCTCATATACCCAGGGGCAACTTTACACGTCGCAAACCTAACGTAAACGTCGTAACTTCACTGAGTCGACCGCGCGTACGTTCGGGAATTCGCGTATTTTGCTAATTTGCATACTCGATCGTGAAAACGACGGAGGCGACACCTAGCGGCGAAAAAAAAAATTGCATTTAAGATCCGACAGCGTAAGAGCCTTACGCCTGTCGGATCTAATGAATGCATAGATACGACAGGCCAGATTAGGACTTACGAAGGCGCACATGGCGTTGCGCCGTCGTAAGCCCTTTTAGAATCTGGGCCCAAGTGTCATTTCTTCAGTGTTGTCACATGAAAAGATACAAGAAAAGATTTACACAAATGTGACTGAGGGGTGTACTTACTTTTGTGAAATACTGAAAAAAGATGAACCTTCAGCTTTAAATATCTATGAGAGATTTTTTCTCACTTCAGTCCTGCCAGGTTGTTAGCAGAAGCCGTATGCAGTATATGGTCTCTCCATGATATCACCGGTGATATGGATTGGCTCGATACGCTCGATGAATTGTCAGAACCTCGAATGAGATTTCTATCGATCGCTGACCTCCTAATTCAGTCTCCTTATCACTTCACAGCTACAAATGGAGCTTCTTTATATCGTCTTCGTATAAAAAATAGGACTTTAAATCCTTCTTGACATCTCTGAGCTGCTGCCCCCGAGGTCGGCTCGCGGCCCTGATTCCAGCCGCGGCGTTACGTTACCGTATTTGGCCGCCGTTTATTTTCTGATGAACCTTCCTCAGAATTCCTTTCTGCGTTTCCTCTGTTGGTGAAGAAGGATTCACTTCTAAAGACGCGGTGTGAAGAAAGGTTACATTTCATCGCCGAAAATGATTTTTGGTTGGCGAAATTAACGCTATTTTAGTCTATTGAAACACGACTAAAACTAAAATGGCATTTCAGTCAAAAGACTAGGGGCCAGATTCTCGTAGAATCGGGGTTGGCGTAGCGTAAGCCATTTACACCACGCCGCTGCAACTTACTGGAGCAAGTGCCGTATTCCTCAAGCACTTGCTCCGTAGTTTGCGGCGGCGTAGTGTAAAAGGCCCGGCGTATCCCTGCGTAATTCAAAGGGGGCGGCTTGTATTTAAATTAAGCGCGCCCCCGTGCCGATCGAACTGCGCATGCGCCGGGCTTAAAATAGCCCAGTGCGCATGCTCCAGTTCTCTACGGAAAACGTCAATGACGCCGACGTGTGCGTCATTGACGTTAAGTCGTATTCAAGAGCGACTTAGGAAAACGACGTACCCGACGGGAAAAGACGACGCGGACCCGACGCCATACTTAACATGGCATACGGCGGACTGGCGTAAGGTTACCCCTCATATAGCAGGGGTAACCTTACAGTACGCTTACGGAAGCGATGTACGCGATGACTACGCAACGCAAATTCGTTCGGGAATAGGCGTATCAGGCTCATTTGCATAGTCAAATGAGACCTGAACGTAAACGCCACCTAGCGGTCAGCGTTGTATTGCATTTAGGATCCGACGGTGTAAGTGACTTACACCAGTCGGATCCTAGCCTAATTCCGGCGTATCTTGTTTTGCGAATACAAAACAATGATACGCCAGCGGGAATTTCGAATTACGCCGGTGTATCTGTAGATACACCGGCGTAACTCTTTTGAGAATCTGGCCCTATGGGCCAGATTCACAAAGAGTTACGCCGGCGTATCAGTAGATACGCCGACGTAACTCGGAATCTAAGCCCGTCGTATGTTTAAGTGTATGCTCAAACTGAGATACACTTATACCTACCTAAGATACAACAGCCTGCGCCGTCGTATCTTAGGGTGCAATATTTACGCTGGCCGCTAGGTGGCGCTTCCATTGAGTTCGGCGTAGAATATGCAAATGAGTAGATACGCCGATTCACGAACGTACGCTTGCCCGTCGCAGTAAACATACGCCGTTTCCGTAAGATAAACAAAGATAAACATGCCCCCTAGGTGGCGTATCCAATGTTAAGTATGGCCGTCGTTCCCGCTTCGCAATTTGAAAATTTTACGTTGTTTGCGTACGTCGTCCGCGAATGGGGCTGGACGTCAATTTCGCTCACGCCGAAAACCAATGACGTCCTTGCGACGTCATTTGGAGCAATGCACACTGGGATATTTTACGGACGGCGCATGCACAGTTCGTTCGGAGCGGGGACGCGCTTCATTTAAATGATACACGCCCCCTACCCGCCGAATTTGAATTCCGCCGCGTGATTTACGCTACGACGCCGCAACTTTACAGGCAAGTGCTTTGTGAATAAAGCACTTGCCTGAAAAACTTGCGGCGGCGTAACGTAAATCGGATACGTTACGCCGCATAGATACGCCATTCTATGAGAATCTGGCCCTTTGACTAAAACTAGATAAAAATTTGAAGGAAAAATAAAGACTGATCTGAAGATGGGATTTTTTTCTTGTATCTCAGATGCTTATTAGGTAAGAAGATGGTGTCCCATCATTGGTGTCAGTGGGGGGAATAGTGTCCCATCATTGGTGTCAGTGGGAGAAATAGTGTCCCATCATTGGTGTCAGTGGGAGGAATAGTGTCCCATCATTGGTATCAGTGAGAGGAATAGTGTCCCATCATTGGTGTCAGTGGGAGGAATAGTGTCCCATCATTGGTGTCAGTGGGAGGAATAGTGTCCCATCATTGGTGTCAGTGGGAGGAATAGTGTCCCATCATTGGTGTCAGTGGGAGGAATAGTGTCCCATCATTGGTGTCAGTGGGAGGAATAGTGCCCCATCATTGGTGTCAGTGGGGGGAATAGTGTCCCATCATTGGTGTCAGTGGAAGGAATAGTGTCCCATCATTGGTGTCAGTGGGAGGAATAGTGTCCCATCATTGGTGTCAGTGGGAGGAATAGTGTCCCATCGTTGGTATCAGTGAGAGGAATAGTGTCCCATCATTGGTGTCAGTGGGAGGAATAGTGTCCCATCATTGGTGTCAGTGGGAGGAATAGTGTCCCATCATTGGTGT
Source organism: Rana temporaria (assembly GCF_905171775.1). Lineage (NCBI taxonomy): Eukaryota > Metazoa > Chordata > Amphibia > Anura > Ranidae > Rana > Rana temporaria. The sequence goes on along the minus strand of NC_053492.1, from coordinate 478,089,027 downwards.
CAGTGGGAGGAATAGTGTCCCATCATTGGTGTCAGTGGGAGGAATAGTGTCCCATCATTGGTGTCAGTGGGAGGAATAGTGCCCCATCATTGGTGTCAGTGGGAGGAATAGCGCCCCATCATTGGTGTTCAGTGGTCACTTACTTGCAATTCTGAGGGTTCTGGATTTTTTCTACAGTACTAAAGATAATAATTGTAATTCTCCCTCCTGCCCATTGAACACGATCCTTCCCACAAATATATTTTATTGCAACTTCTGGTTTTTAATATTCTTTTGTAGATAAGCCGATAACGAGCGTGAACGATCGTTCCTTGATATTGTGCGGCGGTTGATTTTGCAGACATCCCCGGGTCTTCCACGTGCCGGGCCCTGATTGTGCCGCCTTGGCTGTGCCCATGATGATGAATTTAGACGCCTCTGTTCAGTGAATTATCAGCGGATCGGCACACAGGCTGCACATGGTGAGTGGCCCCCCGGGGGCCCCTGTGCTGACTCCCGGCACTGATAAGCTGAAAGTCTCGGATATGTTACCTAAAAGACTCGGCAGAGTTCCTTTCCAAAAAAAAAAAGCCAAAGCCAGACAAAGATAACGACTCCAACCCCCGAAGCCTCACCTCCATCTCAAAGGAACAGGCAGAAGAGATTAACGGCGTGATAATTTCCATAATATCAAAACATTTGTTTTTTTGTTCTTTTAAAAAAATACTTTATTTTATGCATCTAAAATGGTTCCATATATACACTGTATTGTCAAAAGTTTTGGGACACTTGCCTTTATACGCACATGAACTTTAATGGCATTCTAGTCTTAGTCCGTAGGGTTCAAAATTGAGTTGGCTCCGCCCTTTGCAGCTGAAACAGCTTCAACTCTTCTGGGAAGGCCGTCCACAAGGTTTAGGAGGGTGTCTATGGAAATGTTTGACCCTTCTTCTAGAAGTGCATTTTTTTGAGGTCAGACACTGATGTTGGCCGAGAAGGCCTGGCTCTCATTCTGAGTCAAGGGCAATATTGCTCTCACTCCCTACTAAACAAGATCTAGCATTATTACCAAACAGAGGAGATTTGGAAGCCTTGGCACAACGTTTAGAAGGGGCTTTACGGAAGGAGATATCCGAGGTGAGGGAACAGCTGGATATTGTTGAGACTAGAGTTTCCAACCTACAGTACCTGACCGCGATTTTGTGTTTCCACCACGATCAGATCGCGATGGAAACCGGCGATGTGAGGCTGTGCTTCTTGCGCTCGCCCCCCCCCCCACGAGATGCAGCGCATCCATAGGAATCCATTGGGGGCGGCGAGCGGGAGGAGCGACAGAGCTCGGCGCTGGCTCTCGCAACGGGGTCGGGGGCGGCCAATGTCGCCCCGCCTGACCGCGATATTATACAATATTGCGGTCAGGAATTGTAGAATCTAACTTAGAATCCATAGTAGAAAATGTGAATACACACATAGATAAACTGGTGCCATCTAACACAGCAAAAGTTTACCTCAATTCTTCTTCGGGTTGATGACTTGGAAAACCAAAGCCGGAGGAACAACATCCGTTTTAGGGGCATTCCCGAAAATATTGAAGATACAGAGTTGAGACCTAGGATACAGTCTATATGCAACAATATTTTGGGTAAACCCCCACTAGATGAACTCATAATAGATAGAGTACATCGAGTCACTCAGTACAGAAGCTACCAGGGGTCGGGTCCACGAGATGTCCTTTGCTATATACATTTTTTCAATATAAAGGATGAGATCATGCGTCGAGCGTGGCAGCTAGGTCAGATTGAACACGCTGGAGTAAGGATATTGATCCTTTCGGATATATCAAGGAATACACGCCGTATGAGTGGATGTATGCGTCCACGCGTAGACCAGATTCAAGCATCTGGGGCAACATATTCTTGGGGACATCCATTTCACTTGAGGGTCAAGAAAGAGAATCACTCTTTCTCACTCTACACCCAGGACCAAATTCAAGATCTGTTCATATTTTTGGGGTGTGAACCAATATAAGTCCCTAATTGGTTGGACTTTACTTGAGTTTTGAGTTTGCCTGTTTTTTTTTCTTTTGTTTTCCTTTTTTTCTCTCTCTCTACACAAGTACCATATTGTATATCTTAGTGTATCATGGTGGGCACAGTGTTTTATTAAGCAGACTCCTTAATTTAGCTAGGCTCACTAGGAGTACTCACTATAGTACCGTTATCTTTTTTTTTTATTCTAGTGGTATCAGCAGAACTGCTGGGCATAGGCACACCCCCAAATAGGCATCTCCCAGTGCCACTGGGCTAGGTTGGGAGAGTTGAGTTTTTTCCCTTTTTTTTTCTCTTTCTTCTTGAGGTCAGAACTCTGTGCAGGCCAGTCAAGTTCTTCCACCCCAAACTCGCTCATCCATGTCTTTATGGACCTTGCTTTGTGCACTGGTTCAAATCATTTGGTGGAGGGGGGTTCTATGGTGTGGGGTTGTTTTTCAGGGGTTAGGCTTGGCCCCTTAGATGTGGAGTGGAGGGTAATGGGGGTGCAAGGGGTACAGTGTGGGATGGTGTGCAGTCATGTTGGAACAGGAAGGGCCCGTCCCCAAACTGTTCCCACAAAGTTGGGAGCATGAAATTGTCCAAAATGTCTTGGTATGCTGACGCCTTAAGAGTTCCCTTCACTGGAACTATGGGGCCAAGCCCAACCCCTGAAAATCAACCCCACATCATAATCTCCCCCTCCACCAAATGATTAGGACCAGTGCACAAAGCAAGGTCCATAAAGACATGGATGAGCGAGTTTGGGGTGGAGGAAATTGACTGGCCTGCGCAGAGTCCTGACCTCAACCCAATATAACACCGTTGGGATGAATTTAGAGTGGAGAATGCGAGCCCGGCCTTCTCGTCCAACATTAGTGGCTGACCCTCACAAATGCGCTTCTGAAAGAATGGTCCTATAGACCAGTGTTTCTCAACTCCAGCCCTGAAGGTGCCCCAACAGGTCATGTTTTCAGGCTTTCCATTATTTTGCAGTATGTCTATGGGAATGTTTGACCATTCTTCCAGAAGAGCATTTGAAAGGGCAAGGCACTGATGTTGGATGAGAAGGCCTGGCTCGCCATCTCCGCTCTAATTCATCCCAAAGCTGTTCTATCGGGTTGACGTCGGGACTCTGTGCAGGCCAGTCAAGTTCCCCCACCTCAAACTCGCTCATCCATGTCTTTGTGGATCTTGTTTTGTGTAATATATTTTATAGAAATAAAAATAAGACTTTACAATCCCTTTAAACCAGATGGTTATTGGAACTCAGGAAGCTTATAGAAAGACAAATGTGGCTAATTATACTATCTGTAATCAAATGAAGTCGGTGATTAGGTAACGGATGCGTCATATGTTGAGTGTTCTGGTTTGGATTCTGTCTTCAGTTTTCAGTATGTAGACCAGTGATGGTGAACCTTGGCACCCCAGATGTTTTGGAACTACATATGATGCTCATGTACTCTGCAGAGTAGTTGAGCATCATGGGAAATGTAGTTCCAAAACATCTGGGGTGCCAAGGTTGGCCATCACTGATGTAGACTTTGTGCTCTCGTGCCGCCATGCTCTTCATGTAGTATGGAATTTTCCAGCAAAGCAGAGGAAGGGTCCACCTAGAACCATGTAGGCCTGTAGAGAAGAATCTACGAGTAAATGGATGTTGGCCTTTTTAGGAAAGGAATTGGAGAAAGCTTGGCTAGAAGAAGAGATTTTAGGGAAGGAATTGGAGAAAGCTCGTCTAGAAGAGATTTTAGGGAAGGGATAGGAGAAAGCTTGGCTAGAAGAAAATATTCTAGGGAAGGGATTGGAGAAAGCTTGGCTAGAAGAAGAGATTTTAGGGAAGGGATTGGAGAAAGCTTGGCTAGAAGAAGAGATTTTAGGGAAGGGATTGGAGAAAGCTCGGCTAGAAGAGATTGTAGGCAAGGGTTGGAGAAAGCTCGGCTAGAAGAAGAGATTTTAGGGAAGGGATTGGAGAAAGCTTGCCTAGAAGAAGAGATTTTAGGGAAGGGATGGGAGAAAGCTTGGCTAGAAGAACAGATTTTAGGGAAGGAATGGAGAAAGCTCGGCTAGAAAAAGAGATTTTAGGGAAGGAATTGGAGAAAGATCGGCTAGAAGAAGAGATTTTTAGGGAAAGGATGAGAGAAAGCTCGGCTAGAAGAAGAGATTTTAGGGAAGGGATTGGAAAAAGCTTGGCTAGAAGAAGAGATTTTAGGGAAGGGATTGGAGAAAAATTGTCTAGAAGAAGAGATTTTAGGGAAGGAATGGAGAAAGCTTGGCTAGAAGAAGAGATTTTAGGGAAGGGATTGGAGAAAAATTGTCTAGAAGAAGAGATTTTAGGGAAGGAATGGAGAAAGCTTGGCTAGAAGAAGAGATTTTAGGGAAGGGATTGGAGAAAGATCGGCTAGAAGAAGAAATTTTAGGGAAGGGATTGGAGAAGGCTCGGCTAGAAGAAGAGATTTTAGGGAAGGGATTGGAGAAAGCTTGCATAGAAGAAGAGATTTTAGGGAAGGGATTGGAGAAAGCTTGGCTAGAAGAAGAGATTTTAGGGAAGGGATTGGAGAAAGCTCGGCTAGAAGAAGAGATTTTAGGCAAGGGTTGGAGAAAGCTTGGCTAGAAGAAGAGATTTTAGGCAAGGGTTGGAGAAAGCTCGGCTAGAAGAAGAGATTTTAGGGAAGGGATTGGAGAAAGCTTGCCTAGAAGAAGAGATTTTAGGGAAGGGATTGGAGAAAGCTTGGCTAGAAGAAAATATTTTAGGGAAGGGATTGGAGAAAGCTCGGCTAGAAAAAGAGATTTTAGGGAAGGGATTGGAGAAAGCTCGGCTAGAAAAAGAAATTTTAGGGAAGGGATTGGAGAAAGATTGGCTAGAAGAAGAGATTTTAGGGAAGGGATTGGAGAAAGATTGGCTAGAAGAAGAGATTTTAGGGAAGGGATTGGAGAAAGCTTGGCTAGAAGAAAAGATTTTAGGGAAGGGATTGGAGAAAGATCGGCTAGAAGAAGAGAATATAGGGAAGGGATTGGAGAAAGCTCAGCTAGAAGAAGAGATTTTAGGCAAGGATTGGAAAAAGCTTGGCTAGAAGAAGAGATTTTAGGGAAGGGATTGGAGAAAGCTTGGCTAGAAGAAGAGATTTTAGGGAAGGGATTGGAGAAAGATCGGCTAAAAGAAGAAATTTTAGGCAAGGGTTGGAGAAAGCTCGGCTAGAAGAAGAGATTTTAGGGAAGGGATTGGAGAAAGCTTGACTAGAAGAAGAGATTTTAGGGAAGGGATTGGAGAAAGATTGGCTAGAAAAAGAGATTTTGGGGAAGGGATGGGAGAAAGCTCGGCTAGAAGAAGAGATTTTAGGGAAGGGATTGGAGAAAGCTTGGCTAGAAGAAGAGATTTTAAGGAAGGGATTGGAGAAAGATTGGCTAGAAAAAGAGATTTTAGGGAAGGGATTGGAGAAAGCTCGGCTAGAAGAAGAGATTTTAGGGAATAAATGGAGAAAGCTTGGCTAGAAAAAGAAATTTTAGGGAAGGGATTGGAGAAAGATCGGCTAGAAGAAGAGATTTTAGGGAAGGGATTGGCGAAAGATCGGCTAGAAGAAGAGATTTTAAGGAAGGGATTGGAGAAAGATCTGCTAGAAGAAGAGATTTTAGGGAAGGGATTGGAGAAAGCTTGGCTAGAAGAAGAGATTTTAGGGAAGGAATGGAGAAAGCTCGGCTAGAAAAAGAGATTTTAGGGAAGGGATTGGAGAAAGCTTGGCTAGAAGAAGAGATTTTAGGGAAGGAATGGAGAAAGCTTGGCTAGAAGAAGAGATTTTAGGGAAGGGATTGGAGAAAGCTCGGCTAGAAGAAGAGATTTTAGGAAAGGGATTGGAGAAAGATCGGCTAGAAGAAGAGATTTTAGGGAAGGAATGGAGAAAGCTCGGCTAGAAGAAGAGATTTTAGGGAAGGAATGGAGAAAGCTTGGCTAGAAGAGATTTTAGGGAAGGAATGGAGAAAGCTCGGCTAGAAGAAGAGATTTTAGGGAAGGGATGGGAGAAAGATCGGCTAGAAGAAGAGATTTTAGGGAAGGGATTGGAGAAAGATTGGCTAGAAGAAGAGATTTTAGGGAAGAGATTGGAGAAAGCTTGGCTAGAAGAAAAGATTTTAAGGAAGGGATTGGAGAAAGCTCGGCTAGAAGAAGAGATTTTAGGGAAGGAATGGAGAAAGCTCGGCTAGAAAAAGAGATTTTAGGGAAGGGATTGGAGAAAGATCGGCTAGAAGAAGAGATTTTGGGGAAGGAATGGAGAAAGCTCGGCTAGAAAAAGAGATTTTAGGGAAGGGATTGGAGAAAGATCGGCTAGAAGAAGAGATTTTGGGGAAGGAATGGAGAAAGCTCGGCTAGAAGAAGAGATTTCCTGTAAATAACAAAGCGGTATCATTAGGATTATTACTTCCTACAATTACGGCTCTTTATGGTCTGTTTTTGGAAGTCGTAGGACGAGTGGTTTTCTCTCGGCAGGTTGTGGAGGAATCTCGCTGCTTTCAAAGTGTCACTAATGCTACTTAATTAAGAAATATCGGAGAGATACATTCTAAAGATGTTGGCGATGACAGGCAATGTTACTTTTTATCTCTTTTCGCAGAGATTCTTCAGTAGATTTACTGGTGTTGTTCAGTCGTATATTCCGGCGCGGTTCCAGCGACACTCTTGAGAAGATGTAGAAAACGCTCAGATTTATATTTGTTGGGGAACGTGTTACATCTTACGGGCCGAGCCTGGAATTCAAAACAGTTCCAATCCTTTAATATCCAAGCTTTAGAAGAACCGCTTTCCTTCCAGCAGAGACCGCTGAGACGCGGAGAATTTTATATTTGTCACATTTATGGCACAAGTATATCGTACAAGCTTTAAAGAGCATAGAAACACCATTTACATCAGGTCCTGCCCCCGAGGAGTTACAGTCCAACAAAGGAAAAAACATAAAGTTAGTTCAGTAGTTATTATTATTATTATTATTATTATTATTATTATTATTATTATTATTTTTATTCATTAAACTAATTGCTAAATAATACTAATTAGCACTAACAACAACACCAATAAATTATTATTTAATATTGTTTAACCACTTCCATACTGGGCACTTATACACCCTCCCGCCCAGACCAATTTTCAGCTTTCAGCGCTGTTGCACTTTAAATTACAATTGCGCGGTCGTGCTACACTGTACCCAAACTACATTTTTATCCACAAATAGAGCTTTCTTTTGGTGGTATTTGATCACCTCTGGGATTTTTATTTTCTGCAAAAAATAAATAAAAAAAATTACCGAAAATTTAGAAGAAAAAAAACGTTTTTTTTGTTTCTGTTATAAAACATTGTAAATAAGTACGTTTTCTCCTTCACTAATGGGCACTGATGGTACTGCACTGACTGGCACTGATAAGGTGGCACTGATGAGCACCGATGAGGTGGCACTGATGTGGTGGCATTGATGATGGGCACTAATATGCGGCACTGATGGGCGGCACGGATGGGCACTGATGGGCGGCACGGATAGGTGGCACGGATGGGCACAGATAAAAGAACAAAAGCTGGACAGCCGCACTCCAAAATTTTCTTTAAAAGAGATGTCTTTATTTTCAACTGTGCATACAGTCACTGCAAGCCCACAAAAATCAGTATGGCCAACGTTTCGCACTGGCGTCAGTGCTTAGTCATGGCTAAGCACTGACGCCAGTGCGAAACGTTGGCCATACTGTCCAGCTTTTGTTCTTTTGTTTTTTGCCATTACCGCATTGCCAGCACCTTGGTGGTTCAACAACCCTTGATCATCACAAGGCTCACCTGGAGTGGTGAGAATTCTGTCTGGATGGGCACAGATAGGCGTCACGGATGGGCAGGGATAGGCGGCATGGATGGGCAGGGATAGGTGGCACAGATGGGCAGGGATAGGCGGCACGGATGGGCAGGGATAGGCGACACGTATGGGCACTGATAGGTGGCATGGATGGGCACTGATAGGTGGCATGGATGGGCACTGATAGGCGGCATGGATGGGCATAGATGGGCACTAACTAAAGTGTTGTACTAATGGATGCCAATCGGTGCCAAACAATGCCTGCCAATCAGTGATGCCCATTGTGGGCACTGATTGGCATCCATTGTGGCACTGATTGGCATCCATTATGTGTCATCCCTGGTGGTCTAGGGTGGCATACCTTTGATTTAAATCCCTGGTGATCTAGTGGAATCCCTGATGGTCCAGTGGGCATCCCTGGTGGTCCAGTGTGCATCCTCAGGGGGGGCTGTGCTGATAATCGATCAGCACAAACCCCCCCTGTCAGAGGAGCAGCCGATTGGCTCTTCTTCTTTGAATTTGCGGTTGGGGGAGGGGGAGAATGGGATTCGAGAACAATGGGGAAGGGCAGCAGGCGTCCCAATACTTTTGGTAATATAGTGTAGGTGCGGTTGGGGGGGAGAATGGGATTCGAGAACAGTGGGGAAGGGTGGCAGGCGTCCCAATACTTTTGATTATATAGTGTAGGTACTGTTGGGGGGGAAGGGGGGGGATTTGAGAACAGTGGGGAAGGGTGGCAGGTGTCCCAATACTTTTGGTAATATAGTGTAGGTGCTGTTGGGGGGGAGAATGGGATTCGAGAACAGTGGGGAAGGGCGGCAGACGTCCCAATACTTTTGGTAATATAGTGTAGGTGCGGTTGGGGGGGAGAATGGGTTTCGAGAACAGTGGGGAAGGGTGGCAGGCGTCCCAATACTTTTGGTAATATAGTGTAGGTGCTGTTGGGGGGGAGAATGGGATTCGAGAACAGTGGGGAAGGGCGGCAGACGTCCCAATACTTTTGGTAATATAGTGTAGGTGCGGTTGGGGGGGAGAATGGGTTTCGAGAACAGTGGGGAAGGGTGGCAGGCGTCCCAATACTTTTGGTAATATAGTGTAGGTGCGGTTGGGGGGGAGAATGAGATTTGAGAACAGTGGGGAAGGGCGGCAGACGTCCCAATACTTTTGGTAATATAGTGTAGGTGCGGTTGGGGGGGAGAATGAGATTTGAGAACAGTGGGGAAGGGTGGGGGAGGGTAAAGTTGGCCCTAGCTGGATTTGGCATTACAGTGGTCATGTGCGTGTAAAGGCAGGCGTCCCAATACTTTTGACAATTCACTTCCGTTAAACATTATTCAACAAGGAAGAAAGCCGGCGTTCGTTTTTCCTGGAATAAAAAAAAAAAAGTAAAATAAACTCGCAATGTCCTTGTACTTCAATGTAAGAGAATTTTCAGTGACGGCGCTATTGTGACAGCGCGAGCTTCAGCAGCGAGCGCAGAAAGCCCCCTATTTATCCTTCACGGTACGCTCCGCTGCCGGCAGAATGCCGCGGATTCTGGAAGATGCGGATTTTGACAGAAACTCGTAGAGCGGCGCGGAGCCCCCTTCTCTCCTCTTCTCTCCTTCTGACTCTCTCCGGCTATTTTTATCGGTCTCTGGCGGATTGCTGTTGGGAACGGCGCTCTGCACTGGAATAATCAGGGAGGTCTTTACAATGTGAGACAGACGCACAAAGCGCCCGCCGCACAAAGAACTGCGCTTACCGACAAGAAAATTATTCTTTATAAGAAAAAAAAAAAAGCACAGGAGTGAGAAGATTCTACTCAATGCCGGATTCTTGACGTATTTTATTTTTTTTATGCTTTTTTTTTTTAGAACTTTATTTAAAAAAAAAAATTACAAACAGGCCGAAGAAAAATAAAGTTGCAAAAGGTTTAACCCTTTTTGCTGAAAGAGATGTTTGCATTTTTTGCACACGTGTTTGTAGAAATCCCCGCCCCCCCAACGGGAGTTGCCGAAGTCGGGGGGGTTCCCTGCCGCCACACAGCCAGTCATTTCCTTCTCTCATCCCGACACACAGAAAATACAGTATTTGTCAATGTTTCATTAGGGGGGTGATAACTTGGATGGGGAGGTAAAGGATTATGGGCCGCCAACAGGAATTTTGGGGCCCCTTACACAGCTTCGTACGCGAATAAGGCTGTGCGTAAGTTACGTTCACGTCGTAGGCAGTGTTCGACGTATCTTAGGCTTTCTATCCTCATTTACGTGGGGTCATGCTTTTTTACAAAAAAAACACGCCCACCTCTTCCACATTTGAATTACGCGCGCTTACGCCGGACGATTTACGATACGCCGCCGTAACTTAAGAAGCAAGTGCATTGTGAATACTGCACTTGCCTCTCTAAGTAGCGGCGGCGTAGCATAAATAAGATACGCTACGCCCGCACAACGTAAAGCCGCCCTACGTGAATCTAGGCCAATAACTTTTGCGCAAACCAATCAATAAACGCTTATTGCGATTTTTTTTACGAAAAATAGGTAGAAGAATACGTATCAGCCTAAACTGAGGAAAAAAATAGTTTTTTTTATATATTTTTGGGGGATATTTATTATAGCAAAAAGTAAAAAATATTATTTTTTTTTCACAATTGTCGCTCTATTTTTGTTTATAGCGCAAAAAAAAAAAAACGCAGAGGTGATCAAATACCACCAAAATACATCTCTATTTGTGGGAAAAAAAGCACGCCAATTTTGTTTGGGAGCCACGTCGCACGACCGCGCAATTGTCAGTTAAAGAGACGCAGTGCCGAATCGCAAAAGTTGGCCCCGGTCATTGACCAGCAAAATGGTCCGGGGGCTGAAGCGGTTAAAGGGGTTGTAAAGCTTCGAGCATTTAAAAAAATAAAATAAGAATAACAAATATGTGTGAAGAGCTTTAAAACCGTAAATCCGAACCGTTTTGACGTTCTGAGAGTCGGGAAGGTGTTTGCGATTTCTGTCTCCGGCGGGGGAGATTCTTCGCATTCTGAAAACCGCGGCAATAAAACTGACAAACATCAAAACTTTACTTCACTCCGAAAATCATAAATAATTCTGAAAAGCGTCCGGAGGCGCCGCTTTGGGGACTTCTAAGCTTTGTTGGAGGAAGTTCTGCTCTTTTCAGACAGGTAAAGATGGGACCCAGAGGATGCGATTTACTAAACGGAAAGGTACGGGGGGTGGGGGGGGGGGGGGCGGGGAGACGCCGCCATGAAAACCATTGGCAGGTTTCTCTTGCAGATCTGACTGCACCATGTGGAAGGGGCCCCCCGGACCCTCATAGGTCAAACGCAAAGGCTTGCAGGCCAAATCCAGCTTTTCCGGGCCTTGCCATGTGGCCCCTAGGGTGACCACATTTCCAAACTACCATTCGGGGACACCCTCCCTTCCCAAAAATCAGCTTGTGCTGTAACGAATCACAGCACAGTGATTGGACACAAGAGGCGGGATTTATGATTTCTCCAATCACAAGCAGGGGGCGGGATTTTGCTCCTCCAGGACAAGTACTGTCAGTGAGTAAAGCGGTGATGTGGCGGCCTTTTTTGGGGGCATCAGATTGGCCCGGGGTTGGCTGTGTCAGTTTCATTCCGGGACACTGTATTGTCCTGGAATGAATGTGCCCGGGATAGACCTGCAAAATGCGGGACTTTCCCGGGCAATCCGGGACACGTGGTCACCCCTAGTGGCCCCCACACCCAGTTTTGCAGCCGTAACATGGTGGCACTCCATTCCGCCCCCTCTGGCCTTCACCCTCATCTCCCGCTCCCCGAGGCTTCTGTGTTTACAAAAGACAGCTTTGCTCTCAGCGGCTCCCGGCAGGGCCGCCATCAGGAATTATGGGGCCCCTTACACAACTTCAAGCATGGGCCCTCCTGGATCAGAGAAACGGGGGAAGGGGGGGGGGTTTGCAAAATTGAGAAGCGGGTGGGCGCTTTACAAAAAAAAGAAGAAATAAAGAAAAATATATATAAAAAAAGGGGGTAGCCATCCGGGGCCCTGGGGACCTCTGGGCCCTTTAATAATAAAAAAAAAATATATATATATATATATATAAATAAAAGGGGGGGGGGTTGCCATCTGGGGCCGTGTGGGCCTCCGGGCCCCTGGGAACCTCCGGGCCCCTTACAGATGTACTGCCTGTACCCCCTGATGGCGGCCCTGGGTCCCGGATCTAACAGGTCCCTGCACGGGGTACTAGCAGGCATGTACTGGTCTTTTAGGACTACTGGGAGTTTCCCGGTGGGCTGATGGCTCAGTGGGGCCGGTTTCAGGGACAGCCAGTGGCGTCGCTAGGGGGTGGCTTTTGGGGCTATAGCCCTGAATCTGGGGCTCATAGCCCTGAGTTCCAGGGGTCCCCAACCACAGGGCCGCAGCCCACTACCAGGCCATGGCCTCTCTGCGACCATGCAGGGGGCAGCACGGGAGAGCGCGGGCAGGTCGCACGGGAGAGCCGCACAGGCGAGGGAGCAGAGAGATCTCATCATCTTTCACGGCCCGCCCTGCATCACCGCTGTTTTGCCCTCACTGTGCAGCCGCAGGGAGCCCCGAGCCCAACCTTTTTGAAGGCAGTTAGAGCCTCAGACTCTAATCATGTGCTTCGAATTTTTGTTGAAAAAAATTGTAGAAATCTTTGCGTCCGGCGCCCTGCATGGAGATTAGGGTCGGCGCATAGAGAATACGGGGGCGGCGTCCCTGCACCCTTTTTTAGACCGTCTGAAGCTGCTGCTGATGCAGCTTGTGATGAAATTGAGTTTGGCACCCCTGCCCTAGACGCACACAGAGGATAGGTGCCATGCCCAACCCCAATATAGGCAGTCTATGGCAGGCTGCCACTGAACAGGGCTGAACGCTGTACCAAGTGGCACCTGATTGGTAGGCCCTTTGGGTATCACTTGGTACTGCGTCCAGCCCTGTCCAGCCAGGGCCTCAGAGCTAAGTGTTTCTGTTACACAGTAAGGACAATAGGGGGCAGCATAACACAAACAAATCCAAATATATAGGTGTAGCACCCTTCTAGCGTAGGATGCTGAGTAGATTAGGTTTTTGGCTCCTCCTGTAATCAAGGGAGCAGTGATCGTTTGTCCTGGTCTGTTCAGGGTTTCAAAGGATGGGAATTTGATTGCTTCCTCCCGTCTCTGAAAGAAGCTTCCAGAGCTCAGCGGGGTCGATTCAAATGACCCGCTTGAATATTTGTCATGCTCCAGCCAGTCCCTGGAGAAGGAGTGCTTAGAAGGGGTCTGGAATGGGGATACAACGTCTAAATCACTGGAGACTTGGGTTCTCTCTCCAGGGCCGCCATCAGGAATTATGGGGCCCCTTACACAGCTTCAGGCATGGGGCCTCTGAGAACCGGGGGGGGGGGGGGTGCTGCCGCCTCAGACTGAGAAGCGGGGGGGCTGCCACGAATTGAGAAGCAGGGGGTGCCACCGCGCTTAATTGAGAGGCGGGGGGCCGTGAATTGAGAAGCGGGGGGGTGCCACGAATTGAGGGGATTGCCCTGGGGACCTCTGAGCCCCTTACAAAATAAAAAAAATAAAAAAAATATAAAAAAACAAAGTTATATAAAAACATAAAATAAAGGGGGGTAGCCATCCGGGCCCTTTAATAAAAAAAATAAATAAAAAAAAATATATATATATATATATATATATATATATATATACATATATATATAAATTATAAAAAAATATAAAAAATTATAAAATTATAAAAAAGGAGGGTTGCCATCTGGGGACCTTTAATAAAAACAAAAAAAATAAAAAATAAATATATAAAAAAATAAACAAAAATTGTTTATCAAAAAAGATTAAAGAAAAAGTAGGGTTGCCATCCAGGGGCCCTGGGGACCTCTGGGCCTTTAATAAAAAGAAAAAATATATATAAAAAAGAAATAAACTAATTTTTTTTATAAAAAAAAAGTAGGGTTGCCATATGGGCCCCTTACAATTTTTTTTTTTTTTTTTAATAGGGGGTTGCCATCCGGGCCGCTGAGGACCTCTGGGCCCTTTAATAAAAACAAAAAATTCATAAAAAATAAATAAAACAAAAAAATGTTTATTAAAAAAGATTTTAAAAAGTAGGGTTGCCACCCGGGGCCCTGGGGACCTCTGGGCCCTTTAATAATAATAAAAAAAATAATAATAAAAAAAATATATATATTTTTATAAAAAAAAAGGGTGTTGCCATCTGGGGCCCTGGGGACCTCTGGGCTCTTTAATAAAAACAAAAAAATAAATAAAAAATAAAAATATATAAAAAATAAATAAACTATTTTTTTTAATAAAAAATAAAATAAAAAAAAGTAGGGTTGCCATCCGGGCCCCAAGGGACCCCCGGGCCCCTTACAATTTTATTTTTTTTAAAAGGGGGTTGCCATCCGCACCGCTGGGGACCTCCGGGCCCCTTACAGGTGTACTGCCTGTACCCCCCTGATGGCGGCCCTGTCTCTCTCCCCAGGAGGGTTCCAGAGCCTAAAGGGGCTGCTTCCCCCCCCCTTAGGCAGCCCATGGACCATGTAGCTGTTCTTGAGGCCTCAGCAGTGCCGGGGCTCCTAGAAGCTGATCCCCACATTACAGGCACTGAGGGGGTTAAATAAATTCTTACGTCCAAAACTGTTTGCGTTTTCCTGGCACAACGAACACATTAGCATGCTGGTAAATCGCAGGTTCACTTTCCAGACATTCACAGCCGCTGATCCAGCTAATGGCCGTGTCTGTGACCCGAACGCGTTTTTAGAAACGTCTCGTCTGACAGCTGATTGGCAGCCGGCGCTCAAGTTTAAGACTTGCTGAGTTTTAAAAAATGCAATTTACAGAGGAAAAAACTGGCTAGCCGGCAGTCATAGAAGAAACTTTGTGTGTCTAAAATACCAAACAAACTTCACCTTGTCTGATGGAACATTTACAGTGCCATGAAAAAGTATTCATACCCAGTGGCGGCTGGTGTTTGAATTTTTTTGGGGGGCGCAAACGGAAAAAAAATTGCAGCCTCACTGTGCCCATCAAATGCAGCCACTGTGCCATCAATTGTCACCACTGTGCCCATTAATGCCGCTGTGCCAATTGTCCCCACTGTGCCCTGGGAGTGATTCTAACTGTGTGGAGGCGGAGCTTACTGTGTCACAACACTGATCGCTGCTCCCGATGAGAGGGAACAGACGATCAGTGTCCTGTCACTAGGCAGAAAAGGGTGATGTGTGTTTACACTGGCCACTCCCCGTTCTTCAGCTCCAAGACACACGATCGCGGGACACGGCGGACATCAAGTCTGCGGTAGACATGTGCACTTAACCCCTTCCTCGCCCCCTAGTGGTTAACCCCTTCCCTGCCAGTGTCATTTATACAGTAATCAGTGCATTTTTATAGCACTGATCGCTGTATAAATGACAATGGTCCCAAAATAGCATCAAAAGTGTCCGATGTGTCCGCCATAATGTCGCAGTCACGATAAAAATCGCTGATCGCCGCCATTACTAGTAAAAAGAAATTATCAATGAAAATGCCATAAAACGATCCCCTATTTTGTAGACGCTATAACTTTTGCGCAAACCAATCAATAAACGCTTATTGCGTTTTTTTTTTTCCAAAAATAAGTAGAAGAATACGTATCGGCCTAAACTGAGGAATTTTTTTTTTTATATATATATATTTTTGGGGGATATTTATTATAGCAAAAAGTAAAAAATATTGTTTTTTTTTTCAAAATTGTCGCTCTATTTTTGTTTATAGCGCAAAAAATAAAAACCGCAGAGGTGATCAAATACCACCAAAAGAAAGCTCTATTTGTGGGGGAAAAAAGACGCCAATTTTGTTTGGGAGCCACGTCGCACAACCGCGCAATTGTCAGTTAAAGCGACGCAGCGCCGAATCGCAAAAAGGGGCCAGGTTCTTTACCTGCATAATGGTCCGGGTCTTAAGCGGTTAAATAGTGGCGCCCTCTTTTTTTTTTATTATGCCTGGGATAACCACTTGCCGTCTAGGGCCCGGATTCAGATAGAATGCTCTATCTATCTGCGGGCGTAACGGATCTCAGATACGTCACGCCGCTGTAACTTTGGGCGCAAGTTCCGTATGCAGAAAGAACTTGCGCCCTTACTTACGGCGGCGTAACGTATGTGTGGTGGCGTAAGCCCGCCTAATTCAAACGGGGATGTTGTGGGCGTGTTTTATTTAAATTTAAGATGACCCCGCGTTTTTGATGTTTTTTTGAACGGCGCATGCGCCGTCCGTGAAATATCCCAGTGTGCATCGCTCCAAAGTACGCCGCAAGGACGTATTGGATTCGACGTGAACGTAAATGACGTCCAGCCCTATTCGCGAACGACTTACGCAAACAACGTAACATTTTCAAAACTTTGGCGCCGGAACGACGGCCATACTTAACATTGGCTACGCCTCATATAGCAGGGGTAACTATACGCCGAAAAAAGCCTAACGTAAACGACGTAAAAAAATGCGCCGGCCGGACGTACGTCGTTTCTGAATCGGCGTAAATACCTAATTAGCATATTCCTCACGTAACTATACGGAAGCGCCACCTAACGGCCAGCGTAAATATGCAGCCAAAGATACGACGGTGTAAGACACTTACGCCGGTCGGATCTTAGGGAAATCTATGCGTAACTGATTCTCTGAATCAGTCGCATAGATACGACCGAGCGCACTCCGGCGTATCTCCTCTCTGAATCCGGCCCCAGGACTTGCTATACGTACGTCGGACAGCAGATGGTTAAAGTGTGAAATAATGCCCCCCATGTCAAATTTCTGGTCCTTTGGGGGGGGGTGCGGCGAGTGATGAGCGCCGGGCGGCGTGATTTATTATTGATATGATATTTGTACAAAAATAAATAAAAATCGCCGCGCTCTGTATATCTGCTTTCATTTCAATAAATACATAAATCATGCAAAAATAAAATTACGCGCGCTCCGCATATCGCCGCCCTCAGACGCTGAACGATGACAATGACCTTTCCGGGGACTTTTCTTAATGGCCTTTTTCATAGTTGATGCCGTTATTCTGCCGGAGAATCGCACGGCGGCGATTTATCACCAGGAATAATACATGCAGATTCACGCCGCGGCCCGGGAGATCCTCCGCCTTCGTCTGGTCGGCGAGGACCCGGGAACGGTTGATGGGCTTTTCATATTCATGGACGGAAGGAAGGGGACCTCGGATTTATTTTTGTCGCGGTTCGGGATGAATACGAAACCGCGCTGCCCGCCATCTAGCACTGCCGGCGGAGTCGCATGGATCGGCGTCATCTACATTCCATGTGTGTGTGTTCTACACAAGAGATCTGGGTCACCTCCCTAGAGGATTAGGAAGTGGTGGCCGACGTAAGTCCATGCGGGACCTCGTGTATGTTCCTTGGTGGAACCTCGGATCCGTTCCAGAAGAATGCTCGTAATCCAAAGCACTCGCTTATCAAAGCGAGGTTCCCCATAGGAGTCAATGGAAACGAAAATGATTTGTTCCGCGTTAACTTTAATGGCATGCAATACCCCATGTGGCCAGAGGTGGGGCGGGGCGCCGGTGAGCCTCAGAAAAATGCTCAGGGACAGCTTGGCTGACCTCGGAAACCCTTCGAAAGGCTTATTCAATAAATGTAATGCTACAGAAGACTGTTAGAAGCTGTGGACAAACAACAGGCGATGGTCAGAGACTATATGTAGACTACAGGCGATGGTCAGAGACTATATGTAGACTACAGGCGATGGTCAGAGACTATATATAGACTACAGGCGATGGTCAGAGACTATATATAGACTACAGGCGATGGTCAGAGACTATATATAGACTACAGGCGATGGTCAGAGACTATATGCAGAATACAGGTGATGGTCAGAGACTATTTATAGACTACAGGCGATGGTCAGAGACTGAAAATAGACTACAGGCAATGGTCAGAGACTATATATAGACTACAGGCGATGGTCAGAGACTGAATATAGACTACAGGCGATGGTCAGAGACTATATATAGACTACAGGCGATGGTCAGAGACTATATGTAGACTACAGGGTATGGTTAAAAACTGCCTACAGTCCCTGGTGTGACTAAAGGGCCCCATAATATAGAAGAATATTAGAAGCTCCGCACATGCTACAGGAGACGGTCAGAGTTTGGGGAGATACTGCAGGAGATACTTAGAGGCTGCAGAATAGCTACAGGAGATGGTTAGAGACTGCAGACATATTACAGGAGATGGTCAGAGACTGCAGACATAGTATAGAATATGGTCAGAGACTGCAGACATAGTACAATAGATGATCAGAGACTGCAGACATATTGCAGGAGGTCATCAGAGACTACAGACATAGTACGGGAGATGGTCAGAGACTGCAGGCATAGTACAGGAGATGGTCAGAGACTGCAGACATAATACAGGGGATGGTCAGAGACTGCAGACATAGTACAGGAGATGGTCAGAGACTGCAGACATAGTACAGGAGATGGTCAGAGACTGCAGACATATTACAGGAGGTGATCAGAGACTACAGACAGAGTACAGGGGATGGTCAGAGACTGCATACATAGTACAGGAGATGGTCAGAGACTGCAGACATAATACAGGAGATGATCAGAGACTGCAGACATATTACAGGAGGTGATCAGAGACTGCAGACATAGTAAAGGAGATGGTCAGAGACTGCAGACATAGTACATGGGATGGTCAGAGACTGCAGACATAGTACAGGAGATGGTCAGAGACTGCAGACATAATACAGGAGGTGATCAGAGACTACAGACATAGTACAGGAGATGATCAGAGACTGCAGACATAGTACAGGAGATGATCAGAGATTGCAGACATAGTAAAGGAGATGGTCAGAGACTGCAGACATATTACAGGAGATGGTCAGAGACGGCAGACATAGTACAGAAGATGGTCAGAGACTGCAGACATGATACAGGAGATGGTCAGAGACTACAGACATGATACAGGAGATGGTCAGAGACTGCAGACATAGTACAGGAGATGATCAGAGACTACAGACATATTACAGGAGATGGTCAGAGACTGCAGACATGATACAGGAGATGGTCAGAGACGGCAGACATAGTACAGGAGATGATCAGAGACTGCAGACATATTACAGGAGGTGATCAGAGACTACAGACATAGTACAGGAGATGATCAGAGACTACAGACATACTAAAGGAGATGGTCAGAGACTGCAGACATAGTACAGGAGATGGTCAGAGACTGCAGACATATTACAAGAGGTGATCAGAGACTACAGACATAGTACAGGAGATGATCAGAGACTGCAGACATAGTACAGGAGATGGTCAGAGACTGCAGACATAGTACAGGAGATGGTCAGAGACTGCAGACATGATACAGGAGATGGTCAGAGACTGCAGACATAGTACAGGAGATGGTCAGAGACTGCAGACATGATACAGGAGATGGTCAGAGACTGCAGACATAGTACAGGAGATGGTCACAGACTGCAGACATGATACAGGAGATGGTCAGAGACTGCAGACATAGTACAGGAGATGGTCACAGACTGCAGACATGATACAGGAGATGGTCAGAGACTGCAGACATGATACAGGAGATGGTCAGAGACTGCAGACATGCTACATTTCAGATCAGTACACCGGGAACGTTGCTTTTTGTGTCGATCCGCCTCTCATTATTTTAATGGATTCTTCGAGGGACGGACAATAATGAAAATCCTTTTGTCTTTATTATTATTGTTGCTGCTGTCAGGACATTCACTCTCTGACTGCACACGCCATGACGTCGCCTAAAATAAATAAAATAAATTATCTTCATCTTCGATCATTTACAGAGTTGCGTAGAGATGTCACAATGATCGGTGGCTTTCTAAACATTTGCAGATTGAAAATAAATGAGTAAATGATGTTTTTTTTTTTTGCGGTGTGTCGCAGACAGACCCAGACTCATATTCCCCCCCCTGCTCACCTTAATGGGGGTAATCAATTACATTATCGGGGGGGTTAAATGAGAACGCGGCTCGTCCGTTATGTGTGCGTAACGAGTGTAAACACATCAAAAAACCGAGGCTTCCATTAATTAAACAAATTATTATTAACTAGGAAGGATCGCGGTCTGCGCAGGAGAAGTCCGCGTGCGAGGAAATCATTTTCCGGCGGATCGGTGTCGCTGATTAAAGCAGAGCAGCCAACCGAAAATAGCGAAATAAAAATAAACCGCTCAATAAAAAAAAAGTAAAAATAAATAATAATAATAATAATAATAATAACAATAATAACAATAACAATAATAATAATAACAATAATAATAATAATAATAATAATAATAACAATAACAATAACAATAACAATAATAACAATAACAATAATAATAATAATAATAATAATAATAACAATAACAATAATAATGAATGAATGAATGAATGAAAAACTTATAAAGCGCGGCGCATGCGAACTGAATCGCTTCTGGGCGCTAGTTGTTCATGTCTCATGACATCAAAAGAGCAGAGTTTTGATTCGTCTTCTGAAAGTCAGGTGGTTTTCCTCCTGACTTTTCCTAATAACAATAATAATAATAACAATAACAATAACAATAATAATAACAATAATAATAACAATAACAATAATAATAATAATAATAATAATAATAATAATAACAATAATAACAACAATAATAACAATAATAACAATAACAATAACAATAATAATAATAATAATAATAATAACAATAATAATAATAATAATAATAACAACAATAATAACAATAATAACAATAATAACAATAATAACAATAATAATAATAATAATAATAATAACAATAATAATAATAATAATAATAATAATAATAATAATAATAATAATAATAACAATAAAACTGTCCTTTGCTGCAATATTGACCATCAAACCAGAGATTTCGCCTTTTGCCACTGGATGTTCTCAGTCTAATGGTTGGTCATCATTCAACCCACTTCCTCTGCACCCAGGTCATCCCGGACGCACCACTAGGGAGGAGCCGAACACCCCCCCCCCCCTCCCCTGTTCGGTTCACACCAGAACACACCAAAAGTTCATGTGAACTTTAGAACCCCGTTAACTACTTGCCGACCAGCCACCGTCATTTTACACCAGCAGGTCGGCTCCCCTGCGCGAGAGCCTGTAGCTATACGTCGGCTCTCGCGCAGGCCACTAGGGGCCCCCGCTCGCCCCCGACTCCCGTGCACGGCGGGCATGATCGCTGCCGGACACACGCGATCGCTCGTTACAGAGCGGGGACCGGGAGGTGTGTTTGTAAACACACAGCTCCAGGGCTGGACTGGGACAAAAATTTGGCCCTGGACTTCATCCAGACTGGCCCACTTTGACAGGTCTCTCCCATGGCGGCCGGACAACTCCCGCACCCCCCCCCCCCCGGCCACCCAAACCCCCTCTCCCCCTTCACTAGCCACTAGCCGTTCTACTTTATTAGAGTAGAACGGCTGGTACTGGTACTTTTATAGGCGGTACCAGTGGGGAAGCTAGACATTATTTCACCCGGGGCAAAGAATCAGTTCGGTGCCCCCCCCTTATGGGACAAGATTAGGCAGAAATGAGAAACTCCCAGGCCATAGCTGTTGAGTCAGCTGTCTGTCCCCTCCCCCCATGCTCCTCTGTCATCCCCTGCTTCTTCGTTTCCCCCAGGTGAGCGCTGCAGGGAGAGCGAGGAGGTGAGCGCTGCGGGGAAGGAGAGGAGGTGAGCGCTGCGGGAAGGGAGAGACAGAGGAGCGGAGGGGGGCGGCGGTCCGCTGTCACTGAAGCCGGCCCACTGAGCCACCGGCCCACCGGGAAACTCCCTGTAGTCCCAATCGCCAGTCCATCCCTGCACAGCTCCCAGTCCTGTCAGGGAGAGAAATGCTGATCTTCTGTTCATACAATGTATCAGCGATCTGTCATTTCCCCTAGTCAGTCCCATCCCCCCTTCAGTTAGAACACACCCAGGGAACATACTTAACCCCTTGCCCGCCCCCTAGTGCTAACCCCTTCCCTGCCAGTGGCATTTTTATAGTAATCCAATGCATTTTTATAGCACTGATCGCTATAAAAATGACAATGGTCCCAAAAATGTGTCAAAAGTGTCCGAAGTGTCCGCCATAATGTCGCAGTACCGAAAAAAAAAAACGCTGATCGCCAGCCATTCATATTAAACATTTTTTAATAAAAATGCCATAAAACTATCCCCTATTTTGCAAACGCTATAACTTTTGCGCAAAATAATCAATAAACGCTTATTGCGATTTTTTTTACGAAAAATAGGTAGAAGAATACGTATCGGCCCCAGGGGACATGTATCAATGCAAAAAAAAGTTTTAAAAACGGAAGTTTTTTCGGAAGCAGTGATTTTAAAGCGGTCCTCCACCCTAAAGTGGAGTCCCGCTGATCGGAACCCTCCCCCCTCCGGTGTCACATGTGACACCTTTCAGGGGGGAGGGGGGTGCAGATACCTGTCTAAAGACAGGTATTTGCACCCACTTCCGGCCACACGCTACGGGCAAAAGACGGGCATTCCGTCACATCCCGTCTTTCGCCCGATGTGTGCTGGGAACACTCGGCTCCCAGCACACAGCGTGTGAGCCAATCGGCGGGCGCAGCGCGACTCGCGCATGCGCCGTAGGGAACCGGGCAGTGAAGCCGCAGCGCTTCACTTCCTGGTTCCCTCAGCGTGGATGGCGGGGGGAGCAGCTGAGAGACGAGCGATCGCTCGTGCTCTGCTGCGATCAGTGCTGGACTCCAGGACAGGTAAGTGTCCTAATATTAAAAGTCAGCAGCTGCAGTATTTGTAGCTGCTGGCTTTTAATATTTTGTTCCCGTGGCACATCCGCTTTAAAAGAAACATGGGGTGGGGTTCCCCTTAATATCCATACCAGACCTGAAGGGCCTGGTAATTGAATTTGGGGGGACCCACACACTTATTTTTTTATTTTTATGAATGACTTTTCTCTGAATTGCCAGAGCTCACAGTTCATTATTGCCGCGAGTGATTTTAAATGACTTTTTTCCCTTTAGAAATGACACTTTGTGCAAAGACAGTTCTAAACACGGGAAACATGCGCTACTTTACAGGCATACTATAGACACCCCCCCCCCCCCATGTACAAAATCTAAAGGAATATTTCACTTTTATTGTTTCACTTTAAGCATTATTAAAATCACTGCTCCCGGAAAAAAACGGCCGTTTTTAAAACTTTTTTTTGCATTGATACATGTCCCCTGGGGCAGGACTGGGGTCCCCAAACACTTTTTAGGACAATAACTTGCATATTAGCCATTAAAATTAGCACTTTAGATTTCTCCCATAGACTTTTACAGGGTGTTCTGCGGCTTTTTCGAATTTGCCGCGAACACCCCAAATTGTTCGCCGAAGCTCATCCCTACGCACCACCAACCTGTGACTGGAAAGTAAAATGAACAGCTCATTAATCAGTTAAGCAGAGGCGGCTCTAGGCTTTGTGAGGCCTTAGGCAAAATTTAGATATGAGGCCCCACTCCTCCTATCCAGGCACACAGGAGGGCGGCACGGCCGGGCACTCACTTTCTCTCTGGCTGCAGCAGGTGTTGGGATGTGATCCATCCATCGGAGCTCCTCCTTCCCCTTCACAGACAGTCATAGGGCAGCTGGATAGTTTCCGCCGACAGGCCCGACTCCTGACCCGAATAGGCAGCCGGGCCAGACGCGGAGAGGCCAGGTGAGAGGCGCGGGCTGAAGGAGCCCACATGGACTTGCGGACCACTCGGTGCGCATTTTACAGATGGCCCCTGGAGCCAGTTGGTCAGTCTGTATTAGTGATCGAGCACAGGCAAATTAGGCAGACGCGAGGCCCCTGTGAGTGCGAGGCCTATGGCGGCCGCCTAAATTGCCTAATTAGAGAGCCGCCTCTGCACTTAACCACTTGAGGACTCCTTCACGCCGATATAGCACAATCGTGTGGCACAATCACGTACAGGTACATCGCCTTTAAAAGCCCAGCCATGGGTTGCGATCGTGCCGTCGGCAGCAGGCTCGCGACCTGGTCCTGTGCTCTGTGACCGCACCCGCGGACCCGATCGCCGCCGGTGTCCCATGATCGGGTCACAGAGCTGAAGAACGGGGAGAGGTGAGTGTAAACAAACCTTTCCCCCGTTCTTCCTAGTTTGGCTGCCACTGATCGTCTGTTCCCTGTTATAGGGAACGACGATTAGTGACATCACACGCCAAGCCACGCCCCCACACAGTAGTAGTCACTCCCTAGGAAACACTCAACCCCTTCAGCGCCCCCTACAGGTTAACCCTCTTCACTGCCAGTGTCATTTTTACAGTAATCAGTGCATTTTTATAGCTGTAAAAATTACAATGGTCCCAAAATAGCGTCAAAATTATCCAATGTGTCCGCCATAATGTCGCAGTCACGATAAAAATCGCTGATCACCGCCATTACTAGTAAAAAAAAAATATTAATAAAAATGCCATAAAACTATCGCCTATTTTGTGGACGCTATAACTTTTGCGCAAACCAATCAATAAACGCTTATTACGTTTTTTTTTTTACCAAAAATATGTAGAAGAATACGTATCGGCCTAAACTGAGGGGAAAAAAACGATTTTTTTATATATTTTTGAGTATAATTTTTATAGCAAAAAGTAAAAAAATATTGTTTTTTTTTCAAAATTGTCGCTCTATTTTTGTTTAAAGCGCAAAAACTAAAAACCGCAGAGGCGATCAAATACCACCAAAATAAATCTCTATTTGTGGGGAAAAAAGGACGTCAATTTTGTTTGGGAGCCACGTCGCACGACCGCGCAATTGTCAGTTAAAGCGACGCAGTGCCGAATCGCAAAGAGGGGGTCTGGTCCTTTAGCTGCACAATGGTCCGGGGATTAAGTGGTTAAGGACCGAGCCTCTTTCTGAAAATTACTTAGAAAAAATATATATATATAATGTTGGGGGTTCTAACACCCTAGAGAATAAAATGGCAGTCGTTGCAATACTTTTTGTCACACCGTATGAATTACATATTATTATCGACATTTCCACGAAATAAAATCTGGAATCAAATTAGAAAATGAGTTATGTGCACCCAGAAAGTGCTTATTGAAAATTTATATTTTCATGGAATTTATATTTTCCATGAAAAAAAAAAAATAATCAAGTCAAGTAACAATTTCCACCTTTTTGTTTTTGTCTCGGGGTCTACAAGCGATTCGCCCGGCATCGCCGAGGCTTCGCTCCAATTGATTTTTATAATTGCCTAATTACAGATGGATAATCCCAGTCAATTGGAGAGATACAACTCAGGATAGCGGGGGAGGAAGTGTGAATAGCTGGGAACTCGGAATACGACGCGCAGCCTCCCGTGAAATTGCACGCGCGCTTATTGTTTATCCAGCTCACTAATACGATCTTTTGGGTTATTACGGCTTTTACACAACATTGGTTGGTTGTCTCTTTGTCAGAGGTGAATGTTTGATGATAGAACAACACAAAACGAATGGAAATTCATGTAAAGCATGGTTAGACCTAATCAAAAATATTATTTGATCGGTGAGATTCCTGAAGTGATCGGAACACGTTGTGTGAGGCCCCATACACACCATAGAATCTATCCGCAGATAAATCCCATCAAATGGGTTTCTGCGGACAGATTCTATGGTGTGTACACTCCGTCGGATATTTATCCGCGGATATATCTCCCCTGGGATGGATTCCAGCAGATTGAATATTTGCTGACATGCTCAACAAATCCATCTGCTGGAATCCATCCCAACGGATGGATCCGCTCGTCTGTACAGACTCACCGGATCCATCCGTCCAAAGGGATTCCCCGCACGCGTCGTAATGATTTGACGCATGCGTGGAATTCCTTATATGACAGCGTCGCGCCCGTCGCCGCGTCATAATCGCGGCGACGGCGCGACGCGTCATCGCCAGAGGATTTCCGCGCGGATTTCAATGCGATGGTGAGTACACGCCATCGCATAGAAATCTGCTGAAATCCTCGAGAGGATTTATCCGCGGATACGGTCCGCTGGACCGTATCCGCGGATAAATCCTCTCGTGTGTATGGGGCCTAAGACACACATGTGGCAATTTGTGTTATATGTTTAGAGATTAGTCTTTACAGATTAGATATTACTCTTTAGCGAAGTGTTTCTCAACAATAGGGTTGAGCGAACCCGAACTGTAAAGTTCGGGTTCGGTACGGACTTTGGGTTTTTCCCGAACCCGGACCCGAACCCGAATAGTTGGAAAAAGTTCGGGTTCGGGTTCGGGGTTCGGGTATATTTTGCGCGCGGCACGGCAGCCAATCGCCTTTCTTTTTACAACTGTGACTGTAATCTGATCACAGCCATGCCTACTTATGGCATGGCTGTGATTGGCCAGTGCAGCATGTGACCCATCATGTGACCGATCATGTGACGTGCTTCTATATTAGATACAGGCACACAGCACAGATCGTCACTCTGCTTTACTCTAGATAGGGAAAGGCTGGTGGAATCTGCTGCTTAGGGAAAGTTAGGTGATCTGGCTGTATTCTACTTATGTGAGGGCAAGGTTCCTGATTGTTCTTTAGGGAGAGTGTTATGCCGCGTACATACGGTCGTTTTCTGCGATGTAAAAAAACAACGTTTTCTGTGAAGTAAAAAACGACGTTTTTAAAACGACACTTTTCAAAAACAATGTTGCCTACACACCATCGTTTTTTCACAGTGCTCTAGCAAAGCGAGGTTACGTTCCACCACGTTTTTCCATTGAAGCTCGCTTCATAACTAGCTTCTGGGCATGCGCGGGTGTAAAAACGTCGTTTGAAACGTCGTTTTTTGCTACACACGGTCAATTTCTGTGAAGTCAATAACGACGTTTTGAAAAACGACACATAAAATTGAAGCATGCTTCAATTTTTTTTGGTCGTTTTTCAGAAGACATAAAACGTCGTTTTCTCCCACACACGGTCAATTAAATTGACGTTTTTAAAAACGTCGTTTTTTTACATCGCAGAAAACGACCGTGTGTACGCGGCATAAGGTGTGTGCTGTGATTAATTACTGCTCCAGAAATTTCAAGAGGGAACACTTTATTCATTTGAGATCTGCATCATCTTATCGTATCTGGCTGCTTCAGTTATGTGAGGGGATGGTTGCTTGCTGCTGATTCTCATAGGGACAGTTGTAGGTCTTAGTTTGTTTCTTAAATATCAAGAAGCACTGTATTCCTCTGACATCTGCTGTGCTGCTATATACTTCAGGCATTTGCTTCATCTATAGTGGCTGTTTGCAATCTATAGCTAACTGGCTGCATATTACAATAACACCAGACCTGCCACAGCAACTGTTCACCTGTCATATACTGAGTTTCTGTCAAGTAACAGTTCCATACTCAGTGAGATTTGGGGACAAAACCGGGGACAGACTTTGTCCGGGGACAGTGTGCTCAATCCGGGGACTGTCCCCTGAAACCGGGGATGTCTGGTCACCCTATTGTAGGATTTCATTCTGAATAAAATTACAAATGTACACTGAATTCCCTAAAACCCTTTACAGCATTGGGGGGTTGAATAATTTTGAACAAAACTGTATGGACCTCGTCCTCCAAGGTCAAAATCATTATATTTTTTTTTTTTTTTTTTTTTATTATTTTGAGTTATTTCCCTATCCACATTTATTTCCACAGTACTTGCCATGCTCTTCCCGACATTTTGCTGCCATTTGCAGCCCTCCAGCCCTTTCCCTTAGTTTTTTAGAGACATTTTTGTAGTCAAAAGTCCGGGTCCCCATTGACTTCAATGGGGTTCGGGTCCGGGTCAAAGTTCGGTCCCGAACCCGAACCCGAACTTTTTTTTCAAAGTCCGGGTTCGGGTACGAACCCGAACATCCAGGTGTCCGCTCAACTCTACTCAACAAGGGTTCCACCTGAGGTTGCTAGAAGTTCATTGAGTAGTGGTGGATTGATCACTTACCTACATTGACCATTGATGGATTGACATCTTACCTACATTGACCACCGATGGATTGATCTCTTACCTACATTGACCACTGATGGATTGATCACTAACCTACATTGACCACTGATGGATTGATCTCCTACCTACATTGACCACCTATGGATTGATCACTTACCTACGTTGACCACTGATGGATTGATCTCTTACCTACATTGACCACGATGGATTGATCACTTACCAACATTGACCACTGATGGATTGATCACTTACCTACATTGACCACTGATGGATTGATCTCTTACCTACATTGACCACTGATGAATTGATCACGTACCTACATTGACCACTGATGAATTGATCACGTACCTACATTGACCACTGATGGATTGATCACGTACCTACATTGACCACTGGTGGATTGATCTCTTACCTACATTGACCACTGATGGATTGACCTCTTAACTACATTGACCACTGATGGATTGATCTCCTACCTACATTGACCACTGACGGATTGATCACTTCCCTACATTGACCACCGATGGATTGATCTCCTACTTACATTGACCACTGGTGGATTGATCACTTACCTACATTGACCACCGATGGATTGATCACTTACCTACATTGACCACCGATGGATTGATCACTAACCTACATTGACCACTGATGGATTGATCTCCTACCTACATTGACGACAGATGGATTGATCACTTACCTACATTGACCACCGATGGATTGATCCCTTACCTACATTGACCACCGATGAATTGATCTCTTACCTACATTGACCACTGATGGATTGATCTCTTACCTACATTGACCACTGATGGATTGATCTCTTACCTACATTGACCACTGATGGATTGATCTCTTACCTACATTGACCACTGATGGATTGATCTCTTACCTACATTGACCACTGATGGATTGATCTCTTACCTACATTGACCACTGATGGATTGATCTCTTACCTACATTGACCACTGATGGATTGGTCACTTACCTACATTGACCACTGATGGATTGATCTCTTACCTACATTGACCACTGATGGATTGATCTCCTACCTACATTGACCACTGATGGATTGATCACTTACCTACATTGACCACCGATGGATTGATCACTTACCTACATTGACCACTGATGGATTGATCTCTTACCTACATTGACCACTGATGGATTGATCACTTACCTACATTGACCACCGATGGATTGATCACTTACCTACATTGACCACCAAAGGATTGATCTCTTACTTACATTGACCACTGATGCAAGGGGACAGTTTCTTACTAATCATTATTGTTAGAGGTCACTACTACACTGACCACTATCGTTGGAGGATGCCTAAAATTGTTCTTGAAGCTCCAATCGAAATGGAGAGCTAGTTTCCCACTTAGGTTGACCACTATTGATCTCCTACCTACATTTACCACTGATGGATTGATCTCCTACCTACATTTACCACTGATGGATTGATCACTTACCTACATTGACCACTGATGGATTGATCACTTACCTACATTGACCACTAATGGATTGATCTCCTACCTACATTGACCACTGATGGATTGATCTCTTACAGTACCTACATTGACCACTGACGGATTGATCACTTCCCTACATTGACCACTGATGGATTGATCACTAACCTACATTGACCACTGATGGATTGATCTCCTACTTACATTAACCACTGGTGGATTGATCACTTACCTACATTGACCACCGATGGATTGATCACTTACCTACATTGACCACCGATGGATTGATCACTAACCTACATTGACCACTGATGGATTGATCTCCTACTTACATTGACCACTGGTGGATTGATCACTTACCTACATTGACCACCAATGGATTGATCACTTACCTACATTGACCACCGATGGATTGATCACTAACCTACATTGACCACTGATGGATTGATCTCCTACCTACATTGACGACAGATGGATTGATCACTTACCTACATTGACCACCGATGGATTGATCCCTTACCTACATTGACCACCGATGGATTGATCACTAACCTACATTGACCACTGATGGATTGATCTCTTACCTACATTGACCACTGATGGATTGATCTCCTACCTACATTGACCACTGATGGATTGATCACTTACCTACATTGACCACTGATGGATTGATCTCTTACCTACATTGACAACTGATGGATTGATCACTTAGCTACATTGACCACCAAAGGATTGATCTCTTACTTACATTGACCACTGATGCAAGGGGACAGTTTCTTACTAATCATTATTGTTAGAGGTCACTACTACACTGACCACTATCGTTGGAGGATGTCTAAAATTGTTCTTGAAGCTCCAATCGAAATGGAGAGCTAGTTTCCCACTTAGGTTGACCACTATTGATCTCCTACCTACATTTACCACTGATGAATTGATCACTTACCTACATTGACCACTGATGGATTGATCACTTACCTACATTGACCACTGATGGATTGATCTCCTACTTACATTGACCACTGGTGGATTGATCACTTACCTACATTGATCACTTACCTACATTGACCACCGATGGATTGATCACTAACCTACATTGACCACTGATGGATTGATCTCCTACCTACATTGACGACAGATGGATTGATCACTTACCTACATTGACCACCGATGGATTGATCACTAACCTACATTGACCACTGATGGATTGATCTCCTACTTACATTGACCACTGGTGGATTGATCACTTACCTACATTGACCACCGATGGATTGATCACTTACCTACATTGACCACCGATGGATTGATCACTAACCTACATTGACCACTGATGGATTGATCTCCTACCTACATTGACGACAGATGGATTGATCACTTACCTACATTGAACACCGATGGTTTGTTTCCTTACCTACATTGACCACCGATGGATTGATCACTAACCTACATTGACCACTGATGGATTGATCTCCTACCTACATTGACCACCGATGAATTGATCACTTACCTACATTGACCACTGATGGATTGATCTCTTACCTACATTGACCACTGATGGATTGATCTCTTACCTACATTGACCACTGATGGATTGATCTCCTACCTACATTTACCACTGATGGATTGATCACTTAACTACATTGACCACTGATGGATTGATCTCTTACCTACATTGACCACTGATGGATTGATCTCTTACCTACATTGACCACTGATGGATTGATCTCCTACCTACATTGACCACTGATGGATTGATCACTTACCTACATTGACCACTGATGGATTGATCTCTTTTCTACATTGACCACTGATGGATTGATCACTTACCTACATTGACCACTGATGGATTGATCACTTACCTACATTGACCACTGATGGATTGATCTCTTACCTACAGTGACCACTGATGGATTGATCTCTTACCTACATTGACCACCATTCAAAGAGGGTTTTCTGGGTACATTTTTTTCCAGCACCTTCTAACACCATGCCCCCTATGCAGAATTTTATCTATGCCTAGAGTTCTTCTTAACCACTTCCCACCCAAGGACGTCATATGATGTCCTGGAATTTCAGTGGGTATATCTAAATGACGAGTGAAGCTACAGACATCATTCAGATATCACTATTTTCTGCCCGGTGCTTCTCCGGGCTCTCCCATCGGGGACCTGGAGTAAGAATCGGCCGGCGCTGGATGAGGACCATAGAGATTTCCAGTGACCAGATGGTCACAGTCATCTCTATGACCGTCAAAAATAATAATTTACAGATCTCATGCTGACAGCCGCAATCACGGCTTTGTTTACATCCAGGGCCTGGGCGTGATGTCATAACGTCACGCCTGGGCCCCGGATGTAAACAAAGCCGTGATTGCGGCTGTCAGCATGAGATCTGTGATTTTTTTTTCTCGATCTCATGCTTTCCAGCCTGGAGGAGAGATGTGGTGGTCTTATTGACCCCGCATCTCATCATAAAGAGGACCTGTCACAATAGATTCCTATTACAAGGGATGTTTACATTCCTTGTAATAGGAATAAAAGTGATCAAAAAAATTAAAATGTAAAAAAAATAAGTGTAAGAATAAAAAAAAATTAAGTAAAATAAAAAAAAATAAAAAAATAGCAAGCGGTAGCTCGCGTTTGGAAGCAAACACACACGTAAGTCCCGCTCACATATGTAAATGCCGTTCAAACCACACATGTGAGGTATCGCCGCGTGCGTCAGAGAGAGAGCAACAATTCTAGCCCTAGACCGCCTCTGTAACTCTAAACTGGTAACCTGTAAAAAAAATAAAAATAAAGCTTCGCCTATGGAGATTTTTAAGTGCCAAAGTTTGGCGCAATTTCACGAGTGTGTGCAATTTTAAAGTGTGACATGTTAGGTATCTATTTACTCGGCGTAACATCATCTTTCACATTATACAAAAAAATTGGGCTAACTTTACTGTTTTGTTATTTTTTAATTCATGAAACCGTTTATTTTTGCAAAAAAGGCGTTTGAAAAATGATTGCGCAAATACGGTGCGAGATAAAAAGTTGCAATGACCGCCACTTTATTCCCTAGGGTGTCTGCTATAAAATATATATATATAATTAGCTAGATTCAGGTAGGGGCGCGCAACTGTAAGGCGGCGTAGCGTAGCGTATTTACGCTACGCCGCCTTAAGTCAGAGAGGCAAGTACTGTATTCTCAAAGTACTTGCCTCCTAACTTACGGCGGCGTAGCGGAAAATGCGGCGGGTGCAAGCGCGCCTAATTCAAAATAGGCTGAGGGGCATGTTTTATGATAATTTGCTTTGACCTGACGTGATTGATGTTTTTTTGGAACGGCGCATGCGCCGTCCGCCTACATTTCCCAGTGTGCATTGCGGCTAAGTACGCCGCAGGGTCCTATTGATTTCGACGTGGAAGTAAATGACGTAAATCCCTATTCACGGACGACTTACGCGAACGACGTAAAATTTTCGAATTTCGAAGCGGGAACGGCAGCCATACTTTAACATTACTATTGCAACTATTTGATGGAATAACTATAGGCCTGAAAATGCGTTACGTAAACGGCGTATCTGTACGGCGTCAGCCGGGCGTACGTTTGTGAATAGGCGTATCTAGTGATTTACATATTCTACGCCGACCGCAATGGAAGCGCCACCTAGCGGCCAGCCTAAATATTGCACCCTAAGATAGGGCGGCGCAAGCCGTCGTATCTTAGATAGGTTTAAGTGTATCTCTGTTTGAGAATACACTTAAACTTAGGTCGGCGCAGATTCCGAGTTAGTTCGGCGTATCTACTAACTCTACCTGAATCTAGCTATATGTTTGGGGTTTCTGAGTAATTTTCTAGCAAAAAAATGACGATTTTTTACATGTAGGAGAGAAGCGTCAGAAGAGGCGCGGTATGGAAGCGGTTAAAGGTCTCTGGAATGGGATTCCGTACCTCGTAATGTACTTCATCCAGACGGTTTAGCTTTCGAGTTAAACGATCGGCTTTTCTTAATGCAATGACCGTTTACAACGCGAAAAAATAATAAAATATCAACGTAATGAACACTTCCCAACATTAATTCTTGTAAAAAGGAAATTCGGCGCACACATGAGGGGCGCTTAAATCTTTGTCAGGATTTCAATTTTGCACAAAATGTTCCATTTGCTCGCCAGTCGAGGAACCATTTTGTGCTCCACTAACTTCAAATTAGATTTACGTCTCATAACGGCTCTAAACATTTCTATATTAAATGGTGATGTATTATAATACCTACTGAGAAACAATTCTAATTTTGTGGTCGCAGAAAAAAAAAAAAAACTTTAATGAGGAATATTCGCTTCATAAATCACAGCCCTTGTGAAAAAAATGTTTATTGTTAACCCTTTTTATATTAGCGCTATCCTGCGAGGAGGTTATCTGTGACATTTTTATTTAGTTACAGTTAATTGAATTCTTGTATTGCCCATAAAGACATCATTCTTCTGATCCGGGTTATTTAAGAGCAGGAGCTTTAATTTTAATGTGTCGTTTTGTAATATTTCTTTTTTTTTTTTTAAGTGAACTTGTTTTAGGGTAAAAAATGTTCTGCACGTCTGGACAAAAATTTTTAAAAATAAAATAAATAATACTATTATTATTGTAGCATTCTATGGAGCCGCCCTTGCATGCAGGGACTATAGTTGTGTCTCCCTACGTTGCGTGCATCAATAGAAACATGGAGCCTCGGATGGCAAGGCACTCCCCTGCTCTTCCCTCCTCCCCCCCCCCTAACAAACTGACTCCAGACTGCACCGCCGACTGTTAATTGTTTCCTGTAAAGACCGGATGTTCAGGGAAGAAGCACAGAGACAGCAGGAGCCAGCAGCTATAACTGCAAGTCCTGTGAAAAACTCACAGCAAGGCGTAATGGCATTTTTACCAAATTGGAAAAGCTGTGAACTCCATGAACTCCGTCTTATATGCTTCATACCTTTCCCTTAGATATCCTGACAATCTGACCCCAGAGCCCCTTTTTGAGCTAATTTCCATGACTTGGTGTTTTAAGTGGATGGATCGGATAGTTTTCCTGTGCTTCCTGTGCATAACACAAGGATGGTTGTCTTGCCCGGCAGGCCCAGCTTTTTTTTCTTCTTTCATCTTCTCTCCTGTCCTTTCCTTTACCTCTTCCTCTCATCTCCCTCTTCTCCCTTACCTCTTCTTCTCTCCCTCCTTTGCCTTTCCTTTACCTCTTCCTCTCATCTCCCTCTTCTTCTCTCCCTCCCTTGCCTTTCCTTTACCTCTTCCTCTCATCTCCCTCTTCTCCCTTGCCTCTTCTTCTCTCCCTCCCTTGCCTTTCCTTTACCTCTTCCTCTCATCTCCCTCTTCTCCCTAGCCTCTTCTTCTCTCCCTCCCTTCTCTTGCCTTTCCTTTACCTCTTCCTCTCATCTCCCTCTTCTCCCTCGCTTCTTCTTCTGTCCCTCCCTTCCCTTGCCTTGCCTTTCCTTTACCTCTTCCTCTCATTTTCCTCTCTTCTCCCTCTCCTCTTCCTCTCATCATCCCTCTCCTCTTCCTCTCTCCCTCCCTTGGCTTTGAGTGAGTGAGAGACTTGTAAAGTGCAACACATGTGAACTGAATGGCCTCTGGGCGCTGTATCCATTCCATGGGTAAGGAACCCCTTGACCTCAGAAGAGATGGGTTTTAATCTTTCTCCTGAAAGCCAAGTGGTCCGACTCCAGTCGGATGGTGGTTGGTAGTGCATTCCACAGGCGGGGTCCCTGGACTGCAAATGTCCGATCTCCTTTGGACTTGTATCTGGCTTTGGGTATCTGGAATAGATTTTGATTGGTGGATCGCAGAATGCGATTGGGGTTATGGGCTTTTATTTTTTCGCATAGATATTGGGGGGCGTTTCCTTGAATACACTTATGCTTTCCTCTACTGTACCTCTTCCTCTCATCTCCCTCTTCTCCCTCTTCTCTTCCTCTCCTCCTTCCTCTCCTCTTCCTCTCGCCCTCCCTTGCCCTTCCTCTACCTCTTCCTTTAATCTCCCTCTCTTCTCCCTCTCCTTTTCCTCTCCTCTTCCTCTCTCCCTCCCTTGCCTCTTCCTCTCACTGCCCTCTCTTCTCTCTCTCCTCTACTCCTCCCTCTCCTCTACTCCTCCCTCTCCTCCTCCCTCTCCTCTTCCTCTCCTCCTCCCTCTCTTCCTCCCTCTCCTCTCCTCTTCCTCTCTCCCCCCTTGCCTTTCCTCTACCTCTTCCTCTCATTTCCCTCTCTTCTCCCTCTCCGCTTCCTCTCTCCCTCCCTTGCCCTTCCTCTACCTCTTCCTTTAATCTCCCTCTCTTCTCCCTCTCCTCTTCCTTTTCCTCTTCGTCACCCTCTCCTCTTCCTCTCCATTCCTCTACCTCTTCCTTTAATATCCCTCTTCTCTCTCTCTCTCTCTCTCTCTCTCTCTCTCTCTCTCTCTCTCTCTCTCTCTCGCTCTCTCTCCCTCTCTCTCCTCTTCCTCTCTCCCTCCCTCTCCTTTCTCCCATTCTCCTACCTCTTGTTCACTCCTCTCCTCTCCTTCTTCTTATTTTTCTCTCTTCTTCCCTCTCCTGCTCCTCATCTTCTTCCTTTACCTTCTTCTCTCTTCTTCCTCTCCCTCTCTCTCCTTTTCCTCCCTCTCCATCTCCCTCTCCCACTCCTCCCCCTCACCGCCTCCTCCCTCTCCTCCCCCTCACCGCCTCCTCCCTCTCCTCTCCTCCTCTCCTCCTCCCTCTCCTCTCCTCTCCTCTTCCTCCTCCTCCTATCCTCCTCTTCTCCTCACTGCCTCCTCCCTCCCCTCTCCTCTTCCTCCTCCTCTTCCTGTTCCTCTTCCTCTCCCCTTTTTTCTTTAGCATGTTTTCTCTGCTACTCACAGATTTTTAAGTCTTTTCCTTTAGGTCTTTTTCTGTATTAGGAGCAAACAGGTTTGAGTCTGTTAACTGTTTACAAATTTCAATCTGAGTTTCATGTTGTTTTGTGGCCCTTTCCTTGTTTTTAGTTTGATGGTACCGGGTTTCATGCATGGGATCCAAATGTATACCGTCTCTTTTCCCACCATTCTCTCATTGGGTCTGGTACTAAAGGCTGTCTAATACTTTAAAACTGAATAAAAAACCTTTGAATGAAAAAAAAGCCTGCTTGATCCTGCCACAAAGATCCTTGTTCAGGCACTTCCTGTTGTAGGCTGACAACAATCCAAAATTAAGTTCTTGCATGGTCACCGAAAGGTTAAAGCGTAAATTGCCAGCATAGCATGGATCTTCAGATCTTCAAAGTAGCATCCAAAAGTTTATTTCAAGGATCACATCAGACCAAAGAATTGGGATGTTTCAGGGTCACCCAGGACCCCTTTATCAGGCCAATTGGGGTGTTTCGGAGTCATGCAGGACCCCTTCATCCGGCCACATTTTTTAGAGCAAACGTTTATTAACTGCTTGCCGGTCGCCTCACGTGGATTTACGACGGCAGAATGGCACGGGCAGGCACAGCAATGTATCAAGTATCTGCCTTTGGCAGATACTCGTAGGCTGAAGCCATCTTGATGTCTATACTACAGTGGCTGGTTGGGAGAGCAGCACTTTCTTGTTTTCAAAGAGGAGTTTGAGACCTAGATACCACACTTGAAATGTCGCTCAAAGTCGGAGACCAAACTCCCACGATCCTCAAGTGAGGGTTGCAGGCTGCCAAAAAGCCCATATGAGGCAATGCATGCATGAAAACCAGAAAGAGACGTTCTCCCAACCAGCCACTGATATATAGACATCAAGATGGCTTTAGCCTATGAGTCTTCACCAAAGGCCACGCCCCTGATGTGTTTCTCTTTGGGGCTTAATCTAACGGTAGCTGCCCTATGATTAAACCTTGATGGTGGTAGAAGGGTGGTAAGGGGTCAAATGTGTTGTAGGGGGTGTGGCCTGTGGCAGATACTCATAGGCTGAAGCCATCTTGATGTCTACAGTGGTTGGTTGGGAGAGCAGCACTTTCTTGTTTTCAAAGATGAGTTTTGAGACCTAGATACCACACTTGGAACATCGCTCAAAGCCAGAGACCAAACTCCCACGATCCTCAAGTGAGGCTTGCAGGCTGCCAAAAAGCCCATCTCAGGCAATGCATGCATTGAAACCAGAAAGTGCCATTCTCCCAACCAGACAGTGTAGTATAGACATCAAGACGGCTTTAGCCTATGAGTCTTCGCCAAAGGCCACACCCCTGATGTGTTTCTCTTTGGGGCTTAATCTAACGGTAGCTA
The DNA here is from genome assembly GCF_905171775.1 of Rana temporaria. Taxonomy (NCBI): domain Eukaryota; kingdom Metazoa; phylum Chordata; class Amphibia; order Anura; family Ranidae; genus Rana; species Rana temporaria. The sequence goes on along the minus strand of NC_053492.1, from coordinate 478,051,533 downwards.
CCCTATGATTAAGCCTCAATGGTGGTGGTGGTGGAAGGGTGGTAAGGGGGCCAAATGTGTTGGGGGTTGTGGCCTTTGGAAGATACTCATAGGCTGAAGCCATCTTGATGTCTATACTACAGTGGCTGGTTGGGAGAGCAGCACTTTCTTGTTTTCAAAGAGGAGTTTGAGACCTAGATACCACACTTGGAACGTCGCTCAAAGCCGGAGACCAAACTCCCACGATCCCCAAGTGAGGGTTGAAGGTTGCCAAAAAGCCCATCTGAGGCAATGCATGCATTAAAATGAGCAAGTGCCATTTTCCCAACTACCCACTGTAGTACAGACATCAAGACGGCTTTAGCCTATGAGTCTTCGCCAAAGGCCACGCCCCTGATGTGTTTCTCCTTGGGGCTTAATCTAACGGTAGCTACCCTATGATTAAGACTCGATGGTGGTGGTGGTGGAAGGGTGGTAAGGGGAATAAATGTGTTGGGGTTGTGGCTTTTGGCAGATTCTCATAGGCTACCCTACGATTAAGCCTCTTGATGTCTATACTACAGTGGCTGGTTGGGAGAGCAGCATTTGTTTTCAAAGAGGGGTTTGAGACCTAGATATCACACTTGGAACGTCGCTCAAAGCCGGAGACCAAACACTCACGATCCTCAAGTGAGGGTTGCCAAAAAGCCCATTAAAGACAGCTTCAGCCCATGAGTCTCAGCCAAAGGCCATGCTCCACTGATGCTATTTGCCTCCACCCATCAGGGCTTAATTGTATGGTGGCTACCCTATAACTAAGTTAAGCCCTGGTGCTGGTGGTGTTGGGTGAAGGTAAGGACGAAACGCATTAGGGCGTGGTCTTTGGCAGAGACTGGTAGGCCGAAGCCGTCTTGATGTCTATACTACAGTGGCTGGTTGGGAGAGCGGCACTTTCTTATTTTCAAACAAGAGTTTCATTTTAAATAAATGTAATCACATTAGACACACTTTAGACTCTTGAGCGTCTACGCACTCATTTTTACATCGCCGCGTTTAAGGATAAACCCTCCTTACAGGATTTCTCTGCCCGTCAGGTAAGACGGACGGGAATACCTGATTATTAAACTGACATTTTTTTTTAAGCAGGCTGTCTCACGTTCCCGTCACCCAACACGAAGCCGATAATAAATAAATAATAAGCGGGCAAAACCTTAAATACGACACACATTTATTTTACGGGATTTAAATACCGGCTGTCATTTTAATGATCGCGCTGACGGAATAAATTTATTTAAAAAAAAAAAAATTGCAAAAAAAAAAGGACCTGCAGAGATTTGAAAGGTTCAGAGACTCAGCGGCAGAAATTTGACATCTTGCACTCCGGTAAATAATTCATGTCGTTTCTTTTTTTTTTTTTTGGTATAAATTAAACATTTTTCTTTCATGAGTAAGAAAACTTTAAGTGAGGCGGTTGATGGCTTTATGCTAAAAGAAGCGCTCGAGGGGGGGAGGGGGACGGCGAAAACCGAAACGCCGCAATCTGGCAGGATCAATTCTTTTGACCTTAAACAACGAACTTCAGAGATTTGTATTGTCCATATGTCTCTGGCGAGGGCGCCATCGGGGGAAAAAGTATTTACAATTTTGTTGGCGTCGCATTTATTCCTTTTCGGCCGCTGATTCTAAGGCGGCCCAGAGGACGGAATAAATCTGACCGGCGGGAGGGAAAAGTCAAGAAATAATCATCTCCAGAAAATGATTCCATGAATAAATCCGACCGTAAGGAAATAATAAACTTTTCGGAGGACTTCATGAATAAGTAAAATGTTGCATTGCGTTTTGGGATTGTGTGACTTTTGGCTTGTAAATCCTGTAAGTCGGGGGCTGTCAACTGTCTGGAGCTAAAGGGGGCCCTCAGATGTGGCCCCTGACATCACCGTAGGGTGAGGTTCAGTTTATTGGAATGCTGGAGAGGACTAGGGGTGGACTGACAACTCATGGGGCCCCCCAGGCAATAGGAGATTATGGGGGACCCCGGGCAATAAGAGATTATGGGGGCCCCCGGGCAAAAGGAGATTATGGGGCCCCCGGGCAATAGGAGATTATGGGGCCCCCGGGCAATAGGAGATTATGTGGCCCCCGGGCAATAGATTATGGGGCCACACAGTATACACACACACACATACAGTATACACACACATACCATACAGTATACATATACAGTATACACACACACAGTATACATACACACAAATAGCCAGATTCAAGTAGGTCGCCGCATCTTTAAGGCGGAGTAGCGTAGCTGAAAAATTGCACCCTAAGATACGACGGCGCAGGCTGTCGTATCTTAGCTAGGTTTAAGTGTATCTCAGTTTGAGAATACACCTAAACTTACGAAGGCGCAGGGGGAGGGATCCAAAAAGCGGAGGTTCACTTTTTGTGTGAACCTCCGTTTTAAGGTGAAAAAAAAAGACAATCCTTCAGAACTTATTTAACCCCTTGCTTACTGGGCACATAAACCCCCTTCATTTCCAGGCGAAATTTCAGCTTCCGGCACTGCATCGCTTTAACTGACATTTGCGCGGTCGTGCGACGTGGCTCCCAAACAAAATTGACGTTCTTTTTTCCCCACAAATAGAGCGTTATTTTGGTGGTATTTGATCACCTCTGCGGTTTTTATTTTTTGCGCTATAAACAAAAAAAGAGCGACAATTTTAAAAATATATTTTTTACTTGTTGCTATAAAAAATATATCCCCAAATTTTTTTAAAAAAATATTTTTTTTCTCAGTTAAGGCCGATACGTATTTTTCGATGTATTTTTGTAAAAAAAAAAAATCGCAATAAGCGACTGGTTTGCGCAAAAGTTATAGTGCCTTCAAAATGGGGAACAGAATTATGATTTTTTTTATTATTTTTTTTTACTAGTAATGGCGGCGATCTGCGATTTTTATTGGGACTGCGATATTGCGGCGGACGTATCGGACACTTTTGACAGAAATTTGGAATCATTCACATTTATACAGCGATCAGTGCTATAAATATGCACTAATTACTGTATACATGTGACTGGCAGTGAAGGGGTTAACACTAGGGGGTGAGGAAGGGGTTAAATGTATTCCCTGGGTGTGTTCTAACTGTGTGGGGGGAGGGGGGTGACTGGGGGAGGTGACCGATCTGTGTCCCTATGTACAAGAGACACAGATCGGTCTCCTCTCTCCCCTGACAGGACGTGGAGCTCTGTGTTTACACCCCATCATTACACACAGAGCTCCACGTCCCTGCTGTGTTCCCGACGATCGCGTGTACCCGGCGGACATCGCGGCCGCCAGGTACACGCATCGGCTTCCCAGCGATGCGCCGGGACAGTGTTTAACCGCTGCGCGCCCCCCAGAGGCGCGCGCGGGTGATGCACTTTAAAAGACGTCCAAAGACGTCCACTTGGCACCTGAGAGCCGCGCTGTTGACGTCTTTTGTCAATAGCGCGGGTCTCAAGTGGTTAATGTTCAGGACATACAAGTTGCCGTATTGTTTTTTGTTTTTTCAGTTTGCATTATACGTGTTATAAGCAAACAATGCCGATGTGTATTTCATTTTGTACTCTGATGTCAGTTTGCCTAAAAGCCCAAACAAGTGAAATGTGGTCTTGCTGGTGCGCAGAGGGGGGAGGGGGGGTTATTTGTTACTCTTCCGGGCCGTCATAAATGTTCTTTCTCCTGACTGTTGATACATAATGTCTAAAGACATAAAACGCGTCGAAGACACGATCTGTCACCGGCGTTTTGGGCTGCGGGGCTAAGTAGACAAAATCTCGACGGGGTTCCTTGTCGTCTATTTGTTTCTCGAGATTGGAAAGGACGCCATCATGGAAGACAAACGTATTTGCGTCGGGAGTAAGTGGGGGGTGGATTGTCTGGAAATCAGGAAGGACGGACAAAGTAACAATGATAAGATTGTCTTCAATTGTTTTTCCTTTGTTAACTTTTATTGGCCGGCATTTCCCAAACAATGATGAGCTCCGGTGTCGGAATGTCGTCTTTCTGTTACGCAGATAATAGATGGCGGCAGAAAATAATTACGTTTTGTGTTCTTACAAGAGCCGCTATTGTTACAAGAATTGCGCCTACTTTTATCCTTATTTGATCAATAACCCCCATGCTGTTTGCTTTTTAATTTATTACATTTTGGAGTTGAAGATTTATAATGACCACTGAGACATGGTGGGGGCGGGGGGAGTTTACTAAAACTGTAGCGGAGAAAATGTGGTGCAGCTCTGCACAGGAACCAATCAGCTTCCAGGTTTTATTGTCAAAGCTTAACCACCAGGGCCGCCATCGGGAATTATGGGGCCCCTTACACAGCTTCAGGCATGGGCCCCCTGGAGCAGAGAACCGGGGGGGTTGCTGACAGTCCCTAGGGACCATCGGGCCCCTTTCAAGTGTAATGCAAAAAAAAAACATAAACGGGCCCTGGGGATCATTGCGCCCCTTACAGGTGTAATGCAAAAAAAAAAAAAAATGGGAGGGGTGCCATGAATTGAGAAACGGGGGGGGGGGGGGGGGGAATGGGGGTGCTGCCACCGCAAATTTGGGTGCCGATCAACAAAAAAAAAAAAAAAGTAAAGGGGGTTGCCCTGGGGACCTATTGTGGCCCCTTACAAAAAAAAAGAAATAAAAAATATATATTTAAAAAAAATATTATAAAAAAGGGGGGTAGCCATCTGAGGCCCTGGGGACCTCTGGGCCCTTTAATAAAAAAAAGTAAAAAAAAAAGTAATATATATATATATATATATATATATATATATATATATACCGCATTTATCGGCGTATACCGCGCACTTTTTTGCCCTGAAAATCAGGGCAAAATCATGGGTGCGCGATATACGCCGATACCCGCTCTCCCGCGCCGAGTTTGAATACTGCGCCGGCATATATCGAGCGCAGTACACTTGTGTATAGTCGGGCAGTCTTGGCTCCTCTCGCGCTGACGTCCTGGACGTACAGGACGTGCGCGACAGTAGCCGAGCCTACCCGACTATACGCGAGTGTACTGCGCTCGGTATATGCCGGCGCAGTATTCAAACTTGGCGCGGGAAAGCGGGAAACGAGCGGGGAGGACGCCGCAGAAGGACGCCGGACCCGATGAAGAGGACACCCGAAGCCGCAGACGGAAGCCGGACCCGTCGAGGCCGCCGATGGACGCCGCGCAAGACACCAAACTGTAAGTACAAAAATCTTTTTTCCACAGAAATTGGGGCAACTTTAGGGGTGCGCGCTATACGCGGGAAAACGCTATACCCCAATAAATACGGTAACAAATTAAAACATTTTCTTTATAAAAACAAAGGGGGGTTGCCATCCTGGGCTCTGGGGACCTCCAGGCCCCTTACAAAAAAATGGGGGTTGCCACCCGGGCCCCTTACAGGTGTACTGCCTGTACCCCCCTGATGGCGGCCCTGTTAACCACTTAAGGACCGAGCCTCTTTCTGAGATTTGGTGTTTACAAGTTAAAAACTTTTTTTTCTTTGCTAGAAAATTACTTGGAACCCCCAAACATGATATATTTGTTCTAACACCCTAGTGAATAAAATGGCGGTCTTTGTAATACTTTTTCTCACGCTGTATTTGCGCAGCGGTTCTACAAACGCACTTTTTGGGGGGAAAAGAAAAAAAATATGAATAAAAAAATAAGACAACATTAAGCTTTTTTTAATATTGTGAAAGATAATGTTACAACGAGTAAACTGATACCCAACAAGTCACGCTTCAAAGTTGCACCCGCTCGTGGAATGGTGACAAACTTTTACCCTTAAAAATCTCCATAGGCAACGTTTAAAAAATTCTACAGGTTGCATGGTTTGAGTTACAGAGGAGGTCTAGGGCTAGAATTATTGCTCTCGCTCTACAGATCGCGGTGATACCTCACATGTGCGGTTTGAACACCGTTTACATATGTGGGCGCTGTACTGACATTTATAGGTAAAGTTGATCCGGGGAATATCCGATTGCCTGTGGGTATAGAATTGAGTATATGGGATTGTACTATGTTTTTTATTTTATTTTTTTTAATTTTTTTTATGGTTGAACTGAATGGACTTTTTTTACCCTGACCAACTATTCGACTACGTACACACGCAAGTTCCTCGGGATGGGGTGCTTTAAAAAAAAAAAAAAAAATCTTATTTATTTTACTTTTTTTTATTTTTACACTGTTTTTTTTTTTAAAAATAATTGGGTCACTTGTAATAGAAACAAGCATGACAGGTCCTCTTATATATGAGATCTGGGGGTCAAAAAACCTCACATCTCATATTTAGACTAAAATGCATTGAAAAATAAAATAAAAAAAATGTCCCTTTAAGAGCTATGGGCGGAAGTGATGTTTTGACGTCGCTTCCACCCTGCAGTGATATGGAGACGGGGTTGGGGCCATCTTCCCCTCACTCGTCTCCATACACAGCAACAGAGAGGACACGATCGCCTCCACCATTGCCGGCAGCTCTGGTAAGCGAGAGAGGGCCCTCTCCCACCGCAGATAAAAGTGATCTTGCGGCGTATCCGCCACAGAGACCACTATTATCGGAAACCGGACCGCCCGCTGAAGAAGAGGATACCAGGGTTATGGTAGCTAGCTGCTACCATAACAACGGTATTCCTCTTAAACTGCCGACGTAAAAAGGCGGCAGGCGGTCCTTAAGTAGTTAATTGAAAAAGCTGAAGTTAGAAGCCGATTGGCTCCCATGCAGACCTGCACGAAATTTTCAGTGCTCCAGTTTTAGTAAATCTCACTGATAGGGAAATTGCATATTTCATAGTCCTTATTAAGGATGGCCTCACAAATATCTAAGAAAGCCTCTAATGTCCTGGTTATTCTGGTTACCTTGAAGGACTCAGCCTATTGGAATGTGAACTGCCTATATATGGACAAGCCAGCCCCTTCTCCTTCAGGAATTTGGCATTTTCCTTTAGAAGGTAATTTTGCTCTGAATGTGGGCTTGACTATTTCCCACATAAAAGGCCTATATACCCTAGGTAGAACTTGTAGGGTTAGTCTCACCTAGAACGGCCATGAGGCAAGTGTCTGGTCCTGATTACCTGGGCCATGTTGCGTAACAGCAAACGAGACTCCATGGCGGGAAAAAGCACCTTTAGTTAAGTATTTTTGTTATATTTTCTTTATCTTTATCTGTTATTACTTTTAATAAATGTTATACTTTTTACAGCACTGTTGACCCCTGTTTATCGTATGACAATGGGGTCAATATCATAGGGAAACATTGATTTATACACATCATGGGACATGAGCTCCCGATGTCGGAGCATTGGTCGTACAAGTGTGAAGATCAGGTTTGGTCTCCACCCAGAGACATTAATCACCTTGCAGGTGGACAGACAGACAGGGAGAATGTCACAGCCAAAACCAGATTGCTGAAACCAGCAGCTATGACGGAGCAGGATTGCATACACTCCTGACACTTTGAAAGGAGCTAATAGGGAACCGGATCAGAGCAGGATCGCATACACTCCTCACAGTTTGAAAGGAGGAAATAGGGAACCATTGATTTGCACACGTCATGCGACATCAGTTCCCAATGGTGGAGCGTTGGTCGTACAAGTGTGAAAATCAGGTTTGGTCTCCACCCAGAGACTGACCACAGTAATCACCATGCAGGTGGACAAACAGACAAGGAGAATGTCACCGCCAAAAACAGATTGCTGGAACCAGTAGCTATGACGGGGCAGGAGTGCATACACTCCTGACAGTTTGAAAGGAGAAAATAGGGAACCATTGATTTGCACACGTCATGCGACATCAGTTCCCAATGGTGGAGCGTTGGTCGTACAAGTGTGAAAATCAGGTTTGGTCTCCACCCAGAGACTGACCACATTAATCACCTTGCAGGTGGACAAACAGACAAGAAGAATGTCCCAGACAAAAACAGATTGCTGGAACCAGCAGCTATGATGGAGCAGGAGCGCATACACTCCTGACACTTTGAAAGGAGGAAATAGGGAACCATTGATTTGCACACGTCATGCGACATCAGTTCCCAATGGTGAAGCGTTGGTCGTACAAGTGTGAAAATCAGGTTTGGTCTCCACCCAGAGACTGACCACATTAATCACCTTGCAGGTGGACAGACAGACAAGGAGAATGTCCCAGCCAAAACCAGATTGATGGAACCAGTAGCTATGACGGGGCAGGATCGCATATACTCCTGACACTTTGAAAGGAGAAAATAGGGAACCATTGATTTGCACATGTCATGCAACATCAGTTCCCAATGGTGGAGCGTTGGTCGCACAAGTGTGAAAATCAGGTTTGGTCTCCACCCAGAGACTGACCACATTAATCACCTTGCAGGTGGACAAACAGACAAGAAGAATGTCCCAGACAAAAACAGATTGCTGGAACCAGCAGCTATGATGGAGCAGGAGCGCATACACTCCTGACACTTTGAAAGGAGGAAATAGGGAACCATTGATTTGCACACGTCAGGCGACATCAGTTCCCAATGGTGGAGCGTTGGTCGTACAAGTGTGAAAATCAGGTTTGGTCTCCACCCAGAGACTGACCACATTAATCACCTTGCAGGTGGACAAACAGACAAGGAGAATGTCCCAGACAAAAACAGATTGCTGGAACCAGCAGCTATGATGGAGCAGGAGCACATACACTCCTGACACTTTGAAAGGAGGAAATAGGGAACCATTGATTTGAACACGCCATGTGACATGAGCTCCCAATGGTGGAGTGTTTGTCGTACAAGTGTGAAAATCAGGTTTGGTCTCCACCCAGAGACTGACCACAGTAATCACCTTGCAGGTGGAAAGACAAGGAGAATGTCACAGCCAAAAACAGATTGCTGGAACCAGTAGCTATGACGGGGCAGGAGTGCATACACTCCTGACACTTTGAAAGGAGGAAATAGGGAACCATTGATTTGCACACGTCATGCGACATCAGTTCCCAATGGTGGAGCGTTGGTCGTACAAGTGTGAAAATCAGGTTTGGTCTCCACCCAGAGACTGACCACAGTAATCACCTTGCAGGTGGACAGACAGACAAGGAGAATGTCACAGCCAAAAACAGATTGCTGGAACCAGCAGCTGTGATGGAGCAGAAGCGCATACACTCCTGACAGTTTAAAAGGATGAAATGAGAAACTGGAAAATGAGAAAGAAAAAAAAAAGAGTAAGCAAATTATCCCACAGTCAGTTCAGCAGAGAAAAACACAAAGCCCCGCCGTTCTCACCCACCGAAGGGGGCAAGAGCCACCAAGGTTACACATCTGGCACTTTTGGAAACAATGTTTAACACAAATTAGACACACAGAACATTTAGATTGTGAAATTGTTATGCTCTGCAAATGTTTAGATTCTAGGTGAGTCATTTTTGAATCCAGACAAATGACATAATTCTCAGTGCGCGATGTTCCCGATCCAACAATCTGGTTTTATGGTGTATAATCACCGCATACCTTACAGTTAGCGGAAACATCATTACATAAAACGATGGTTTATTCATAAGTCAACAATGCGGCGTGGATTGGATGGGAATGAGAGAGGCCATGTTGGGACGAGATATCCCTCTGTGTTCATTCAGGGTTCTTCTAATGGCCCTTGAAAGTGGTTGTAAGGGTTAGGATTTTATCTTATAAAATATTAAACATGTTGGCCCGGATTCAGAAAGAAGTTACGCTGGCGTATCTATTGATACGCCGCGTGGGCCAGATTCAGATAGGTCAGCGGATCTTTAGATCCGCGTAACCTATCTGATTTACGTTACGCCGCCGCAAGTTTTTGAGGCAAGTGCTTTATTCAGAAAGCACTTGCCTCTAAAGTTGCGGCGGGGTATCGTAAATCCTCAGGCGGAATTTAAATTCCGCGGCTAGGGGGCGTGTAGAATTTAAATCAGGCGCGTCCCCGCGCCAATCGAACATCGCATGCGCCGTCCGCAAATTTTACCAGCGTGCATTCCTCCAAATGACGTCGCAAGGACGTCATTGGTTTTGACGTTAACGTAAATTACGTCCGGCCGTATTCGCGAACGACTTATGCAAACGACGTAAAAAATTCAAAACTCGGCGGCGAACGACAGCCATACTTAACATAGGATACGCCGCACTTACCCCTCCTATAGCATGGGTAACTTTCCACCGGAAAAAAGCCGAACTCAAACGGCGTAAAATAAAGCACCGGGCGTTCGTTCGTTTCTGAATCGGCGTAAATGCTCATTTGCATATTCGACGCATAAAAGATACAGAAGAGCCACCTAGCGGCCAGCCAGGAATTGCAGCCTAAGATCCAATGGTGTAAGTCACTTACACCTGTCGGATCTTAGGCATATCTATGCGTAACCTGATTCTATGAATCAGGCACATAGATACGACGGACGGACTCAGAGATACGACGGCGTATCAGGAGATATGCCGTTGTATCTTCTTTCTGAATCCGGCCCCGTAACTTCTAGGATGCGCCGGCGTATCTTTTTTCTGTATTCAGAAAACAAGATAGGCCGGAATTTTGCTAAGATCTGACTGGCGTAAGCCTCTTACGCTGTCGTATCTTAGTTGCATATTTACGCTGGCCGCTAGGTGGCGCTTCCATAGATTTACGCGAGGAATATGCAAATTAGGTAGATACGCCGATTCACAAACGTACGTACGCATTTTTTTACGCTGTTTACGTAAGGCTTTTTCCGGCGTAAAGTTACCCCTCATAAAGCAGGGGTAAGTCATGTTAGGTATGGACGTCGGAAACGTGCGAACAGCGCCGTATTTTACGTCGTTTGCGTAAGTCGTCCGTGAATGGGGCTGTACGTAAGTTACGTTCACGTCGAAAGCATTGACTAATTGCAGCGTAATTGGGAGCATGCACACTGGGATACGTCCATAGACGGCGCATGCGCCGTTCAAAAACCGCGTCAATTACGTGGGGTCATGATAGTTTAACATAAAACACACCCACAACCAGCAAAATTTGAATTAGGCGGGCTTACGCCGACACATTTACACTACGCCGCCGTAACTTAGGGCGCAAGTTCTTTCTGAATACGGAACTTGCGCCCTAAGTTACGGCGGCGTAGTGTATCTGAGATACGCTACGCCTGCCGATAGATACGATAATGTATCTGAATCTGGGCCGTTATACTTACCTGCTTTGTGCAATAGAATCCTTCTCTTCCTTCCGCTGGTGCTCTGGACTCCTCCCGTTTCTGTGTACGCCACCATAGCCAGCCGCTTGCTATGGAGGCTGATGTGCGGGCTAGCTCCCAAGTTGGGCTGTGTGTGTCGATGCGGCCGCCACAGTGAAGAACGGGGAAGCTGTGTTTACACACAGCTCTCCCCGTTCTTCAGCTCCGGGGACCGATCGCGGGACTCCAGCGGCGATCGGGTCCGCGGGGTCCCGCGGTCCCAGTCACGGAGCTTCGGACCGGGTCGCGACCCACGGCTGGGCACTAGCACAGGACATACCTGTACGTACATGTGCCCAGCCGTGCCATTCTGCCGATGTAAATGTGCAGGAGGCGGTCCTTAACCGGTTAAAAACGTAATTTTTTAGAACCCGTAAAGCGGTCGTGTGTACGCGGCACAACACTTCTATGTCTGGAGCATTCTTCGTTTACAAGCCTTAGCGTCACACACCTGCCTAAAACTTTTGCACAGCACCGTAGCTTTTGGTGTAGTTACACATCAACGTGTTCCATGCGGTGAGCAAATTACATTTTCTTTTCTTTTGTTTTCGGCCCCCCTGTAGAGCCGGAGAATCTCTTACACACATTCTTATGAATCAATCCATAAAATGCAATTAAACATCTGTCAATTTTTTTTTTTTTTAACTCTTGTTTTTTCCCAAATGCCGACAAATCATTCAATTAAAATCCGATCCCGTTCGCCAAGTTGGCGGGAATAATCAAGCCCCCCCCCCTCTTCTCCCAAGAAACACTTTGTACTTTTTGTGTGTTTATTCAAAATGTTAATTTATATTACAACAACACAGAGCATGGCAAAGCGGTTCCTTTGAATATGAATGACTTCGGGTTTCTTGATCCCGAGCGCTATAAGGAATATTTTATTCCAGGAGATCTTCAGTAACTGAGGGCCGGGTCATCTTTTAATTACTGTACCGATCTGCGGGAAAGGTTTACACTAATTGCTAAACATTTTCCTCCGGGAAATGTAAGTTTTTTTTGTTATTTTATTTTTTTCAAGTTACTTGTTTAATTAATCTTTTGCTCTTTGATGTTTCTCTTATAATTGAAAACTCACATCACTGAAAGATAAATGTGATTAATTCCAATGGATAGGGCCGTAATCTGCAAGTCGGTGTTCTCACGGAAACCCCCCCCCCGTGCCTCACCTGAACCCAATCAATGTTGAACTCCGGTTAATATGCTCAAGGGAAGGAAAATGGTCCGGGACGTCTTTGTTTAATAGTAAAGCTCTATCTAGCTTGAAGCCGGCTTTTATCTTGCTTTTCATGTTAAGAGAAAAAAAAAAAGAAAACTTCATAATAAGCTAATCAGCTTTAAAAGCAATGCTATAGAACTTAAAGAAGAACCTCTCTGTATACACTAGGTGCAATGATCCTGGGATAGATCCAAGTGCAAGATACTTTGGGCCAGATTCACGTAGAATCGCGGCGGCGTAACGTATCACATTTACGTTACACCGCCGCAAGTTTTATAGGCAAGTGCTTGATTCACAAAGCACTTGCCTGTAAACTTGCGCCGGCGTAGCGTAAATCCGTCCGGCGCAAGCCCACCTAATTCAAATGGGGCGTGTATCATTTAAATTAGGCACGTTCCCACGCCGAACGTACTGCGCATGCTCCGTTTTGAAATTTCCCGCCGTGCTTTGCGCGAAATGACGTCGCACCGACGTCATTTTTTGAACGTCGACATGAGTTACGTCCTTTCCTATTCACGGACGACTTACGCAAAAAAAATTAAAATTTGAAATTCGACGCGGGAACGACGGCCATACTTTAACATGGCAAGTCTAAAGATAGGCTACGAAATACCAGCTTTAACTATACGACTAGCGACGACGTAAGAGAATGCGACGGCCGCGCGTACCTTTGTGAATCGCCGTAAACAGCTAATTAGCATACCCGACGCAGAAAATTACGCATACTCCACCCAGCGGACGCTGAAGTATTACACCTACGATCCAAAGGCGTATGAAGCCGTACGCCTGTCGGATCGCAGCCAAAAGCCGTTGTATCTTGATTTGCGGATTCAAACTAAAGATACGACGCGGCAAATTTGAAAATACGCCGGAGTATCAGTAGATACTCCGGCGTATTTCTTCTGTGAATCTGGCCCTTTGTCTTTGAAGAACCAACAGGTTGAATTGGAAATAGTCTTTCACCAAGATGTAGCCTTGTTGGAATTCCTGGTATCTATCACAGGCCCTGGTGGTGGGGTCATGGCTTGTCTTCTTTTCTTTGAGCATATTAACATGGGTTCTCTGTATACACTGGGTTCAAGGATCCTGGGATAGTTGTCGTGGAAGAACCAGCAGGGTAAGGTGGAGATAGGCTTTCACCAAGGTGTAGACGTCGGGAATGCCTGGTCTTCATCAAAGCCCCTAATGATGGGGACGTGGCTTATTTTGAATTCTTTGAGCATTTTAACTTGAGTATATACTAGGTGCAATGATCCTGAGATAGATCCAAGTAGAAGATACTTTGTCTTTGAAGAACCAACAGGTTGAATTGGAAATAGTCTTTCACCAAGAAGTAGCCTTGTTGGAATTCCTGGTATCTATCATAGGCCCTTGTGGTGGGGTCATGGCTTGTCTTCTTTTCTTTGAGCATATTAACATGGGTTCTCTGTATACACTGGGTTCAAGGATCCTGGGATAGTTGTCGTTGAAGAACCAGCGGGGTAAAGTGGAGATAGGCTTTCACCAAGGTGTAGATGTCGGGAATGCCTGGTCTTCATCAGAGCCCCTGGTAGTGGGGCCACGGCTTATTTTCAATTCTTTGAGCATAGTAACTTGAGTATATACTAGGTGAAATGATCCTGAGATAGATCCAAGTGGAAGATAATTTGTCTTTGAAGAACCAACAGGTTGAATTGGAAATAGTCTTTTACCAAGGTGTAGACTTTTTGGAATGCCTGGTATCTATCAGAGGCCCTTGTGTTAGGGTCGTGGCTTGTCTTCATTTCTTTGAGCATATTAGCATGAGTTCTCTGTATTCACTGGGTTCAAGGATCCTGGGATTGATCCAAATGGAAGATACTTAGTCTTTAAAGCACCAACAGGTTGAATTGGAAATAGTCATCCACCAAGATGTAGACTTCTTGGAATACCTGGTATTTATCAGAGGCCCTGGTGGTGGGGTCAAGGTCTGTCTTTATTTCCTTGTCTTTGAAGGACCAGCAGGGTAAGGTGGAGATAGGCTTTCACCAAGGTGTAGACTTTTTGAAATACCTGATATTTATCAGAGGTCCTGGTGGTGGGGTCATGGCTTGTCTTCATTTCTTTGAGCATATTAGCATGAGTTCTCTGTATACACTTGGTTCAAGGATCCTGCGATAGATCCAAGTGGAAGATACTTTGTCCTTGAAGCACCAGCAGGGTAAGGTGGATATAGGCTTTCACCAAGATATAGACTTTTTGGAATGGAATACCTGATATTTATTAGAGGCCCTGGTGGTGGGGTCATGGCTCGTCTGTCTTTGAAGCACCAGCAGGTTGAATTGGAAATACGTTTTTCACCAAGGTGTAGACTTTTTGGAATACCTCATATTTATCAGAGGCCCTGGTGGTGGGGTCATGGCCTGTCTTTATTTCTTTGAGAATATTAACATGAGTTCTGTGTATATACTGGGTTCAAGGATCCTGGGATAGATCCATGTGGAAGATACTTTTTTGTTGAAGAACCAGCAGGGTAAGGTGGAGATAGGCTTTCACCAAGGTGTAGACGTCCGGAAAGCCTGGTCTTCATAATAGCCCCTGGTGGTGGGGCTAAGGCTTATTTTCAATTATTTGAGCATATTAACTTGAGTTTTCTGTATATACTAGGTGCAATGATCTTGGGATAAATTCAAGTAGCTTCAAGTACCTTGTCCTTGAAGCACCAGTAGAGTAAAGTGGAGATACTGTAGGCTTTCATCAAGCTGTAGATGTTGGGAATGCCTGGTCTTCATCAGAGCCCCTGGTGGTGGGGCCGCAGCTTATTGTCTTATATTGAGTTGAGTTCTCTGTATATACTATGTGCAATGATCCTGGAATAAATTCAAGTGGAAAATACCTTGTCTTTGAAGCACCAGCAGGGTAAGGTGGAGATAGGCTTTCACCAAGATAAAGACTTTTTGAAATACCTGATATTTATCAGAGGGTCTGGTGGTGGGGTCATGGCTTGTCTTCATTTTTTTGAGCATGTTATTATGAGTTCTATGTATACACTGGGTTCAAGGATCCTGGGATAGATACAAGTGGAAGATATGTTGTCTTTGAAGCACCAGCAGGTTGAATTGGAAATAGTCTTTCACCAAGGTGTAGACCTCTGGAGTACCTGGTCTTCATCAGAGAGATCATTAGTAAGACCTCATCTGGAATATGCAGTTCAGTTTTGGGCCCCAGTTCTCAAAAAGGATATCGGGGGAACTGGAGAAAGTGCAGAGAAGGGCAACCAAACTGATAAGAGGCATGGAGGAGCTCAGCTATGAGGAAAGATTAGAGGAACTGAATGTATTCTCTCCTGAGATTAAGGGGGGATATGATCAAATATATAAGGGGTCCATATAGTGAACTTGGTATTCAGTAGGGGTGCAATGGATCGTCATTGATCCGTGATCCAAACACGATCCGTTGATTGAGCACATAGGAAAGCCCCGGAGCGGCGGCCATCTTGGTACACCCGGCGGCGGCCTAGGTGAGCTTCCCAGAGTGACGCTGACTGGGGAGATGTGGACATTACAGTGGAGGGAGATGTGGACATTGCAGTGGGGGAAATGTGGACATTGCAGTGGGGGGGATGTGGACATTGCAGTGGGGGAGATGGAGGGAGATGTGGACATTTCAGGGGGGGAGATGTGGACATTACAGTGGGGGGAGATGTGGATATTACAGTGGGGGAGATGTGGACATTACAGTGGGGGGAGATGTGGATATTACAGTGGGGGAGATGGGGGAGATGTGGACATTGCAGTGGGGGAGATGGGGGGAGATTTGGACATTGCAGTGGGGGAGATGGGGGAGATGTGGACATTGCAGTGGGGGGAGATGTGGATATTACAGTGGGGGAGTTGGGGGGAGATGTGGACATTGCAGTGGGGGAGTTGGGGGGAGATGTGGGCATTGCAGTGGTGGAGATGGGGGAGATGTGGACATTGCAGTGGGGGAGATGGGGGAGATGTGGACATTACAGTGGGGGGAGATGTGGATATTACAGTGGGGGAGTTGGGGGGAGATGTGGACATTGCAGTGGGGGAGTTGGGGGGAGATGTGGACATTGCAGTGGGGGAGATGGGGGGAGATGTGGACATTGCAGTGGGGGAGATGTGGACATTACAGTGGGGGGAGATGTGGATGATCTGATCCGTGGCTCAGATCCGAGGAACGATTCGAACCATGAGTTTTTTGATCCGTTGCACCCCTAGTGTTCAGTTATTCAATTTAAGGTCATCACAGAGGACAAGGGGGCACTCTTTACGTCTAGAGTAAGGGAGGGAGGGGGGAGTTGCATGGTCAATATTCGCAGACATTTTCCCCCATATTATTGGGGGGGGGTGGGTCTTGTGGGGCTAAAAAATATGGTAACTATGTAGCTATATCAGTGGTCTCCCAATTATGGCCCTGGGGCCAGATGAGGTCCTTTGCTTTCCTCTATCTGGCCCTTGGGGCATTATTCCATCAACAACTGACACTAATAATGAGACGCTATTCCTCTCACTGACACCAAGAATGGGTGCTATGATTCCTCCCACTAAAACCAACAATGGGGCTTTGTTTACTTCTACTGATGCTTGGGCATTTTCTTCTCCCACTGGCCACACTCCCTAAAGTCTGAAGAACAGTAAACTGGCCCTTTGTTCAGAAAGTTTGGAAAGTTCTGAGCTATACAAACTGAAATTATTGGGACATAATCACCCATACAGAGTGGAGATCAATCGTTTTGGCAAATTTTACTGAAGGACGTGACTTGTTTTGGATTTGCTTCACCAGGAGAGACAACCAAAAGTCAATAATGCTAATTTTTGGATCTTTTTCCTCCAAAGGTTGATCTTGGACCTTCTTCATTCGTGTCCAGAACTTTTCTTCTGGTCAATGAAGACATCAACGCATTAAAGAATTAAAAGGGAGAACAATATGTAACGGTCACCACCGTTTACGATCTTCCATTCCATCGCCCCACGACAGCTTATCCGACACTCCAACCATCCAGCAGACCCGATCCATTGGAACTCACCAGAAGGACGAGACACACGCTCTGTTTCTGGTTCCAAAATGAATGAATATTTTAATGGTAAAACTCAGGTTTTTATACAGTTCACAACCAAAAAGCATGTTACAGGGACAATGAAACTCTCCACCCCCAAAACATTACACAATGGGGCTTCATACACATTCTTTTAGATAATGACATTCAGATGAGTTAATTATCCCCCAGACGTCCTGACTCTCGGGCACTGCCCGAGGGCCCCATGCCACTAGGGGGCCCCATCAGGGTTGCCAGGCTCAGTAAAACCAGGGACAGTATGTAAAAATCTGTGTTTTTTTACACCTGTCCCTGATATGTCCGAAACCGACATGATTTTGATTTGAAAATCCCGAGATTTTAGCTGCCCCGCCTCTGCACTGCCTCCTGGCGTGGTGGCCATCTGTAAGCCCAGGGGCCCTATCATCTTCTATTGCCCGGGGGCCCCATGAGTTGTCAGTCCACCCCTGGTCGGCAGGATGGCAGTGGTAGGCAAATGGGCGTACCTGTACGTCCCCTTTAAGAATCCATGCGGTGGCCGCACTCCCCGTGACCGTGCTCGCAGGACCCGCGGACTCAATGTCCGCCGGTGTCCCACGATCTTGTCACGGAGCGGCAGAATAGGGGGATGCCTTTGTAAACAAGGCATCTCCCTGTTTTGCCTAGTGACAGGTTTCTCTGCTCCCTGTCATCGGGAGCAGTGATCAGTGTCGTGTGACAGTACGCCCCGCCCCCACACAGTTAAAATCACTCCCTAGGACACACTTAACCCCTTTTCCGCCCCCTCGTGGTTAACCACTTCACTGCCAGTGTCATTTACACAGTAATCGGTGCATTTTTATAGCACTGATCGCTGTATAAATGACAATGGTCCCAAATTGGTGTCAAAAGTGTCCGATGTGTCCGCCATTATGTCGCAGTCACGATAAAAATTGCAGATCGCCGCCATTACTAGTAATTAAAAAATGCCATAAAACTACACCCTATTTGGTAAACGCTATAACTTTTGCGCAAACCAATCAATAAACGCTTATTGCGATTTTTTTTTACCAAAAATATGTTGAAGAATACGTATCGGCCTAAACTGAGGAAAGTTTTTTTTTTTATATATATTTTTGGGTTATATTCATTATAGCAAAAAGTTAAAAAAAAAGGGCCATATTCTCAAATAATTTACGCAGGCGTATCAGCAGATACGCCGACGTAAGTCCGATCCTATGTTTAAGTGTATTCTCAAACTGAGATACACTTAAACATGCCTAAGATACGACGGCCTGCGCCGTTGTATCTTAGGCTGCAATATTTACGCTGACCGCTAGGTGGCGGTCAGCGTAGAATATGCAAATGACTAGTCACGCCGATTCTCTAACGTACGCTTGCCCGCTGTAGTGTTTTAACGTCGTTTCCGTAAGCGATACGCGGCGTAAAGATAAAGATGCCCCCTAGGTGGCGTACTCAATGTTAAGTATGGCCGTCGATCCCGCGTCGAAATTTGAAAATTTAACGTCGTTTGCGTAAGTCGTCCGTGAATGGCGCTGGACGCCATTTACGTTACAGTCAAAACAAATGACGTCCGTGAGACGTCATTTAGCGCAATGCACGTCGGGTAATTTACCCGACGGAGCATGCGCATTACGATCGGCGCGGGAGCGCGCCTAATTTAAATGATCCACGCCCCCTACCAGGATCATTTGAATTAGGAGGGCTTGCGCGGGTGGACTTTACGCGACGCCGCCGCAAGTTTACAGTTAAGTGGTTTGGGAATCAGGCACTTGCCACTTAAACTTGCGGCGGCGTAACGTAAAGGACATACGTTCCGCCGCCTCAGATCTATAAGAATATGCCCCATTGTTTTTTTTTCAAAATTGTCGCTCTATTTTTGTTTATAGCGCAAAAAAATAAAAACCGCAGAGGTGATCAAATACCACCAAAAGATAGCTCTATTTGCGAGGGAAAAAGGACGCCAATTTTGTTTGGGAGCCGCGTCTCACGACCGCGCAATTGTCATTTTAGGGCGATGCAGTGCCGAATCGCAAAAACTGGCCCCGGTCATTGGGCAGCTAAATCCTCCGGGGCTGAAGTGGTTAAGACGATGGGGGAAGGGGGGGAGCACTGATGGGACATTGACCCATTTTTATAAAATCTACTTCCGCTGTTACCTTAAAAAACAAAAACGCCCAGATTGTAAGCGAACTCCCGTTACCCAATCACTCCGGAGTTTAACGCGTGGAAAATCGGGGCGTTCAGTTCCTCCGCCGTTTTACCTTCATTTGCGCTGAACTGCTGATTAAAATTGCCACCTCTGGATATGCAGCAAATCTGAGCCTAATAGATCGGCGCCGCATGGATGAAACCTCAACAGCGCGCCCGACTCTGGAGGAAATGAGCGTGGAGAAAGAATTCCCTTTATTTTAACAAGGAGTAATTAGTTCCATTATCCCGCTCAGATCTCTTCTCAACTTGGGAAGAAGAGAAAAACTTCTGTAACTCTTTCAGGGCGCACCCCACCGGGGCACTAGGAAGATATGACATTCAAAGAGGAACTTCAGCCTGGCCAATCGTGTAGTTCCAACCCGCTCTTCTGCCCCACCATTTTTTGATGTCCCACGTGGATGTCTCCTTGATTAACCCTTTCATGACTAAAGCCTCGCACACACGATCAGTCCAACCGCATCGATTTTTATCCCTGAAATCGCCGGCTCTAAAAACCGATACCGGATGATGCCTGCAGCTGCCGGGCAGCGGCTGACACCCCCTTGGGTGTAATGAAATTAACAATAAAAAAAAAAAGTGCCCCTGTCCCCGTGAGCTCGCACGCGGAAGCGAACGCATACGTAAGTCCCGCCCACATATAAAAACGGTGTTCAAACCACACATGTGAGGTGTCGCGGCGAACGTTAGAGGGAGAGCAATAATTCTAGCCCTAGACCTCCTCTGTAACTCAAAACATGCAACCTGTAAAAAAAAATGGGTATTTTTAAGTACCCAAGTCTGGCGCCATTCCACGAGCGTGTGCAATTTTGAAGGGTGACATGTTGGGTATCTATTTACTCGGCGTAACTTCATCTTTCACATTATGGCAAAAAAAAATTGTGCTAACTTTACTGTTTTTTTTTCTTTTTTTTTTAAAGCATGAAACGTTTTTTTTGTTTTTTTTTTAAGATAAAACGTGTTTGAAAAATTGCTGCGCAAATACCGTGCGAGATAAAAAGTTGCAATGACCGCCATTTTATTCTCTAACGTCTCTTGTTTTTTAAAAAGCCGATCACCGGCTCTTGTGTAAGGGACATCAGTCCCCAGTGGAAGAGGCACATCAGCCTCATTAGTGCCCACCAGTACCGCCTGCCAGTGCCCACAGTGCCCACCAGTGCAATCAGAGGCGGCTCTAGGCTTTGCAAGGCCTTTGGCAAAACCTGACATGGGACCCCACTCTCGCCCATGATGGGAAAAATAATTCAAGGACAAGGGCGCTTATCGAAATCTGGAAGCCGCCTTAAACAAGGCGGCCACCACATCCTGCTTTTTAATAACTAAGGGGCGTTGCCACCCGGTGATGTCACCTGCTGAACCCGCCTCCTTGTGACGTCATTGACTGAGGGCATGTTGGGTCATTGACGTCACACGGGGTGGTGTCACCGATATTCACTGGTTGTTAGGGACGCTGGTGGCCCCGGATCCCTGAGCGCAGCAGCGTTAAGGACCTCTGTCCCTCAAAACTGGGGTGATGCATTGGGTAAGTTAGGCGGCCGTGAGGTCCCTGTGAGTGCGAGGCCTTAGGCGACCGCCTAATTAAAGACAGAAGGATGAGAAAAAGGAAGGAGGGGGAAGTTCCCATTTGCCTTTTTTTTTGTTTTTGTTTGTTTTTCTGTTTTATTTTGCAGTTTTTATTCAATGGAGACACCATGGCAATAAAACATATAAAAAATCATGCAAACACCGTAGAAGGAAGGCTTTTTTTTCGGCTCCTCCCCACTTCTACCACCAGCTGGAATGTAATGAAAGTCGTCTTTCTCTCTCCAGAGGTCCTCTGTATTATACTCGAAGTAACACACCTCCGGGCAGCTGTTCCCGTCTCCAGCAATCTTTCCAGCGGGAACGTATGTGTGATGATGTGATAACAGTGGGCAGGTGAGGACGGGAGATTCGCACCACATATACAGTAATTGCTTCACTCCGCACTCATTGATTCCATCCTTTGTGACGTGAAGAAGGAAGGAAGGGAAGAACGCAGAGGAGCGAGATTCTGTCTTCTCAGCAAAGAAACGTTTTCATAAAAAAGTGAGAATTGTTACAACGTTTCCTCTCCGCTAATCCATCCTCTGAGCCCCGCCCCTAACAGGGAAAAGAAGCAAAACTATAATAATAAACCCGTACATTTTTTTTTTTTTTTTTTTTTTTTTTTTTTTACTACTTCAGCTCCACAAGATATGCAGTTTATACAGTGCCTTGAACAAGTATTCATACCCCTTAACCACTTCAGCCCCGGACCATTATGCAGGTTAAGGACCTGGCCCCTTTTTGCGATTCGGCGCTGCTTCGCTTTAACTGACAATTGCGCGGTCGTGCGACGTGGCTCCCAAACAAAATTGGCGTCCTTTTTCCCCCACAAATAGAGCTTTCTTTTGGTGGTATTTGATCACCTCTGCGGTTTTTATTTTTTGCGCCATAAACAAAAATAGAGCGACAGTTTTAAAAAAAAATGCAATATTTTTTACTTTTTGCTATAATAAATATCCCCCAAAAATATATAAAAAACATTTTTTTCCTCAGTTTAGGCCGATACGTATTCTTCTACCTATTTTTGGTCAAAAAAATCGCAATAAGCGTTTATCGGTTGGTTTGCGCAAAATTTATAGCGTTTACAAAATAGGGGATAGTTTTATGGCATTTTTATATATTTTTTTTTTTTACTACTAATGGCGGCGATCATCGATTTTTTTCGTGACTGCGACATTATGGCAGACACTTCGGACAATTTTGACACATTTTTGGGACCATTGTCATTTTCAGAGCAAAAAATGCTATAAAAATGCACTGTTTACTGTGAAAATGCCAATTGCAGTTTGGGAGTTCACCACAAGGGGGCGCTGAAGGGGTTAAGTGTGACCTCATCTGTGTTTCTAACTGTAGGGGTGTGTGGCTGTAGGTGTGACGTCATTGATCGTGCCTCCCTATATCAGGTAACACACAATCGATGACGGCGCCACAGTGAAGAACGGGGAAGCTGTGTTTACACACACCTCTCCCCGTTCTTCAGCCCCGAGGACCGATCGCGGGACTCCAGCGGAGATCGGGTCCCGGTCACGGAGCCTCGGACCGGGTCGCGGGCTCGTGCCCGCGACCCACGGCTGGGCACTTAAAGAGTACGTACCTGTACGTGCCTGTGCCCAGCCGTGCCATTTTTTTCTCGTCGAGTTCCACGACCGTTTTCCTCGGTGAAAAAGCTCTGCCAGCAAGTTTCTTGATGGATTCTGTTGAGGAAAACGGTCGTGTGTACGAGGCCTCAGAGAGAAGATTATAGCTCTGGCCATATAATAACTGCGCTCTTTGGGTACTAAACCGCGGTGACAGCGTTACATCCGCCGCCCCCCTCCGCCGCCCCCTCCATCACCTCTGTAATGGCGGATCGCTGCGCACTTTGGTACGGTATATAATTTACAGAGATTTTATTTCTTGCTATAAAAGATTCCCACTTATAAAGCTGACACATAATAAAACAATGACGAGCCGCGACCTCGGAGGGGCCACAGCCATGGGCGTCCGCTGAAATTTTTTTCAGAGGGGGGGGCACTTCAGCAGCGGTGATACACAGTCGCATTTAACCCTTTCTTAAAACGCTAACGGGGGTTAAAAGCTCCCCGCTAGCGGCCGAATAGCGCAGCTAAAACAATGGTAAAGCGCCTCTTTTTAGTGGCGCTTTACCGATAACGCGGTCAGCTGGCAGTGTGAAATAGCTCTTGAGATAATTCAGCTTCACTCCATGCCCATATAAATATAGCCTAGAGAATGTACAGACCCCCCTTCAGCACAGACCCCCCCCCCCCATTCTGCACAGACCCCTCCATTCAGCACAGACCCCTCCATTCAGCACAGATGGACCCCCCCTTCAGCACAGACCCCCCCCATTCCGCACAGACCCCTCAATTCAGCACAGACCCCCCCTTCAGCACAAACGGACCCCCCTCCCCCCATCCCATTCAGTACTTGAGATTAGCCATCAGTGCGGCACAGGCACAGCAGGTTGCCCTCCCCCTGTGTATACATAAACACCGGAGGGGGAGGCGGCTTCACTCTGCTCGCTGTGCCTGTGTGACATTCGGGCCGAGACCGCTCAGACAGCCCGCGGCCGCTAGACTCTTCAACACCTTCTCGATTTTCCAGGGGGGGGGCCCCTTGCCCTATGGAGCGGATGCCCATGGCCACAATGCCCCCCCCCCCGACCCGCCTCTTCCTCTTCTGAGAACTCCATGTATGTGGATTATGGGAAATGTATGGAGGGCGGGTGCTGGCCAGAGATAGAGCACAATCTATGTATTGTCACTGCCACCCACTATTCAGAGGGCCGGCCCCCTGATGAGCACCGGCCATCTGAATAACGGCAGCTGGTTGGCTTTGGAAGTGTCTATCAGGGCCAGCGGCTCTGATAGGCTTTCCCATTACAGTCTGAGTGCTCTAATCGGCTTACAAATAGTTAACCAGGGGATGCAGGGGGAATGCGTTCCCTGGCTAACACTGACAGGTGTCTCAGCCAATCAGGTTCACCGGTTCTGGTTTACCGGTAACCTGATTGGCTGAAGTGATATCGAGGGCTGGACTACATCGAGGGATTGATCCAAAGATTGCGGACCGAGAAAGGTAAGTGCCAAGCGGGGGGGTGCAATCTGGCAGCATTTTAGGGGCAAACTGGCGGCAATTGATAGGCACAGTGGCTGTGTTTAGCATGGCACAGTAGCGACAATTGATGGCACAGTGGCTGTGTTTGGAATGGCACAGTGGCGACAATTGATGGGCACAGTCGCGACAATGGCCTGGCACAGTGGCGACAATGGCATGGCACAGTGGCTGCGTTTGGCATGGCACAGTGGCAACAATTGATGTGCACAGTGGCGACAATGGCATGGCACAGTGGTGACAATTGATGGCACAGTGGCTGCGTTTGGCATGGCACAGTGGCGACAATTAATGGCACAGTGGCTGCGTTTGGCATGGCACAGTGGCCACAATTGATGGGCACAGTGGCGACAATGGCATGGCACAGTGGCGATAATTGATGGGCACAGTGGCGACAATGGCATGGCACAATGGCGACAATTGATGCCACAGTGGCTGCGTTTGGCATGGCACAGTGGCGACAATTGATGGCACAGTGGCTGCATTTGGCATGACACAGTGGCGACAATTGATGGGCACAGTGGCTGCATTTGATGGCACAGTGGCGACAATTGATGGCACAGTGGCTGCGTTTGGCATGGCACAGTGGCGACAATTGATGGGCACAGTGGCGACAATGGCATGGCACAGTGGCGACAATGGCATGGCACAGTGGCGACAATTGATGAGCACAGTGGCGACAATTGATGGCACAGTGGCTGCGTTTGGCATGGCACAGTGGCGACAATTAATGGCACAGTGGCTGCGTTTGGCATGGCACAGTGGCCACAATTGATGGGCACAGTGGCAACAATGGCGTGGCACAGTGGCGACAATTGATGGCACAGTGGCTGCGTTTGGCATGGCACAGTGGCCACAATTGATGGGCACAGTGGCAACAATGGCATGGCACAGTGGCGACAATTGATGGTACAGTGGCTGCGTTTGGCATGGCACAGTGGCGACAATTGATGGCACAGTGGCTGCGTTTGGCATGGCACAGTGGCGACAATTGATGGGCACAGTGGCGGCGTTTGATGGCACAGTGGCCACAATTGATGGGCACAGTGGCTGCGTTTGATGGCATGGCACAGTGGCGACAATTTTATGGCACAGTGGCGACAATTGATGGGCACAGTGAGGCTGCAATTGATAGGCACAGTGGCGACAATTGATGGGCACAGTGAGGCTGCAATTGATAGGCACAGTGGCGACAATTGATGGGCACAGCAAGGCTGCAATTCATGAAACAGTGAGGCTGCAATTTTTTTTGTTTGTTTGCGCCCCCCAAAAAATGTGGAGCGCCAGCCGCCACTGAGCACGTGGGGTACTAATCCTCGCACTGATAGGAAGCAATGGCGCTATTCATACTACTGGGCTGGCCGTTCTCTTCACCAATACAATATCTTATAGTTTAATTGTTATATAAAAAAAAAAAATTACCAAATTTCAAAGCATTTATCTAAACCCCGAGACCAAACATGAGATTTGTTGTTGTTTCTCGTCCGTCATTGTGAAGGAAAAGAGAAGAAAAGACAATACATTTCTGGAAGCGGGAAATCTATTTTTGGGTTCTTTGTATTTTTCCATATTTAATGGTAAACTCCGAGTGTTGATGAAACACGGAACATATTGCTTGTCTGGCACATCCAACAAACATTCAGACAAGAACAATGTCACCACCACACGCCGCGTCTGTCAGGGACGGGAATCTCATCGTCTGACGTTTTCTGTATTGTCTAACGGATGAAGGGAACCCCCCCTCCCCTCCCCCACCCCCCATTCCAACAACTTCAACTCTGGAAAAGAATATAATATTTATCCAGTGAAAGTAGTGAACCCTGGCACTGGCATTGCGATCGGATCGCATCCACCTCGGGAAATCTTATGCCCCGTACACACGGTCGGGATTTCCGACGGCAAAAAAAAAAGAGAACCAGCTCTCTATCTTTTGCCGACCGTTTTTGGCCGTTTTGCCGTCGGAAAAAGTCAGATGGAACGTACACACAGCCGGAATTCCCGACCAAAAGCTCTCATCAGACTTTTTCCGACGGGAAAACCGTGTGTGTTCACATCTGTGTCTCTATCATTTTCATGCACTTCTGAAGTACCTGGTTGATCCTGCCAGTCACCTTTCTTTCTTGTTCTAAACCGACCACACAAAGGACAGAAGCTGATCTGCTTTCCGTGGTCAGTGTTCATCCTTTAACTGGACATTCAGAACACTGAGCATGCCTGGATTGGGGAGTTTGTTCAGCCATGATGCCCCATGGCCAATCACAGCCTGCCTCTGGTACACGCCCCCTCCCAATCACAGCCTGCCTCTGGCACACACCCCTCCCAATCACAGCCTGCCTCTGTTACCCATCTCCTCCCAATCACAGCCTGGCTCTGTTAACCATCTCCTCCCAATCACAGCCTGCCTCTGGCACACACCCCCTTTAAATCACAGCCTGCCTCTGTTACCCATCTCCTCCCAATCACAGCCTGCCTCTGGCACACACCCCTCCCAATCACAGCCTGCCTCTGTTACCCATCTCCTCCCAATCACAGCCTGCCCCTGGCACACACCCCCTTTTAATCACAGCCTGCCTCTGGCACACACACCCTCTCAATCACAGCCTGCCTCTGGTACACGCCCCCTCCCAATCACAGCCTGCCTCTGGCACACACCCCCTCCCAATCACAGCCTGCTTCTGGAGCACACCCCCTCCCAATCACAGCCTGCTTCTGGAGCACACCCCTCCCAATCACAGCCTGCCTCTGTTACCCATCTCCTCCCAATCACAGCCTGCCCCTGGCACACACCCCCTTTTAATCACAGCCTGCCTCTGGCACACACCCCCTTTTAATCACAGCCTGCCTCTGGCGCACACCCCCTCCCAATCACAGCCTGCTTCTGGCGCACACCCCCTCCGAATCACAGCCTGCCTCTGGCACACACCCCCTTCCAATCACAGTCTGCCTCTTGCACACACCCCCTCCCAATCACAGCCTGCTTCTGGCGCACACCCCTCCCAATCACAGCCTGCCTCTGTTACCCATCTCCTCCCAATCACAGCCTGCCCCTGGCACACACCCCCTTTTAATCACAGCCTGCCTCTGGCGCACACCCCCTCCGAATCACAGCCTGCCTCGGGCACACATCTGCTCCCAATCATAGCCTACTTCTGGCATACATCCCCCTTCCAATCAAAGCCTTCCTCAAGAACACGCCCTCTTGTGTACTAGGAATATATGAGTATAATTAGAGCTTTTCTATCCCAGGTTTCTTTAGCCTGACATGGTCCCTTTAAGGCAAAGCCTCCACACTAAGAACTCACTTTTGGCAGGTATGTTGCACGACCCACCTGAATATCTCCGGGACGGGAGATGATAAGAATCTGCAACAGAATTTGATTCATGGAACTTTTATAGAATTGCTTTTCTCCTCCTGAGTTTCACTTTAACTTTTCCAATGTTCAGTAAATTGGATTGCCAAGTTTTGAATAAGTTGTTAAAGTTTGTTTTTTTCTTACATCTGCTAGAGGAGTGGAGTCTCCGAAGAGCAATAAAAGTGCGGCAGAGAATTCTCCCCCTGCGCCGATCCACAAATCTGACTTATTATTTCCTATCCGGGCCTCCCCTGTGACTTCTTCCTCTTTTGCAAATCAGATCCTCTGCAGAGGAGCCTCTCTGTAAATATCCATATTTTAAAACCTTTTTTTTTTTTGCGCAAAGTCTAACTCTTCCCGGATACGTCGCCGGACGGAGCGTACAAAAAACGAGTGAAAATGAGCAGAGCGGCCGAGATTCACAGGTTCAATTAGCGGGAAGATAGTTTTCCCTGGGCGGGAGCATGCTGCAGTTTTTTGCTATTGCGGCTCTGCTTGATCCGTTCCACTACATGGCGATAATTCCCAAGTCTCCGGCAATAACTGATGGAGTGAAGCTGCCTAATGCCGGTATATTGAGGTTGAGAATTCCTGAGCTTACATGCAATGGATCTTGACATACATTTCCATTTAAATAGAGACGGGGGAAATTTGGGCTCATGCAAAAATCTGATTATTCGTTCTTAACCACTTGTCTACCAACGTTCGTTTATAACCGGCACGCTAGACCGTGGTTACGCCAAGCTCATGGCTGGCTGCTACTGCAGCTCTGAACTCAGTAGCGGCTTTGAGGCCGCGTACACACGACCGGTCCATCCGATGAGAATGCTCCGATCGGTTCGATTTTAAAGCAAGTTCTCTAATTTTTGTCCGAAGGTCAACAGACCGATGGGCCGTACACACGGTCGGTTTGGACCGATGAAACTGGACTTCAGGCCGTTTTCATCAGTTTGGACCGACCGTGTGTACGCGAACTAACAGGTGTTAAGCCCCGGACCAATATGCTGCTAAATGCCCAAAGGCGTTTTTACAATTCGGCACTGCGTCGCTTTAACAGACAATTGCGCGGTCGTGCGACGTGGCTCCCAAACAAAATTGGCGTCCTTTTTTCCCCACAAATAGAGCTTTCTTTTGGTGGTATTTGATCACCTCTGCGGTTTTTATTTTTTGCGCTATAAAAAAAAATAGAGCGACAATTTTGAAAAAAATTCTATATTTTTTACTTTTTGCTATAATAAATATCCCCCAAAAACATATAAAAACATTTTTTTTCCTCAGTTTAGGCCGATACGTATTCTTCTACATATTTTTGGTAAAAAAAATCGCAATAAGTGTTTATCGATTGGTTTGCGCAAAATGAATAGCGTTTACAAAATAGGGAATAGTTTTATTGCATTTTTAATAATTTTTTTTTATTTACTACTAATGGCGGCAATCAGCGATTTTTTTCGTGACTGCGACATTATGGCGGACACTTCGGACAATTTTGACACATTTTTGTGACCATTGTCATTTTCACAGCAACAAATGCATTGTTTACTGTGAAAATGACAATTGCAGTTTGGGAGTTAACCACTAGGGGGCGCTGAAGGGGTTAAGTGTGACCTCATATGTGTTTCTAACTGTGGGGGGTGTGGCTGTAGGTGTGACGTCATTGATCGTCTTTCCCTATATCAGGGAACACACGATCGATGACGGCGCCACAGTGAAGAACGAGGGAAGCTGTGTTTACACACACCTATCCTCGTTCTTCAGCTCCGGGGACCGATCGCGGGACTCCAGCGGCGATCGGGTCCGCGGGCCACGGAGCTTCAGACCGGCCCGCGGCGCGTGCCCGCGACCCACGGCTGGGCACTTAAGGAGGACGTACCTGTACGTGCTTGTGCCCAGCCGTGCCATTCTGCCGACATATATGTGCATGAGGCGGTCCTTAAGTGGTTAACAGGTGTGAAGCACTTTAAATACGCAGAGGTGTTGAAGGCCCCCCGCCATGTTTAGTGATGGCTGTTGCTGTTTGACAGAGATGGCCTTGTAGGCAGGTGCAGTCTACTTTCTCCACTGCAGGTGGCACTCTTCTGCAGCGGCACGGCAGTTGGAGAGGAAGTCAAGGGGAACTCTCTATGATTTCCTGGGTCACTGGGGAAACACCTGATTGGATGCTGATGCCCCATGTCACATGGCAGCCATCAGAAATTTTGGAGCCCCTTACACAGCTTTACGCCTGCCCCCCCCCCCCCCCGCCTTACCACCCTCCCCTGGCCTGACCACCAACATTCCCCAGGGCCCGCCCTCTGGCCATTCCTATGGTGCACCCACTTTAATTTTAACACGCTTACAGCTGAATATATGAAAATCCAATGAAAACCCTATGAGAACCCAATCCAACAAAGAGATGACCCCATATATTCAGAAAAGAGACATCCCAATTCAGCAAAGTGTAGTGTGCATCGCAATTGCTTGTTCCAACAGCAGCAACAACTCAGTCTTTTTGGTTGGGGCCCCCCTCGGGACAGCAGGGCCCCCTACATGTGTATGGGTTGTCCCCCCCCTGATGGCGACCATGCCCATGTGACTCCAGCAGATATCTTGGGTCATGCAGAGCCGACTTAAGGCCCTGACTTCCAGGCTTGGCGCGCTTTTTGTGAGTTGGTAGAGTACGGACAGGTACCCCGCTTTTTAGGGACAGTCGGGGCTTTTTTTCTCAGAAAATATGTACAGGATCTCAACTACAACCCCCCAAAACCCCCTACTACCACATACACACCCTCCAAACTGCATTAAATAGTGGGTGTGGTCAAATTTCAGTGGGAGGGTCTTAAAGGAACATGAAATACCAAGAGAGCATTACATACAGAGTACAGAGTTCAGCGGTGCGCTACACACAGATTGCAGAGCTCTGGGGTGCGCTACATACAGAGTGCAGAGTTCAGGGAGGGAGCACACAGAGTGCAGAAGTGCACTACATACAGAGTACAGAGTTCAGGGAGGGAGCACACAGAGTGCAGAGTTCAGGGGTGCACTACATACAGAGTACAGAGTTCAGGGAGGGAGCACACACAGTGCAGAGTTCAGGGGTGCACTACATACAGAGTGTAGAGTTCAGGGAGGGAGCACACAGAGTGCAGAAGTGCACGACATACAGAGTACAGAGTTCAGGGATGCACTACATACAGAGTGCAGAGTTCAGGACTGTACTACATACAGAGAACAGAGTTCAGGAGTGCACTACATACAGAGTGCAGAGTGCAGAAGTGCACTACATACAGAGTACAGAGTTCAGGGGTGCACTACATACAGAGTGCAGAGTTCAGGGGTGCACTACATACAGAGTGCAGAGTTCAGGGAGGGAGCACACAGAGTGCAGAAGTGCACGACATACAGAGTACAGAGTTCAGGGGTGCACTACATACAGAGTGCAGAGTTCAGGGGTGCATTACATACAGAGTGCAGAGTTCAGGGAGGGAGCACACAGAGTGCAGAAGTGCACGACATACAGAGTACAGAGTTCAGGGGTGCACTACATACAGAGTGCAGAGTTCAGGAGTGCACTACACACAGATTGCAGAGTTCAGGGGTGCACTACATACAGAGTGCAGAGTTCAGGGGTGCACTACATACAGAGTGCAGAGTTCAGGGAGGGAGCACACAGAGTGCAGAAGTGCACGACATACAGAGTACAGAGTTCAGGGGTGCACTACATACAGAGTGCAGAGTTCAGGGGTGCACTACATACAGAGTGCAGAGTTCAGGGAGGGAGCACACAGAGTGCAGAAGTGCACGACATACAGAGTACAGAGTTCAGGGGTGCACTACATACAGAGTGCAGAGTTCAGGGGTGCATTACATACAGAGTGCAGAGTTCAGGGAGGGAGCACACAGAGTGCAGAAGTGCACGACATACAGAGTACAGAGTTCAGGGGTGCACTACATACAGAGTGCAGAGTTCAGGAGTGCACTACACACAGATTGCAGAGTTCAGGGGTGCACTACATACAGAGTGCAGAGTTCAGGGGTGCACTACATACAGAGTGCAGAGTTCAGGGAGGGAGCACACAGAGTGCAGAAGTGCACGACATACAGAGTACAGAGTTCAGGGGTGCACTACATACAGAGTGCAGAGTTCAGGGGTGCATTACATACAGAGTGCAGAGTTCAGGGAGGGAGCACACAGAGTGCAGAAGTGCACGACATACAGAGTACAGAGTTCAGGGGTGCACTACATACAGAGTGCAGAGTTCAGGAGTGCACTACACACAGATTGCAGAGTTCAGGGGTGCACTACATACAGAGTGCAGAGTTCAGGGGTGCACTACATACAGAGTGCAGAGTTCAGGGAGGGAGCACACAGAGTGCAGAAGTGCACGACATACAGAGTACAGAGTTCAGGGGTGCACTACATACAGAGTGCAGAGTTCAGGGGTGCATTACATACAGAGTGCAGAGTTCAGGGAGGGAGCACACAGAGTGCAGAAGTGCACGACATACAGAGTACAGAGTTCAGGGGTGCACTACATACAGAGTGCAGAGTTCAGGGGTGCATTACATACAGAGTGCAGAGTTCAGGGGTGCATTACATACAGAGTGCAGAGTTCAGTCTTCTTCCACAGCTACTTACCTCTGCATCCCCCACCCAGAGCCTCTGGTTTATAGACCAATACATCCTAAATATGGAACCATTTATCCAACTGTCCATCCAGAGCCTCTGGTTTATAGATCGGATACATCCTAAATATAGAGAAATGTATCTAGCTGGGCCTATAAGGGGCCCTGGGGACCATCGGGACCTTTACAGGTGTAATGCAAAAAAAATGGGAGGGGGCCAGCTGTGGCCCATCGGGTCCCTTATAGGTGTAATGCCTGTACCCCCCTGATGCCGGCCCTGGCTGGGGGTGGGGGGACCTGTCAGGTAGGCTGTATGGGGCCCTGGGAGGGGGGGGGGGGGGGGTCAGTGACTACAATTGTAATATTTATCAGAGATGACAAAGGATTTTTTTTTACAGGGAATATAACGAGCAATTGACAGTAAAAAATCATCCAAGGGCCTTCTAATTCCGCTTTGTAGAGATGTACAGACGGCGGAGAGGTTGGCGCTCCGTACAGAATCTCATTATTAAACTCATTATAATAGTGATAATAATTTGCCGAGAACTGTCTCTTTCTATTCGCTCTCCGTCTTTCCCTTCCCCCGTAATATCTGCGGCTTGAATATTTGTTTAAAAATTTTAAACAATTCCAATACAAGGCTGAGATTTATTCCTGGAAAACTCATTTCCCTTGCAGTGATTTCCATCCCCCGCCTCACCGGAAAAAAAAACGGACGACCTTCCCAAGTGAAAAGATTGAGCTTAAATCAAATACCCCGAAAGAAAAAAAAAAAATAGAAAAAGAAATAGAAAAAAAAAAAGAAACAAGGGGCTGGATTCAGGTAGAATTGCGCATATTTTACGGAGGCGCAGGGCATCGTTTTTGCCCTGCGCCCCCGCAAATTTACTGCGCTGCCCTTGATTCACGGAGCAGTAGCTCCGTAAATTGCGCGGGCACGCCGGCAAAATGCCCGGC
This sequence comes from Rana temporaria, assembly GCF_905171775.1. Lineage (NCBI taxonomy): Eukaryota > Metazoa > Chordata > Amphibia > Anura > Ranidae > Rana > Rana temporaria. Next base: position 478,018,335 of record NC_053492.1, on the reverse strand, counting down.
GTAAGCGCGCGCAATTTAAATGATCCCGTAGGGGGCGGGAATCATTTAAATTAGGCGCGTTCCCGCGCCGATCGTAGAGCGCATGCTCCGTCGGGAAACTTTCCCGACGTGCGTTGCGGCAAATGACGTCGCAAGGACGTCATTTGCTTCAAAGTGAACGTGAATGGCGTCCAGCGCCATTCACGAATCACTTACGCAAAGTACGTAAATTTCAAATTTCGGCGACGCGGGAACGACGGGTATACGTAACATTGGCTGCGCCTGCTAATAGCAGGGGCAGCCTTACGCAAAAACCGCCGTACGGAAACGACGTAAACTGCGTACGCAGGGCTCGCGCAACGTTGTGAATCGGTCGTTAGTATGCAATTTGCATACTATACGCTGAGCACAACGGGAACGCCACCTAGCGACCATCGCAAGAATGCAGCCTAAGATATGCGGGCATAAGAGCCTTATGCCGCGCATATCTTAGGCTGCAGTCGGCGTAACAAGGTTCCTGAATCAGGAGCATTCGTTACGCCGGGGCAAGTAAGCAATTGCGCTGTGTAACTTATGGTTACACAGGCGCAATTGCTTCTTGAATCCAGGCCACAATTATTTTCCCTTTGCAGGCACATACACGGCACGCAGCACGCAAATTATTTCGCCGTTTCTACCAAAGAAAAGTTAAAAGCCCGGCAGGGAAGAGATGGCGTTGAAATTGTGAGCCGTCCAGCTGACTGCCCGCCGCAAAAAAAAAATAAAAAAACGTTCGCGCAGCGGACACATAAAAAAAAAAAAAGTAATTTTAAGTCTAAAAAAAATAAATAAAAAGAAAAAATAAATAAACATTGAAAGAGGTAATTTTTCCTGCCCTTGGGAACTTTTTTTTTTAATTATTATTATTATTATTTTTTTTTTTAAATAATATATTTTGCTTTTTTTTAGACCCCGGGATCGGCAGGGTGGAAAGTAAAGTGTACGCAACTATCTCAGGAGGGGGAATATTATTTTTTTCTGCGGCGGACGCAGCTCAGCGTGCAGACCGTTTGAAATCTTTTCGTTTTACCGCTATTGTCGCTGTAGGTGTACGTTTATTTCGAAAATTGCCGTCGTTGAGATTAATAGCTTAACTGCTGTTAAGTGGACGGAAATAGCGCTAATTAAAAAAGAAAAAAAAAAGATGAAGAAAAGAAGATGAAAAGAAGGCTTTCAAACGAGCGAATGCGAAAACGCCGGGGGAGGCGGGAAACGCAGCGCAGATCATCTACTTAATGGTAGAGCAGTAGAAAAAATAAAGTGATGCCGGGCCCCGGATCGGTCTAATGGCCAGATAGGCGGAAGCTTTCAGTAAAGTATATGAATACATTGGATTAATGGTTCTATATTTAGGATGTATCCGGTCTATAAACCAGAGGCTCTGGATGGACAGTTGGATAAATGGCTCTATATTTAGGAAGTATCCGGTCTATAAACCAGAGGCTCTGGATAGACAGTTGGGTAAATGGTTCTATATTTAGGAAGTATGTTATCTATAAACCAGAGGCTCTGGATGGACAGTTGGATAAATGGCTCTATATTTAGGAAGTATCCGGTCTATAAACCAGAGGCTCTGGATGGACAGTTGGATAAATGGCTCTATATTTAGGAAGTATCCGGTCTATAAACCAGAGGCTCTGGATAGACAGTTGGGTAAATGGTTCTATATTTAGGAAGTATGTTATCTATAAACCAGAGGCTCTGGATGGACAGTTGGGTAAATGGTTCTATATTTAGGAAGTATGTTATCTATAAACCAGAGGCTCTGGATGGACAGTTGGGTAAATGGTTCTATATTTAGGAAGTATGTGATCTATAAACCAGAGGCTCTGGATAGACAGTTGGATAAATGGCTCTTTATTTAGGATGTATCCGGTCTATAAACCAGAGGCTCTGGATGGACAGTTGGATAAATGGCTCTATATTTAGGAAGTATCCGGTCTATAAACCAGAGGCTCTGGATGGACAGTTGGATAAATGGCTCTATATTTAGGAAGTATCCGGTCTATAAACCAGAGGCTCTGGATGGACAGTTGGATAAATGGTTCTATATTTAGGATGTATCCGGTCTATATACCAGAGGCTCTGGATAGACAGTTGGATAAATGGTTGCATATTTATGATGTATCCGGTCTATAAACCAGAGGTTCTGGATGGACAGTTGGATAAATGGTTCTATATTTAGGATGTATCTGGTCTATAGACCAGAGGTTCTGGATGGACAGTTGGGTAAATGGTTCTATATTTAGGAAGTATGTGATCTATAAACCAGAGGCTCTGGATAGACAGTTGGATAAATGGCTCTTTATTTAGGATGTATCCGGTCTATAAACCAGAGGCTCTGGATGGACAGTTGGATAAATGGCTCTATATTTAGGAAGTATCCGGTCTATAAACCAGAGGCTCTGGATGGACAGTTGGATAAATGGCTCTATATTTAGGATGTATCCGGTCTATAAACCAGAGGCTCTGGATGGACAGTTGGATAAATGGCTCTATATTTAGGAAGTATCCGGTCTATAAACCAGAGGCTCTGGATGGACAGTTGGATAAATGGTTCTATATTTAGGATGTATCCGGTCTATATACCAGAGGCTCTGGATAGACAGTTGGATAAATGGTTGCATATTTATGATGTATCCGGTCTATAAACCAGAGGTTCTGGATGGACAGTTGGATAAATGGTTCTATATTTAGGATGTATCCGGTCTATAAACCAGAGGCTCTGGATGGACAGTTAGATAAATGGTTCCATATTTATGATGTATCCGGTCTATAAACCAGAGGCTCTGGATGGACAGTTGGATAAATGGTTCTATATTCATGATTTATCCGGTCTATAAACCAGAGGTTCTGGATGGACAGTTGGATAAGTGGCTCTTTATTTAGGATGTATCTGGTCTATATACCAGAGGTTCTGGATGGACAGTTGGATAAATGGTTCCATATTTATGATTTATCCCATCTACAAACCTGAGGCTCTGAATGGACAGTTGGATAAATGGTTCTATATTTATGATGTATCCGGTCTATAAACCAGAGGCTCTGGATGGACAGTTGAATAAATGGCTCTATATTTAGCATGTATTGGTCTATAAACCAGAGGCTCTGGACGGACAGTTGGATAAATGGTTCCATATTTAGGAGGTATCTGGTCTATAAACCAGAGGCTCTGGATAGACAGTTGGATAGGAATGAGCCAAACACCCCCCCCCCCCCCCGGTTCCATTCGCAGTAGAACATGCAAAAAAAATTGTTCGAACACGTGAACACCGTTAAAGTCTATGGGACACGAATGTGGAAAATCTAAAGTGCTAATTTTAAAGGCTAATATGCAAGTTATTGTCCTAAGAAGTGTTTGGGGACCCGGGTCCTGTCCCAGGGAACATGTAATAGTGCCATTTTTTTTTTAAAAACGTCAGTTTTTTCGGGAGCAGTGATTTTAATAACGCTTAAAGTGAAACAATAAAAGTGAAATATTTCTTTAAATTTCATACCTGGGGGGTTCTATAGTATGCCTGTAAAGTAGCGCATGTTTCCCAGTGGTTAGAACAGTCCCTGCACAAAATGTCATTTCTGGCGTCAGGCTCAGGCCTAGGAGACGATCTCGGCAGACCAGCCCCGGCGTCAGGCTCAGGCCAAGGAGACAATCACGGCAGACCGGCGTCAGGCTCAGGCCAAGGAGACAATCACGGCAGACCGGCGTCAGGCTCAGGCCTAGGAGAAGATCTCGGCAGACCAGCCCCGGCGTCAGGCTCAGGCCTAGGAGACGATCTCGGCAGACTGGCCCCGGCGTCAGGCTCAGGCCTAGGAGACGATCTCAGCAGACCGGCCCCGGCGTCAGGCTCAGGCCTAGGAGACGATCTCGGCAGACCGGCCCCGGCATCAGGCTCAGGTATAGGAGACGATCTCGGCAGACCGGCCCTGGCGTCAGGCTCAGGCCTAGGAGACGATCTCGGCAGACCGGCCCCGGCGTCAGGCTCAAACCTAGGAGACGATCTCGGCAGACCGGCCCCGGCGTCAGGCTCAGGCCTAGGAGACAATCTCGGCAGACCGGCCCCGGCATCAGGCTCAGGTATAGGAGACGATCTCGGCAGACCGGCCCTGGCGTCAGGCTCAGGCCTAGGAGACGATCTCGGCAGACCGGCCCCGGTGCTTGGCTCAGGCCTAGGAGACGATCTCGGCAGACCGGCGTCAGGCTCAGGCTCAGGCCTAGGAGACAATCTCTGCTGACCAGCCCCCCCCCCCCCCCCCCGGCGTCCGGCTCGGGAACGATCGAGCTTCACATCAGCATAACACAACGGCTGAAAGAAGCTTCAATGCGAATGAATTACTTTAATGTACAATTGCTCATGGAAGCGAAAGACCACATCTAATGTGATTGTATAAGACTTGGTGTTCCGCCGCCGTCCCGGCAATATCGTTCCCCTCGGGGGGAGGAATTAAATCAGAAGAATACACGGTATGAAAGTTAAAAGCTTAAACCAATCCGGGGGCCTACAGAACGGAACATTCAGTTCTGCTTTGTTGGAGCTGCGAGTACGGCTGCGAGTAACCGTGAATGGCGGCTGTCCCGTCCCCCCACCGATCGGTTTAATTGCCGGAGATTCGGCAGATTGCAGCCTCATTGGGCTTATTTGATAATTTTTAGCATTATTATTTTTTTTTGCAGTGAGTTGTTGCAGCTGCACACGTGTCAGTAAAGGATCTTCAAAAAAATTTGGGTCATGTTTTATTCTTGGGCCACGAAAAATGTTCTCCTCGATAATATGTGTAGAACCCTCCTAGAGGGGTTTCTAGGATGAGAGGTGAATGTAGTTGTTTTTGGCTCCTCCTCCGTATTCATTGGGGCAGCCAGTTCCGCCCACTATTCAGGTGTCCGGCCCGCTGTTGAGCGCTGGCCATCTGAATTACAGCGGTGGGTGTGTTTTGGAAGTGCCTGATTAGAGCGAGAGGCTCTAATAGGCTTCCTGATTACAGCCTATCGGCTCTAATCGGCTTTCCAAATGGTTAAACAGCGGGCGCACAGGCTGTACGTTCCCTGTTTAAACAATGCTGTTTTAGGGAATTGTTTCCCTAACAATGACCCGCCTCTCAGCCAATCAGGTGCATCGGATCTGGTTACCGGTCACCTGATTGGCTGAAGCAACATCAAGGGCGGGAGAAGACATCGAGGGAGTGTAGAGAGGACGGCGCTGACCCGAGGAAGGTAAGTGCCGGGCTGGGGGAAAACTTTTTGCATTTGGGGGGAAACTGTCTGCATTGGGGGGGAAATGGGCTGTATTTGGGGGGAAACTGGCTGCATTTGGGGGGAAACTGGCTGCAAGAGGTCACACTTAACCCCTACATCGCCCCCTAGTGGTTAACTCCCAAACTGCAATTGTCATTTTCACAGTAACCAGAGCATTTTTATAGCAATTTTTGCTGTGAAAATGACACTGGGGTAGATTCAGGTACCTTTTGCGGCGGCGTATCTCCAGATACGCCGCCCGTAATTTGAATTCCGCGCCCGCGTAGCGTTACGCCGATTCACAAAGGCAGTTACGCTGAAAAAATAGGCTTCCTCCACCGACGTAACATGATTGCGGCGGCGTAGAATATGCTTCCGTTGTTGTCGGCGTAGAATATGCTAATTTCTTAGATACGCCGATTCACAAACATACGTGCGCCCGGCGTTCGTTTTTTACGTCGTTTGCGTTAAGGCTTTTTCGGCGTAAGGCTGCTCCTGCTATTAGGAGGCGCAGCCAATGTTAAGTATGGACGTCGTTCCCGCGTCGCGATTTGAAAATTTTACGTCGTTTGCGTAAGTCGTCCGTGAATGGCGCTGGACGCCATTTACGTTCACGTCGAAACCAATGACGTCCTTGCAACGTCATTTACCGCAATGCACGTCGGGAAATTTTAGGGACGGCGCATGCGCAGTACGTTCGGCGCGAGAATGCGCCTAATTTAAATGATCCACGCCCCCTACCAGATCATTTGAATTACGCGCGCTTACGCCGGCCCCTTTTACGCTACGCCTCCGCAACTTACGGAGCAAGTGCTTTGTGAATACAGCACTTGCTCCCACACTGCCTCCTCCAACTCCAGTTGGAATGCCTCCCCCTCCCATCTCTATCTCGGGCTGCACAGAGAGAGAACTGAGGTGAGTCACAGTGTTCAGTGTGCTGTGTGCTGGGGGATGGCATCTCCAGCATCCCTTTACATGTGCTCTGGGCTGCCCCAGCTCTAGATGTTTTATGGCATGATAGATTGCATAGGATACACAGCCCCTGCCCATTCCTGCGCCTCAGTAGTCCATCTACAGATGTGATGTGTAATGAGATGTACCAAGAGCCCTTTCACACCGACAAAGGGGAGGAGTTAGTAAAATGACCACACCCATTTGGGGTACCAGAAATATTTCTGCACCCAGGCGCCTGTGACCCTAGGATCGGCCCTGGATAATGAGATTTGCCAGCAGAGTACAGACAGGGTTATGTTTGGCAGTCACAGCTCACCAACCTCCTCAAAGCAAGGCAAACTACAGTTGGTGCCTCCGATTTTGTATATCCAGCACGATGGGATCACGCTGGATATCGCCGCTGGAGGCTGTGCTTCTCGCGCTCACTGCCCCCACGAGATGCCGCGCATCCATAGGAATCCTTTGGGGGGGGCGAGCGGGAGGAGCGACATAGCTCGGCGCTGGCTCCCGCGACAGGGATCGCGGGTGGTCAATCTCGCCGCTAGCAGAGGCGAGATTGACACAAAATCGGCAGCACCTACTGTAAATGGTATTTTTTCCCTGTTGTAATTTCCATAAAAAAAAGATCCAAAATTTGTAATGTTAGAGTGTTACAATGTTACAGCTCTTCTGTGAGAACGGGAAGATGTGATAAATATAAAGCAGGTGTTTTGCCAATTTGGCGGCAAAAAGTGAAAATACATCTTTAAAGCCACACGTTGTCGTAAAATGAGAAAACTGTTAATATATGTAAATATAACCCCATAAAGCTGTTACTTTCTATTCCTGGCAATGGGAGAGCGGCTGATCATCAAACTCACGTCCTGACAACCCGACGTGCTGGGTGCCTCTTCCCATCCCCCACCACTTACAGTGGGGATGGAAAGTTTGGGCACCCCAGGTAAAAATTTGTATTAATGTGCATAACGAAGCCAAGGAAAGATGGAAAAATCTCCAAAAGGCATCAAATTACAGATTAGACATTCTTATAATATGTCAAAAAAAGTTACATTGTATTTCCATCATTTACACTTTCAAAATGACGTCTGCAAAAGTTTGGACACCCTGCAGAGTTAATATCTTGTACTGCCCCCTTTGGCAAGTATCACGGCTTGTAAACGCTTTTTGTAGCCAGCCAAGAGTCTTTCAATTCTTGTTTGAGGGATCTTTCCCATTCTTCCTTACAAAAGTCTTCCAGTTCTTTGAGATCTCTGGGCTGTCTGTCACGCACGGCTCTTTTAACCAGTTCCCGACCCCCGCATGTAAATGTACGTCCACAATATGGCACGTACAGGCACATGGGCGTACATGTACGTCCTTGCCTTCTAGCGGGTGGGGGGTCCGATCGGGACCCCCCCGCTACATGCGGCGGTCGGGTTCGCTCGGGGAGCGATCCGGGACGACGGCGCGGCTATTTGTTTATAGCCGCTCCGTCGCGATCGCTCCCCGGAGCTGAAGAACGGGGAGAGCCGAGTGATCCGTTATATAGGGAGACTCGATCGATGACGTCAGACCTACAGCCACACCCCCCTACAGTTGTAAACACACACTAAGTGTACACTAAATCCTACAGCGCCCCCTGTGGTTAACTCCCAAACTGCAACTGTCATTTTCACAATAAAGAATGCAATTTAAATGCATTTTTTGCTGTGAAAATGACAATGGTCCCAAAAATGTGTCAAAATTGTCGGAAGTGTCCGCCATAATGTCGCAGTCACGAAAAAAAACGCTGATCGCCGCCATTAGTAGTAAAAAAAAAATAATTAATAAAAATGCAATAAAACTATCCCCTATTTTGTAAACGCTATAAATTTTGCGCAAACCAATCGATAAACGCTTATTGCGATTTTTTTTACTAAAAATAGTTCGAAGAATACGTATCGGCCTAAACTGAGGGAAAAAAATGTTTTATATATGTTTTTGGGGGATATTTATTATAACAAAAAGTAAAAAATATTGCATTTTTTTCAAAATTGTCGCTTTATTTTTGTTTATAGCGCAAAAAATAAAAACCGCAGAGGTGATCAAATACCACCAAAAGAAAGCTCTATTTGTGGGGGAAAAAAGGACGCCAATTTTGTTTGGGGGCCACGTCGCATGACCGCGCAATTGTCTGTTAAAGCGATGCAGTCCCGAACTGTAAAAACACCTTGGGTCTCTAGGCAGCATTTTGGTCCGGGGCTTAAGTGGTTAAGGTCTATCCATAGATTTTCAATTATGTTGAGGTCAGGAGATTGTGAAGGCCATGGCAAAACCTTCGTGGATTTTGAGGTGTGTTTAGGATCATTATCCATTTGTAGAAGCCATCCTCTCTTTAACTTCAGCTTCTTCACAGATGGCATCAAGTTACCATCCAAAATTTGCTAAAATTTTATTGGATCCATTTTTCCTTCTACTCGTGAAATGTTCCCTGTGCCACTGGCTGCAATACAACCCCAAAGCATGATTGATCCACCCCCATGCTTCACAGTTGGACAGAGGTTCTTTTCATTCAATTCTGTGCCCTTTCTTCTCCAAACGTACCTTTGCTCATTCCGGCCAAAAAGTTCTATTTTAACCTCATCGGTCCACAGAACTTGTTTCCAAAATGCATCAGGCTTGTCTATATGTTCATTTGCAAAGTTCAAATGCTGATTTTTATGGTGACTCCTGGGGTCCCGTACTGATAATCACTTACATATAGAGGTGTATTGGAAATTTGATCTTTAAAGTAAATAATATCATTTTAAATGCTAAGCGCTGGTTGCATGTTGTAATGCGTCCATCCTTAGTAGCTCAACGCCTTTCTTTATGTGAGAGAGAGATGATGTAGAGAACCCCCAAACTCCTGTTTGTGTGGAGTGACGCCTGGGGCCTAATACTGAGTTCTCACATAAAGAAGCGCATTGAAATCCTTGCTAACCACAGTTGTGGTTCACTCCATTCATCATTGCTGTTACACAAGGTGAGAGCAAACAGTTCAGAAAAGTGGTTGGTAGAAGGAGCCAAGGTGAGAGCTGACAGTTCAGAAGAGTGGTTGGTAGAAGAAGCCAAGGCGAGAGCTGACAGTTCAAGAATGGTTGGTAGAAGGAGCCAAGGTGAGAGCTGACAGTTCAGAAGAGTGGTTGGTAAAAGAAGCCAAGGTGAGAGCTGACAGTTCAAGAATGGTTGGTAGAAGGAGCCAAGGTGAGAGCTGACAGTTCAGAAGAGTGGTTGGTAAAAGAAGCCAAGGTGAGAGCTGACAGTTCAGAAGAGTGGTTGGTAGAAGAAGCCAAGGTGAGAGCTGACAGTTCAGAAGAGTGGTTGGTAGAAGTTTCCAAGGTGAGAGCTGACAGTTCAAGAATGGTTGGTAGAAGGAGCCAAGGTGAGAGCTGACAGTTCAGAAGAGTGGTTGGTAAAAGAAGCCAAGGTGAGAGCTGACAGTTCAGAAGAGTGGTTGGTAGAAGAAGCCAAGGTGAGAGCTGACAGTTCAGAAGAGTGGTTGGTAGAAGGAGCCAAGGTGAGAGCTGACAGTTCAGAAGAGTGGTTGGTAGAAGAAGCCAAGGTGAGAGCTGACAGTTCAGAAGAGTGGTTGGTAGAAGAAGCCAAGGTGAGAGCTGACAGTTCAGAAGAGTGGTTGGTAGAAGAAGCCAAGGTGAGAGCTGACAGTTCAGAAGAGTGGTTGGTAGAAGAAGCCAAGGTGAGAGCTGACAGTTCAGAAGAGTGGTTGGTAGAAGGAGCCAAGGCGAGAGCTGACAGTTCAGAAAAGTGGTTGGTAGAAGGGGCCAAGTTGAGAGCTGACAGTTTAGAGGAATGGTTGGTAGAAGAAGCCAAGGTGAGAGCAGACAGTTAAGAAGAATGGTTGGTAGAAGAAGCCAAGGTGAGAGCTGACAGTTCAGAAGAGTGGTTGGTAGAGGAAGCCAAGATGAGAGCTGACAGTTCAGAAGAGTGGTTGGTAGAAGGAGCCAAGGTGAGAGCAGACAGTTCAGAAGAGTGGTTGGTAGAAGAAGCCAAGGTGAGAGCTGACAGTTCAGAAGAGTGGTTGGTAGGCTGAAGCCAAGGTGAGAGCTGACAGTTCAGAAGAGTGGTTGGTAGAAGGAGCCAAGGTGAGAGCAGACAGTTCAGAAGAGTGGTTGGTAGAAGAAGCCAAGGTGAGAGCAGACAGTTCAGAAGAGTGGTTGGTAGAAGGGGCCAAGGTGAGAGCTGACAGTTCAGAAGAATGGTTGGTAGAAGGAGCCAAGGTGAGAACTGACAGTTCAGAAGAGTGGTTGGTAGAAGAAACCAAGGTGAGAGCAGACAGTTCAGAAGAATGGTTGGTAGAAGAAGTCACGGTGAGAGCAGACAGTTCAGAAGAATGGTTGGTAGAAGGGGCCAAGGTGAGAGCTGACAGTTCAGAAGAATGGTTGGTAAAAGGGGCCAAGGTGAGAGCTGACAGTTCAGAAGAATGGTTGGTAGAAGGAGCCAAGGTGAGAGCAGACAGTTCAGAAGAATGGTTGGTAGAAGAAACCAAGGTGAGAGCTGACAGTTCAGAAGAGTGGTTGGTGGAAGGAGCCAAGGTGAGAGCAGACAGTTCAGAAGAATGGTTGGTAGATGAAGCCAAGGTGAGAGCAGACAGTTCAGAAGAAAGGTTGGTAGAAGGAGCCAAGGTGAGAGCTGTCAGTTCAGAAGAATGGTTGGTAGAAGAAGCCAAGGTGAGAGCAGACAGTTCAGAAGAGTGTTTGGTAGAAGTTTCCAAGGTGAGAGCAGACAGTTCAGAAGAGTGGTTGGTAGAAGTTTCCAAGGTGAGAGCAGACAGTTCAGAAGAATGGTTGGTAGAAGAAGCCAATGTGAGAGCTGACAGTTCAGAAGAGTGGTTGGTAGAAGAAGCCAAGGCGAGAGCTGACAGTTCAGAAGAGTGGTTGGTAGAAGAAGCCAAGGCGAGAGCTGACAGTTCAGAAGAGTGGTTGGTAGAAGGAGCCAAGGCGAGAGCTGACAGTTCAGAAGAGTGGTTGGTAGAAGAAGCCAAGGTGAGAGCTGACAGTTCAGAAGAGTGGTTGGTAGAAGGAGCCAAGGTGAGAGCTGACAGTTCAGAAGAATGGTTGGTAGAAGGAGCCAAGGTGAGATCAGACCGTTCAGAAGAGTGGTACGCAGAGCCTAGGTCAGGTCAGGAAGGCCGGTTAGAAAAGTGGGTGGTAAAAGTAACCAAGGTGAAAGTAGGCAATGCAGCATGATGGTTGGTAGACAGAACTTGGTCAGAAAAAGCAAGCACATGACTGATAGAAGTAGCTCTTAGCCAAGGAGGCAGATCAGGTGAGTGGTTGAGTGGCAAGATCAAACTTAATGCTCTGGAGCAGTGATATCCATGAAAACATCCTTCAGAACATATAAGAGATGTTGTCTACAGCAGCCCAAAGAACCAAAAGCTTTACAAGCAGGGAGAACCACAACAAAACCCGGGCAACTAACTGTCTAACTGACGAGAGAACGCAAGACTCCACTTTCATGAACTGTGTCTTTATTGACATGTATTTTGGCTCCTGTGGAATTCTTTTCGGTTACAGCAGTGGTTTAGCCATGCTAGATCCTGTAACTCCCTGTAATCGGCAGAAGTAGGTCACCGGGGCTGATGTATGGATGAGACGCGGCGTACAGAGAACGGGGAGTACAATGTGATGGTGAATCATGCAACCAATTCTGCTGAGGGTAATAGTCCCTTTGTCTTCAGTAAAATGGTTTCAGAAACTCTGCAGATATTAATGAATCTTCTCTCATTATCCGTTCAGCATGCACAACCGATCGTCTGCCTAAACAAGTAAAAACAAATGACTCACCTTATTTCTACACCAATGTTGTGACGTTCGGAATCCTGCTGGTTACAAAATCATTCAGGGTAACTGATGCTCTGCTGGGCACACATGGGTGTAAGGGGAGGCTTTGCTGGGCACACATGGGTGTAAGGGGAGGCTCTGCTGGGCACACATGGGTGTAAGGGGAGGCTCTGCTGGGCACACATGGGTGTAAGGGGAGGCTCTGCTGGGCACACATGGGTGTAAGGGGAGGCTCTGCTGGGCACACATGGGTGTAAGTGGGGATTCTGCTGGGCACACATAGGTGTAAGGGGAGGCTCTGCTGGGCACACATGGGTGTAAGGGGGGATTCTGCTGGGCACACATGGGTGTAAGGGGGATTCTGCTGGGCACACATGGGTGAAAGGAGGGATTCTGCTGGGCACACATGGGTGTAAGGGGAGGCTCAGCTGGGCACACATGGGTGTAAGGGGGGATTCTGCTGGGCACACATGGGTGTAAGGGGGATTCTGCTGGGCACACATGGGTGTAAGGGGGATTCTGCTGGGCACACATGGGTGAAAGGAGGGCTCAGCTGGGCACACATGGGTGTAAGGGGGGATTCTGCTGGGCACACATGGGTGTAAGGGGGATTCTGCTGGGCACACATGGGTGTAAGGGGGGATTCTGCTGGGCACACATGGGTGTAAGGGGGATTCTGCTGGGCACACATGGGTGAAAGGAGGGCTCAGCTGGGCACACATGGGTGTAAGGGGGGGCTCTGCTGGGCACACATGGGTGTAAGGGGGATTCTGCTGGGCACACGTGGGTGTAAGGGGGGCTCTGCTGGGCACACATGAGTGTAAGGTAGGGTGACCAGACATCCCTGGTTTCAGGGGACAGTCCCCAGATAGAGGACACTGTCCCTGGACCAAGTCTGTCCCCGGTTTTGTCCCTGGATTGGATTTGAACAGGGACTGGGGCAATTTCAAAGACAGTACAGAATTGAAGAAAAAAATTCTGAATTACACACCCCCTCTCCGCCGCTCCTACTAGCTTAGGGGGGTGTATTTGTTTCCATTATCTGTGCCCCTTTCTGATGATTGTGTACTGGTCAGTAACAAATGGTTGAATGTTGGGATAAAGCGGAAGCGCAGTCGAGGAACAAGCTACGGTTGGTAACAAATAGTGGTGAAGCTATGGATGGCATCAGGAGAGACAAGAGCAAGATATTGGCAGAAGAGAGCACAATAATCTGGAAAACAGGAAGTTTATGGGAGGAGCAATGAATTCAAGGTTCACGAGAAACAAGGCACATGGTAGGATTGTCCAAAGGATCAGAGAGGGAACTGTCCAGCATTTTTTAGGTGACTTTGCCTAAAGAGCTGCCGCCAGGAGCAAGCAGAGGTTGTGGGTTCAGATCCTGGTTCCTCACACTGCCAACATCTGCTCTGCATACAAAAGAGCTGAGGTTTCAGTGCCTGTGGCGTAAACTTTGAAGATGGATTTTTCCATAACGCCTATAGCTACAGAGATGATTCAGGACTTTACAACTTGTTTAGATACTGTAAACACTTTGGGGTAGATTCACAAAGGAGATACGACGGCGTATCTCCAGATACGCCGTCGTATCTCTGAGTCCGGCCGGTCGTATCTATGTGCCTGATTCATAAAATCAGTTACGCATAGATTTCTATTAGATCCGACCGGCGTAAGTCTCTTACGCCGTCGGATCTTAACTGCATATTTACGCTGGCCGCTAGGGGCGTGTACGCTGATTTACGCCTAGAATATGTAAATCAGCTAGATACGCGAAATTCACGAACGTACGCCCGGCCGACGCAGTACAGTCACACCGTTTACGTTATGCTTTTCCCGGCGTAAAGTTACCCCTGCTATATGAGGCGTATATGCGGCGTACCAATGTTAAGTATGGCCGTCGTATCCGCGATAACATTTTTAAAATTTACGTCGTTTGCGAAAGTCGTCCGTGAATGGGGCTGGACGTCATTTACGTTTACGTCGAAACCAATGGATATCCCAGTGTGCATTGCTCCAAAGTACGCCGCAAGGATGTACTTTGGAGCAATGCACACTGGGATATTCCACGGACGGCGCATGCGCCGTTCGTGAAAAACATCAATCACGTCGGGTCAGGGTTAATTTACATAACACACGCCCACCTCTTCACAATTTGAATTAGGCAGGCTTAAGCCAGCCTATTTACGCTACGCCGCCGCAACTTTTTTTTTAGAATACGGCACTTGCCTGTAAAAGTTGCGGAGGCGTAACGTAAATAGGATACGTTGCGCCCGCACAAACATACGCCATTCTACGTGAATCTACCCCTTTGTTGCGCACAGTCTGGGCTACTTAACAGGCACAATCGCAAATGCGAGGGTTCTTCAAAAAGTTTCCACACTTTTTTTTTAAACCCTATTAAATATAAAAAAAAGTGCGGAAAGGTTTTGAAAATCCCTCGTATTTGTAACGCTCTGGATGTGTGTAGAAAAATCAAAGACCGTTACAAGGCAGAGTATAAATTATGCATAGAGGAAAACATTCCAGGAAGTATAATCTAGGTCAATATAAAATAAAGGGGGGCGATAATACGGCACATTTTGTCATATTGTATTCTCTCTAATGTCTCCCACGTGTAAAACACATACAGTATAAATATAGAGACTACAAGGAATGTTCTTCAGTGTGGATGTCTTTTAACCCCTTCAATACCGGGCTTTTATACCCACCTCCATACCGGGCCTATTCTGGCACTTCTCTCCTACATGTACAAATCATCATTCTTTTGCTAGAAAATTACTCAGAACCCCCAAACATTATAAATGTTTTTTTTTTTAGCAGACACCCTAGGAAATAAAATGGCGGTCATTGCAACTTTTTATCTCGCACGGTATTTGCGCAATAATTTTTCAAACATCTTTTTTTGGTAAAAAAAAATGGTTTCATGAATTAAAAAATAACAAAACAGTAAAGTTAGCCCAATTTTTTTGTAAAATATGAAAGATGATGTTACGCCGAGTAAATAGATACCTAACAAGTCACGCTTTAAAATTGCGCACACTCATGGAATGGCGCCAAACTTCGTTACTTAAAAATCTCCATAGGCGACGCTTTGAAAATGTTTACAGGTTACCAGTTTAGAGTTACAGAGGGGGTCTAGTGCTAGAATTGTTGCACACGCTCTAACGCACGCGGCGACACCTCACATGTGTGGTTTGAACGACGTTTACATACGTGGGCGGGACTTACGTGTGTGCGTTCGCTTCTGAGCGTGAGCAACTGGGGATAGGGGTGTTTTAATTTTTTTTTTTTTTTTATGTATTTATTTATTTTTTACACTTTTTTTACATTTATTTTTTCCGATCGCTTTTATTCCTATTACAATGAATGTAAACATCTCCTTCTTACTAGCCGCAATTGCGGTTTGTTAACTTACGGGTACCCGGGCGTGACGTCATCACATCACGCCCGGGCCTCCAACGGTCATAGAGATGACTGGTGACCATCTGGTGACTGATTTAGGATTCTGGGCGGCTACTATGGAGTCCGAGTAGTCTACTCTTGACAACTTCTTGCCGGCCGGGCTGCCGCCCCTCTTAAATGCCGCCTGGAACCATGGTCCCATCGGGTCCCATGGTAGGGCCGGCCCTGGTTTCAACTAGGTAGCCTTACGTGTAGCACCCTATTCTTCCAGGTGCCCTTCCACAGCAGGTGACTAGGGTGACCACGTGTCCCAGATTGCCCGGGACAGTCCCGCATTTTGCCTGTCTGTCCCGGGCACATTCATTCCAGGACAATACAGTGTCCCGGAATGAAACTGACACAGCCATCCCCCGGGCCAATCTGATGCCCCCAAAAAAGGCCGCCACATCACCGCTTTACTCACTGACCGTACTTGTCCTGGCTGGGAATGCCTGGAGGAGCACACTCCCGCCCCCTGCTTGTGATTGGAGAAATCATAAATCCCGCCTCTTGTGTCCAATCACTGTGATGTGATTTGTTACAGCACAAGCTGATTTTTGGGAAGGGGGTGTGTCCCTGAATGGTAGTTTGGAAATGTGGTCACCCTACAGGTGACTGATACCTTCATTTACAGCCTCGACCTGGCTGCACCACTTGGCCGGTAGTTGGTGTGTATGGTGACCAGCGGAGGTGCAAAGGGTTAAAAAAAGAAAATCTGAACAGAAATTAGATAAAAAATGAAATTATTTTGATGTATTTAGCCGTTTGCCTACAATTACCCCTTCAGACGCGGGGCAATTGATGTCTTTCTACACGCGGAGGGAAGGCCAGGTACAGGAGCTTTATTAAAATGAAAGCTTCACCAATTTAAAAGGCCTCATTAGCGCCGGCAGACCTTGACGCGGGAAGCCGGTGATTGAAGTGCGAAGAGCAGACTGAGATCAAAGGCAGGTCAGCTCCACTGCTCTACACTTCCGCCATCCAGCAGAGAGTCCTCGCTAATCACCCGCGGGATCATTGGCATGCATTTCCATGAGACGGAACGATGTGGTTGCCAACGCGGACGCAGAGCCGCCCATAAAAGACCTCCTGCACAACAATGTAAAAGGGAGGACTCACTTAGTCCATGCAGCAAAGTGAAGCCAGGTATTAACCCTTTATTGACTACATAGTGAGTTGCAGAGTTCTAACGCGTTTCAACCAGTGCCGGCCCAAGACATTGTGCTGCCTGGTACCAAGAATGAAATGCTGCCCCCCCCCCCCCCCCAAAAAAAAAGAGTGGGAGAAGCCAGGTGGAGGGGAGGACAGAGTGGGAGCAACCAGGTGGAGGGGAGGACAGAGTGGGAGCAGCCAGGTGGAGGGGAGGACAGAGTGGGAGCAGCCAGGTGGAGGGGAGGACAGAGTGGGAGCAGCCAGGTGGAGGGGAGGACAGAGTGGGAGCAGCCAGGTGGAGGGGAGGACAGAGTGGGAGCAGCCAGGTGGAGGGGAGGACAGAGTGGGAGCAGCCAGGTGGAGGGGAGGGCAGAGTGGGAGCAGCCAGGTGGAGGGGAGGACAGAGTGGGAGCAGCCAGGTGGAGGGGAGGACAGGGTAGGACCAACCAGGTGGGGAGGACAGAGTGGGAGCAGCCAGGTGGAGAGGACAGAGTGGGAGCAGCCAGGTGGAGAGGACAGAGTGGGAGCAGCCAGGTGGAGTGGAGGACAGAGCCTGTCAGCAACGGCGGATGGGGGGGTCGGCATCAGGCTCAGGCTTGGCTCACACTGTCACGGGCTGACAGATCTCACGCTGGAACATGAAAGAGGTGGGCGGAGCAATTCATTGGCGCGGAGGCTAAGGCGGAGGCTGAGGCTCTGAATGCTGGGGCGGCCGTGTCCTCTGATGTCACTGGTTGCTAGGCGCCGGTCGGCAAGCTATTCTGGCAACCAGTGCAGGAGGCAGCGCACCGCCGACCAGCATTCGCTCTGCTCTGCCCCTGCTTACTGATTTAGGATTCCGGGCAGCTACTATGGAGTCCGAGTAGTCTACTCTTGACAACTTCTTGCCGGCCGGGCTGCCGCCCCTCTTAAATGCCGCCTGGAACCATGGTCCCATCGGGTCCCATGGTAGGGCCGGCCCTGGTTTCAACTAGGAAGCCTTACGTGTAGCACCCTATTCTTCCAGGTGCCCTTCCACAGCAGGTGACTGATACCTTCCACCGCCATCTTCAGCCATGCATGTTTCCCTATCAGACTTTTTAGGGGCAGGGTGTGTCCATTCCCTCCACTCAGGTCTCAGATTACACTCAGCTGTCTGCTCAATGCTGTGCAGTGTGTGACATTGGATCTCTGTCCCCTGCAAGGCTGCAGATAAGCAACTTATGTAGGAGGATTTGTTTCACCTCTATGTCTCACCTGAGGTCAGTCACTTCACTGGGGATATGGAAGGGTTTGCATTTAAAGGTGAACTCCCGGCACAAGAACTCTAAATACATTCGCTAATAATAGACAAAAAGGCTATAAATCCACTTTGTGTGCATCAAATGTCTTTGCAAACCCACTTATTACCTAGTAAAAGTAGCAAGTACATAGCCTGTCCAGAGAGTAGAGCTGTGGGAGGAGCCCAGCAAACTCCACCCACTACAAACTGCCTGCAGAAAACGACAGTAGGGGGCGAAGACAAGACCACTAACTCTTCACAAGGAGATCAGCAGGCTCCACCCACTACAAACTGCCTGCAGAAAACATCAGTAGGGGGCATAGACAAGACCACTAACTCTTCACAAGTGGAGAGAGCAGAGCTGTGGGAGGAACCCAGCAGACTCCACCCATTACAGGCTGCCTGTAGAAAATTACAGGAGGGGGTGGAGACAGGACCACTCACCCTGCACATAGAGAGAGAGCAAAGCTGTGGGAGGAACCAAGCAGGCTCCACCCACTACAGGCTGCCTGCAGACAATTACAAGAGGGGGCGGAGACAGGACCAGTCACCTGGACATAGAGAGAGGGCAGAGCTGTGGGAAGAACCCAGCAAGCTCCACCCACTGCAGGCTGCCTGCAGAAAACGACTGGTCCTGTCTCTGCCCCCTCCTGTCTTTTTCTGCAGGCAGCCTGTAGTGGGTGGAGCTTGCTAGGTTCCTCCCACAGCTCTGCCCTCTCTCTATGTGCAGGGTGACTGGTCCTGTCTCTGCCCCCTCCAGTCACCCTGCACATAGAGAAAGAGCAGAGCTGTGGGAGGAACCCAACAGGTTCCACCCACTGCAGGCTGCCTGCAGAAAACTACAGGAGGGGGCGGAGACAGGACCAGTCACCCTGCACATAGAGAGAGAGAGCAGAGCTGTGGGAGGGACCCAGTAGGCTCCACCCACTACAGGCTGCCTGCAGAAAATTACAGGAAGGGGCGGAGACAGGACCAGTCACCCTGCACATAGAGAGAGAGCAAACCTGTGGGAGGAACCCAGCAAGCTCCACCCACTACAGGCTGCCTGCAGACAATTACATGAGGGGGCGGAGACAGGACCAGTCATCTGCACATAGAGAGAGAGCAAACCTGTGGGAGGAACCCAGCAAGCTCCACCCACTACAGGCTGCCTGCAGACAATGACTGGTCCTGCCTCCGCCCCCTCCTGTCTTTTTCTGCAGGCAACCTGTAGTGGGTGGAGCTTGCTAGGTTCCTCCCACAGCTCTGCCCTCTCTCTATGTGCAGGGTGACTGGTCCTGTCTCTGTCCCCTCCTGTCACCCTGCACATAGAGAGAGAACAGAGCTGTGGGAGGAACCCAACAGGTTCCACCCACTGCAGGCTGCCTGCAGAAAACTACAGAAGGGGGCAGAGACAGGACCAGTCTCCCTGCACATAGAGAGAAAACAGAGCTGTGGGAGGAACCCAACAGGCACCACGCAATACAGGCTGCCTGCAGAAAATTACAGGTGGGGGTGGAGACAGGACTAGTTGCAAAAAATGACAGGAGAGGATGGAGACAGGACCAGTCACCCTGCACAGAGAGAGCAGAGCAGTGGGAGGAACCCAGCAGTCTCCACCCACTACAGGCTGTCTGCAAACAACTACAGGAGGGGGCGGAGACAGGACTAGTTGCAAAAAATGACAGGAGGGGTGGAGACAGGACCAGTGACCCTGCACACAGAGAGCAGAGCAGTGGGAGGAACGCATTAGGCTCCACCCATTTCAGGGTGTTTGCAAAAATCTACAGGAGGGGGCGAAGACAGGACCAGTCACCCTGCACATAGAGAGAGAGCAGACCTGTGGGAGGTACGCAGCAGTCTCCACCCACTACAGGCTGTCTGCAAAAATCTACAGGAGGGGGCGGAGACAGGAATAGTTGCAAAAAATGACAGGAGGGGATGGAGACAGGACCAGTGACCCTGCACACAGAGAGCAGAGTAGTGGGTGGAACACTTTAGGCTCCACCCACTACAAGGTGTCTGCAAAAAACTACAGGAGGAGGCGGAGACCGGACCAGTCACCTTTCACATAGAGAGCAGAGCAGTGGAAGGAACGCATTAGGCACCACCCTCTACAGGGTGTCTGCAAAAAACTACAGGAGGGGGCGGAGACAGAACCAGTCACCCTGCACATAGAGAGAGAGCAGAGCTGTGGGAGGAATCCAACAGGCTCCACCCACTACAGACTGCTTGCAGAAAACTACAGGAGGGGGCGGTGACAGGACCAGTCACCCTGCACATAGAGAGAGAGCAGAGCCGTGGGAGAAACCCAACAGGCTCCACCCACTACAGCAGGGGTCTCCAAACTACGGCCCGCGGGCCACATCCGGCCCGCCAGGCCATTTCTTCCGGCCCGCAGCGTGACTCCTTAGTCCACCTGTTAGTTGTGGAATCTGCGCTGCATATTCGCCCCAGGCAATATGCAGCGCAGGTCCCGCAATCCCTCCCGGCATCTCACTGTGTGTGTTGGCTGCTGGGACCACGGCATCCCAGCAGCCAATAAGGTGTTTAGGGCAGACCGGTTGCCGCCTCCCTGCTCCCGCCTCCCGCCTCGCTGTTAACCAGTAACGAGTGTGCAATACCAGCGGGGCGGGAGTCGGGAGATGCAGCAGGTCTGCACAGCCAGTGGCGGAGAGTGGAGACGCGCTGGACACATGCAAGGAGGGGGGCTGATACACTTGAGTGGGGGTGGGTTGAATGGCGCTGATGGGGCACAAACATCTGGGGGCTGATGACTCTGATGGGGACACACGTGGAGGGGGTCTTCAGACCGATTTGGACACAAATTTTGGGGGGCTGATGACTCTGCTGGGGACACACGTGGAGGGGGGGTTGTAGACTGATGGGGACACACATTTTGGGGCGCTTATGACTCTGATGGGGACATACATGTGGGGGGGGGGGCTGATGACTGATGGGGACATAAATGTGGGGGGGCTGATGACTGATGGGACATAAATATATATATATGGGGGGGGGGTGATGACTCTGATGGGGACACAAATATCTGTGGGGTCTGATGGGGACACAAATATCTGTGGGGTCTGATGGGGACACAAATGTGGGGGGCTGATGATTTTGATGGGGACACAAATATCTGTGGGGCTTGATGGGGACACAAATGTGGGGGTGCTGGTGGCTCTTATGGGGACACAAACATGTGAGGAGGGGGGCTGATGGCTCTAATGGTGACACAAATATGCAGGCGGGGGTGGGCTGTGATGGGGACACAAATGTGCAGGGAGACTCGGATAAATGATGGGGGGGGCTCTAATGGGGACACCAATTTGTGGGGATAGCCTAATGAGTGATGGGGACACAGAAGAATGGGGACACAGATGAATGGGGAGACTGATGGGGACACAGATGAATGCGGAGACTGATGGGGACACAGATGAATGGGGAGACTGATGGGGACACAGATGAATGGGGAGACTGATGGGGACACAGATGAATGGGGAGACTGATGGGGACACAGATGAATGCGGAGACTGATGGGGACACAGATGAATGCGGAGACTGATGGGGACACAGATGAATGGGGACACAGATGATGGGGACACAGATGAATGGGGACACAGATGAATGGGAAGACTGATGGGGACACAGATGGATGGGGACACAGATGAATGGGGACACAGATGAATGGGGACACATATGGATGGGGACACAGATGGATGGGGACACAGATAAATGGGGACACAGATGATGGGGTCACAGATGAATGGGGACACAGATGAATGGGGACACAGATGATGGGGACACAGATGAATGGGGACGCAGGTGGATGGGGAAACTGATGGGCACACAGATGAATGGGGACACAGATGGATGGGGACACAGATGGATGGGGAGACTGATGGGGACACAGATGAATGGGGAGACTGATGGGGACACAGATGGATGGGGAGACAGATGGATGGGGAGACTGATGGGGACACAGATGAATGGGGACACAAATGAATGGGAAGACTGATGGGGACACAGATGAATGGGGACACAGATGAATGGGGAGACTGATGGGGACACAGATGAATGCGGAGACTGATGGGGACACAGATGAATGGGGAGACTGATGGGGACACAGATGAATGGGGAGACTGATGGGGACACAGATGAATGGGGAGACTGATGGGGACACAGATGAATGCGGAGACTGATGGGGACACAGATGAATGCGGAGACTGATGGGGACACAGATGAATGGGGACACAGATGATGGGGACACAGATGAATGGGGACACAGATGAATGGGAAGACTGATGGGGACACAGATGGATGGGGACACAGATGAATGGGGACACAGATGAATGGGGACACATATGGATGGGGACACAGATGGATGGGGACACAGATAAATGGGGACACAGATGATGGGGTCACAGATGAATGGGGACACAGATGAATGGGGACACAGATGATGGGGACACAGATGAATGGGGACGCAGGTGGATGGGGAAACTGATGGGGACACAGATGAATGGGGACACAGATGGATGGGGACACAGATGGATGGGGAGACTGATGGGGACACAGATGAATGGGGAGACTGATGGGGACACAGATGGATGGGGAGACAGATGGATGGGGAGACTGATGGGGACACAGATGAATGGGGACACAAATGAATGGGAAGACTGATGGGGACACAGATGAATGGGGACACAGATGAATGGGAAGACTGATGGGGACACAGATGAATGGGGACACAGATGAATAGGAAGACTGATGGGGACACAGATGATGGTGACACAGATGGATGGGGAGACTGATAGGGACACAGATGAATGGGGAGACTGATAGGGACACAGATGAATGGGGAGACTGATGGGGACACAGATGATGGTGACACAGATGGCTGGGGAGACTGATGGGGACACAGATGATGGGGACACAGATGATGGGGACACAGGTGGATTGGGACACAGGTGGATGGGGACACTGATGGGGACACAGATGAATGGGGACACTGATGGGGACACAGATGAATGGGGAGACTGATGGGGACACAGATGATGGTGACACAGATGGATGGGGAGACTGATGGGGACACAGATGATGGTGACACAGATGATGGGGACACAGGTGGATGGGGACACAGATGGATGGGGACACAGATGGGGACACAGATGATGGGGACACAGATGGATGGGGAGACTGATGGGGACACAGATGATGGGGACACAGATGATGGGGACACAGGTGGATGAGGACACAGGTGGATGGGGACACAGATGGATGGGGACACTGATGGGGACACAGATGAATGGGGACACAGATGGATGGGGACACAGATGGGGACACAGATGAATGGGGAGACTGATGGGGACACAGGTGGATGGGGACACAGATGGATGGGGACACTGATGGGGACACAGATGAATGGGGACACAGATGGATGGGGACACAGATGGGGACACAGATGAATGGGGAGACTGATGGGGACACAGGTGGATGGGGACACAGATGGATGGGGACACTGATGGGGACACAGATGAATGGGGACACAGATGGATGGGGACACAGATGGGGACACAGATGAATGGGGAGACTGATGGGGACACAGGTGGATGGGGACACAGATGGATGGGGACACAGATGGATGGGGAGACTGATGGATGGGGAGACTGATGGATGGGGAGACTGATGGGGACACAGATGATGGGGACACAGATAAATGGGGACACAGATGAATGGGAAGACTGATGGGGACACAGATGATGGTGACACGGATGTAAAGCCTCATGCACGCTGGAAGTTTAGCCCCGCTGCATGATGCTCCAGCGTTTAGGTGCCAGCAAAGAATATAGGAGCACCATCCAATCCTGCTGTCAGCAGTAAGTCAAATTCTATTCTATTCTTCTTCTGTGGATTTATTTATAAATTATGTTTCCGGCCCGCGAATATGTGTAAAATATAGAATGTGGCCCTCGAAGTAAAAAGTTTGGAGACCCCTGCACTACAGGATGCCTGCAGAAAACGACAGCAGGGGGCGGTGACAGGACCAGTCACCCTGCACAAGCAGAGCGAGAGTCAGTGACCAGCCCTTATTACCGGTCTGTTGCTGAATCCTGCCCAACAGCTAAGCCCCACCCCTCTCCAGCAGGGGCTGCCTCTGAGCTTCCTGGCGCCAAACACCTTTACCTCCAAATGGGTTGTTGGGAAATGAATAGAAATAATGATGCATGAGAAGTACAGATTTACAAAATACTCACACTGCGCAAATGTATGCAGAAATTGAACAGCTGCTGATACTCCACACGGGATGTGCCCCTGGGGCCCGGGGGGAGGGGGCAGGTTTTAAATCTGCACAGGAATGAATGAAAAACACACACAATCAGCGATAAATCACATGTCAATCAGATGGAAAACAACTCTTCAAATGTAGTGCTACCCCCATACAGGCTGCTAAGCGATGCCTGTCCTCTGGAAGTGCCCTGACCTTGTCAACACCTCGACCCTTCTGACACTCCAGGTTCGGACGTGAATCCGTCAAATACGGTTTAGTAACTTTGCCATGAACAGTACCCGGCACAAAGCTGAAGGCAATAAACATCAATGTCAAACCACGCTGCTGTATTGAATAATTCAAAGTATTTCAGAATGACAATAGGAACAATCAGCTTGCAGCAATACACAGTCAGAGAATATTAGACAAGTAATCAGATGACAATAGATAACAAGGAACCTCAGGGCCGTGTATCGCAGTCTGTAGCAGAGCTGTATAAAGGTGCGGCACTGGCTGGGGGAAGGAGGCCTGCCACCAATACCGGGGGCCTATGATAAGGCAGTACAGGCAGCCCTCCTGTACTGGGTTCAAAAGGGGGGCCCGGGCACCAGAAGGGCCGACTGTACTGTCTTATTGCAGACACCAATCCTCTTCTGCATTCCCCTGCAGTGCTGCCAGCTTCTCCTCCTCTTTATCCCTCCGGCTGCACTGCAAGGGGATTGGTTGTAACACATGCACCACTCCCATCTGTTGTCCGGGCCCCCCTCTGTGCTCCTTTTCCCCACAGCGCTTCCGGCTTCCCTCCCCTCCTTTCCCGCCAGCAGCTGCTGCGGGCACACAGGATGTTGCAGGATGGAGAGTGAGGGAAGGGGCCAGTAAATGCATAATTTTCTGGCCCTTTCCTTTCCTGAATGAACACAGTGGCCCAGATTCAAGAAGCACTTGCGCCCGCGCAACCATAGGTTGCGCGGCGCAAGTGCTTACTTGCTCCGGTGTAACGAGTGCTCCTGATTCAGGAACCTCGTTACACCGACTGCAGCCGAGGATGTGACAAACATAAGCCTCCTTATGCCTTCACATCCCAGGCTGCATTCTTGCGTTGGCCGCTAGGGGGCGCGGCCTTTGTGATCGGCGTGTAGTATGCAAATTGCATACTACCACCGATTCACAAAAGTTGCGCGGGCCCTTCTCACGCAAGGTACGGAGTTTCCGTACGGCGCCTTTAGCATAAGGTTGCTCCTGCTATAGCAGGCGCAGCCAATGCTAAAGTATAGCTGCGCCTCCCGCTCGCGACGTTCAAATTTAACGTTGTTTACGTAAGTGAACCGTGAATGGCGCTGGACGCCATTCACGTTCACTTACAAGCAAATGACGTCCTTGCGACGTCATTTGCCGCAATGCACGTCGGGAAAGTTTCCCGACGGAGCATGCGCTGTTCGCTCGGCGCGGGAGCGCGCCTAATTTAAATGATTCCCGCCCCCGGCGGGATCATTTACTTTAGGCAGCCTTGCGCCCGGCTGCTTAGCATATTGCCCGCGCAATTTACGGAGCAACTGCTCCGTGAATCGCGGGCAAAGCGCAATATTTGCGTGGGCGCCGAGAAAAAAATTTGCTCTTTGCCCACGCAAATATTGCGCGATTCTACTTGAATCTGGGCCAGTAAGTGATCGATACCAATCACTTTTGTGTTCGTTCACCCTGTATTTACTATGCTTCAAGGAAACAGTGACAGCTGGTGTTCTATTTTCTGGTGGGGGGTGGCAAACAAACCAGCTGCCACCAGGCAAACAAACTTCCCGCCACCCCCACCACCGGGCAAACAAACCACCCGCCACTCCCTCTCCCACAGTCCCATTACTACTCACCCCCCGGATGCGGCAGAGCACTGCGCCCTGAGCCCACCCAGTTGTGTGACAATAGCAAATTAATATTCGCTATTGTCTTCCTGATTCTCCTCCCAGGGCATCCGATTGGTCGAGAGGAGAAATATTTCTGCACCCAGGCATCTGTGACCCTAGGATCGGCCCCGTGTGTGTGAATGATGTTAGCAGCCCAGATGCCTGAATGTCTGTTCAGCCGGTCTTGTGATCCCGAGTCCCCACACATTACACAATCGGAGTCGCGGGTGACAAGGGTTTTCCGGTTAGCCTTCTCCGTAAATGAAACAGATGGAATTCCCCTCCGTATGTAGAATGGTTGGCCTCATTTCCTGCAGCTATTCCGTCGGGTTAAAAAAAAAAAAAAAAGTGCGGCGGAAACGCTGACACATCCGGCGGTAAATAAATGGCAAAACCATCAGAAAAATTCATTTTGTTTATTAACACTTACTAATGAAATAATGATTTGTTTTGCCGTTCCCGTAATCAAACCTTCCTGTTCGGGAATGTTGACAGCTCTGTTGCCTAGCAACAGCAACACACGCTGCCCTTCGTTTATGTAACACGCGTTTCGCGGAGGTGACAAAAAATAAATAAAAAACTACGGATTAGAGGCTCGCAATGTGCGTTCGCAGCGGCCGTTCTCAGGTGCGCTGCGCGGACAGACGTTCAATGATCTCCCATTACCGTATTTGCCGGCGAATAAGACGACCCCCTAATTTTCCAGCCAAAATGTTGGTTTTGGGATATACTCGCCGTATAAGACTACCCCCTTCCTACTAGTCATGCCTCGCCTCACGGTGCCACCATTACATGCCAGACTGTGCCCCATTACATGCCAGACTGTGCCCCATTACATGCCAGACTGTGCCCCATTACATGCCAGACTGTACCCCATTACATGCCAGACTGTGCCCCATTACATGCCAGACTGTGCCCCATTACATGCCAGACTGTGCCCCATTACATGCCAGACTGTGCCTCATTACATGCCAGACTGTGCCCCATTACATGCCAGACTGTGCCCCATTACATGCCAGACTATACCCCATTACATGCCAGACTGTGCCCCATTACATGCCAGACTGTGCCCCATTACATGCCAGACTGTACCCCATTACATGCCAGACTGTGCCCCATTACATGCCAGACTGTGCCCCATTACATGCCAGACTGTGCCCCATTACATGCCAGACTGTGCCCCATTACATGCCAGACTGTGCCTCATTACATGCCAGACTGTGCCCCATTACATGCCAGACTGTTCCCTATTACATGCCAGACTGTGCCCCATTACATGCCAGACTGTGCCCCATTACATGCCAGACTATACCCCATTACATGCCAGACTGTGCCCCATTACATGCCAGACTGTGCCCCATTACATGCCAGACTGTACCCCATTACATGCCAGACTGTGCCCCATTACATGCCAGACTGTGCCCCATTACATGCCAGACTGTGCCCCATTACATGCCAGACTGTGCCCCATTACATGCCAGACTGTACCCCATTACATGCCAGACTGTGCCCCATTACATGCCAGACTGTGCCCCATTACATGCCAGACTGTGCCCCATTACATGCCAGACTGTACCCCATTACATGCCAGACTCGCTGTGCCCTTACCTTATCCTAAGACATGCAGAATCGCGGCCGTCTATTTTTTCAAAAGCCGCGCCTCCTACGTCTTCTGTTCCGTGATAGGCGGAACACTCAGCTTCCCAGGAGGCACTGTGTTCAGTGTTCGCCTATCACGGAGGCCCTCTCGTCCGAGGACGAGAGGGCCTCCGAGATAGGCGGACACTAAACACAGTGTGCCAGCTTCACGAAAAATTACGGCGGCGTAACGTATGTCCTTTACGTTACTCCGCCGCAAGTTTTCATCGTAAGTGCTTGATTCACAAAGCACTTGCGTGTAAACTTGCGGCGGCGTAGCGTAAAGCCGTCCGGCGCAAGCCCGCCTAGGTCAAATGGGGCGGGGACCATTTAAATTAGGCGCGTTCCCGCGCCGGATGTACTGCACATGCTCCGTTTTGAAATTCCCCGCCGTGCTTTGCGCGAAATGACGTCACCCCGACGTAATGTTTTGAACGGCGATGTGCGTAACGTACTTTCGTATTCCCGGACGACTTACGCAAAAAAAATTGAAATTCGACGCGGGAACGACGGCCATACTTTAACATGGGCTGTCTATTGTTACACCACCTAAATAGCAGCCGTAACTTTGCGACGCGAAAAGCCGACTAGCGACGACGTAACGAACGCGCGTACCTTCGTGGATCGCCGTAAACAGCTAATTTGCATTCCCGACGCGGAAAACGACGCGATCTCCACCCAGCGGCCGCCGAAGTATTGCATCCTAAGATCCGAAGGCGTACAAAGCCATACGCCTGTCGGATCTTAGCCAAATGCCGTTGTATCTTTGTTTGTGAATTACAAATAAAGATACGACGCGGCAAATTTGAAAGTACGCCGGAGTATCAGCAGATATCAGCAGATACTCCAGCGTACTTATTCTGTGAATCTGGCCCACTGTCTCCTGGGAAGCTGAGTGTCCCGCCTATCACGGAACAGAAGAAGTAGGAGGCGCGGCTTTGAAAAACGGATGGCCGCGATTCTGCATGTCTTAGGATAAGGTAAGGGATGTTAGGTTACCGGCGTATAAGACGACCCCCCGACTTTTAAGAAGATTTTAAGGGGTTAAAAAGGCGTCTTATACGCCGGAAAATACGATAACTCAAATATAAAGTGTATAAAATAAATCTGACATCATTAATTGTTACATTTCGATACTAAATGAAAAAAAAAATGTATCATTCCGTCTTTCTCTGTGAGATTTCATAAACATCGGATCTCTTCGAGATTCTTTCCTCCTGAATTATTATTCTGGCCAATGAAATGAAATAACAGCCAAGCGTTTGACGCACCTAAATACAGCGGAATGCGTTGCTCGTGTTTACAAGTGTCCAGCGTTTCGTTTTTTTCCCCCAAATATCGATACTCCGGGATGCGCGGGCTGCAGGTTTTTTTTTTCCTGCCACTGAACGGCCCATGTGTGTCATTAAGGGGCAGGAAAAAAGAACGCCAGATACCTCGAAGAGCCACATTGACCACTTACCACCGCGGTATAGCCGAAGGACGGCTACAGCACAGCCGGCTAGTTCTGGTACGCTGTCATATGACAGCATGCCGGGACCGCGCCCACCGTGCATCCGCGGCAGGGCGCGGGCTTATCACAGATTGAGGAACAAAAAGCCAATCAGTGGCTCTTTACCACATGATCACCTGTGTCCAATGACAGCTGATCCAGATGTAAACAGAAGCCTGTTGTAACGACCGCCATTTTATTCCCTAGGGCCTCTGCTAATATATATATATATACACAGGGCCGCCATCAGGAATTATGGGGCACCTTACACAGCTTCAGGCATGGGCCCCTTGAAGCAGAGAATCAGGGGGGGGGGGGTAGGGGTGGGGGTTCTGCCGCCTCAAATTGAGAAGTGGGGGGGCTGCCACGAATTGAGAAGCGGAGGGTGCTGCAGCTGTGAATTGAGGTCGGGGGGCTTTGAGTGCTGGTGAAAAAAAAATGGGGGGGTTGCCCTGGGGACCTGTGGGCCCCTTACAAAAAAATGAATAAAAAAAAATATATGAGATATAAAACTAAATATATAAAAAAGGGGGGGTTGCCATCCGGGGCCCTGGGGACCTCTGGGCCCTTAAATAAAAACCAAAAAAAATATATATATATAAAAAAATAATAATAAATAAAATAGTCCAAGGGAGGGGGGCGAGCACGACACTCTACACCAGGGAAAAGGCCTCGCATTACGGTGTGGAGTTACAGACAGAAGAACAGGAAGTGAGGATTTCTCCGAAGAAATAAGGACATTTAAAAGCAAAAGCAAAAGCAAAATGGAAGGATGAGGTAATTGAAGGAGGACGGCACTCAGGTGAAGGAAGATATTTAGGGGGAAAAATTGTACCTTTACAACCCCTTTAACCGCTTCCCGACCACCGCATGTAGATATACGTTGGCAGAATGGCACGGACAGGCACATTGGCGTACCTGTACGTCCCTGCCTTTCCGCGGGTCGGGGGTCCGATCGGGACCCCCCCGCTACATGTGGCAGTCGGATTCCCTCGGGGAGCGATCCGGGACGACGGCGCGGCTATTCGTTTCTAGCCGCCCCCTCGCGATCGCTCCCCGGAGCTGAAGAACGGGGAGAGACGTATGTAAACACAGCTTCCCCGTGTTTCACTGTGGCGGCGCATCGATCGAGTGATCCCTTTTATAGGGAGACTCGATCGATGATGTCAGTCCTACAGCCACACCCCCCTACAGTTGTAAACACACACTAGGTGAAACATAACCCCTACAGCGCCCCCTGTGTTTAACTCCCAAACTGCAACTGTCATTTTCACAATAAACAATGCAATTTAAATGCATTTTTTGCTGTGAAAATGACAATGGCCCCAAAAATGTGTCAAAATTGTCCGAAGTGTCCGCCATAATGTCGCAGTCACGAAAAAAATCGCTGATCGCCGCCACTAGTAGTAAAAAAAAAAAAAATGCAATAAAACTATCCCCTATTTTGTAAACGCTATAAATTTTGCGCAAACCAATCGATAAACGCTTATTGCGATTTTTTTTACCAAAAATAGGTAGAAGAATACGTATCGGCCTAAACTGAGGAAAAAAAATTATATATATGTTTTTGGGGGATATTTATTACAGCAAAAAGTAAAAAATATTGTCCAAATTCCAAATTGTCGCTCTATTTTTGTTTATAGCGCAAAAAATAAAAACCGCAGAGGTGATCAAATACCACCAAAAGAAAGCTCTATTTGTGGGGAAAAAAGGACGCCAATTTTGTTTGGGAGCCACGTCGCACGACCGCGCAATTGTCTGTTAAAGCGACGCAGTGCCGAATTGTAAAAACCCCTTGGGTCATGTAGCAGCATATTGGTCCGGTCCTTAAGTGGTTAACAAAAAATTTATGTAAATAACGATTCGACACCAAACAATTTTTTTCGTTCTGCACATGTCTTTTCTGTATGTAAGAGCCAACAAGAAGTTTGCATTGGTTCCTTTAGGGAATTTATTTTCTTCATTAGAAGAAGGTGTTCCCAGATCGCCATGTGAATTTCCGAAGGCAGTGGGGGTTGGGCTGGTTCACCGCCGCATTGACTGAATAAGAAAAACCAAACCCGCGCCTTCCACAATCGCTCCCTCCGAGGGTCTCAATGTTCAGTTTTGACTGGAGCATACAATATGTTGAAGAAAACATTAGCAGAGATTTCTTTTTTTCCTCGGAGACCGCTCTATCCAGAATTGTTATTATGTGGCATTTAATGTGCACTTAACGCTTCGGTAATTGCTGTTTTCCAATCAATTTTCCCCTTTTGAAGAGGCCTGAGAGCCGGGGCGGCACAATGAGGCCGATTCAGGCTGAATGGATGACTTTCAGAAAGATTTGCACTAAGAAAGCACCTGAAAAGGGAATAGTGCCGCCGGGCACGCAGGGCGCCGACAATGCCGGAGGATTTTGATGGGGTCGTAATTCCGAAGACAAAGGTCGCCCGAAGAGAGAGTGAAAATCAAACTTCGGGCGCTGCGCCAAGAACGGGGGGGGATTTTTTTTCTGGCCTCCTTATGGCTTCCATCCTGTTCGTCGTACCTGCAGTACATCGGGAGCGGGTGGGAACTCTATTTAGCGGCATGCCTTGTGCGGTGCCAAGGACATGCAGAACCCGTATTTCTGTTTCAAGGTCAGAAAAGCGAGGTCTGCTATAATAAGTTCTCCACTGAATTGCAGTCCAAACAGCCACAGCTGAACGAATAATGGAAGATCCACTTTTACGGGATGCTCATTATTCTCTCTGCTGGGTGAGGAGACATTTTAGTAAAGTTACCTGAATTTGCTGTCATTCCCTGCCGGGACATACTAAAACATTTAATGCGAAAATGGCTTAATGAAGCTTAACGAGTGTAACAAAGTGCCTAAACTTGTTAGCATTTCAAACATATCCTAGAAGTTTCATGGGTTTTGGCCTCCCACCAGGAAATACATTTCCTTGAAACTTTGCACAGCCAACATTGTTATCCTGAAGGGCCTGGTATGGAATTTGAGGGGACCCACACACATTTTTTTTTTTTATTTTGGTTCGGGGTTCCTCCTAATATTCATACCAGACCCAAAGGGTCCGCAGCCCCGTCTGCATGGAACGGCCATGGAGAAGTGGAAAAGAAGACAGCGCTTTCCAGGGCTGGACTGGGACAAAAATTTGGCCCTGGACTTCATCTAGACTGGCCCACTTTGACAGGTCTCTCCCATGGCGGCCGGACAACTCCCGCACCCCCAGCCACCCAAGCCCCCTCTCCCCCTTCACTAGCCACTAGCTGTTCTACTTTATTAGAGTAGAACGACTGGTGCTGGTACTTTTATAGGCGGTACCAGTGGGGAAGCTAGACATTATTTCACCCGGGGAAAAGAATCAGTTCGGTGCCCCCCCTTATGGGACAAGATTAGGCAGAAGTGAGAAACTCCCAGGCCATAGCTGTTGAGTCAGCTGTCTGTCCCCTCCCCCCATGCTCCTCTGTCGTCGTCCCTGCTCCTCTGGTCCTCCCCCTGCTTCTCTGATCCCCCCAGGTGAGTGCTGCGGGGAGGGAGAGGAGATGAGCGCTGCAGGAAGGGAGAGACAGAGGAGCGGAGGGGGGCGGCGGTCTGCTGTCACTGAAGCCGGCCCACTGAGCCAATGGCCCACCGGGAAACTCCCTGTAGTCCCAATGGCCAGTATATCCCTGGCGCTTTCCATAGAATCCCATAAAAATCACCAGTAATTAAGACACATGTTTTTCAAATTGTTTAACTCCACTGGATGGCCGGAGGCCACCATGGGTAAGGGTCACTCCCAGAATCAATTGGGCCATGTGCAGCTGATGAGTTTAACTACTTGGGATCCACTAGCCATCAATTGACGGCTACAGCGCGGATCCCAAAATCCAAGTGGACGTCAATTGGACACAGCCAATCACAGATCGCCGCAAACAGCCAATCAGAGTGGCCGTTTGCGATGCGATCTGTGCGGCCAATGAGAGATGATCTCATATGTAAACATATGAGATCATCTCTCATTCTCCTGGAGAGGAGACCGATCTGTGTCTCTTGTACATAGAGACACAGATCGGTCACCTCCCTCAGTCACCCCCCCTCCACCTACAGTTAGAACACTATATAGGAAACATATTTAACCCCTTCCTCACCCCCTAGTGTTAACCTTCTTCAATGCCAGTCACATTTATACAGTAATTAGTGCATATTTATAGCACTGATCGCAGTATTAATGTGAATGGCGCCAAAAATGTGTCCGATGTGTCCGCCATAACGTCGCAGTCCCAAAAAAAAAAAAAACAGATCTCCGCCATTTCTAGTAAAAAAAAAAATAATAAAAAATAATAATTCTGTCCCCTATTTTGTAAGCGCTATAACTTTTGCGCAAACCAGTCGCTTATTGCGATTTTTTTTTTTTTTTTTACCAAAAATATGTAGAAGAATACGTATCGGCCTAAACTGAGAAAAAATATGTGTTTTTTTTTTAAAATTGGTATAATATAGTAAAAAATATTGTATTTTTTTCAAAATTGTCGCACTTTTTTGTTTATAGCGCAAAAAATAAAAACCGCACAGGCGATCAAATACCACCAAAAGAAAGCTCTATTTGTGGGGAAAAAAGGACGTCAATTTTGTTTGGGAGCCCCGTCGCACGACCGCGCAATTGTTAGTTAAAGCGACGCAGTGCCGAAAGCTGAAATTTCACCTGGGCAGGAGGGGGGTATATGTGCCCAGTAAGCAAGTGGTTAAATAACCTGTTTGGTGGCAGCATCTTGTAATAGTTCCTTACTTACTGGAGGAACCTTTATACCCCAATACATCTATCTAGACACCATTTACAGTTTGAAAATCAAACAAAAACTGAGCCCTTCCCAAGGGGCCCACCGCAGGTGCCTCAAACGTTGTTGCCTTTAATTCTACCCTGACTTCAGTAGTATTTACAGGCAGTTCTAGACAAAGTCCTTGTAAATACCATGGGAATAGTTGCAAGTTCTGTACATTCTAATAACCATTATACAAAAAAAGAAGCTTAATTTTATGTGTCCTCCTAAGCCTGGAGCTTGGTGTGATTAAGTCCGGCTCACTTTCTTCTCTGCTAGAGTTGTAATTTCCATTAGCTCCAGACAAGGCCATATCTAAACAAGACGATAATTTATGACATTGTGATAAGAGAGACTTAAATGCACCTAAAATTTGTTTCTGCGTGGAGAATGTGCTCTTTGCTTGTTAAGGAAGCTCATTAAATATTTATTAGATACCATTATACTTATTTATTACACAGATCGGTGGTAACCTTTTACCGTGATTAGCTTGGCCTGTCCTAGACGTTATCTATGATACATCGATGATGTTATTTGCCTTGTTTCTTTAGAATACTTTAATTCCCATCAGGTCTTTCCATTCCCTTCCTTTAATACATAAATTAACTGATATTATCCACAAATGCATAAATAAACGTGTATTTCTTAAGATATTGTGCCTGAGGGGCCGCAATATCCTGTTTGACTGACACGGGAGCTACCGATTCTCCTTCCACCGAGCCATTTATGTGTAGCTAATAAAGGGGGCTCCAAACTTTCTAAACAAAGGGCCAGTTTACTGTTCTTAAGGCTTTTGGGGGGCCGGACTGTAGCTATTGAGAGTAGAAAAGGTCCTGATGTCAGTGGAAAAAAAAACAATGCCCCACCCTTGGTGTCTATGATATATCGATGATGTTATTTGCCTTGTTTTTTTTTAAATACTTTAATTCCCATCAGCTCTTTCCATTCCCTTCCTTTAATACATAAATTAACTGATATTCTCCACAACTGCATAAATAAATGTGTATTTCTTAAGAATATGTGGCTGAGGAGCCGTTTGTTTGACTAACACGGGAGCTACCAATTCTCCTTCCACCGAGCCATTTATGTGTAGCTAATACAGGAGGCTCCAAACTTTCTAAACAAAGGGCCAGTTTACTATTCTTAAGACTTTTGGGGGGCCGGACTGTAGCTATTGGGAGTAGAAAAGGTCCTGATGTCAGTGAAAAAAACCAATGCCCCATCTTTGGTGTCTATGATACATCGATGATGTTATTTGCCTTGTTTTTTTTTTTTTAAATACTTTAATTCCCATCAGCTCTTTCCATTCCCTTCCTTTAATACATAAATTAACTGATATTATCCACAAATGCATAAATAAAAGTGTATTTCTTAGGATATTGTGGCTGAGGAGCTTTCTCTGCTTGACCAAATCAGGAGCTACCGATTCTCCTTCCACCGAGCCATTTATGTGTAGATAATACAGGGGGGCTCCAAACTTTCTAAACAAAGGGACAGTTAACTGTTCTTAAAGCAGAGTTCCACCCAAAAGTGGAACTTCCACTCATCAGATTCCTCCCCCCTCCAATGCAACAATTGCCACCTTTCAGGGGGAGGGGGGATGGGATAGGAGGTATCCTTTCCCACTTCCGGGAGTCCGGAACGCAGGCTGTGATGTCAGCGCGGGGGTTCCCTCGTCCTCCCTCCTACTCCCCCGGCCGCCGGGCCAGTAGTAGAGAGGAGCGGGCCTCTCACATGCACAGTAGGGTTCCCAGCATGAAGCCGCAAGGCTACACGGCCGGGTACCCTTACCCACAATGGCGGCTGCAGCACCCGACAGGTGATAGAAACATCAGCTGCAGGTGCCGAACTTGCTGGACTCCAGGACAGGTAATGTCAATTTATTAAAAGCCAGCAGCTTCAGTCTGTGTAGCTGAGGTTTTTTCTCTTTTTTTTTGCCAAAACACCGCTTTAAGACTTTTAGGGGGCCGGACTGTAGCCATTGGGAGTATAAAAGGTCCTGATGTCAGTGAAAAAAAAAAAAAAACAATGTCCCATTTTTGGTGTCTATGATACATCTTTCCATTCCCTTGCTTTAATACATAAATGAACTGCAATTATCCTCAAATGCATAAATAAATGTATATTTCTTAGGATATTGTGGCTGCGGAGCTCTCTGCTTGACCCGAATCAGGAGCTACCGATTCTCCTTCCACCGAGCCATTTATGTGTAGAAAGTTTGGAGCCCCCTGTATTAGCTAAACAAAGGGCCAGTTTACTATTCTTAAGACATTTGGGGGGCCGGACCGTAGCCATTGGGAGTAGAAAAGGTCCTGATGTCAGTGGAAAAAAAACAATGCCCCAATGTCAACAATGTCTATGATATATCGATGATGTTATTTGCCTTGTTTTTTTTTTTTAATACTTTAATTCCTATCAGCTCTTTCCATTCCCTTCCTTTAATACATAAATTAACTGATATTATCCACAAATGCATAAACAAATGTGTATTTCTTAAGAATATGTGGCTGAGGAGCCGTCTGTTTGACTGACACAGGAGCTACCGATTCTCCTTCCACCGAGCCATTTATGTGTAGCTAATAAAGGGGGCTCCAAACTTTATAAACAAAGGGTCAGTTAACTGTTCTTAAGACATTTGGGGGGCCGGACTGTAGCCATTGGGAGTAGAAAAGGTCCTGATGTTAGTGGGAAAAAAAACAATGCCCCATCTTTGGTGTCTATGATATATCGATGATGTTATTTGCCTTGTTTTTTTTATAAATACTTTAATTCCCATCAGCTCTTCCCATTCCCTTCCTTTAATACATCAATTAACTGATATTATCCACAAATGCATAAATAAGTGTGTATTTCTTAGGATATTGTGGCTGAGGAGCTCTCTCTGCTTGACCAAATCAGGAGCTACCGATTCTCCTTCTACTGAGCCATTTATGCATAGCTAATAAAGGGGGCTCCAAACTTTCTAAACAAAGGGGCAGTTTACTGTTCTTAAGACTTTTGAGGGGCCAGACTCTTGCCATTTAGAGCAGTGGCAGCTCATAATGCAGAGCGCAGGGGTTCCACCCCCCCCCCATCCATCCGTCTGGCACCCAATGGACACATGGATTCCAGAGGCTCTAATAGGCATCAAAAAAGGTTGGGCTCGGGCCACTGTGCCCCGAGCACACCCACTTATGTGACAATAGTGCAAGAATAGCTGCGATTGCCTTCCTGATTCTCCTCCTGGCCAATCAGCAAGCGGGTCCTGAGACCCGTTACCCGATTGGCTGATAGCAGAGGTGATCCTATTGGCCGCCTAGCAGAGGGAGGAGACGCACGGTGGAAGACGCTGTGATGCAGAGGAGGTGGAGATGCACAGGAAGTCACTGCCAGGAGGAGCGCTGCCCACAATGGGGTGAGTGTGGGGGGTGGTGGGTGACCCGACCGACTGGGGGAGGTGGCTGTGGGTGCATGACCCCTCCCGAAAAAAAAATTAGGTAGGCAAATGGACGTACCTGTATGTCCCCTTTAAGAAGCCATGTGGGGTGCGTGGCGTGCGGAGGCGTGCACTCGTGCCTGAGGCACTCTCCTTGACCCTGCGACCTACAGACTCGATGTCCACCGGTGTCCTGCAATCGAGTCACGGAGAGGCAGAACAGGGGGATGTTTATGTAAACAAGGCATTTCCCTGTTCTGCCTAGTGAGAGGACACTGATCTACTGCTCCCTGTGATCAGGAACAGCGATCAGTGTCGTGTCACATATAGCCCCGCCCCCACACAGTAAGAATCACTCCCTAGATCACACTTTACCCCTTCCTTGCCCCCTAGTGGTTAACCCCTTCCCTGCCAGTGTCATTTACACAGTAATCAGTGCATTTTTATAGCACTGATCGCTGTTTAAATGACAATGGCCCCAAAATAATGTCAAAAGTGCCCGATGTGTCCGCCATAATGTCGCAGTCACGATAAAAAAGACAGATCGCCGCCATTACTAGTAAAAAAAAAATAATAATAATAAAAATGCCATAAATCTATCCTCTATTTTGTAGCCGCTATAAATTTTGTGCAAACCGATCAATATACGCTTATTTACCAAAAATAAGTAGAAGAATACGTATCGGCCTAAACCGAGGAAAAAAAATATTTTTATATATTTTTTGGGGGATATTTATTATAGCAAAAAGTAAAAAATATTGCTTTTGTTTGAAAATTTTCGCTTTTTTTGTTTATAGCGCAAAAAATAAAAACTGCAGAGGTGATCAAATACCACCAAAAAAAATCTCTATTTGTGGGGGAAAAAAAGGCCGACGATTTTTGTTTTAAGAGCC
Source organism: Rana temporaria (assembly GCF_905171775.1). NCBI lineage: Eukaryota > Metazoa > Chordata > Amphibia > Anura > Ranidae > Rana > Rana temporaria. Next base: position 477,980,104 of record NC_053492.1, on the reverse strand, counting down.
ACTTCGCACGACGGAAATTGTCAGTTAACCACTTAAGAACCACCTCCTGCACATACACGTCGGCAGAATGGCACGGCTGGGCACAAGCACGTACCTGTACATCCTCTTTAAGTGCCCAGCCGTGGGTCGCGGGCGCCCGCCCGTGACCCGGTCAGAAGCTCCGTGACCGCGGCCTCAGGACCCGCGGACCCGATCGCCGCTGGAGTCCCGCGATTGGTCCCTGGAGCTGAAGAACGGGGAGAGCTGTATGTAAACACACCGTCCCCGTTCTTCACTGTGGCGCTTTCATCGATCGTGTGTTCCCTTTTATAGGGGGACACAATCGATGATGTCACACGTCCAGCCCCGCCCCCTACAGTTAGAAACACATATTAGATCACACACAACCCCTTCAGCGCCCCCTTGTGGTTAACTCCCAAACTGCAATTGTCATTTTCACAGTAATCAGGGCATTTTTATAGCATTTTTTGCTGTGAAAATTACAATGGTCCCAAAAATGTGTCAAAATTGTCCAAAGTGTCCGCCATAATGTCGCAGTCACGAAAAAAATCGCTGTAGTAAAAAAAAAAATATTAATATAAATGCCATAAAACGATCCCCTATTTTGTAGACGCTATAACTTTTGCGCAAACCAATCGATAAACGTTATTGCGATTTTTTTTTTACCAAAACAATGTAGAAGAATACGTATCGGCCTAAACTGAGGGAAAAAAAACGTTTTTTTTTATATATTTTTGGGGGATATTTATTATAGCAAAAAGTAAAAAATATTGCATTTCTTTTCAAAATTGTCGCTCTATTTTTGTTTATAGCACAAAAAATAAAAACCGCAGAGGTGATCAAATACCACCAAAAGAAAGCTCTATTTGTGGGGATAAAAGGACGCCAATTTTGTTTGGGAGCCACACCGCGCAATTGTCAGTTAAAGCGACGCAGTGCCGAATCGCAAAAACTGTCCGTGTCCTTTAGCGGCATAAAGGTCCGGGTCTTAAGTGGTTAAAACCACGCAGTGCCGAATCGCAAAAAAAAAAAACTGGCCCGGTCCTCATATCCCAACTTTTCCAAAACGGAAAATCCAAAACTCTTTTCTCAGCAATGACACCTCAAAGTATTTCTGTTCTTCTTCCTGTGTTCTGTTTCCTGATGGAGTCATTAGTAATCAGTTTATACGGTACATTTCTATTTCTGCATGCATATTAAACAGGATGCTATACATATCTGCGCAGGCAGGAGAGAGGAGCATAAAACGCGCTTGTGATCTTTTCCAAACTCCCCGAAGGCTGCCTGGCCCAGGGGGGGAAATCACATGAATTATAATGCGATTCTCTCTCTCTGGAGAGAAAACCGCATCAATTACGTTATGGAAATGCCGCTGTCCTGCAAAGAAAATCATCATCAGTGCATCCAAGAGAGAGAGGGGGGTCAGGTCCGGTCCTGAAAACGGTTTACTGTTTTTGAAGTAAAAAAAAAAATAAGGTGAAAAACAGTTATGTAAATAAAGACGCCATATCACCCCGTTAATAACCACTTCAGCCCCAGGAACCATTTCGCTGATCAGAGACCGGGGCCACTTTCTGCGATTCGGCACTGCGTCGCTTTAACTGACAATTTTAGGAATACGAATTTACGAATTGCGATCATAAGGATTTTTTTTAGTTTTTTTGGTGCAATGTGTATCCAAAATAAGTAACATCATGGAGATACGTGACCTGGGGGGGGGGGGGGGGGGGCGGGGTCTCTCTACTATTGGAGGATCTGCCTATATTAACCACTTCAGCCTTGGAAGAATAGACCCCCTTCCTGACAAGAGCAAATTTTTGCGATTCAGCACTGCGTCGCTTTAACTGACAATTGCGCGGTCGTGGCTCCGAAACAAAATTGACGTCCTTTCCCCCCCCCCCCCCCCACAAATAGAGAGATTTATTTTGGTGGTATTTGATCACCTCTGCGGTTTTTATTTATTTTTGCGCTATAAACAAAAATAGAGCGACAATTAAAAAAAGAACGCATTTGTTTTTTTACTTTTTGCTATAATAAATATCCCCCAAAAAGATATAAAAAACCATGGGCCAGATTCACAGAATAAGTACGCCGGAGTATCTACTTTCAAATTTGCCGCGTCGTATCTTTATTTGTAATTCACAAACAAGATACAACGGCATTTGGCTAAGATCCGACAGGCGTACGCCTTCGGATCTTAGGATGCAATACTTCGGCCGCCGCTGGGTGGAGATCGCGTCGTTTTCCGCGTCGGGTATGCTAATTAGCTGTTTACGGCGATCCACGAAGGTACGCGCGTTCGTCGCATTCTCTTACGTCGTCGCTAGTCGGCTTTTCGCGTTGCAAAGTTACGGCTGCTATTTAGGTGGTGTAACAATAGACAGCCCATGTTAAAGTATGGCCGTCGTTCCCGCGTCGAATTTCACATTTTTTTTTTTTTTGCGTAAGACGTCCGGGAATACGAAAGTACGTTACGCACGTCGCCGTTCAAAACATTAGGTCGGGGCGACGTCATTTCGTGCAAAGCACGGCGGGAAATTTCAAAACGGAGCATGCGCAGTACGTTTCGGCGCGGGAACGCGCCTAATTTAAATGGTCCCCGCCCATTTGAATTAGGCAGGCTTGCGCCGGGCGGATTTACGTTACACCGCCGCAAGTTTACAGGTAAGTGCTTTGTGAATCAGGCACTTACGCTGTAAACTTGCGGCGGCGTAACGTAAATGGGATACGTTACGCCGCCGCAGCGTAACGCAATTCTCTGTGAATCTGGCCCAGAGATTTATTTTGGTGGTATTTGATCACCTCTGCGGCTTTTTATTTTTTTTGCGCTATAAAAAAAAATAGAGCGACAATTAAAAAAAGAACGCTTTTTTTTTTTACTTTTTGCTATAATAAATATCCCCCAAAAAGATATAAAAAAACATTTTTTTTCCTCAGTTTAGGCCGATAAGTATTCTGCTACTTATTTTTGGTAGAAAAAAAAAATCGCAATAAGCGTTTTTTTTATTATTAATAATTATGTTTTTTTTACTAGTAATCGCGGCAATCAGCGTTTTTTTTTGTGACTGCGACATTATGGCGGACACATCAGACACTTTTGACACATTTTTGGGACCATTGTCATTTTCACAGCGAAAAGTGCTATAAAAATGCACTGATTACTGTGAAAATTACAATTGCAGTTTAGGAGTTAACCACTAGGGGGCACTGAAGGGGTTAAGTGTGACCTCATGTGTGTTTCTAACTGTAGGGGGGCGGGGCTGGACGTGTGACATCACTGATCGCCTTTCCGTATATCAGGGATCACACGATCAGTGACATTGCCACTGTGAAGAACGGGGAAGATGTGTTTACCCACTTCAGACCCGAGGACGTCCTGGGCTTTGTGCGGTGATATATAAATGATGGGGGCAGCTGCAGGCATCATTCAGATATCGCCGTCTTCAGCCGGCGATCCTGTGCACCAGAAGAACGATCAAAGCAGCGGTTCCACCACTCGATCGTTCTTCTAGGCAGCGGGAGGGGACGTCCCCCCCTCCCGCCGCCATCCGGTGGCACGGGAGAGCCCGGAGAGCGAATCGGCCGGCGCTCGTTGGTGAAGCATAGAGATAACTGGTAACCAGACGGTCACAGTCATCTCTATGACCGTCGGAGGACCGGGCACGACGTTATGACGTCACGCCCGGTACCCGAATGTAAACAAAGCCGCTATCGCGGCTGTTGGCATGTAATCAGTGATTTCTGTTCACCGATTTCATGCTTTCCAGCCTGGAGGAGAGATGTGGGGGGAGGGGGAGGTCCTATTGACCCCGCATCTCTCCATAAAGAGGACCTGTCACACTCATTCCTATTACAAGGGATTTAACATTCCTTGTAATAGGAATAAAAGTGATAAAAAAAAAACAAATGAAAAAAAAAGTGTAAAAATAAAAAATGAAGTAAAAAAAAAAAATTTTAAAACTCCCCTGTCCCGGTTGCTCGCGCGCAGAAGCGAACGTGCATGCAAGTCCCGCCCACATATGTAAACACTGTTTAAACCCCACATGTGAGGTATCGCCGCGTGCGTTTGAGCGTGTGCAACAATTCTAGCACTAGACCTCCTCTGTAACTTAAAAATAGTAACCTGTAAAAAAAATTAAAGCGTCGCCTATGGAGATTTTTAAGTACCAAAGTTTGGCGCCATTCCATGAGTGTGCGCAATTATAAAGCGTGACATGTTAGGTATATATTTACTCGGCGTGACATCCTCTTTCATATCATACAAAAAAATTGGGCTAACTTTACTGTTTTGTTATTTTTTAATTCATGAAATTCATTTTCCCTAAAAAAAGGCGTTTGAAAAATGATTGCGCAAATACCGTGCGAGAAAAAAAGTTGCAATGACCGCCATTTTATTCCCTAGGGTGTCTGCTAAAAAAAAAATATAATGTTTGGGGGTTCTGATTAATTTTCTAGCAAAAATATTGTGATTTTTACATAAAGGAGAAAAGTGCCAAAATAGGCCCGGTAACAAAGTGTTTACACTCACCTCTCCCCGATCTTCAGCTCCTGTGATCCGATCGAGGGACACCGGCGGCGATTGCGTCCGCTGGTCCTGCGGGCGCGGTCATGGAGCTTCGGACCGGGTCACATGCCCGCCACCGGAGGCGCGCTCACGACCCCACAGCTGGGCTCTTAAAGAGACACGTACAGGTGCGTGCCTGTGCCCAGCCGTGCCATTCTGCCGACGTTTTACTTTACCTCCCACAATACCCGTCTGACGCGTCACATTGGCGCCATGGCTGAGGTATTGGGAAGAGTTGAGCTCGTTGTTATTGTTGACGTTTGCTACCTTTCCCCAACAAAGCAAACAACAAATTCTGCAATTTCCCGAATCCCCCCCAGACCCCCCCCCCCGCGCCTCGGAAGCGCTCAGAAGGGCTCACTCATAAATTAACGGACTTATCTGCTGACTGCAGCGCAATTTCAGCTTTGAAGTCACACTTTGGTGAGCAGGAATTTATTTTTATTTATTTTTTTTACTGCGGGGAAAAATAAAAAATGACACAGAGCGGTAATGTGTTGCATTTCTAATAATTCAGGACCTTTTACATAAAATATGCCTCTGATCGCCGAAGATCGCAATTATTCCGTTGTTATGCCCCGCGGGCCGCTCCGCGCCGCATTTATAAAAGCGTCTTTTGCATTCGAAGATTGGATTTCCCGGTTAATGATCGTCTTGCATCATGAACTAATAACGGGGCTGAATAATAAACATGGCGGAACTTCTACACCGGATTACTGTGCTTGGAGGAACGGCATTGCCCTTGAAAACATATCAGTCCCATGGGGTGGATTCAGGTAGGGGCGCAGAATTAAACGGCGGCGCAGCGTATCGTATTTACGCTACGCCGCCGTAACAAACAGGAGAAAGTGCTGTATTCACGAAGCACTTGCTCCGTAAGTTGCGGCGGCGTAGCGTAAATGGGGCCGGCGTAAGCGCGCGGAATTCAAATGTGGAGGGGGGGGCGTGTTTTATGTAAATGTTTGATGACCTGACGTGATTGACGTTTTTTATGGACGGCGCATGCGCCGTCAGTGTACATATCCCAGTGTGCATTGCTTCCAAGTACGGCGCAATGACGTATTGGTTTCTTTTTTTTTTTTTTTTTTCTAACTTTTTCACTCTTAGTTTCTCTTTTTACAAACATAAATAGCTACAATTTAACACTTTTCTTTAGACATTTTCTCATTAATCATTGTGCCTCTTAACGAGATTTCAGAAATCTGCCGTATTGGTTTCGGCGTGAACGTAAATTACGTCCAGCCCCATTCACGAACGACTTACGCAAACGACGTAAAAAATTCAAATTTCGAAGCGGGAACGACGTCCATACTTAACATTGGCTGCGCCTCCTAATAGCAGGAACAACCTTACGCCGAAAAAGCCTAATGTAAACAACGTAAATACATTGCGACGGGCGTACGTACGTTTGTGAGTCGGCGTAGCTAGGAAATTAGCATATTCTACGCCGACAACAATGGAAGCGCCCCTAGCGGCCAAAGTTATATTGCACACAATTCTACGCCGCCGCAATCAAGTTACGTCGGTGGAAGAAGCCTATTTTTACAGCGTAACTGCCTTTTGTGAATCGGCGTAACGAAACGCAGACGCAGATTTGAAATTACGGCGGCGTATCTGGAGATACGCCGCCGTAACAGGTACCTGAATCTACCCCCAAGTATTTAATCCCTTCAATACTGGGGGGGAGGGCACTTACACCCTCCTTCCTGCCCAGGCCAATTTTCAGCTTTCAGCGCTGTCGCAATTTGAATGACAATTGCGCGGTCGTGCTACACTGTACCCAAATTAAATGTTTTATATATTTTTTTCCCCACAAATAGAGCTTTCTTTTGGTGGTATTTGATCACCTCTGCGTTTTTTTTTTTTTTTTGCGCAACAAATAAAAAAATACTGGGCCAGATTCACGAATAATTACGGCGGCGTAACGTATCCCCTTTACGTTACGCCGCCGCAAGTTTTCGACGTAAGTGCTTGATTCACCAAGCACTTGCCTGTAAACTTGCGGCGGCGTAGCGTAAAGCCGTCCGGCGCAAGCCCGCCTAATTCAAATGGGGCGTGTACCATTTAAATTAGGCGGCTTCCCGCGCCGAACGTTCTGCGCATGCTCCGTTAGGAAATTTCCCGCCGTGCTTTGTGCGAAATTATGGCGCCCCGACGTGTTTTTTGAACGGCGGCATGCGTAACGTACTTTCGTATTCCCGGACGTCTTACGCAAAAAAAAAATTGAAATTCGACGCGGGAACGACGGCCATACTTTAACATGGCTGGTCTAAATCTAACCCACGAAATAGCAGGCTTAAGATTGCGACGGGAAAAACCGACTAGCGACGACGTAAGAGAATTAATTTTTTTATTTATTACTATTTATTTGGGAAGCGCGCATATACCACCGGTCGGTGGTGCCAAAGCGCTTTGTGACAAAATAGCCCGGATGTTCTGGCGTGGGGAGCATAATTAAAAGAGAAGGGAGAAGAAAAAAAAAGAAATCAGCGAAGAAAAATTGGCCTAGGATTGAAATGCTTGGCAGAATAGCCAGGTCTTCAGCTTCTTCCTGAACGCATATAGGCTTCGGGAGATGCGAATGTTAAGTGGGATTTGGTTCCAGAGAGCCGCCCCCGCGGAGCCAATCCGTTTTCCTCCTATAGAAATTAGCCTGTCAGTATTGCCAATGAGTAGAGCTTTGTCGGCTGAGCAAAGACAGCGTCTAGGTATATAGTGTGGAGTCAGATCTGATAGGAACTGTGGGCCCAGCTGGTGGTAGCCCCTGTAGATCAGACAGAGGATTTTAAAATTGACCCGTTTTGTAACAGGGAGCCAGTGAAGTTCTTTGAGCACAGGGCTGATATGGTCTTGCTTTTGGAGATTGTAGATAAGCCTGGCTGCTTGATTCTGCACCAGCTGCAGTTTCTTAGACCATTTCATTGGAATGCCTAGTAGGACTCCATTTGAAAAGTCAAGGCGAGAAATAATTAGTGCCTGGACTAAGTCTTTCCTCTGGTCTTGGGTCAGGAGATGTTTTGCCTTGCGGATAAGTCGTAGAAAATGGGAGGCTCTCGAAACCGATTGTCTAACCTGGGGAATCATACTTAGTTTTTCGTCCAGGATAACCCCCAGGACCGTCACCTTATCTTTCGGATTAGGTGTCAAGCCCAACTCAGTGGGCCAATTTTGAAGAAAGTCAGTCTTGCCTTTTCCGACTATCATGACCTCCGTTTTGTTACCATTGAAGCACAGTTTGTTGATGGTCATCCAGTGGTAAATGTCGCGCAGACAATTGGCCAATCTTAAGGGCATGTCAGGGTAAGTTAGATCATCGGCTACCAACTGGACGTCGTCCGCGTACAAATGGAACCAGAGACCATGTTTAGCAATAATGTCGGGTAAAGGCCTAAGATAAATGTTGAAGAGAATGGGGGACAGGGCTGATCCCTGAGGGACCCCATTCTCCACTGTGGTAATCGGGGATAGAAAAGAGCCCATCTTAACTTGGTGGGTGCGAGCTGTTAACCAAGCAAGGGCGGTATCTCTCAGCCCGAAAGAGGACTCGAGTCTGGAAAGCAGGATGGAGTGATCCACAGTGTCAAAGGCTGCAGACAGGTCGAGCAGCACCAGGGCTGCCGACCCGCCCGCATCCACCACGTTAAGGAGTGCGACGAACGCGCGAACCTTTGCGGTTCGCCGTAAACAGCTAATTTGCATACCCGACGCTGGAAAACGACGCGAACTCCACCCAGCGGGCGCCAGAGTATTACACCTATGATCCGAAGGCGTACGAAGGCGCACGCCTGTTGGATCTATGCCAAAAGCCGTCGTATCTTGGTTTGAGGATTCCAAATAGAGATACGACGCGGCAAATTTGAAAATACGCCGGCGTATCAGTAGATACGCCGGCGTATTACTGCTGTGAATCTGGCCCACTGAAAATTAGCTTACATAACTTTTCATGTTCGTCTCTGTAACGGAACGTCCCACATTCCGCTTGAGTGCTTCCGTCATATATACCGCTTCCTATAGATATCAGATATTCCTGCTGCTCACAAGCACACAAAGAGACGAGACTTGTTTGTCTGCTGAACATGGAGCCTTTAATAGAACCAAGAATACAACCTTATATACAGTTAGAGGAGGTAACCAGAACATAAATTAACATGAGCTAATTAACTAATCATTTACCCAGACTAGGCGACTCATAGATATGACCTTTCAGGGTAGACGTCACGTCCCCTGGCTCACCTGCTTTACAATACACATTAGCATAAGTGTAAACACGGGACATCTTCACACAATAGCAGGGTCAATTAGTACAGAGAACCGACAGATGGCTGGAGTTGGGGACGTTAACATCTAACAGTATGTGTCCCAACATTATGAATGAGTCGCTCTTACAATTAACCGGTTGAGTTCAGAATCAACAACCAGTAAATCGTTCTTTACAGATATCCTGGAATATATTGTGGATAATAATTACATAATAATCCCATCTCAGGTAGTCCAAGACATCCCCGGACCACCAACCTGTAGAATTTTTTAAACATCGCCCATGGAGATTTTTAAGGGTAAAAGTTTGACTCCATTCCAGGATTTCTCCAGAGCCTCTCCCATCCTCTGGAACTCACTACCTCAACCTGTCCGGCTATCCCTTACTCTTGCTACCTTCAGGCGATCCCTGAAAACTCACTTCTTCAGGGAAGCCTATCACGTCTCCAACTAATCTTTTACCACTTCCATCAGCTCATTCCCCACAGTTACAACCTTTTGTACCACCTACCCCACCCTATTAGATTGTAAGCTCTTCTGAGCAGGGCCCTCTTAATCCTCTTGTATTTTATTGTATTGTAACTGTTTTGTCTCCCTTTTATATTGTAAAGTGCTGCGTAAACTGTTGGCGCTATATAAATCCTGTATAATAATAATAATAATAATTCCACGAGCGGGCGCAATTTTGAAGCGTGACATGTTGGGTATCAATTTACTCGGCGTAACATTATCTTTCATTAAATAAAATAAAAAAATTGGGCTGACTTTACTGTTGTCTTATTTTTTTATTCAAAAATTTTTCTTTTTTTTTCAAAAAAAGTGCGCTTGTAAGAACGCTGCGCAAATACGGTGTGACAAAAAGTATTGCAATGACCGCCATTTTATTCTCTAGGGTGTTAGAAAAGAAAACAATATATATAATGTTTGGGGGGTTCTAAGAAATTTTCTAGCAAAAAAAAATTGCTTTTAACTTGTAAACACCGAGTCTGAAAAACAGGCTCGGGGGTTAACCACTTAAGGACCCCTTCACGCCGATATACGTTGGCAGAATGGCACGGCTGAGCACATCAACGTACCTGTACGTGTCTCTTTAAGGCCCAGCCGTGGGCGCGGTCCGAAGCTCGGTGACCGCGCCCGCGGGACCCACGGACCTGAATGCCGCCGGTGTCCCGCAAACGGTCACCGGAGCTGAAGAACGGGGAGAGGTGAGTGTAAACACACCTTCCCCGTTCTTCACTGTGGCGCTGTCATTGATCGTCTGTTCCCTGATATAGGGAATGACGATCAGTGACGTCACAAGTCCAGCCCCGCCCCCCTACAGTTAGAAAAACAGATGAGGTCACACATAACCCCTTCAGCGCCCCCTAGTGGTTATCTCCCAAACTGCAATTGTCATTTTCACAGTAATCAGTGCATTTTTTGCTGTGAAAATGTCAATGGTCCCAAAAATGTGTCAAAAGTGTCCGATGTGTCCGCCATAATGTCGCAGTCACGAAAAAAATCGCTGATCGCCTCCATTAGTAGTAAAAAAAAAAATATTAATAAAAATGCCAAAAAATGATCTCCAATTTTGTAAACGCTATAAATTTTGCGCAAAACCAATCGATAAACGCTTATTGCGATTTTTTTTTACCAAAAATAAGTAGAAGAATACGTATCCGCCTAAACTGAGGGAAAAATGTTTTTTTATATATTTTCGGGGGATATTTATTATAGCAAAAAGTAAAAAATATAGGGCCAGATTCATAGAGAACTGCGGCGGCGTAACGTATTGTCTTAACGTTACACAGCCGCAAGTTTTCCTCATAAGTGCTTGATCCACAAAGCACTTGAGTATAAACTTGCGGCGGAGTAACGTAAAGACGTCCGGCGCAAGGCCGCCTAATTCAAATGGGGCGTGTACCATTTAAATTAGGTGCGCTGCCGCGCCGAACGTTCTGCGCATGCTCCATTAGGAAATTTCCCGACGTGCTTTGCGCAAAATTTCGGCGCCCCGACGTGTTTGTGAATGGCGACGTGCGTAACGTGCTTACGCCAAAAAAAAAATTAAAATTTGACGCGGGAACGACAGCCATACTTTAACATGGCTGGTGTAAAGTTAAGCCATGAAAAAGCTGGCTTAACTTTGCGACGGGAAAAAACAACGTAACGCACGCGAGTACCTTCGTGGATCGTCGTAAAAGCTAATTTGCATACCCGACGCTGGAAAACGACGCAAACTCCACCCAGCGGCGGCCGAAGTATTGCAGCCTAAGATCCGAAGGCGTATGAAGCCGTAAGCCTGTCGGATCTTAGCCAAATGCCGTCGTATCTTGTTTGTGAATTACAAATAAAGATATGACGCGGCAAATTTCAAAATACGCCGGAGTATCAGTAGATACTCCGGCGTATTTCTTCTGTGAATCTGGCCCATAGATTTTTTTTCAAAATTGTCGCTCTATTTTTGTTTATAGCGCAAAAAATAAAAACCGCAGAGGTGATCAAATACCACCAAAAGAAATCTCTATCTGTGGGGAAAAAAAGGACGCCAATGTTGTTTGGGAGCCACGTCGCACGACCGCGCAATTGTCAGTTAAAGCGACGCAGCGCCGAATCGCAAAAAGGGGCCTGGTCCTTAACCTGCATAATGGTCCGGGGGCTTAAGTGGTTAATAGTAATAACAATAATAATGTTCCTAATAATTGAGATGAGGCGATTCTCCTGATACTCCTATAATACTACTACTGATAATAATAATTGTGTCAGGTGAATTGCATTTACCTAAAACATTGGTAATATTATTATTATTATAAATATTATAAAACAATATTAATAATAATAATAATAACCATAATAATAATAATACTGAATCGCAGGTGTTTTTTTTATGACGTCTCGCACTCCTTTCCATTCTTTATTACGGTATAAAACACACACAATCGCTCAGATCAATCAATACGTTTCGCAGCTCATAAACATTGAGCCAATTAGTCTTCGCTGAACTGAAATGTCACCTATAATGCAAACAGCATAATATAGCGTTGCAGACACACCTTCCCCGGCGAGCGCCGCGATAAATTGTCCGCCTTTAATTGCTGCAAGGAACTCCGCCGCCTTTCTCTGGCGTTTGATCGTCTGCGCGAGCGGTATATATTACGGCATAGATTTTTTTTTTTTTTTTGGAGGCCATAAAAAATAATTGCGGAATTATAAACACCCGGCGTTCTGCGTGCTTTTTTTTTTTACTACACCTAAATTGGATTATAATTGCTGTCAAATCTTCGCTTGAAAAGGAGGCGCTGGGGTTCACCCCGCCGTGCGACGGAATCCAAGCGCTTCTGTCGTTTTTTTTTTTTTTTCTCACAGCTGGATTCATCCACCTGATTCGCAAGCCTCAAAGCGCCCGGGCCTGTCACACGGCGAATTCCTAGAAGAAGGTTGTAGAATGCTCTTCTTCTTTTTTCTTTTTTTTTTGCCGCTGTCTCTGAGATCGCTCTTCAATGACGCGATCTGAGGAATGCGATCCCCGGGCGCCTCGCCCACAAGCTGTAGGTAATGTAGAAATGTAACACTGGAGGGAATCTTAGAAACGACAGGTGTATTGTACTTTGACTTCAATTGCCGACATAAGCACACATTTTGGTTACCTTTCTTTTCAGCGTGTTAAAAAGAATTTGTATCATTTAAAATTCTGCGCCGTTTTTCTCAAGGCCGTTTTACCCTTGCCGGTTTTTTCCTCCAAAGGATAAAAGAAGAAGAACATTAAATAGACCCCTGATCTCCACCACCCTTCACTGAGTAGACAGAACTTTTTTTATGATGATGTCAACCGTCTTTACTCTCATACAGAAGAGCATTTACATAAGCGCCATTCTTTTATCCTTTGTATGGCGCCATGAGCACCCTACAAAAGGATGAAACGAGAACCCCAGCCTTGAGTAGACCCCTGATCCCCATCATGCCTCATTGAGTGAATAGAACTTTTTACCATCATGTCACAGTCTTTACTCTCATACCGAAGAGCATTTACACATCATTACATGAGCGCCATTCTTTTATCCTTTGTATGGCGCCTTGAGCACCCTACAAAAGGATAAAACAGGAACCCCAGCTTTGAGTAGACCCCTGATCCCCACCATCTCTCATTGGGTGAATAGAACTTTTTACCATCACATTATAGTCTTTACTCTCATACCGAAGAGCATTTACACAACATTACATGAGCGCCATTCTTTTATCCTTTGTATGGCGCCATGAGCACCCTACAAAGGATAACACAAGAACCCCAGCTTTCAGTAGACCCCTGATCCCTACCATCTCTCATTGAGTGAATATAACTTTTTACCATCACATTATAGTCTTTACTCTCATACCGAAGAGCATTTATACATCATTAAATGAGCGCCATTCTTTTATACTTTGTACGGCGCCATGAGCACCCTACAAAGGATAAAACAAGAACCCCAGATTTGAGTAGACCCCTGATCCCCACCATCTCTCATTGGGTGAATAGAAATTTTTACCATCACATTATATAGGTACAGTAGATTCAGGTAGAGTTAGGCCGACTTATCACTAGATAAGTCGACCTAACTCAGAATCTATGCCGACTTATGTTTTTTTTTTTTTATAATTGTATTATTTATTGGGTTATATATAAAAAAAAAAACAAGTAAGACATCACAGTATCATAAAGTACAAAGCATTGAAAAGTTCAACACAATGACGATACAGAAATCGTATAAAGAACAAAAAAAACATGAAAGTAAATGACATATACATAGTGTCCAAGGACGCAGAACACAGAAGTGGTCTGCATGAATTTACAGGCTCATATTAAAACAAACAACTCTTAGGTATATATTAGAGGTGCAATCAGAGAGAAAAAAAAACACAAGGGGAAAACCATATACTAAGGTGAGGGCAACGACACAGGGGTCCCGTATCTCGAGAGATCCCAAGGTTCCCAGACTTTATCAAATTTTGGTATGGAATCGTTAACAGAGGCCGTCAAATATTCCATCCTCCGAATTTCAGCTACCAGGTGTAGAAATCTGGGCCATGGGGGCGGGGAACTAGACAGCCAACATAACGGTACCAGCCTCCTGGCTGCCAGTAAAATATAAGCGGCCAAGCGGTTAGTTTTTCTGTTTAGACCTGGGAATGGGAGGCCCAAAAGGAAGTTCAGTGGGTCAAATGGAAGGGAAACTTCTATCACCTCTTGTACCAGCTGTCTCACCTCCTGCCAAAAGGGTTGAACCAGGGGACACCTCCAAAAAATATGAAATAGAGAGCCAATATCTTTTCCACAACGCCAACATTGCGGCATAACTGAGGGGACATATGTGTGGATAACATCAGGAGTTTTATACCAAAACATGAGAATTTTAATAGACGTTTCCCGATGGATCACACATTTAGAGGATTTAAAGGTGGAAGACCAAATCTTATCCCAGGTTTGGACCGTAATAGGCTTACCCAATATGTGGGACCATTTTCTCATGTAAAGGTGTGTGGTTTCAGAAAGAGGGGTTGACCCATGGAGGATACGGTGAATAGAGGATATTAGGTGCAATTGGTGGGGGCCCTGGGCACATAGAAACTCAAAAGCCGTCGGTTTGTCGAGAGTCAGGGTAGAAGATTTGGATTGAAAGAAATGTCTCACCTGCAGGTAGAAATAAAAAAGATGATTGGGTATATTGAATTTTTTGCGTAAGACATCAAAGCTATACAATCTCCGTGTCACAGGATGCACTAAGTTTCGGAGTTGAAATAGAGGTACGTCGAGCCACGGAGAAATCCTACCCAATGAGATGCTGTCAGGTATAACTGGGTTAAACAGAACATTCGCCAGTGGAGGGCAGGGTGAGGCAAGGGAGTGGCTTTTGAGGCATTTATGCCAGATAGCTAAAGTGAAAGCCATTGGGGCCGTACATTGACGTTTAAAAATAGGATCTAGGGATAAAGGGGCACCCCAAATCAACGAGCAAGGGTGGGCTGGATACAGCACCCCTTTTTCAATGGCGGCCCATTGATTCGGAGCGTGTAGAGAGGACCAGGAAACAACCGCTCTCAAGTGTGAGGCATAATAATATTTGACAATATCCGGTGCTCCCAGACCACCCCTACATGTGGGAGCGAATACCACTGAGCTTGCTATACGATGAGCCCCGCCTCCCCATATAAACCTTAAGAAACTCTGTCGAAGTGCTTTCAGTTGGGGAGAAGGTATAGCGACCGGAAGCGTTTCAAAGTGGTAAAGCAATCTGGGTAGGACGGACATTTTTAAAACGTTAATTCTTCCAAGAAGGGAGAGAGGATATTTTGTCCAGGTCAGCAGAGATTTATTAATGTCTAAAACCAAGGAGGGATAATTAACAGAGTAAAGGGATGAATAGGAGGGAGTAAGGAGAATACCTAGGTATTTAAGGGACTCAGTACACCACCTGTAGGGATATGATCCCTTAAGTTGGGACAGCAATGCGGTTGGGATATGTATAGGGAGCGCTTCAGTTTTGGAAGTGTTAACCTTATAACCTGAGATGGCACCAAAGGAAGATAATAATTTATGTAGAGAAGGGAGAGAAATCAGTGGATTGGTAATAGTGAGCAGAATGTCGTCCGCAAAAAGCGAAAGTTTATATTCCCCCTGTCGCATCACCACCCCACGAATGTCTGGGTGGGATCGAATAGACTCAGCAAGGGGCTCCAAACATAGAATGAAAAGCAATGGGGATAGGGGGCACCCCTGCCGAGTCCCATTAGTCATGGGAAAGCGAGGCGACAGGAAGGACGACATCTGCACTTGGGCTGTGACCGTTGAATACAGGGCCTCTAAAGCTTTCAAAAAAGGGCCCTTAAAACCATACAATTTCAGAGTGGCAAATATATACGGCCAGCTCAACCTATCAAAGGCCTTTTGAGCATCTAAACTTAAAACTAGTGCCGAACGAGTGGTTCTGTCCAGGAGATCAATCAGATCTACGGTACGTCGGGTGTTGTCCCCCGCATGCCTGCCAGGGACAAATCCCACCTGATCCCTATGGACTAGCTTGGAAATTAGCCTAGACAATCTGGAAGCGAGGATCTTGGTAAAGATTTTATAATCTGAATTTAAAAGGGCTATGGGTCTATAGTTATCTGGAATGGAGGGGTCTTTACCGGGCTTCGGGATAACCGAAATGTGAGAGTGAGAGAAGTGAGAATGCGGGGGGGTGCCTTTAAACAAAGAGCTGTAAAGGGTCAGCATATGGGGGGATAAAATATCTATAAAAGTTTTATAATAGAAATAAGATAGACCATCAGGGCCAGGAGATTTATGTAGGGGAAGATCCTTAATTATAGTTGAAAGTTCCTCAGCTGATATCGCCACATTCAATCCGGCAAGATCTGCTAAAGATAACTTTGGGAGTTTAATGTCAGAGAAAAAGGACTCAAACTTATCTTGGGTAAAAGTAAATTGATGCTCTGGAGTCAGACAATTATACAACTTACTGTAGAAGTTGCCAAAAATATCTGACATCTCACGGGGGCAATGTGTTCTAGAACCGTCCGGTTGGAGGAGAAAGTCAGGGAATGAATGAAATGGGCGCGGGTGTAGTTTGTTGACTAACATTCTATGTGGTTTGTTCGAGAACTCGTAAAATTTCTGTTTTGACCAAAGCAAGGACCTAGCCGCCCTACCCATTTTTAAGGACTTGATTTGTTCCCTAAGGGAGGTGACTTTACGTAACTTCGCCACCGTGGGCGCGCACAACAGCCTCTGCTCAGCGAGAACCAGAGCAGACGTCAAGGACCGAAGGAGGCCATCACGATCTTTTTTAAGTCGAGAGCTTTCAGCAATGCAATTGCCACGAAATACGGCCTTGTGCGCCTCCCACAGTGTAGAAAAATCGGAAACTGACCCCACATTGAGTTGGAAAAAATCCTCCAAACCCTTGGCTAAAATTGAACGTGAAGCTTCAGATTGTAACAGATGATCATTGAGACGCCAGTGACAGGATTTGGCGTGGGCCTGGGAAAGCATGAGATCCAACACAATGGGAGCATGATCAGACCATGTGATGGGTGAAATATCAGATCCGACCACATAGGGAATAGTCGGAGCCGAAATGAGAAAATGGTCAAGACGAGAATACATTTTATGAACCGGAGAGTAAAAGGTAAACTGTTTGGAAAGCGGGTGTTTGATCCTCCATGAGTCAAAAAGTTGGTGGGCTCTAACACACCTACGGAAAGCATTGGCTTGGGACGAGACTTTTTTAGATGGAGAGACATTGAGAAGAGTTTGTCTATCTCTGGCGGGAGACATAACCAAATTGAAATCCCCACCCACAATCATAAATGGTTGCGCATGATATTGGGGGGAGTCAAAAAGTTTGTTGAGGAAGGCTATCTGGCCAGTGTTGGGGGCATAGAGATTGACTAGGGTGAACGATGTAGTCAGAAACTCACAGTCCAAAATGAGGAATCTTCCGTGGGGATCAGCATACGAGCTCTTTACCTTAATAGGACATGACCTTTTCACCAGGACAGCCACACCCGCCCTGCCCGTGGAGTCAGAGGCAAGAAAAGAGGTGGGGAAAAATTTAGAGGCAAATTTAAACGAACCTCCCTCACGGAAGTGGGTCTCCTGGATCATTATCACATCTGCGCCAGAGGCCCTGAAGTCCTTCAGGGCCATCCAACGCTTGTGCACAGAACCTAAACCCTTCACATTATATGACAAAATCCTTAAGGCCATGGAAATAGTCTAAATAAACAGGCTTGCGTGAATATAATGAAAACAGATATTAGCACAAAATAAAGGGCATGAACATAATAAAAGGCATAGCGAAATATATAAACATTTCTAGAAAAGACGTCACCTCGAGATCTGCAAGGTATTAAGTAATTCCTGCTAAGGAACTTTAGTGAATCTATACAACAGAAATAATGCAAGTTCAACCTACAGAGTTGATTTACAGACGTGGACACAGTGAACGAAAATAAGGAGAATAAAAATATTGAAAAGAAAAAAATCATAAAAAATAAAAAATAAAATAAACTTTGAGATCCTGAGTTGTAAACATTACTCAGGAGGCCCTGGGCAAAGCCCAGGGTCAGGTAGGGACATAAACGGACTTCCATCAGGAGACTCCGGGTAAGGAGACAGGGAAGGGTCATCTGCACATCTTATGAACTAGGTAGTTACCAAAATGCGTGGAGAAGTCAGTGATCCATGACTAATGAAGGAGGCAGAAAAAAAAAAAAAATGTCAGCGCATAGACATGGATGACCAACAACATGAGTAAAACAACCTGAAGAAAAACAAAACCGTTAGTTAGAACTTATCCCATGGGTTGGGAAAGATCCACCCCAAACCAGGAACAGGGTGGATACAACATCTTGTAAATAAAAGAAGGCCAGGAAAAAACTAGTTTCTCATAAAAAAAAAAAGAAAAAAACAGAGAAACCAAAATGTAGGGTACATGGAGCACCAAGGTATGGATCCAAAAAGGAAACACAAGAAAAGAGACAAAATAAATGGGGGGGGGTTAGGGGTGTTCAAGGAGGTTGATTGGAGAAACGTGGACGCTGCGGAGTAGAGAGATGTTTCCTAGATTTTCCCCTCACGGGGGTCCAGATGCGGTTAGGAGTGTTGGGTAGAGGCCGTACTGAAGCGAAAGGAGGATTCAAGTCGTCTTCCGGAAGAGGAGGTAGGCCAAGATTTTTCAGAAATGCTTCGCCCTCCTGCAAGTCACGCAGGGTGTGCTGAACTCCATCTTTGGATACAACGAGGCGAAAGGGGAATCCCCAATAATATGGGACCTTGTGATGTTGAAGGTGAGATGTGATTGGGCGCAGCGATCTGCGTTTAGCAAGGGTGATGGGAGATAGGTCGCTGAAAATCTGCAGTTTTGCCCCTTTATATGTAATTTGGGACTTGTTGCGCGTGGCCAGGGTCAGCGCCTCTTTGCTTTCAAAAAAATGAAACCTCACTATGACATCTCTAGGCCTAGCTCCAGCCGGAGGTTTAGGGCCCAGAGATCGGTGTGCCCTGTCTAGACGCCAATCTATATCCACCACAGTGGGGGCCATAGTGTTGAAGAGACCCAGGAGATATACACGTAATTCAGAGTCACCCACTGTTTCTGGGATACCCCTGAAGCGTAGGTTTTGCCGTCTTTCCCTGTTCTCCAGGTCCTCCTGTTGCAGTTGTAGCTGTGAGACCGAAAGGCGGAGATTGTGGTTTTCCTCCTCTACAGCCTTTACGTAATTAATCATCTCATCAAATTTGTTTTCAAGAGTGTCCGTACGTTCTCCAATTTGATTAATTTCTCCTCTGAGTTCTGAAGCCAGCTTGCTCACCTCAGCTGAAACGTTATTCGTAATCTGTCGGAGCAATAGTTGCAATTTGGCATCAAGCTTAGCGTCTAGGATATCTGGGGTGAGGACTTCGTGTGGAGAGATAGGACCGAAGTCTAGACCCTGGGTGGTGGATGGCGGGGAGTTGTTAACAGACTCCAGATCCAGGGATGGATCCATTGTGGCAAAGGGATCTGTGGTAGGATTAGAGGTCGCAGATTGCGACCTAGTAACAAAGCGTTCCATGTTTGATCCCTTACAGTGTCCAAACAGAGGTTTATAATATCGCTGCTGCTGGCCAACTTTGCCCATGGGGTGACAAAGAAGCGGAGTAAAGGGATAAGCTTACCCCCGGGGCTATAGATATCTAGGGTAGCATTGCGGGGGTCTTGATGTACAGATGGATCCCTGAGCTCACCTAGACGACAGATCACATAGCAAGTGGGATAGGTGTCAGTCTATCAACAAATGAGACAGGTAGTAGCATATAAATGAGTCTAGCAAGGCATCGAGTACACTAAAGGCAAGAATGTGGATTGGTAGGATTGATGAAAGAGGCTGGGAGTATCTGGAGCAGCAAGATGGCCGCCGACTTCCAGAGGTAGGCCGAAGCCGCGGACTTTCCTGAGAGAGGGGGCCGGCCAAACGAGCACTAAGTCCGTGTACCCCCGAGCAGCGATTGAGATCCCACAACCCGCCGCCAGCTGGGCACAGTCGGTGAGGTAGTCCGGATGGATGAGAGGCTTGGGCTCGAGTACTCACTGCGTCCTGGGGGTGGAAGTGATCCGGTCCGTAGGCCCGCAAGATGGCGCCGCAATGTTCCGCAATCCACGGCAAGGCCCCCGGGAGTTCACCCCCCAGCAGAACGGGCAGACCTCGTCCTCCGGGAGTATAATGGCCAGCGGATTCAGCAGCGGATCGCTCCCGAAGCCCGGATCACGGGAGGCAGGAACGGAGGGCCCTGGAGAAAGTACAGGCCGCAAGATGGCGTCGGTGGCGGCGCGGAGCGGACCCCACTGGAGGCCTCAGGGAGGTAAGTTCTGGCCAAAGGTGCCCAAAAAACGTCCGTGGTAAGAGCCGAAAGTGTCCTATAGTCGATGCCGCAAAAACGGGGTTTGATAGACTTGAAAAGGGGGTAGGATGGCACTGGATGTATTTCTGCCTGTGTGGAGCTCAGCATCCACACGTCCTCCCTGCTGTACGTCCGGACACGCCCCCCCTCCGACCGACTTATGTTTAAGCGTATGCTCAAACAGAGATACGCTTAAACATATCTAAGATAAGACGGCTTGCGCCGTCCTATCTTAGATTGCAATATTTTGGATGGCCGCTAGGTGGCGCTTCCATTGCGGTCGGCGTAGAATATGTAAATGAGTTGATACGCCGATTCACCAACGTACGCCCGGCCGCCGCAGTCGATTTACGCCGTTTCCCTAAGGCATTAGCAGGCCTAAAGTTATTCCACCTATTAGGTGGAATAACAATGTTAAAGTATGGCCGCCGTTCCCGCCGCGAGATTCGAATTTTTTACGTCGTTTGCGTAAGTCGTCCGCGAATCGGGATTTACGTAGTTTACGTCCACGTCGAAATCAATAGGCTCGTGCGGCGTACTTAGCCGCAATGCACCCTGGGAAATGTAGGCGCCCGGCGCATGCGCATTAGAAAGAAAACGTCAAAAACATGAGGTCAAGCCTCATTACCATCAAACACGCCCCCCTCCAAGACATTTGAATTCGGCGCCCTTACGCCCGCCCGCTTTAGGCTACGCCGCCGTATATTAGCAGGCAAGTACATTGAGAATCATGTACTTGCCTAGCTAACTTATGGCGGCGTAGCCTAAACAGGCTAAGCTACGCCGCCGCAGTTTTGCACCCAGGTACCTGAATCTACCTAATAGTCTTTACTCTCATACTGAAGAGCATTTATACATCATTACATGAGCGCCATTCTGTTATACTTTGTACGGCGCCTTGAGCACCCTACAAAGGATGAAACGAGAACCCCAACCTTGAGTAGACCCCTGATCCCCACCATCCCTCATTGAGTTAATATAACTTCATACCATCACATCACAGTCGTTACTCTTATACTGAAGAGCATTTACACATCATTACATGAGCGCCATTACGTTATCTATTGTATGGAGTCTTGAGCACCCTACAAAAAGATAAAATTAGAACCCCAGCTTTCAGTAGACCATCGATTTCCACCATCCATTAGTATTACCTTTTTAAGATGATGTCATGGTATTTTTTCCCATACAGAGGAGCATTTACACGAGTGCCATTCTTTTATCATTTGTACTGTATAATGCCTTGAGCACCAGACAAAGAATAGATTTCCAACCTTAAGTAGACCCCTGATCTCCACCACCCTTCACTGAGTAGACATAACTTTTTACGATGATGTCAACAACGGTCTTTACCCTCATACAGAAGAGCATTTACTTGGGCGCCATTCTTTTATGCTTTGTATGGAGCCTTGAGCACCGTACAAAAGAATAAAACGAGAACCCCAACCTTCAGTAGACCATCCATTTCCACCGTCCATTAGCATTACCCTTTTAAGACGATGTCATGGTATTTATTCCCATACAGAGAAGCATTTACACGAGCGCCATTCTTTTATCATTTGTACAATGCCTTGAGCACCACACAAAGAATTTAAATAAGATTTCCAACCTTAAAGCGGAGTTTCCATAAAAAAAAAGAAAAAAAGAAAAAAAAAATGTTTTTACTCACCTGGAAATGCCTGTTGCTATGCGGTCCCACGAAATCTGCCTTCGGATTCACCTAGGATTCTGACATCAGCTCCCTCAGCTCCTCGGAACGCTAATGCTCCTGGGAAATGTGTGTCATCATTTCCCAGGATGCCGTGCGCTTCCCCTAGGGCTAGAATCGCGGGACTTCGATACCGGAAGTGACACGATTCATTGAAGATTTCGAAGGCAGACACAAAAGGGAATGGGGCGGGACGGGAGGCCCATTAGCACTCGTCACGGTCGTATTCCCGGAAGTGCTTGTGGGCTTCACAATGCCCACAAGCAAAATGATAACGGTCTGGACGCAACTTTATAAAGTATCTTATCTGTATAACTATGCGGAGCGGCGGCGTATTTTAAACTAGTAAGTGACTGTTTTTATAGCACAAAAAAGATTTATGAAAGGACATACATTTAAAAAATGCAAATTGTGGTTGGAACCCCGCTTTAAGTAGACCCCTGATCTCCACCACCCTTCACTCAGTAGACATAACTTTTTATGATGATGTCAACGGTCTTTACTCTCAAACAGAAGAGCATTTAAATTAGCGCCATTCTTTTATCCTTTGTATAGAGCCATGAGCACCCTACAAAGGATAAAACGAGAACCCCAACCTTGAGTAAACCCCTGATCCCCACCATCCCTCATTGAGTGAATGTAACTTTTTACCATCACACCACAATCTTTACTCTCATACCGAAGAGCATTTACACATCATTACATGAGCGCCATTCCTTAATCTATTGCATGGAACCATGAGCACCCTACAAAGGATAACACAAGAACCCCAACCTTGAGTAGACCCTGTGACGGTATTGGTATGATATCCCAGTCAAACAGTCCCTTCTTCCCATAACGGAACATCACAGAATCATCCACACATGAGACAAGCTTACTGCTGGAACCAGACAGACTTTTAATGGTATAACACAGAGCTTATATGTGGTTACAACTGTTACAGTGACAATCTCCGCCCCCCCCCCTTACACAGTGGGGGGTCTTCGATACAGATCCTTTGAAATAAGGATATTTCTTTGAACTAATCAGTATCTAGCCGGTTCGGCTCCGCTATGTTTAACCTGATCAGACACATTTCTTTAGACAATGAGATCAGTGATGCTAATTACTAGTTGTACTGAATACATTAGACAGCTCGACCCCGCATATAGAGAGATAATTACCACAATGAAGCAATCAGCATAATTAACATGAGCCACTTATCTAATCACAGTAACCAGTAAACACAGGGCTTTTCCACACAACACACTAGAGCAATTAACATTTGAAACAGGACTGGCTGCAGAAGGGTAAATACCATTAACAGCCTTAAACAAGCAGGGAGGATTAACCTGAAGCATATAGGTAAAAAGTCCTTCACAATGGCCCCCCTTTTTCTCCCTGCTTCCGGCAACCCGGTTGGACCTTTCCTGGTCCAGTAGGGTTGACGGGTTCAGAGCTTTTAGTCCGAGGTTAACTCCGTTTGGCGTGACTGACCTCCCTTGGCAACTGCTTCCGACTCAGGTATGCCACCGGGTCGTCAGATCACACGCCGTTCAGTCCCCAAGTCTTTGTGCGATCTGCAGAGTCACCAGAAGTCAGTGTGAAGACGGCGAATGGGTCTGTGCGCTGCCATCTAGGTGTCCCGCTATGGGAGGGGGAAGGTTATGGCTCTGAAGTGACAATCACAGGAGATTCATAAAAAAAAAAAAGTTATATTTGTTAAAATGCTGTAGCACTGGTGCTCAGAGTCCGGGGGGGGGGGGGGGGTCAGGGCCCCATAGGGTCAGCCACCCTCTGCTCCCTCCGCAGCTGCCGGTTCTCCTCTTTGAGCTTCTCCAGCTCCATCTCCAGTTCATGGAGCCTGGGGGGGTCAGCCCGCTGTGACCTCAGGTGGTTGTTCTCCTCCTCCATGCGGCTTATGCACTCCTCCAGCTCTATGTACTCACAGATCAGATCCTGCTTGCTCATGTCCTGCAGGCTCTCCACGTGGTCCTTCATCATCAGGAACTGGGTGGTGGTGTAAGGGGCCACCGGTGGGCCCTTGGTGAACATCTCGGCCCGCATCTGGGACGCCTGCTGCGACTCCCTTTCTTCCAGTCGCTTCTTCTCCTCCCAGGTCAGCTGATTATACGGCTTCCAGGACCTCTTCTTCTTGGGGGGTAGCCGGCCGTGCCTCTTTCTGCCCAGCTCCCTCCAGGGCCCCTCCGGCTCATGGCTGTCACCCATGACCAGCTGACAATGGTGTTCCCTGTTGTCCGTAATAACAGATTGTACCATGAGGGCTTCGTAAGGGGTGCCCAATGGTTCTTCCTGACCCAGCTCCTGGGGATCCCAAGCCGAGTCTACACAATGGGCTGCTGCTGGTGGGCGGTACCCAGGTTGAGACCAATTTGACCTGGTGTTGTCATTCATGGGGCAATTCTGCTTGAAGTGACCCAGCTGTTTGCACCGGAAGCAGCGTTGTTCGTTGTCCTCCTGGCGTGGATAGCGAGGGCTAGATGTCACCGGTCTGTTAGGAGGTTGGTATCTAGCGGCTGGTGGGTGTGAGGGCGCCGTTGGTCGTGGAGGTTGTACCCGTGGTGTGACCTGGTTCGTCTTGCGAGTATCCGCATATTCATCCGCCAACTTCGCGGCCTCTGGTAGAGTCATGGGCCTGCGATCTCTCACCCAGTCTTTGACATCTGTCTGGATGTGATTGTAAAATTGCTCCAGGAGCATTAGTTGCAAAATGTCCTCTGCGGTGGTGGCCTGGCTGCTGTTAACCCAGTTAGAGGCCGACAGGGATAACTGGCATGCCCATTCCGCGTAAGAGTCTTTCGTGGTTTTGCGTGAGTCCCTGAACTTCTGTCGGTGGGACTCTGGGGTTACTGCATAACGAGCCAGGAGCGCTTCTTTAACCCGGGCGTAGCTATGGATATCCTGATCTGGCACGGTCCGGAAAGCATCAGAAGCTTTGCCTGACAGTTTGCCTGACAATATTGCAACCTTCCTATTTAGGATGACGTCGTGGTCTTTAATCTCACACCAAAGAGCATTTACACATCATTACATGAGCACCATTCCTTTATCTATTACATGTCACCATGAGCACCCTAAAAAGGATAAAATGAGTACCCCAGCCTTCAGTAGACCCCTGATCCCCGCCATCCCTTATTGAGTGAACATACCTTTTTACAATGACGTCATGGTCTTTAATCTCACACCGAAGAGCATTTACACATCATTACATGAGCACCATGAGCGCCATACACATGATAAAAGAAGTACCCCAGCCTTCAGTAGACCCCTGATCCCCACCATCCCTCACTGAGTGAACATACCTTTTTACGATGATGTCACAGTCTTTACTCTCAAACCTAACAGTGTTTACACATCATTACATGAGTGCCATTACTTTATCCTTTGTATGGGAGCCTTATTACCATACAAAGGATAAAATGAGTACCCCAGCCTTCAGTAGACCCCTGATCCCCACCATCCCTCACTGAGTGAACATACCTTTTTACGATGACATCATGGTCTTTGATCTCATTCCGAAGAGCATTTACACATCATTACATGAGCGCCATTCCTTTATCTATTGTATAGCTGTCAAGTCACCTGTGGCCAGGTGACAAGTGCACCCCTTTGGGGTCAGGGATGCACCACAGGGTAGTGAACCCTATGGCCGACTGCTGCGATCAGAGAGGAAGCGTGAGCTCAAGATTCCCCAGGGTGCGGAGTCTAAGACCCAGCTTTGTGTTCACCAGAGCCTCTAGTGGTGAGTATGGCCTTCACCGCAGCTTGATTCAGGTCACGACCCCTGGGGTCCCCAAGGTCACGCTCCGCAGGGAGAGAGAAGAAGCAGCAACCAGGACAAGCGATAGCGATGGGTAAGCCGAGGTCGGGGCAACAGGCAGACAAGGGTAATCAAGGAACAGGACAAGGGTCAGGGAAACAGGCAAACAGGAGATGTCAGAGAGGAGCCAAGGTCAGTACACAGGAGGATAAACGTAGCAGACAGGAACAAGCTACGAACAAAGGTTGAACAGCAAAGCAGACTAGCAGTGCAGTGGTTAATATAGGCTTCCTGGGATGGCCTGGGGTGGACCCATACAGGGAGGAAGGTGATAAAAGACAGCCAGAAAGGGGGTCAGGCCTCTAATGAACACATGGAGACAGGTAAGCTGCCAGACTTTATTGCATATCCATGACAATAGCACCATGAGCACCCTACAGAAGGATAAAGTTAGTACCCCAGCCTTCAGTAGACCCCTGATCCCCACCATCCCTCACTGAGGTCCCCCATATCTTTTTTTATGATGACATTGTGATCTTTAGTCTCATCAAAGAGAAATTTACACACGTGCTATTCTTTTATCCCTTTGTATGGCGCTTCGCCTTAAAACTTCCTCATAAATATGTCTTTCTTCACCGCAATGCTGAGATCAAATTTGTTTTGTTTTCTGTAATGCTGTTTTTTGTTTGTTTTTTTCCTATGGCTTTGCTGTAACTCCAATTTAAGATGTTTTTTCCTCTCTCTCTCTCTTTCTCTCTCTCTCTATATATACACACAATAAAAATACCTTTTCCCTCCTCCACATGTCACATTGTCTTTTATTTAAAAAAGAACTCGCTACAATGGATCAGCAAGGTTCACCGTGTTTTGTTTTCTGTAAATGTTCAAGGTAAACGCTTCAGAATTTACCAACAGATGGGGGTTGTGTTGTGTGTGTGGAGTTCAGAAAACACGGGCAAGGATGAAAAGTCCTCTCAATAGCTGGAAATACATCACGTTCTGCTCCAGGGTTGGAGGACGACATTATCTTTATTTTTGCTATAAAGCAATAGTAAAATCACAACCAACATCTGCCGTGTATAGAACGGAACATGCATGCAGGAGAATGCAACCTATTTTCTGCTGTTTGCAACAAATAAAACCTATCCCGTTCTATATTATTCTATTCTATACTGTGCCAAATATATTATAGCCTAGTCCTAATGATACAAAGGACCCAATGGTGTCCTGAAGACACCTTCAAGTGCCACCTGTCCAGGATTCACCCGGACAGTTCAGGTTTGGAATCTTATGTCCGGGTTTCTGTCTACCTGAAACCCGGACACATTATTTAGACTGGGCTATGGCTCCCCAACTAACTGAGATAGTCATGCAAAAATCTGTTGCCATTCGGGAGCTGAAGGCAGGTTTGGCATCACCTAGGGTTAGCAAGAGCAGTTTGGCCACCCCGACTTGTTCTCCATAGTGCTCTGCATCACCACTCTCTTTGGGGCACCCAGAGGTGTCTCATGTCTTTTATAATCCTATAGTGCAGGGGTCTCCAAACTTTAGAAACAAAGGGCCATTTTATGGTCCTTCAGACATAAGGTGGGCCAGACTTTGGTCATTGGGTGTAGAAAAGGTCCTGATGTCAGTGGGAAAAAAACAATGACCCATCTTGTAAGTGGAAAGAATTGTGTCCCATCGTTGGTGTTGTTGGGTAGAATTGTGTCCCATCGTTGGTGTTGTTGGGTAGAATTGTGTCCCATCGTTGGTGTTGTTGGGTAGAATTGTGTCCCATCGTTGGTGTTGTTGGGTAGAATTGTGTCCCATCGTTGGTGTTGTTGGGTAGAATTGTGTCCCATCGTTGGGTGTTGTTGGGTAGAATTGTGTCCCATCGTTGGTGTTGTTGGTTAGAATTGTGCCCCATTGTTGGCGTCATTGGGAGAGATTGTGCCTCTTCATTGGTGTCAATGTGGGCGGGGAAGTATGTACCACTGTTAAATATCAGTGGATGAAATAGTGCCCCAAGGGCCAGATGAAAGCAAGCAAAGGGCCACATCTGGCCCTCGAGCCACAGTTTGGAGACCACTGCTATAGTGTATACTACAAAAAAATGTGCCCTGTGCCACTAAAGTGTTCAGGTTTGGCTTGAAGAAAAAGTGGCAACCCTATGCCTAACTTATGTCCAAGTTGCATTCCCGAATGATAGTGTAATGAAAAGCCTGATACCAAGGTCCGGAACTAGAGCTACACTTACCAAAAGTATTGGGACGCCTGCCTTTACACGCACAGGAATTTTATTGGCATCCCAGTCTTAGTCCGTTGGGTTCAATATTGAGTTGGCCCCGCCCTTTGCAGCTATAACAGCTTCACCTCTTCTGGGAAGGCCGTCCACAAGGTTTAGGCGTGTGTCTATAGCCCCGTACATACGATCGGGATTTCCAACGGGAAATGTCTGTCGGAAATTTCCGATGGGAAAATTGAGAATCAGCTCTCAATCTATTTCTGTCGGAATTCCAGACAGAAAAAGTCAGATTTAGGGTTATTCCCCGACTTGTTCATTCCCCGACTTAGTTGGGGTAGGCGGTACACTTTGGTGGGGGTGGGTCAGCCACGCCCTGTGACCTTTGACCTCCGGGAACCCACCCTCTGACCTTTGGGGGAGGTCCCTGTTCCAATTCCTGAGTCCTAGCCATATTCTTCAATTGGAAGCCCTAACCCCTAACCCCTAACCCTAACCCTAACCCTAAAGTCCGATGGAGCATACACACGGTCGTAAATTCCCGACCAATAGCTCCCATCAGACTTTTTCATTCGGGAATTCCGACCGTGTGTACTGTTTGACCATTTTTCCAGAAGCGCATTTGTGAGGTCAGGCACTGATGTTGGAGGAGAAGGCCTGGCTCGCGGTCTCCGCTCAAATTCATCCCAAAGGTGTTCTATTGGGTTGAGGTCAGGACTCTGTGCCCGTCAAGTTCCTCCACCCCAAACTCGCTCATCCATGTCTTTATGGACCTTGCTTTGTGCACTGGTGGGCAGTCATGTTGGAACAGGAAGGGGCCGTCCCCAAACTCCTCCCACAAAGTTGGGAGCATGAAATTGTCCAAAATGTCTTGGTATGCTGACGCCTTAAAGCAGGGGTTTACCCCAAAAAAAAATTCTAACATTACATTGAGCCGAGTTGTGATAATGACATTATGCTGACCTTTTTAATTTTATTGCCGTACATACCGTTTTATGTATATTTTCACCGCCGCTTCCGGGTATGTAATCTGCGGGACTGAGCGTTCCTAATTGATTGACATGCTTCCGACCGGCGCATACAGCGCGTCACGAGTTGCCAAAAGAAGCCGAACGTCGGTGCGCAGTCGCCGTATAGAGCCGACTCGCAGTCCGGCTTCTTTCAGCAACTCGTGACGCGCAGTATCGCTGATCGCCGCCATTACTAGAAAAAAAAAATATCAATAAAAATGTCATAAAACTATCCCCTATTTTGTAGACGCTATAACTTTTTCGCAAAGCAATCAATAAACGATTATTGCGTTTTTTTTTTACCTAAAACATGTAGAAGAATACGTATCGGCCTAAACTGCGTAAAACAACGTTTTTTTTATATATTTTGGGGGGATATTTATTATAGCAAAAAGTACAAAATATTGCTTTTTTTTTCAAAATTGTCGCTCTATTTTTGTTTATAGCTCAAAAAATAAAAATCGCAGAGGTGATAAAATACCACCAAAAGAAAGCTCTATTTGTGGGGAAAAGGACGTTAATTTTGTTTGGAAGCCACGTCGCACGACCGCGCAATTGTCAGTTGCCCGAATCGCAAAAAGTGGCCCGGTCATTTGGGCAGCCAAATCCTCCGGGGGTGAAGCGGTTAAAATCTGTGTTTGATAAACATGAATTTTTATTGTAAAGTAAAAGAAAAAGTAAGATGAGTAGGGGAGTATTCCATGCCATCTTGGTACAGTGGAACCTCGGATTGCGAGTAACGCGGTTAACAAGCTTTTTCGCAATACGAGCACTGTATTTTTTCAAAAACGTAACTCGGTTTGCGAGTGTTGTCTCACAAAACAAGCAGGATTCAGGCCAAAGCGGTGTGCAATACCGCGTTTGGCCTAAAGGTGGGAGCGGGCACCTGAGCCGAGCAGAGCCGAGCCGAACGTAGCCAATCACAGCCGTTCGAAAATGCACGGAAAGGCCCGAGGACAGCGCGGCTGACATCGGCAAATCTCGGGAACAAAGTCTTTCTGAGGTGTGCTGAGGTGTCCTCGGGCCTTTTTGGCCGTTTTCGAGGCTCCCCCAGTCCCCCAGCCTCTGGCCGCATGCGGTATTGCATGCCATTGAAGTCAATGCGGAACGAATAATTTTCATTTCCATTGACTTCAATGGGAAAACTCGCTTTGATATGCGAGTACTTTGGATTACGGGCATTCTCCTGGAACGGATTATGCCCGTAATCCGAGGTTCCACTGAATTTTGTACAATTATTTTAGAAGCAGAGGCTCGGATTCACAAAGGACTTACGACGGCGTATCTCCAGATACGCCGTTGTAAGTCTGAATGTGAGGCGTCGTATCTGGGCGCCTGATTCAAATAATCAGGTACGCCAGAATTTTTATAAGATACGATTGACGTAAGTCTCTTACGCCGTCGTATCTTAGGTGCATATTTACGCTGGCCGCTAGGTGGCGCTTCCGTTGATTTCCGTGTTGAATATGCAAATGAGCTAGATACGCCGATTCACAAACGTAGTTCCGTCCGGCGCATCTATATACGCCGTTTACGTAAGGCGTCGGTCCGGCGTAACTTTACCCCTCATAAAGCATAGGAAAGTCATGTTAGGTATGGACGTCGGAAACGTCGGAACAGCGGCGTATTTTACGAAGTTTGCGTAAGTCGTCCGTGAATGGGGATGGGCATAGGTTACGTTCACGTCGACTAAACATTGAGCCGGCGTAACTTAGGGACAAAATTCAATGTGATACTGAGCATGCGCGCTCATGCGCCGTTCGTAAGGCACGTCGTTTACGCGGGGTCACGATTCATTAGCATACAACACGCCCCCTACCAGCCTACTTGGAATTAGGCGGGCTTACGCCGGCCCATATACGCTACGCCGCCGTAACTTAGGGCGCAAGTTCTTTCTGAATACACTACTCGCTTGACTAAGTTAGGGCGGCGTAGCGTATATGAGATGCGCTACGTCCGCCTAAAGATACACGCATCTTTCTGAATCTGGCCCAGAGTTTTTTTAGGATGCCACCGTCTTGCGGAGAGCATGCACGGAATTTCAGTTGAGCTCAATCGGCTCATCTATATTCGGAGCACACCATCCGCTTTATTATTATTTCTTTGATGTTGTTGAAATGGCTAAAAGAAATTTTGTTGACAAAGAGATGTGTTGATAAAAAGCATTTGCAACCAAATAATTCACATAGTATAATGACCGACAAGGTAATAACGTACGTCATGTTAATAGAAGCCTCTTTTTTCTTCTCGTTGTAGGTATCGTTGCCTGACTTACAATGGAAAAAATCCTCTGCGGTCTTCTGGTATTTGGAATGACGGTGATGGTCAAATCATGTCCAAAATACTGTGTGTGTCAAAACTTGTCGGAATCCCTGGGAACTTTGTGTCCAACCAAAGGGTTGCTTTTCGTGCCGGTAGACATTGACCGAAGGACAGTTGAACTTCGACTCGGGGGGAATTTTATCATCAGCATCAGCCGGCAAGACTTTGCCAACATGACCGGTCTGGTGGACCTGACCTTGTCTAGGAACACCATCAGTTATATCCAACCTTTTTCTTTTGTGGACCTAGAGAGCCTTCGATCTTTGCATCTAGATGCCAACCGGATGACCAACCTTGGAGACGACGTATTTAGAGGGCTAATCAATCTCCAGCACCTGATTATGAATAACAACCAATTGAACAGTATCGCCGAGGATGCGTTCGAAGATATTTTACAGACTTTGGAGGATCTTGACCTTTCTTACAATAATCTCAAAACTATTCCTTGGGATTCCGTCAGACGGATGATTAATCTGCATCAGCTAAGTTTGGACCACAACCTTATATCTTATATTACAGAGGGCACATTTCAGGACCTGAATAAGTTGGCCAGGCTTGACTTGACTTCGAACAGGCTACAAAAACTACCTCCCGACCCGATATTTGCGAGGTCGCAAACATCGATGATTTCTGCAACGCCTTTTCTCCCTCCCTTGTCTCTCAGCTTTGGGGGGAACCCACTCCATTGTAACTGTGAGCTTCTCTGGCTTCGGAGGCTGGATAGAGAAGATGACATGGAGACATGCGCTTCGCCCTCCGCTCTAAAAGGAAGGTATTTTTGGTACGTTCGCGAGGAGGAATTTATCTGCGAACCGCCTTTGATCACCCAACACACTCAAAAGCTGCTCGTCCTCGAAGGACAAACCGCGTCTCTGAAGTGTAAAGCGATTGGAGACCCCCCTCCGGTCATACATTGGGTCGCCCCCGACGGTCGCCTAATTGGCAACTCTTCGAGAACAGCGGTCTACGACAACGGCACTCTAGATATTTTAATAACCACCTCCAATGATTATGGGACCTTTACCTGCATAGCAGCGAATGCCGCGGGCGAGTTGACAGCCCCCGTTGAGTTATCCATCGTTCAGCTGCCCCATCTGAGCAATGGCACCAACAAAACGGCACCGCCTAAATCGAGGCTCTCCGACATTACCAGCTCCACCAAATCCAACCGGGGAGAAGTTAAGACTCCACCGGAGAAGGCCGTCACCGTGTCGGAAGTGACGACCACCACGGCTTTGGTTAAGTGGTCAGTAAGCAAGTCTGCCCCAAAAGTTAAAATGTACCAACTTCAGTACAATTGCTCAGATGATGAAGTTCTCATCTACAGGTAAAGTATATTTCCATTTTATATATTTAAAAAAAAAAAAAACGTCTTTCCTTTTCAAAAGTCTTTTCAGGATGTTAGAACTACGTGAGAAATAAGAAATTGTACAAAATGTATGAAAAGACAGAAAGGTAAGAGCTCTTTTTTCTTTGGAAAACGCATTTTCTGTGTATCTCTGATATATATATATTTTGACTTAATTCCGGAGAAGTGCGTTATTCACCAAACCTCGCCGGACTTCGGCGGTCTCGGTAGGTTTGGGTATGTCACTCAAATTTCGCAGCTACTTGACTTGTCTTGACATCAACAAAGTTTGAAACTTGAACAATGTCACCTTAATGTTCTTAAAATTCCATGGACAGAAATGGTCGAGGTCTACTTTACGAGCAACGAAGACTTTCTATTGTTTCCAATGCCAATGGTGATTAAATTGTGGGAAGATTGATTATTGTTTCCTTGATTTCCGTGATAGAACATTATATAATATAATATAACATGGTATTATGAGCACTTTACGTTATGTACCATCCATAGTCCTACCAGTTGTGCCAGGGTTAGTCTGAGGCCTTGTACAGACGAGCGAACATGTCCGATGAAAACGGTCCTGTCCGCTCTGAGATTTTGGTCTGATGGTTGTACACACCATCAAACCAAAATCCCCGCGGACAGACAGTGCAGTGACGTGGCGGTGACGTTGACGCCGCCACGTCCGCAAACCCGGAAGTTCAATGCTTCCACGCATGCGTCGAATCACTTCGACGCCATGCGCGGGTTCTCGGGCCAGCGGACATGTCCGATAAGTCGTACTGACCATCTGACATGTCCGACAGACAGGCTTCCAGCGGACAAGTTTCTTAGCATGCTAAGAAACTTTTGTCCGCTGGAAACCTGTCCGCTAGGCTGGAAAATTGTCCGGTCGGCCCTACACACGACCGAACATGTCCGCGGAAACTGGAAACCAGTTTCCGCGGACATGTTCGCTCGTGTGTACGAGGCCTTAGGCCTCGTACACACGACGGGACATGTCCGATGAAAACGGTCCGCGGACCGTTTTCATCGGACATGTCCGCTGGCGGATTTTGGTCTGATGGCTGTACACA
The DNA here is from genome assembly GCF_905171775.1 of Rana temporaria. NCBI lineage: Eukaryota > Metazoa > Chordata > Amphibia > Anura > Ranidae > Rana > Rana temporaria. Next base: position 477,946,437 of record NC_053492.1, on the reverse strand, counting down.
CCATCAGACCAAATTTCCCGCGGACAGCGAACGCGGTGACGTGGCCGCGCTGTCGCGGCGACGTGCGCGACCCTGGAAGGTCAATGCTTTCACGCATGCGTCGAATCACTTCGACGCATGCGAGGGCTTTCGGCTGAGCGGACATGCTAAGAAACATTTGTCCACTGGAAACCTGTCCAATCTGCCGGAAAATTGTCCGGTCGGCCGTACAGACGACCGAACATGTCCGCGGAAACTGGTCCGCGGACCAGTTTCAGCAGACATGTTCGGTCGTGTGTACGAGACCTTAGAATTAATTTTCTTATTGATATCGATTATATTTCCATGTATGACCCATTCAGCTTCTGAAGCCAAGAGGGATATTACTGTAATTGGTTTGTTGAAAAGACTGGAGATAAGAGAGCCCCTTAGAAATAGAGGCCCCCGCAAAATAAATTACTTTTATAAAGAAGATATCAGGTGTGTACGAGCGACTTTTCCAGGAAGTATTCATATATTTATTACAGGCAAGGGGTGGTGGGGTGTGCTGGAAGGTCTATTGTTGATGGCTGCTGGGGGATCTATTGTCACTGGAAATCTATTGTTGCACATGAGGATCTATTGTTGCGGGTGGGGATCTATTGTTGCTGGTGGGATATATTGTTGTTAGGGGGTCAATTGTTGCTGGGAGGGATCTACTGTTAAGAGAGGTGTCTATTGTTGATGACTGCTGAAGGGTCTTTTGATGCTAGCTTCAGAGGTGGGTAGGGGGTTGAACTAAAGGATGGTGCTCAGAGGTGGGTAGGGGGTGGAACCAAAGGATGGTGCTCAGAGGTGGGTAAGGTGAGGAACCAAAGGATGGGGCTATGAGGGGGGTAGGGTGAGGAACCAAAGAATGGTGCTCAGAGGTGGGTATGGGCAGAACCAAAGGATGGTGCTCAGGGGTGGGTAGGGGGTGGATACGAAGGATGGTGCTCAGAGGTGGGTAGGGGGTGGATACCAAGGATGGTTCTCAGAGGTGGGTAGGGGTCAGAACCAAAGCATGTTGCGCAGAGGTGGGTAGGGGTCAGAACTAAAGGATGGCGCTCAGAGGTGGGTAGAGGGTGGAACCAAAGGATTGTGCTTAGAGGTGGAACCAAAGGATGGTGCTCAGAGGTGGGTAGGGGGCTGAATCAAAGGACAGTGCTCAGAGTGTGTACAAGCAACTTTTCCAGGAAGTATTCATATATTTATTACAGGCAAGGGGTGGTGGGGTGTGCTGGGGGATTTATTGTCACCGGAAATCTATTGTTGCACTTGAGGATCTATTGTTGCTGGTGGGGGGAACTACTGTTGCTGGTGGGATATATTGTTGCTAGGGGGTTCGATTGTTGCTGGGAGGGATCTACTGTTAAGAGAGGTGTCTATTGTTGCTGAAGGGTCTATTGATGCTAGCTTCAGAGGTGGGTAGGGGGTGGAACCAAAGGATGGTGCTCAGAGGTGGGTATGGGCGGAACCAAAGGATGGTGCTCAGGGGTGGGTAGGGAGTGGATACGAAGGATGGTGCTCAGAGGTGGGTAGGGGGTAGAACCAAAGGATTGTGCTTAGAGGTGGAACCAAAGGATGGTGCTCAGAGGTGGATAGGGTGAGGAACCAAAGGATGGGGCTATGAGGTGGGTAGGGGGCTGAATCAAAGGACGGTGCTCAGAGGTGGGTAGGGGGTGAAGCCAAAGGATGGTTCTCAGAGGTGGGTAGGGGGCAGAACCAAAGGATGGTGCACAGAGGTGGGTATGGGTCAGAACCAAATGATGGTGCTCAGAGGTGGGTAGGGGGTAAAACCAAAGGATGGTTCTCAGAGGTGGGTAGGGGGCAGAACCAAAGGATGGTGCGCAAACACGAAGCTCATCCCTAGTTGAAGGTAAATCTAAGGCCCCTTTCACACTGGGGTGTTTTTCAAGCGTTTTTTGAGCGTTATTCGAGCGTGTTTCGAGCGTTATTACAGCATTATTCGAGCGTTTTTAGAGCGTTATTACAGCGTTATTCAAGCTTTTTTCAAGCGTTATTACAGCGTTATTCAAACGTTTTTTTAGCGTTATTACAGCGTTATTCGAGTGTTTTTCGAGCGTTATTACAGCATTATTAAAGCGTTATTCGAGCAAAGCCTCATCTGCAATCCCAATGTGCTGGTAAAGCACCGCTAAGACCCTTACGTTTTAGGGCGTTTTTGCAGTGCCTCGGTGTGAAAGGGTAAGGCGTTTTTACAGCGCTGTTCAATTCATTTCAATGGAGAGGAGGCGTTTTTGGAGCGTTTTTTTTTTATCAGCGCTCAAAAGCTGCTCCAAAGATGCTGCTTGAAGGACTCGGTGTGAAAGGGTCCATTGAGATGCACTGAGAGCGTTTTATGAGCGTTTTATGAGCGCCATTTTTAACGCTAAAACGCTGTAAAAACGCTTCAGGGTCTTAAGGAAATCAAACAATAAAAGTTCTATTGTCTGTATCCAGCTTTAGCTTTATACATTATTTGCCGTTTTTTTATTTCATTGTGAGAACAATATAACAATGTATCAGAATTCTCTTTGGGAATTACTTCCATTGTTGTCACATTTCAGAAGAATTTTCCAAAATGCCACATGTGGTTCCCCCGCAGAGTACAAAACACATAAAAACACATAAAATCACAATAATAAAAAAGGTTTCCCGGAATAAGTTCCTTCTGTCGTTTTCTTGGGCGGCGCTGCGGAGGAAAATCCTGATTACAAATCCCCATTATATTCAGATTGGCAGCCGCATTTTACACCAATTTAAATTCCAATTAATACATAATTTAAATCTTAATTTGCTCATCGCGGGCAGATTCCCCGATTGTAAATATTACATAACCTTCTCTTCTCTCAAAGTGAAAGGCTGAGCTTCATTTTCCTCAATGTCTTGGTGAAGTCAAAGAAAAAATTAACCGCTTCCTCCCCCGGGCCGATGAACGAGCCGAGCCGAGCCGAGCTGAGCCGAGCCAAGCCGAGCCGAGCCGAGCCGAGCCCGATAACATGTTTACAATGGGGTAGATTCAGGTATCTCCGCCTAAAGTTACGGCAGCGCAGCGTAGTGTATTTACGCTACGCCTCCGCAACTTACAGGAGCAAGTGCAGTATTCACAAAGCACTTGCTCCGTAAGTCGCGGCAGGGAAGCGTAAATGGGGCCGGCGTAAGCGAGTGTAATTCAAATGGGGAAGGGGGGGGCGTGTTTTATGTTAATATGTGATGACCTGACGTGATTGACGTTTTGTACGGACGGCGCATGCACCCTGTCCGTGTACATATCCCAGTGTGCATTGCTTCCAAGTACGGCGCAACGACGTATTGGTTTCGACGTGAACGTAATTTACGTCCAGCCCTATTCGCGAACGACTTACGCAAACGACGTAAAAAATTCAAATTTCGAAGCGGGAACGACGTTCATACTTAACATTGGCTGCGCCTCCTAATAGCAGGAACAACGTTACGCCGGAAAAGCCTTAACGCAAACGACATAAAAAAACGAACGCCGAGCGCGCGTATGTTTGTGAATCGGCGTAGGTAGGCAATTTGCATACTCTACGCTGAAAACTACGGGAGCGCCACCTAGCGCCCAGCGTCAGAATGCACCCTAAGATACGACGGCGTAAGAGACTTATGCCAGTCGTATCTTAGGCTAAAGTCGGCGTATCGAGCTTTCTGAATACAGAAAGTAGATACGCCGGCGCTACTTAGCAATTACGCGGCGTATCTATGGATACGCCGGCGTAATTGCTCTCTGAATCTACCCCACTGTATCACTCGCTGTATTTTTGATCTGGAATATTCTCCTGTACAGTGTAACCTCGGTTTACAAGAAACGCGGTTTGAATAACGAGCAACTTTTTATTTTTTTTAATTCTGTCTCGCGACAACGAGCAGGATTTAACTACTGTAGTCCCGGGGCCATAGTAAAAAGACGGCCTCCAGGTGGCTCTATAAATCCGGGAGGCCGTCTTTTTACGGCCTCGCGTCATCCGGCCACTGGGGGGCGGTGCGTGCACCCAGCGCGTCCCCGAGATGCCGATGTGCGTGCCTGGCAGCCGCGATATCCGCCAGGTACCGGCGATCGGCAATGACAGAGCAGGGACGTGGAGCTCTGTGTGTAAACCCAGAGCTCCACGTCCTGTCAGGGAGAGGAGCAGGGGCGGACTGACCATTGAGGCACTCAGGCACTGCCCGAGGGCCCCATGCCACTAGGGGGCCCCATCAGGGTTGCCAGGCACATTAAAACCAGGGACAGTATGTAAAAATCTGTGTTTTTTTTACATCTGTCCTTGATATGTCCAAAACGACATGCTTTTGATGTGAAAATCCTGAGATTTTAGCTGCCCCGCCTCTGTAATGCCTCCTGGCGTGGTGGCCATCTGTAAGCCCGGGGGCCCCATAATCTTCTATTGCCCGGGGGCCCCATAATCTTCAATTGCCCGGGGGCTCCATGAGTTGTCAGTCCACCCCTGGAGAGGAGACCGATGCTGTGTCCCTTGTACATAGGGACACAGCATCGGTCACCTCCCCCAGTCAGTCCCCTCCCCCAACACAGTAAGAATCACTCCCAGGGTACAAATTTAACCCCTTCCTCGCCCCCTAGTGTTAACCCCTTCCCTGCCAGTCACATTTATACAGTAATCAGCGCATTTTTATAGCGTCGTTCGCTGTGAATGGTCCCAAAAAATGTGTCAAAAGTGTCCGATACGTCCGCCGCAATATCGCAGTCCTGACAAAATTCGCAGATCGCCGCCATTACTAGTAAAAAAAATAAAATAATAAAAAAAATGTCATAATTCTATCCCCTATTTTGTAGCCACTATAACTTTTGCGCGAACCAATCACTATAAGCTTATTGTGTTTTTTGTTTTTTTTTACCAAAAATATGTAGAATACGTATCGGTCTAAATTGAGATTTTTTTTTTTTTTTTTATAAAAATTGGATATTTATTATAGCAAAAAGTAAAAAATATTTAGCTGGATTCAGAAAGCACTGTTAAATCCGATTTGGGGGTCTTAATTAAGACGATCAGATTAGATGGTAGATAAAGATAATAAGGTGCTTTAATTAAGACATTGCAATGGAGAAAGACAACACAGATCTCGGCTACTATAAGCGAGTAAAAGTGAAAGTGTTTCTGAGCTTAAAACTGCGGGATATACAATTTATACGTATGAATATTCATAAGATATGGGTATGTATCAACTGTATTCTAGGCGTAATAAAGGTGTGATCGTATAGTTTTAGTCCAATCAAAGTCCATATCTTCTTTATAGCATGGGAACAGTTAAATGGGGGGTTACATCACGTGACTGGCAGAAAAACCTTCCCCAAGAGTCTCTGGTCAGTTCAAACTGGTTTAGTAGAAAAGTCTATTTTCAACTGGTCTTATCAGTCTTCTGTCTGATTCCCAAGGACAAAACGAAGAAGCTGTGAACATCTGTGAAAAAGCAAACAAAAGTGCATTATCAATCCTTAAAGTGAACGTCTATATTATATATCTATATCAACATTATCAGACCCCTAAATTATACTCAGCACTTACGCCAACATATCTTCTGATACGCCGCGTAAGTGCACTGATGCGCCGTCGTATCTAAGCGCCTGATGCTTAGGGTGACCACGTGTCCCGGTTTGCCCGGGATCGTCCCGTAATATACACTTTTGTCCCGTGTCCCGGGAGCCTTCAAACCGGGACAATGGAGAGTCCCGGAATCAACTGCCTGCCACACTCACTGCCGCTGCTGCAGCTGTAATTAAATGATTCTAAATCACTGGTTGCTAGGGAAGCCCCGCTTGGCGTGTAGCAACCAGTGACGTCACCGCAGTGTCCCGCTCTCTCTGCGGCTCCGACTCCACCCCCATCTCCTCCTCCTCCAACGGCCAGCCGCGGTTCTTGCTGCAGAGAGAGCAGCAGCGTAACAGGCAGTGAGTCACTCACCGTTAGCGGCACAGACCAAGACCTCCTCCTCCTCCCCTCCAGGCCTCGGTTGCTCAGCTGGACTCGATCCGCCGCCCGTCCTGAGTCCCGACCTCCCGCGAGTCCCGACTTCCGCTGCGCCGCGGCGCCGGCCATCCTTGGAGCAGGGGCAGAAAAGGTAGGTGCAGGGGAGGGGGGGGGGGGTTGACCATGCAATAGGGGGAGATATTATACAGTCCAGATTACAATTTGCAGGGGCAGCAGAGGTGACAGTGAGAGAGGGGGGGGGGGGGGGTTGCATGGTGCACCCCCCTTTCTCTGTCACCTTTGCTGCCCCTGCAAATTGTAATCTGGACTGTATAATCTCTCTCTACCCAGTCACTCTGTCACCCAGTCACTCTGTCACCCAGTCACTCTGTCACCCAGCTCTCCGTCACCCAGCTCTCCGTCACCCAGCTCTCCGTCACCCAGCTCTCCGTCACCCAGCTCCTCTGTCACCCAGTCCCTCTGTCACCCAGTCCCTCTGTCACCCTGTCCCTCTGTCACCCTGTCCCTCTGTCACCCAGCTCTCCGTCACCCAGCTCTCCGTCACCCAGCTCTCCGTCACCCAGCTCTCCGTCACCCAGCTCTCCGTCACCCAGCTCCTCTGTCACCCAGTCCCTCTGTCACCCAGTCCCTCTGTCACCCAGTCCCTCTGTCACCCAGTCCCTCTGTCACCCAGTCCCTCTGTCACCCAGTCCCTCTGTCACTCTGTCCCTCTGTCACCCTGTCCCTCTGTCACCCTGTCCCTCTGTCACCCAGCTCTCCGTCACCCAGCTCCTCTGTCACCCAGTCCCTCTGTCACCCAGTCCCTCTGTCACCCAGTCCCTCTGTCACCCAGTCCCTCTGTCACCCAGTCACTCTGTCACCCTGTCCCTCTGTCACCCAGCTCTCCGTCACCCAGCTCCTCTGTCACCCAGTCCCTCTGTCACCCAGTCCCTCTGTCACCCAGTCACTCTGTCACCCAGTCCCTCTGTCACCCAGTCCCTCTGTCACCCTGTCCCTCTGTCACCCAGCTCTCTGTCACCCAGCTCTCCGTCACCCAGCTCTCCGTCACCCAGCTCTCCGTCACCCAGCTCTCCGTCACCCAGTCCCTCTGTCACCCAGTCACTCTGTCACCCAGCTCTCCGTCACCCAGCTCTCCGTCACCCAGTCACTCTGTCACCCAGTCACTCTGTCACCCAGTCCCTCTGTCACCCAGTCCCCCTGTCACCCAGCCCCCTGTCACCCAGCCCTCTGTCACCCAGCCCTCTGTCACTCTGTCACCCAGTCCCTCTGTCACCCAGTCCCTCTGTCACCCAGTCCCTCTGTCACCCAGCTCTCCGTCACCCAGCTCTCCGTCACCCAGCTCCTCTGTCACCCAGTCCCTCTGTCACCCAGTCACTCTGTCACCCAGTCCCTCTGTCACCCAGTCCCTCTGTCACCCTGTCCCTCTGTCACCCAGCTCTCCGTCACCCAGCTCTCCGTCACCCAGCTCTCCGTCACCCAGCTCTCCGTCACCCAGCTCTCCGTCACCCAGTCCCTCTGTCACCCAGTCACTCTGTCACCCAGCTCTCCGTCACCCAGCTCTCCGTCACCCAGTCACTCTGTCACCCAGTCACTCTGTCACCCAGTCCCTCTGTCACCCAGTCCCCCTGTCACCCAGCCCCCTGTCACCCAGCCCTCTGTCACCCAGCCCTCTGTCACTCTGTCACCCAGTCCCTCTGTCACCCAGTCCCTCTGTCACCCAGTCCCTCTGTCACCCAGCTCTCCGTCACCCAGCTCTCCGTCACCCAGCTCCTCTGTCACCCAGTCCCTCTGTCACCCAGTCCCTCTGTCACCCAGTCCCTCTGTCACCCAGTCCCTCTGTCACTCTGTCCCTCTGTCACTCTGTCCCTCTGTCACCCTGTCCCTCTGTCACCCTGTCCCTCTGTCACCCAGCTCTCCGTCACCCAGCTCTCCGTCACCCAGCTCCTCTGTCACCCAGTCCCTCTGTCACCCAGTCCCTCTGTCACCCAGTCCCTCTGTCACTCTGTCCCTCTGTCACTCTGTCCCTCTGTCACCCTGTCCCTCTGTCACCCTGTCCCTCTGTCACCCAGCTCTCCGTCACCCAGCTCTCCGTCACCCAGCTCCTCTGTCACCCAGCTCCTCTGTCACCCAGCTCCTCCGTCACCCAGCTCCTCTGTCACCCAGTCCCTCTGTCACCCTGTCCCTCTGTCACCCTGTCCCTCTGTCACCCAGCTCTCCGTCACCCAGCTCTCCATCACCCAGCTCCTCTGTCACCCAGCTCCTCCGTCACCCAGCTCCTCTGTCACCCAGTCCCTCTGTCACCCAGTCCCTCTGTCACCCAGTCACTCTGTCACCCAGTCACTCTGTCACCCAGTCCCTCTGTCACCCTGTCCCTCTGTCACCCAGCTCTCCGTCACCCAGCTCTCCGTCACCCAGCTCTCCGTCACCCAGCTCTCCGTCACCCAGTCCCTCTGTCACCCAGTCCCTCTGTCACCCAGTCACTCTGTCACCCAGTCACTCTGTCACCCAGTCACTCTGTCACCCTGTCACCCTGTCCCTCCGTCACCCAGCTCTCCGTCACCCAGCTCTCCGTCACCCAGCTCTCCGTCACCCAGCTCCTCTGTCACCCAGCTCCTCTGTCACCCAGCTCCTCTGTCACCCAGTCACTCTGTCACCCAGTCACTCTGTCACCCAGTCACTCTGTCACCCAGCTCTCCGTCACCCAGCTCCTCTGTCACCCAGCTCTCCGTCACCCAGTCACTCTGTCACCCAGTCCCTCTGTCACCCAGTCCCTCTGTCACCCAGTCCCCCTGTCACCCAGCCCTCTGTCACTCTGTCACCCAGTCCCTCTGTCACCCAGTCCCTCTGTCACCCAGTCCCTCTGTCACCCAGTCCCCCTGTCACCCAGCCCTCTGTCACCCAGCCCTCTGTCACCCAGTCCCGTCACCCAGCCCCCTGTCACCCAGCCCCCTGTCACCCAGCCCCCTGTCACCCAGCCCCCTGTCACCCAGTCCTCTGTCACCCAGCCCCCTGTCACCCAGCCCCCTGTCACCCAGCCCTCTGTCACCCAGCCCTCTGTCACCCACTCCCCTGTCACTCAGCCCTCTGTCACTCAGCCCTCTGTCACCCAGCCCTCTGTCACCCAGCCCTCTGTCACCCTGTCCCCTGTCACCCTGTCCCCTGTCACCCTGTCCCCCTGTCCCCTGTCACCCTGTCACCCTGTCACCCGTCACCCTGTCACCCGTCACCCAGTCCTCTGTCACCCAGTCCTCTGTCACCCAGTCCTCTGTCACCCAGTCCTCTGTCCCTCTGTCACCCAGCCCTCTGTCACCCAGTCCCCTGTCACCCAGTCCCCTGTCACGGGCCCGCTGATTTCATGATACGCCCCTGCTCCCAAAACTGGCAAAAAAATATGTAAAAAAACGTTTTTTTTTTTGGGGGGGGGGGGGGTGTCCCTGAATGGCAGTTTGGAAATGTGGTCACCCTACTGATGCTTGAAATAAGATACGCCTGAATTTTGGCTCCATCCGACCGGCGTAAGTCTCCTACGCCGTCGTATCTTGGGCGCATATTTACGCTGGCCGCAAGGGGCGCTTCCATTGATTTACGCGTCGAATATGCAAATGACCGAGATACACAGATTCACGAACGTACTTGCGCCCGTCGCTGTAATCTACGCCGTTTACGTAAGGCGTACGTCCGGCGTAAAGTTAAACCACCATATAGGAGGCGCAGCCCATGCAAAGGTATGGACGTCGGAACAGCCGTCGAATTTTACGTCGTTTACGTAAGTCGTACGTGAATGGGGATGGGCGTAGGTAAAGTTCACGTCGTAGGCATTGAGCCGTCGTATCTTAGGGAGTATATGCGACGTGATTCTGAGCATGCGCGCGCATGTGCCGTTCGTTCGGCCCTTCATTTACATGGGGTCACGCTTCATTTTAATAGATCACGCCCACTTACTTCCTACTTTGAATTAGGCGGGCTTACGCCGGCCAATTTACGTTACGCCGGCGCAAGTTTGGGAGCGAGTGCTTTGTGAATACTGTTCTAGCCTCACTGATTTACGTTGGCGTAGCGCATATGAGATGCGCTACGCCGGTCTAAAGATGCGCCGCTCTACGTGAATCCGAGCCAAAATTGGCGCTCTTTTTTTGTTTATAGAGCAAAAAATAAAAACCACAGAGGTGATCAAATACCACCAAAAGAAAGCTCTATTTGTGGGGAAAAAAGGACGTCAATTTTGTTTGGGAGGCACGTCGCACGACCGCGCAATTGTCAGTTAAAGCAACGCAGTGCTGAAAGCTGAAATTTCGCCTGGGCAGGAAGGGGGTATATGTGCAAGTGGTTAAGCTAATGGGGTGTGCAGTACCGCATTTGGCCAGAGGTGCGGGGGTGCCAGTGACACTTGGAACAGTTCGGAGCACCTTAGGCCAAATGAGGTACTGCAGGCCAATGTTCGGCTCCTGCGCCCCACCTACCTCAGGCCAAATGAGATACTGCAAGCCAATGTTTGGCTTTTCTCGGCTCCTGCGCCCCATACCTCAGGCCAAAAGAGGTACTGCAGGCCAATGTTCGGCTTTTCTCGGCTTCTGCGCCCCCATACCTCAGGCCAAATGAGGTACTGCAGTCCTATTTTCGTCTCTGCTCGGCTTCTGCGCCCCCGTACCTCAATTTAGCTTGAATTCTGCTCGTCTTGCGAGTCAACACTCACAAACTGAGTCAGAATAAAAAAAAAAAGTTGCTCGCTAATCAAAACGCTCTCAAACCAAGTTACTCTTAAACCAAGGTTCCACTGTATAGGAATTACAAATAGTTCTTGTTGATTGAGAGAGTTTAGTTCCATTTTAGGAGACTCAGGAGATGAAAAATGATTAAATAAATAAACAAAAAATAAAAAGAAGAAATGAAAATGAAATGCGAGTGAAGAGTTAGCTGTGAATTTGGAGGCACAGGTGAGAGAAATCAATAAATCAATATAAGTAATAAATTACATGTAAGGGGGAGGGGGGGGATCTTGTCCCAGGGTGGGGGCGGGGCTCAAAGAGAACTTTCTTGAAAACTGCCCTTTTTATCGCGTTTCCCAAATTCCCGATCGGTTCTGTAATTGAACGGAGAAAAAAAAGTTGCGGCTCGGCTCCTGACATTTGTGGGAGCGAGAGCCGGTGAAGATCGGTTATTCCGCAGAGCGTCGGAGTCATTTGCGCCGTTCCTCAGACGCCGGGGCGCTTAATGATCTCATTTATCTTGGCTGTGGAAGTTCTGGGAGAGGAAGCCGCGCGCATACATCAAAGTCTCAGAAAATAAACAGTCAACTTTTGGGAAGAAGCTGAAGACCAAATACGAGGTGATTGATGATCCCGCCGGAGAGATGACATCATCATAATTACCGCGATTATTTTCTCATCTCTGCTCCTCCAGAATTCAAGAAACAAAATGGGAAAATTGTGAAGAAGTGCTACAGAGACACCTTCAGCTCCCCTCGTCTTCTCTTTCCAGAGCTAGCGATTGGAAGGCCGCAATAACCCTCGGGGGCCGGTCTCTGGATGGGAGGATAAGAGTGGGCGGGGCCAGCACACAGTGTTGCAATATGTGCTTGATTTAGAGTTGTCCCGATACCACTTTTTTAGGACTGAGTACAGGTACCGATACTTTTTTTTATGTACTCGCCGATACCGAATACCGATACTTTTTTTTAAATGTGTCCCCAAATGCAGCCATGTCCCCCCACAAATGCAGCCATGTCCCCCCCCATATGCAGCCATGTCCCCCCCATATGCAGCCATGTCCCCCACATATATGCAGCCATGTCCCCCACATATATTCAGCCATGTCCCCCACATATATGCAGCCATGTCCCCCACATATATCCAGCCATGTCCCCCACATATATGCAGCCATGTCCCCCACATATATGCAGCCATGTCCCCCCACATATATGCAGCCATGTCCCCCACATATATGCAGCCATGTCCCCCACATATATGCAGCCATGTCCCCTACATATATGCAGCCATGTCCCCCACATATATGCAGCCATGTCCCCCACATATATGCAGCCATGTCCCCCACATATATGCAGCCATGTCCCCCACATAATGCAGCCATGTCCCCCACATATATGCAGCCATGTCCCCCCACATATATGCAGCCATGTCCCCCACATATATGTAGCCATGTCCCCCACATATATTCACCCATGTCCCCTACATATATGCAGCCATGTCCCCTACATATATTCAGCCATGTCCCCTACATATATTCAGCCATGTCCCCTACATATATTCAGCCATGTCCCCCATATATGCAGCCATGCCCCCCCACATATATGCAGCCATGTCCCCCACATATACAGCCATGTCCCCCACATATATTCACCCATGTCCCCCATATATGCAGCCATGCCCCCCCACATATATGCAGCCATGTCCCCCACATATATGCAGCCATGTCCCCCACATATATGCAGCCATGTCCCCCACATATATGCAGCCATGTCCCCCACATATATGCAGCCATGTCCCCCACATATATGCAGCCATGTCCCCCACATATATTCACCCATGTCCCCCATATATGCAGCCATGTCCCCCACATATGCAGCCATGTCCCCACATATATTCACCCATGTCCCCCATATATGCAGCCATGCCCCCCCACATATATCCAGCCATGTCCCTAAACATATGCAGCCATGTCCCCATACCTAATGATGATGATGCCGCCGCCGCCGCGTTAATCACCGTGCGGCGAACATTACAGGCAGCTTTTGTTTGAATAGCTGTTTTCCCTGCCACGCCGTGTAAAGGACACTCCCCCTTGCTCGGGATTGGACAGATCTAAGGGGGAGTGTCTATACACGGCGCGGTGGGCAAAACAGCTATTCAAACTAAAGGTGCCTGTAATGTTCGCCGCACGGTGATTAACGCGGCAGCGGTGGATTTGCGATATACGGCGGCGGTGACGACAATTATTCTATTTAGGCATCAGGGGTATTTGTGGGAGTACAAGTACTCCCGCAAATACTCGGTATCGGTCCCGATACCGATACTAGTATCAGTATCGGGACAACCCTAGCTTGATTTTATCTGATTAGTGTCTTTCCAGCGAACTGGAATGACCTGGAATCAGTCATTTGGAGATGTGTCGCTACAGTCCAGGGATCTCCAAACCACGGCCCTCCAGCTTTTGTGGAACTACAGTACATGTCCCATGAGGCATTGTAAAACTCTGACATTCACAGGCATGACTGGGCAATAATGGGAATTGTAGTTCCTGAACAGCTGGAGGGCCGTAGTTTGGAGACCCCACACCATTGGCGTTTTAACCACTTTAGACCAGAGCACTTTTTGCCATTCGGCAATAGATTATGGGGCCACACAGTATACACACATATACAGTATACATACACAGTATACACACACACATACAGTATACATACACAGTATACATACACAGTATACACACACACATACAGTATACATACACAGTATACACACACATACAGTATACATACACAGTATACATACACAGTATACACACATATACAGTATACATACACAGTATACACACACATACAGTATACATACACAGTATATACACACACATACAGTATACATACACAGTATACACACACATACAGTATACATACACAGTATACACACACATACAGTATACATACACAGTATACACACACACATACATTATACATACACAGTATACACACACAGTATACATACACAGTATACATACACAGTATACATACACAGTATACACACACACACATACAGTATACATACACAGTATACACACATATACAGTATACATACACAGTATACATACACAGTATACACACACACACATACAGTATACATACACAGTATACACACATATACAGTATACATACACAGTATACATACACAGTATACACACACATACAGTATACATACACAGTATATACACACACATACAGTATACATACACAGTATAAACACACATACAGTATACAAACACAGTATATACACACACATACAGTATACATACACAGTATACACACACACATACATTATACATACACAGTATACACACACAGTATACATACACAGTATACATACACAGTATACACACACACACATACAGTATACATACACAGTATACACACATATACAGTATACATACACAGTATACATACACAGTATACACACACATACAGTATACATACACAGTATATACACACACATACAGTATACATACACAGTATACACACACACAGTATACACACACAGTATACACACACACATACAGTATACATACACAGTATACACACACACAGTATACACACACACATACAGTATACATACACAGTATACACACATATACAGTATACATACACAGTATACACATACAGTATACATACACAGTATACACACACACAGTATACACACACACATACAGTATACATACACAGTATACACACATATACAGTATACATACACAGTATACACACACACATAAAGTATACATACACAGTATACACACACACAGTATACACACACACATACAGTATACATACACAGTATACACACATATACAGTATACATACACAGTATACACACACACATAAAGTATACATACACAGTATACACACACACAGTATACACACACATACAGTATACACAGTATACACACACAGTATACACACACAGTATACACACATACACATACAGTATACATACACAGTATGCACACACAGTATACACACATATACAGTAAACACACACACACACATACAGTATACACACACACACATACAGTATACATACAGTATACACATACAGTATACACACACATGCAGTATACACACACACAGTATACACACACACACACATACAGTATACATACACAGTATACACACACATATACAGTAAACACACACACACACACACACATTATGCACATACAGTATACATACAGTATACACACAGTATACACACACACACATACAGTAAATACACACAGTATACACACACAGTATACACACACACAGTATACACACAGTATACACACACAGTATACACACACACATACAGTATACACACACATATATAGTGGCATGGGGCCCTCGGGCAGGGCCCGAGTGTTGAATGGTCAGTGCGCCCCTGTTGGTCGGTCAAACCTGACACACAAGTGGGTGGGCTCAGAGCGCAGTTACCTAACGATGGCATTATCTATAGATGAAGAGAAAGGGGCAGTTAAGGCGATGCCAGAGGGAGTACTAGAGAGGTAATAAAACACCTGGAAGTGTTACATGGATGCATTACTTAGCATGCTACACTTAGCAGGACAAAATATATCTCATGCTGAGTCCACTTTAAAAATTGACAGCTTGGATCCGATTGCTTGTTATTACGGCAACACGGCCGTCTCTTTCCACTTTATAAAAAAACTCAGCGGCGCCGTTCTGCGAAGAGCCGGCTCAGCCTTAATTTTTCTTATGACATTTAGAATATTTTACATTCTAGGCCTTTCGGCGGCTCAGCGTCAATTTTCTACCTCCACCCTCCGATGCCCCCGTTAAGTTTCCTTTCCATAACTCTCGTCTCATTGGTTACCGAACTGTTTTAATAAGGCGGCTGAAGCCGGTTCGCAATGCGCGCGCGGTGTAAGCACTGGAACTATTTAATAAGACTGTTAGGACGGGGCATAAAATTAGATGGATTCCTATTATTCCAATAATGCACAGATGGATAGGCAATGGATTTGGCCGCAAACTTGTTTTTCCTGATGACTGAAACTTTTCTGAAGCCGCCTCTCGTCTACATACTTAAGTCGGCCATATGCTTGGCAATTTTTGGGGACGATTTTGGATTTTTTTTATCGGTATTCATAAAAAAAAAAAAAAAAATGCAAATGCATAGAAACTGCCATTGCAGAGTCACCCTAAAGACATAGGGGTAGATTCAGTAATAATCGCCTATCTTTAGGCGGGCGTAGCGTATCTCATATACGCTACGCCGCCGTAACTTTGACAGGCAAGTCCCGCATTCAGAAAGAATTTGCGCCCGAAGTTACAGCGGCGTAGCATATATAGGCCGGCGTAAGCCCGCCTAATTCAAAATAGGCTGGTAGGGGGCGTGTTGTATGGTAATTACTCGTGACCCCACTTATTTGACGCTTCTAACGGACGGCGCATGTATCCCAGTGCGCATGCTCCAAATTATGACGCAAATAGTCAATGCTTTCGACGTGAACGTAACTTACGCACAGCCCTATTCGCGTACGACTTACGCAAACGATGAAAAATTTGACGCTGTCCCGACGTCCATACTTAACATTGACTACGCCTCATATAGCAGGGGTAACTTTACGCCGAAAAAAAGCCTTACGTAAACGACGTAAATCAATGCGCCGAGCGGACGTATGTTTCTGAATCGGCGTATCTATCTCATTTGCATATTCAACGGAAGCGCCACCTAGCGGCCAGCGTAAATGTGCACCCTAAGATACGACGGCGTAGGAGACTTACGCCGCTCGTATCTAGGCAACATTGAGGCGTATCTGATTCTATGAATCAGGCGTCGAGATGCGACGGACCGCATTCTGAGTTACGACGGCGTATCTGGAGATACGCCGAAGTAACTCCTTTATGAATCTAGCCCACTTTCTGTCGACTCCCACCAGAATCGTCATCTTTTGGTAGCTGGGAATCGATAATTAGCGGAATTCAAAATGGCCCCAATGGCAGTTTTCTGGCGGTAGATCCCTTATGCCGCGTACACACGATCATTTTTCAACATGAAAAAAAAACAGTTTTTCGGCATGTAGAAAAAACAAAGTTTTTCCAACTTCATCATTAAAACGGCGTTGCCCACACACCATCGTTTAAAAAAAAAATGCTCTAGCAAAGCGCGGTGACGTACAACACGAACGTCGGCACTATAAAGGGGAAGTTCCATGCAGATGGCGCCACCCTTGGGGCTGCTTTTAGCTGATTCCGTGTTAGTAAAAGACGATTCGCGCTTTTCTGTCTGTTACAGCGTGATGAATGTGCGATCTCCATTACGAACGCTAGTTTTACCAGAACGAGCGCTCCCGTCTCATAACTCGCTTCTGGGCATGCGCGGGTTTAAAACATTGTTTTTGCCCACACACGATCATTTTTTACAACCCGAAAAACAACATTTAAGACGTCGTTAAAAAATGCAGCATGTTCGAAAAAAAACGTTGTCGTTTTTCAGAACCTGAATAATGATGTGAAGCCCACACACGATCATTTTAAATGACATTTTTTAAAAACAACGTTTTTTTCATGCCGAAAAATGATCGTGTGTACGCGGCATGAGGCCTTATGCACATGGGAATAAAAAATTCTCCTTTTTTTAGGCATCCCAATTTTTTTTTATTCCTTTAACCTTTTTACTGCTAGAGCTGTTTTTTTTTACCCTTATTCACACACAGAGATCAACGTCCCTGGCTCTGTGACTGCCGATCGCGGGTACCCGGCGGACATTGCGGCCGCCAGGCACGCGCGTCTGCACCTGAGTGATGCGGCCATATATTGACAGCCTCCCGGCATTGTAGAGCCACCTTGTGGCTGTAAATTGTCGATGGCCGGATGGGAAGTGGTTAAGGAGATATTTCTTGGGCCTACAGGTAAGCCTTAATCTAGGCTTACTTGTAGGTTAACCACTTAAGGACCGCCTCCTGCAAATATACGTTGGCAGAATGGCACGGCTGGGCACAAGCACGTACAGGTACGTCCTCTTTAAGTGCCCAGCCGTGGGTCGCGGGCGTGCGCCCACGGCACGCTCCCGTGACCCGGTTTCGAAGCTCCGTGGCCGCGGGACCCGCCATCGGTCCCCGGAGCTGAAGAACGGGGAGAGGTGAATGTAAACACAGCTTCCCCGTTCTTCACTGTGGCGCCGTCATTGATCGTGTGTTCCCTTATATAGGGAACCACAATCAATGACGTCACACCTACAGCCACACCCCCCTACAGTTAGAAACACAGATGAGGTCATACATAACCCCATCAGCGCCCCCTTGTGGTTAACTACTAAACTGCAATTGTCATTTTAACAGTAATCAGTGCATTTTAAATGCACTTTTTGCTGTGAAAATGACAATGGTCCCAAAAATGTGTCAAAATTGTCCGAAGTGTCCGCCATAATGTCGCAGTCACGAATAAAATCGCTGATCGCCGCCATTAGTAGTAAAAAAAAAACATTTATATAAATGCAATAAAACTATCCCCTATTTTGTAAACGCTATAAATTTTGCGCAAACCAATCGATAAACGCTTATTGCGTTTTTTTTTACCAAAAATAGGTAGAAGAATTCGTATCGCCCTAAACTGAGGGAAAAAACATTATATATTTTTGGGGGATATTTATTAGAGCAAAAAGTAAAAAATATTGCATTTTTTTCAAAATTGTCGCTCTATTTTTGATTTTTTAGCGCAAAAAATAAAAACCGCAGAGGTGATCAAATACCACCAAAAGAAATCTCTATTTGTGGGGAAAGAAAGGACGCCAATTTTGTTTTGGGAGTCACGTCGCACGACCGCGCAATTGTCAGTTAAAGCGACGCAGTGCCGAACCGCAAAAACTTTCCGGGTCCTTTACCGGCATTTTGGTCCGGGTCTTAAGTGGTTAAGTTCTAATAGAAGGCTAGATTTAGAGTAAAACATGTTTTTTCTCCCCCCCTACCGGGTCCCATGCCTCCCCTTAAAATTTGTCTAGAAATAACTAAAATACAATGTTTAAACAATTTCATATTTTGACCACAGATGTTCTCTAGGAATGAATGTTCTGTTTTAATAATTGGGATTCTGCTGATATAATAATTATAAATATGTTTGATTTCATGGTGGGAAATAAACCTCCATGAAGACACCTGAGAGCAGCCGACTCCGGGAGAAATAAACAGCGTGGTTATACTAAGGAGCAATAATAATGAGATAACGGGAGGTCCACCGGCCAAAATAGCAATACAGAGCAGCCAACAAAATAATTAAACAGCAAAATAAAACCAGAAGGAAATTAGAAACCACAAATAGGCAACAATCGAATGATGTAGGGGTTTTATTTTTTTATTATTATCTTTGATGTGTGTGTGATAGAGCTGGACCCATAGGAGCGAGGCTTGGTTCTGACGGATATACAAGGGTTGTGTCTTCCTTCAAAGGAGCAGAACTTAGATTTTTTTTTTGTTGGTATTTCAGAATAGTTAAAAAATAAGTATAGCTCTTGTAAGGTTGCTGGTTCAACTAGACCCGGGTTTTAAGGACAATCTGGATGTATGGAGGCTCCCCAATGCATTGGTAGTGAAAACATCCACACGCACATATGGTATGTCCACACTAGATACATACAATAAGGGAACGCCCTTGTCCCAGCCAATCATATCTAAGTTATTAGGTTATACAAGTAATATTCGTCACAATTATACATTGTGTGTAAAATATAACAATCTGTCTTCTCGGCGCCTGACTGATCCTGGTTCCTACTGCAGCTTATCTAATGTTATGTTCTTTGCTTAGGACACAGAGGGCCAGATTCTCAGAAGAGATACGAAGGTGTATCTCAAGATACACCGTCGTATCTCTGTTTTTGGCCCCGGGTATCTATGCGTCTGATTCCTAGAATCATTTTCGCATAGATACGGCGTAGATCCGACAGGTGTAAGTCACTTACACAGTCGGATCTTAGATGTAATTCTACGCTGGCCGCTAGGTGGCGTTTACGTTGTTTTCTCATTTGACTATGCAAATGAGCCTGATACGCCGATTCCAGAACGATTTTGCGCCGCCTCGTCGTCGTTTACGTTGTTTCCGTAAGCGTAAGGTTACCCCTGCTATATGAGAGGTAACCTTACGTCAGTCCACCGTATGCCATGTTAAGTATGGCGTCGGGTCAGCGCCGTCTTTTTCCGTCGGTTACGTCGTTTTACTAAGTCATTTGCGAATAGGACTTTACGTCAATGACGCTCACGTCGGCTTCATTGACGTTTTCCGTCGTGAGCTGGAGCATGCGCACTGGGCTATTTTTACTGCCGACGCATTCGCAGTTCGATCGTCGCGGGGGCGCGCTTAATTTAAATACAAGCCGCCCCCTTTGAATTACGCGGCCATACGCCGGGCCATTTACACTACGCCGCCGCAAATTACGGAGCAAGTGCTTGGAGAATACGGCACTTGCTCCAGTAAGTTGTCGCGGCGTAGTGTAAATGGCTTACACTACGCCGCCGCCGATTCTATGTGAATCTGGCCCAATAACATTGGCAAGGTTCCTGGCTTTTGCGTAACTAATTCCAGAAGCTGAAGGAAGCGCCCAGAGGCGATTAAGTTTGCATGTGCTGCGCTATATAAGTTTTCATTCATTCATTCATTCATTCAAGGATAAATCTTTTTACAAGCATTAATCACTATGGGGAAACTCTAGCAAGCCTTATATAATGCATTGATAGTATGGGGGAACTCTAGCCTTTTAGCTCTTTTTGGCCATACGTCTCTTGTGGGTCACAGCCAGGGTTTGCACACAGGCCCAGGCTGGGTTTAAAAAATAGGCCCGGGCATTTTAGACTGAGCAGCCCCAAGTCCGGGGGGGCCTTCCCTTGGAGCCTGGTGGCGGAATGCCAGGGCCTAGTCGCAAGTGTGACCATGATAGACCCACCACTGGTTTCAGGAGTTTTTCATTTTAATTTTATTTTTGTATTATTTTTTTTTATTATTTTTTTCATAATTTTAATTTTTTTATTTAATTTTTCTATTTTTTTTAAGAGCTCCATTGGGGGGCTTTGGTGATATATCAAGCATTAGACCCCTGACATTCCACCTTTGAGACGGAGAAAGGGGGTTGAGGACTCTAATGCCGCGTACACACGATCATTTTTCGGCATGAAAAAAACGGTGTTTTTTAAAAATGTCATTTAAAATGATCGTGTGTGGGCTTCACATAATTAACATGCTGCATTTTTTAACGACGTTTTAAACAATGTCGTTTTTCGGGTTGTAAAAAATGATCATGTGTGGGCTAAAACGACGTTAAAAACCCGCGCATGCTCAGAAGCAAGTTATGAGACGGGAGCGCTCGTTCTGGTAAAACTACCATTCATAATGGAGTAAGCACATTCATCACGCTGTAACAGACAGAAAAGTGCGAATCTTCTTCTACTAACACGGAATCAGCTAAAGCAGCCCCAAGGGTGGCGCCATCCGAATGGAACTTCCCCTTTATAGTGCCATCGTACGTGTTGTACGTCACCGCGCTTTGCTAGAGCATTTTTTTAAAAACGATGGTGTGTGGGCAAGGCCGTTTTAATGTTGAAGTTGGAAAAACTTTGTTTTTTCTACATGCTGAAAAACGTAGTTTTTTTTCTTCCCGAAAAATGATCGTGTGTACGCGGCATTAGCCTTCAATCTCCATCTCTGCAGCTTCATCTGCACACAATGGATGGACAGGATGGACAGGAGTAGCTCTATACAGAGCTCCCTATTCATTCCTAAACTGAAGCATAGTAAATGCCGTTTCAGTGGTTATGAGAGGCGGGAGCCGCAAGCGATAAAGAACCACCGCTTACTTATTTGAGCTAAGCCAGCGGACAAGATGACGTCACTACCTTCGCTCCACCCTTACGCGTTATGTCATATCTGTCTGGATGTCACACTTCTTCAAACTCAACTTGTCCAAAACCAAGCTCATAATATTTCCTCTCCTACGAGGTATCAGGGATGTAGAGAGGCCATAGTGTAGGGGGTATCAGGGATGTAGTGGGGTCACAATCTTATGGTATATGGTTACAGTGCTGGGGGGAATATCCAGGGTGTGGAGGGGTCAGAGCATTACTTTACCCAGGGGCCCATGATGCTATTAAGAAGGCCCTGCCAGATACATCACTGACCTAGTCTCAAAATACCAACCTCCTGCTCTCTAGCTCCCTTATCGCCTCCTCCCATATTCGCCTCCAGGACTTCTCCCGAGCCTCTCCCATCCTCTGGAATACCCTACCCCAAATCTGTCAGTCTATCTGCAAATCTATCTATCTAGGTGATCCTTGAAAACTTTTCTCTTCGGAGAAGCTTACCCTGCCTCCACCTAACAACTGCACTTCTATTTTCTTCATCAGCCCATCCCCCACAGTTATTACCCTTCTTATCACTTGACCCTCCCTATTAGATTGTAAGCTCTAACGAACATGGCCCTCCGATTCCTCCTGTATCGAATTGTATTGTAAATGTACTGTCTGCCCTCATGTTATAAAGCACTGCATGTGCAAGCTGTCAGCGCTATATAAATCCTGTATAATAATAATAATAATAATAATAATAATAATAATAATAATGTCCTTGGTTGGGAAGTCCTTCGACTCAAATGAGCAATCATTGGCTCTTTATCTTTTACGGCTCCCGATCTCCATATTTGTGGATTGTTTTTTTTAAGAGACATTCCACTTCTTGCTGCTGATTATGCGAGTAGTTTGAATACTTTCTTTAGCAACAATAATTACTCATTTTAAAACAGAGAGCACTAGATCTTCTGTTTTTTTTTTCTTATTTTGAGGGGCATCTGGCACAGTCACTTAATAGATAGGCTTGGATGGTAATTATAAGGGTTTGGACCTCAAGTCCTCTATTTCAGGGGGTGGAGATATGGAGTACTCCTCATTCTGATCAGATGTCTCCACCCCGAAAAGGAGGACTTGAGGTCCATACACATTTAATTACCATCCATACCTTTATAGTTACTTAATGGATAGGCTTGGATGGTAATTATAAGGGTATGGACCTCAAGTCCTCCATTTCAGGGGGGTGGAGATATGGAGTACACCTCATTCTTTCATACCCATTTAATTACCATCCAAGCCTATCCATGAAGTGACTGTGCCAGATGCCCCTCAAAATCAGAAAAAAAACAGAAGACCTAGTGCTCTCTGTTTTAAGACTATTTGGACCTTCTGTTAGCTCAGAGGTCAATTCCAAGGTGATTAGATTCCCTACCAGTGACCCCCTCCCGCTGCTAATCAGCCACTCGGTTTACTTTTAACAGAAAGTCAGGCACCTGAGGAAAATTTTAATACAGGGGTTATGGCATCTAGCTGCAGCCATAATTCCAGCATTAAACGCCAAAGTAATGATACATTTTCCCAGTTAGGTGGTTGTCAAGTTAGAGATTATATTAACGAGGGGAGCACTATTGTATTTGGATCACCCCCGCTTCCCCCCATGAACCGGTAACAATGTCCATGCGAAAGAAAACCTTCGAATTTCAAACGCTTGATATATCGTCCTTTGGGGGCATTTGGCGATGAAGGTAAATTAGACCAGCCCCCCAGACCCCCCCCCCAACCCTCCACCGGTAGGGCACACGGAATATACAGTAATAGAATGTATTGATTGCCAACCTGCAGACTGATTACCTTTCATGACTTTTCTCGTTACCTGTCAAGTTCCCGAGAACTTCAATTCGGCTCACTCTGGAGGATAATTTGTGATTGATCTCAGCGCTTTAATTTCTTTGCTTGTTAAATGTTGTTCTAAGATTCTTCTTTTTTTTTTTTTTCTTCTTCTACTTCTTCCTCCATCGCCTAAAAATAAAACAAATTGGAGCCTCGAAATCGCCGGCGCGGCCTAATCCTGAGCATTCAGCGTCTTATTAGCTCATTGATTGAGTTAAGGTTGAAGATTTACTGTAAGGATTGGAGGAAGAAAATGGCTTTTTATCTCTAATCCAGAGCTACTAATCAGGAGAGTGTGAATTGCACGCGGCCGCTCCTCATTTCCATCCCCCGATAGACACTTTAGTCAGCCGAGAGAGAGAGACGTACAATCCCAGATACGATATATCTCCAGAATCAGAGGAAATGTCATTTTCACTAATATAATTGGCACCCGTCGTGCCGGGAACGAGGCCCTCGCGTCTGATTTCTGCTTCCGAAGATTATCACTTCAAGTGTAATAGAGAAACGTTAGAGAAAATGTTACTTTGTTTAAAAAGGTTATAAATAAACGTTTATCAAAAAAAGGATATAAAGTCATAAACTTCCATGTTGTTTGAGGTTCTCGTGCACACTTTGCGCGTCTTTCCTCCTGGCGGTGGCGTTTTGGCCTTTAACCCTTTCGCGCCCAAACCGATTTCTGACTTTTGTAGGTAGATTCACAAACATTGCCCTATCTTTGTGGCGGCGTAGCCTAGCCTGTTTAGGCTACACCGCCGTAAATTAGTTAGGCTAGTAGTGATTCACAATCTACTTACCTGCTAATCTACGGCGGCGTAGCCTAAAACGAGCGGGCGTAAGGGCGCCTAATTCAAATTGCTTGGAGGGGGGCGTGTTGTATGGAAATGAGGCTTGACCTCACGTTTTTTGACGTTTTTTGACACTGCGCATGCGCCGGGCGACTACATTTCCCAGTGCGCATTGCGGCTAAGTAGGCCTTCCGGCCCTTTTGATTTCGACGCGGACGTAAACGACGTAACTCCCGATTCGCGGACGCCTTACGCAAACGACGTAAAAAATTCGAACCTTGCGGCGGGAACGGTGGCCATACTTTAACATTGTTATTCCACCTCATAGGTGGAATAACTTTAGGCCGCCTAAGGCCTTACGGAAACGACGTAGTTCGACGGCGTAGGCCTGGCGTATGTTCGTGAATCGGCGTATCCCCTCATTTACATAATCTACGCCGGCCGCAATGGAAGCGCCACCTAGCGGTCAGCCAAAACATTGCAATCTAAGATAGGACGGCTTAGATATGTTTAAGTGTATCTCTGTTTGAGAATACACTTAAACATAGGTCGGCTTAGATTCAGAGTTAGGTCGGCTTATCTGTAGATAAGCCGGCCTAACTCTTTGTGAATCTACCTAACAGTGTCGTATTTTTTTGCTAGAAAACTACTTGGAACCCAGTAGCAGAGAATCTAGAGAATTAAATGGCGATTGTTGCAATATTTTATGTCACGCGGTATTTGTGCAGCAGCATTTTAACCACTTCAGCCCCCGGACCATATTGCTGGTCAAAGACCAGAGCACTTTTTGCGATTCGGCACTGCGTCAATTTAACTGACAATTGCGCGGTCGTGCGACGTGGCACCCAAACAAAATTGGCGTCATTTTTCCCCCACAAATAGAGCTTTCTTTTGGTGGTATTTGATCACCTCTGCAGTTTTTAGTTTTTGCGCTATAAACAAAAATAGAGCGACAATTTAAAAAAAAAATGAATATTTTTTACTTTTTGCTATAATAAATATCCCCCAAAAATATATATAAAAAAAAAATTCCTCAGTTTAGGCCGATACGTATTCTTCTACATATTTTTTGTAAAAAAAAAATCGTAATAAGCGTTTATTGATTGGTTTGCACAAAAGTTATAGCGTTTACAAAATAGGGGGTATTTTTATGGCATTTTTATTCATATTTTTTTTTTTTACTAGTAATGGCGGCGATGAGCATTTTTTTTCGGTACTGCGACATTATGGCGGACACTTCGGACACTTTTGACACATTTTTGGGACCATTGGCATTTTTATAGCGATCAGTGCTATAAAAATGCATTGGATTACTATAAAAATGCCACTGGCAGTGAAGGGGTTAACACTAGGGGGCGAGGAAGGGGTTAATTATGTTCCCTGGATGTGTTCTAACTGTAGGGGGGGTGGCCTCACTAGGGGAAATGACTGATCTTCTGTTCATACATTGCATGAACAGAAGATCAGCATTTCTCTCCCTGACAGGACCGGGAGCTATGTGCTTACACACACAGCTCCCGGTCCCGGCTCTGTAAGGAGCGATCGCGTATGCTCGGCGGCGATAGCGCCCGCCGGGCACGCGCATGGGAGTCGGGGGCGCACGTGCCCCTAGTGGTCTGCGCAAGGGCCAACGTTATATTATGGGGGAGACGACCTGCCGCCGTAAAACGACGGCGGCTGGTCCGCAACCAGTTAACCCCTTCCCGACCGCCGCTTGTACATATACGTCGGCAGAATGGCACGTACAGGCACATTGGCGTACCTGTACGTCCCTGCCTAGACGTGGGTCGGGGGTCCGATCGGGACCCCCCCCCCGCGACTTGCGGCAGTCGGGTCCCCTCGGGGAGCGATCCGGGACGACGGCGCGGCTATTTGTTTATAGCCGCTCCGTCGCGATCGCTCCCCGGAGCTGAAGAACGGGGAGAGCCATGTGTAAACACGGCTTCCCCGTGCTTCACTGTGTCGGCGCATCGATCGCGTCATCCCCTTTATAGGGAAGACACGATCAATGAAGTCATTACTACAGCCACACCCCCCTACAGTTGTAAACACACACACAGTGTACACCAAATCCTACAGCGCCCCCTGTGGTTAACTCCCAAACTGCAACTGTCATTTTCACAATAAAGAATGCAATTTAAATGCATTTTTTGCTGTGAAAATGACAAAAATCCCAAAAATGTGTAAAAATTGTCCGAAGTGTCCGCCATAATGTCGCAGTCACGAAAAAAATCGCTGATCACCGCCATTAGTAGTAAAAAAAAAAAAAAATAATAAAAATGCAATAAAACTATCCCCTATTTTGTAAACGCTATAAATTTTGCGCAAACCAATCGATAAACGCTTATTGCGATTTTTTTTACCAAAAATAGGTACAAGAATACGTATCGGCCTAAACTGAGGAAATTTTTTTTTTTTATATATGTTTTTGGGGGATATTTATTATAGCAAAAAGTAAAAAATATTGCATTTTTTTCAAAATTGTCGCTCTATTTTTGTTTATAGCGCAAAAAATAAAAACCGCCGAGGTGATCAAATACCACCAAAAGAAAGCTCTATTTGTGGGAAAAAAAGGACGCCAATTTTGTTTGGGAGCCACGTCGCACGACCGCGCAATTGTCTGTTAAAGCAACGCTGTAAAAACACCTTGGGTCTTTGGGCAGCAATATGGTCCGGGGCTTAAGTGGTTAAAGGCAACTTTTTAGGAAAAAGTCACTTTCATGAATAAAAAAAAAAAAATTAAGTAAAGTTAGTCCAATTTTTTTGTATAATGTGAAAGATGATGCTACGCCGAGTAAATAGATACCAAGCATGTCATGTTTTATAATTGCGCACACTCGTGGAATGGCGACAAACTACGGTACCTAAAAATCTCCATAGACGACACTTACTTTTTTTTTACGGTTACCAGGATAGAGTTACAGAGGAGGTCTAGTGCAACAATTATTGCTCTCGCTCTGGCGATCGCGGCGATACCTCACATGTGTGATTTGAACACCGTTAACATATGCGAGCGTGACTTTCTGTAGGCATTTTCTTAGCTGTGCGAGCTTGCGGGGACGGGGGCCCTTTAAATATTTTTTTTGTTTTTTTCTCTTATTTATTTGTACATTATTGAATTGTATTTAAAAAAAAAACTGTATCACTTTTATTGCTGTCACAAGGAATGTAAACATCCCTTGTGACACTAATAGGTGGTGACAGGTCCTCTTTATGGAGAGATCGGGTGTATAAAAGACCCCAAATCCCTCCTTTACACTTCAAAGTATTCAGATCGTCGAAAGAGGCGATTCTGAATACTGTATATTTTTTTAAATCCGGCGCCATTGGAAGCCGAGTAAACCGGAAGTGGCGTTGTGACGTCACCTCCGCGTTTACATTCAGGAGAACTGGAACAAAGCCGTTTAAGGTTTCGTTCCAGTCTGTCACAAGGCGCCCGGAAGTGCCGGATCGGGTCTCCCGGTGGGACAGGAGGCCCGGTCAGAGCAGCGGGAGGCGGTGGGAGGGGGGGATGTCCACTCCCGCTCCTCCGGGATAACAACCGATCGGCTTTTAGCCGCATCGGTTGTTATGCCTGGAAAGCTGATCACCCGCTCTAAATAACAGTACCAGGATGATGCCTGCAGCTGCAGGCATCATCCCAGTATAACCCCCGAAAGCCGAGGACGCATTTATGCGTAGGCTCGGCGGCAAGGGGTTAAATACGTTCAACGAATATAGGCGTGTTTAAGTTTTGATTCATTTTATAGGTGAGAATAATAATTTATTCTGGCCATCGAAATTAATTAATGCCCAAGTGCTGAACGTGTTAAATCCAGTGACGGCTAGTGCTCCATCGTTCGGGGTGGGTGGCAGATGGACCTGAACCTGGACCCCCCCCCTTTTGCTCCAGCCCGCCACTGCACGCCATACCTAAAACCCTCCACCCCGATCACTGGCTCACTTACCCTGCGCAGAAGGGTGCTCAGCACATGGGAATGCCTGCTGCTGGCGGGGAAAACGGAGCTGGGCAGAGGCAGGGAGGAGGAGAGCGGCTCTCCCCCGTGTTTGAATCCATCAGCGGAGGGGTTCCCCTCTCTTTCTACTCTGTGTCTCGGACTCCTTGTCCCCCCCTCTGTGTCTTCTCCTCCCAGCCAATGGGGCCTTCAGACTTTTTCAGATTTATTTTTGTGTGTTTGCCGTGTTACTTTCTCCTTTTTTGTTGATGTACACATTCACACGATTGGTAGGGTGTAGGTCCATGGGCCTGCCCTGAACGTCTTGGGAGGGGGTGGACATAGCCTTCTGGCTTGGTTCACCCTCTCTCATGGGGTCTCCCTTTGCGGGAGCCTCACCTAGTACTTGGGAGGGCCTGTTTTGGCAGACCTCCCAAAGAATGGGGTCTATCTGGCCTCGGCCAGATGGACCAAGTGTAAGTACCTCAGTCCCCGGCATGAGCCCTAACACCCCGGGGGATCAGGGTCGAGGTCCTTCTTCTTTGGAGGACTATGTGCGTGTTTTGTGTCTCTAATTCATGTGTGCACTATTTTTGTCGGGTGGAGTTTTTGGAGTGTTTACACACACCATGGGCTTCAAACAAGAAAACATTGGATCTTCAGCCTCCCGGCCAATTGGGTCTTAGGACTCCCTGCCAATGGGGTCTCAGGAGCGGCTTCCCGATTGGTCGAGACTAGAAACAGGAAGACCTTAGCGAATATTAATTTGGTAATGTCACACAACTGGGTGGGTTTGGGGTGCAGTGCGCTACGCCCCGAGTCCACCCCTTTTTGAAGCCAATTAGAGCCTCAGGCTGTAATCAGGTGCTTCTAAAAAAAAAAAAAAGAGGTCTTCAGACTCCTGGCCAATCGGGTCTTAGGACTCCTGGCCAATGGGGTCTCAGGAGCCACTTCGTGATTGGAAGAGAGGAGAAACAGGAAAACCTTACCGAATATTATGGAGATTTTGGAGTGTGTTCACACACCACGGGCTTCACAAAAAAAGTGGGGTCTTCAGACTCCCAGCCAATCAGGCCTTAGGACTCCCGGCCAACGGGGTCTCAGGAGCTGCTTCCTAATTGGCCGAGAGGAGAAAAAGGCAGACCTATGCAAATATTAATTCGCTAATGTTACACAAATGGGTAGGCTCGGGGCACAGTGCTCTGTGCCCCGAGCCCACCCTTTTTGTAAGCCAATTAGAGCCTCAGGCCCTAATCAGGTGCTTCTAACAAAAAAACCCTATTGAAATACATGCGTCCGGCGCGCCCCGCATGTAGAAGCATGGATAGAGGGGCAGCTCCCGGGCGCCCCATGTGGATGGGCCGCCACTGGTTAAACCGATTCAAAATGTTACTTTGTTTAGTGTTTTGCTACTGTAGTGATTAATTGATCAACCAAAATCAGGATGATCTGCAGTGAACGGATGTCCCTGTGGACGTCAATCCTCTGGTCCTCAATCTGCACATTTTGTGAAGTGGTAAAGGGATGCTATGGACCCCTTAAGCCCAGGGCCATCTTATCCAGTGGGCACACCTGGGCACAACCCAGGGGCCCCATCAGGACGGGCAGGGCCAATCCCAGGCGGTTGCACCACGCCCCAGCACTGTAAGCTGCTGCAGAAAAGGGGCGCCAAGCCTCCGAAGCTGTGGCATGCCACTTGACTGCACTGGTTGCTAGAATCCCTGGCCCCCCGTCGCCTAGCAACCAGTGACGTCAGAGGCCACGGCCGCCCCAGCATTCAGAGCGTGCAGCGGCCACCCTAGCATTCCCAGCACGCCGCCTCCGCGGCTGGAAAACTAGATCGGCTCCACCCACCTCTGCCATCTTCAGACTCAGACAGCGTAGCGCGCCGCAGGTCACCATCTTCATTGTTTGGGCCCCAATGCATTTCTTTGCCCACAGGGGCCCATGATGCTATTAAGATGGCGCTGCTTAAGCCTTTCTCTGCCAGAGCTGTTTTTGCATTTTTTTTTTTGCCCCGACCCCTTAAATACCGAACACTTTCACCCCCTTCCTGCCCAGGCCAGTTTTCAGCTTTCAGCGCTGTCACACTTCGAATGACAATTGCGCGGTCGTGTAACGCTGTACCCATATGACATTTTTTATCATATTGCATTATTTTCTTTATGCAAATATTATTTTTTTATTTTATTTTTATAAATACGCCCGTATGACATTACGTGATAATAATAATAATAAAAAAAAATAAAAATCAATGCGCCAAAACAAATCCACACTTCTTTTTTTTATTTTAAGAACGGAACTTTTGGGACTGATTAGAGACCAGCTCCGGCACTGAACGCGACTGATCCGCAAGCCGCCCGGCACCCCCCCCCCCCCCGGGGAGGAACGATAACAAGGACGCGGTGACAAGCGAGGCCGCTCCGCCTGACATTTTCTTGATCCCGCGCTCATTTTTACTTATTTCCTTTCCTCTTGTTTTGCTTGTATGTGCGGATTTGGGAAAAACAAATGAAGGAAGGCGTTTTTTTATTTTATTCGGCGGAAATCCTGGAGGTGATGAAGGCGCTTGCACAATAAAACACACACAAGGTGAGCAGCTGAAGTGTTATGAAAGTGCCAGGGGGCCCCCTGACAAAATGACAAGCAGGTTTAATTACGAATGACTTGTCTTGGGTGTTGGGTAAGAAAAGAGGCTGCACTATAAATATAGATATATATACAGAAAATTATACAATGTATCAGATATTGTGTGCAGGGCCAAGTTCCTTATAAATGTATAAAGTAACACTGTACTGTTAAAGTGGACCTGTCATCACATACACTATATTACCAAAAGTATTGGGACAGAGCTTATTATAAGCTTACCTGTAAGTAATAATACCAAAAATGAGTTCACTATCACTTTCATTACAAATACTGCTTATCAATAGATATACACTATGGCCCAGATTCTCAAAGACTTACGACGGCGTATGTCCAGATACGCTGTCTTAAGTCCGAATGGCCGCCGTCGTTTCTATGCGCCTGATTCATAGAATCAGTTACGCATAGATTTGGCCAAGATACGAGCGGCGCAAGTCTCCTACGCCGTCCTATCTTGGGGTGCATATTTACGCTGGCCGCTAGGTGGAGCTTCCGTTGATTTCCGCGTCGAATATGTAAATGAGCAAGATACGCCGATTCACGAACGTACGTACGTACGTACGTACGTACGCCCGTCGCAATTAGTTATGCCGTTTACGTAAGACATACACATCTGGCAGAGAAAGGCTTAAGCAGTGCCATCTTAATAGCATCATGGGCCCCTGTGGGCAAAGAAATGCATTGGGGCCCAAACAATGAAGATGGTGACCTGCGGCGCGCTACACTGTCTGAGTCTGAAGATGACAGAGGTGGGTGGAGCCGATCTAGTTTTCCAGCCGCGGAGGCGGAGTGCTGTGAATGCTGGGGCGGCCGCTGCACGCTCTGAATGCTGGGACAGGAAGTGTGTTATAGCGCTCTGTGACATGAAGTGTGTTATAGCGCCCTGTGACAGGAAGTGTATTATAGCACCCTGTGACAGGAAGTGTATTATAGCGCCCTGTGACAGGAAGTGTTTTAAAGCGCCCTGTGACAGGAAGTGTGTTATAGCGCCCCGCAACAGGAAGTGTGTTATAGCGCCCTGTGACAGGAAGTGTGTTATAGCGCCCTGCGACAGGAAGTGTGTTATAGCACCCCAAGGCAGGACGTGAGGGCAAATCTCCCCAGCAGATAGCAAAAGAAACCTTGCAGAGGCTTTCATTCAAAACATTAAAAAGATGGCCGGGATTCCACTTTAAATTCCATTCCGCGTTTTTATTATATATATGAAATGAAAAAAAAAAATCCCCTCTGTTGATAAATCCTCCTCCATATTTCTTGGTTATTTTTTTCTTGTATCAGTGAGATTAGTTATTGATTTTGCCTTGTAAAAACCTGAACATGAAAACTGGTCTCAAGAAGTTTCCACCTTACATAAAGTAATAAAAAAAACAGATAGGCGAGAATAAATCACACGGGGAGGAGAAAATGATGCTTGAAAATACTCAATATTGCAAAAAAGTCTCATTATAGGGTCAGTTCTGAAAATGCGAACGATTGGAACGGCGTTCGTTATTTTATCTCATGCAACTTTTTTTATATAAAGTATATAAAACATTCAATTTACTGGAATATTGCGGCGTATGCGGTTTTCTATGTCTTCACATAAGCTCTGAGCTACATTTGGAGATACATCGGCCCGGATTCAGAGAGATCTGCCTATCTCTCGGCGGGCGTAACGTATCTCAGATACTTTACGCCGCCGTAAATTAGGGCGCAAGTTCCGTATTCAGAAAGAACTTGCACCCTAAGTTACGGCGGCGTAACGTATGTGTGTCGGCGTAAGCCCGCCTAATTCAAATGTGTATGATGTGGGCGTGTTTTCTTTAAATTAATGGTGACCGTATTTGACGTTTTTTACGAACGGCGCATGCTCGAAATTACGCCGCAAATCGTCAATGCTTTAGACGTGAACGTAACTTACGTACAGCCCTATTCGCGAAAGACTTACGCAAACGACGTAACATTTTCAAAATTCGACGCGGGAACGACGTCCATACTTAACATAGGAAACCCTTTATATAGCAGGGGTAACTTTACGCCGGAAAAAGCCTAACGTAAACGACGTAAAAAAATGCGCCGGGCGGACATACGTTTCTGAATCGGCGTATCTCCCTAATTTGCATATTTATCGCATAAATCTACAGAAGCGCCACCTAGCGGCCAGCGTAAATATGCAGCCTAAGATACGACGGTGTAAGACACTTACGCCGGTCGGATCTTAGGGAAATCTATGCGTAACTGATTCTATGAATCAGGCGCATAGATACGACCACGCAACTCAGAGTTACGACGGCGTATCCGGAGATACGCCGTCGTAACTGCGCTCTGAATCCGGGCCACTGTATTCATTTGTGCCAAGTTCGTTATTTTCCGTTGGGATGTAATATTATATATTCCTATCTGGTGATTTGGTAACATCCGCTATTGTGATGGAATTGTAGCGGAATCTGGCATGTACCAATGATGGGACACTATTCCTCCCACTGATACCAATGATGGGACACTATTCCTCCCACTGACACCAATGATGGGACACTATTCCTCCCACTGACACCAATGATGGGACACTATTCCTCCCACTGACACCAATGATGGGACACTATTCCTCCCACTGATATCAATGATGGGACACTATTCCTCCCACTGATACCAATGATGGGACACTATTCCTCCCACTGACACCAATGATGGGACACTATTCCTCACACTGATACCAATGATGGGACACTATTCCCCCCACTGACACCAATGATGGGACACTATTCCTCCCACTAATACCAATGATGGGACACTATTCCTCCCACTGACACCAATGATGGGACACTATTCCTCCCACTGATACCAATGATGGGACACTATTCCTCCCACTGATACCAATGATGGGACACTATTCCTCCCACTGACACCAATGATGGGGCACGATTCCTCCCACTGACACCAATGATGGGGCACTATTCCTCCCACTGACACCAATGATGGGACACTATTCCTCCCACTGACACCAATGATGGGGCACTATTCCCCCCACTGACACCAATGATGGGGCACTATTCCTCCCACTGACACCAATGATGGGGCACTATTCCTCCCACTGACACCAATGATGGGACACTATTCCTCCCACTGACACCAATGATGGGACACTATTCCTCCCACTGACACCAATGATGGGGCACTATTCTTCCCACTGATACCAATGATAGGGGACTATTCCTCCCACTGATACCAATGTTGGGACACTATTCCTCCCACTGACACCAATGATGGGACATTATTCCTCCCACTGACACCAATGATGGGACACTATTCCTCTCACTGATACCAATGATGGGTCACTATTCCTTCCACTGATACCAATGATGGGACACTTTTGGTGGTATTTGATCACCTCTGCGGTTTTTCGTTTTTGTGCTATAAACAAAAATAGAGCGACAATTTTGAAAAAAAATGAATATTTTTTACCATAATAAATATCCCCCAAAAATATATAAAAAAACTATTTTTTCCCTCAGTTTAGGCCGATACGTATTCTTCTACATATTTTTTGTAAAAAAAAAATCGCAATAAACGTTTATTGATTGTTTTTTGCGCAAAAGTTATAGCGTCTACAAAATAGGGGGTATTTTTATGGCATTTTTATTAATATTTTTTTTTTACTAGTAATGGCGGCGATCAGCGTTTTTTTTCCGGTACTGCGACATTATGGCGGACACTTCGGACACTTTTGACACATTTTTGGGATCATTGGCATTTTTATAGCGATTAGTGCGATAAAAATGCATTGGATTACTATAAAAATGCCACTGGCAGGAAAGGGGTTAACACTAGGGGGCGGGGAAGGGGTTACGTATGTTCCCTGGGTGTGTTCTAACTGTAGGGGGGGTGGACTCACTAGGGGAAATGACTGATCGCTGTTCATACATTGTATGAACAGAGGATCAGCATTTCTCCCCCTGACCGGGAGCTGTGTGTTTACACACACAGCTCCCGGTCCTCATTCTGTAACGAGCAATCGCGGGTGCCCAGCGGCGATCGCGCCCGCCGGGCACTCGCATGGGAGTCAGGAAAGAGTGGGGGCGCGCGCCTCCTGCGGCGCGCAAGCGCCCCTAGTGGCCGCTAAGAGAGCCGACGTTATTGTACGGGCTCTCGCGCAGGGGAGCCGACCTGCCACCGTAGAATTGCGGCGGCAGGTCAGCAAGTAGTTAACCGATGAAGCTGACTGATGGTCCGTCGTGCCCACACACCATCGGTTAAAAAAACGATCGTGTCAGAACGCAGTGACGTAAAACACAACGACGTGGTGAAAAAAACGAAGTTCAATGCTTCCAAGCATGCGTCGACTTCATTCTGAGCATGCGTGGATTTTTAACCGATGGTTGTGCCTACTAACGATCGGGTTTTTAACTATCGGTTAGGAATCCATCGGTTAAATTTAAAACAAGTTGGCTTTTTTTTAACCGATGGTTAAATAACCGATGGCGCCCACACACGATCGGTTTTAACCGACGAAAACGGTCCATTAGACCATTCTCATTGGTTTAACCGATCGCGTGTACGCGGCATTAGAGTTAAAAAATACATAAAAGTCAGCATCTCATATTTAATGCATGGGCAGCCATTGGCAGACGGCGGGTACGTGTACATATAGGCCAATTTGCTACCTGCTGGCTTATCCGCCAGTAAAGGGAAAGAGAGCCGCAGCGTGCGACGCGGCAGAGAGACCGCCGGCTGGTTCTAAACCGCTTTCCGCTGAATAGAAGTTATGCTTATGTTCAGAAAGCTGTTGTAAATAATATCGCCGCCATAGAAGTGCTTTGTCTACTAATGGCGCAAAATCTTCTCCTTGTGTGAATCCCCCGGGCTTAATCCTAAAGGGAAACTATAATGTTTTTGGGTCCATTTTTAACGGTTGTTGTATGGGGGGCCTGCGCTATATATCTATAGACGGTATAGTTACAAAAAAAAGTCACAATTCCGTCTAGTTCAAACAATAAAAAAATAAATAAATGACAAACAAATAAAAAATAGAAAACCTCCATATACGCAAATTTATACCCACAGTTGATCCAAAGAAAGGCAAATAAAAACAAAACAATAAACCATGATTCAATTTTGAGCATGCTTTGCTGGGGTTTACAGGGGAGAAGGCCCAGTAGGTGGCTAAGGAGGGCATAAATAGAATGAGGCCTGGAACAGCAGGGTTTTTGTTTAAGTCTAGAAGATGCCAGACTGAAGGGCTGCTGCAGGGCCGATCCTAGGGTTACAGACGCCTGGGTGCAGAAATATTTCTGGCGCCCCCCACATGGGTGTGGTCATCTCACTAACTCCTCCCCTTTACACATGCTTCTATGGTTACAACTCAAACACAGAGATGCTCCCCTAAGAAGTCTTCATTAGTGTCCCCCATCAGAGTCCCCCCCCAGCAGGTGTCCCCCATCAAAGCCCCCCACAGCAGGTGTCCCCCATCAGAGCCCCCCCCAGCAGGTGTCCCCCATCAGGGCCCCCCACAGCAGGTGTCCCGCATAAGAGCCCCCCCACAGCAGGTGTCCCCTATCAGAGCCCCCCCACAGCAGGTGTCACCATCAGAACCCCCCACATCAGGTGTCCCCATAGATCAGTACCTGTCCAATAGATCCCTGTAGCTCAGGCGTGCTGGGAGCAGAAGCACATTACAGGGGGCGGGGCATACGTGGCATCTTTGGTTACTTGGAGGGTGGCACTCGGAGAGCATTTCTGGGAGTGCACAGGATGATTGGCAGCAGCTCTGGCCAACCCAGAAGCCTCTC
Source organism: Rana temporaria (assembly GCF_905171775.1). NCBI lineage: Eukaryota > Metazoa > Chordata > Amphibia > Anura > Ranidae > Rana > Rana temporaria. Next base: position 477,909,907 of record NC_053492.1, on the reverse strand, counting down.
ATCACACCGCCTATGGGAGAAGAGCCGAAACACGCAGAGGGGGCAGGGCAGACAGGAGACTGCTCCATGCACACCGGACAGAATTAATTAGTGGAGCCTAGTAGTGGAACGTGTTCCAGTACTAGGCTCAGCTGTTGTACCCAACCCGGATTCTGGGGACAGCAAGAGGTATGGGCTATTGTCAGTTGCCAGAGGAGAGAGCAAGCGGGTTGGGGAACCGCAGCACCCGCTATATGCGCTCTGCCTCTGGTCAAAGACAAGGAGGAGGGAGGGGAGCACTTTAGAGCTTTGGCGCCCCCACCTCTGAGGCGCCTGGGTGCGGAGCACCTGGTGCACCCTGCCTAGGATCAGCGGTGGGCTGCTGCTCTTTTGGGCAGTATAGCTGAGGTCTACAGGAATTAATTGAGATCCCAACCCAGTGATGGGGGTGGGCTATTTGCTGGAAACAGTTGGAGCCAAGCCAGGGGGGTTTGCTAAGTATCTGGTCTAGAGACTCACAAAAGAAGTGCCGGCCGATATTGGACAGCAGCATCCAAACATACAACGACTTTGTGAGTAAAGACCTGGATCTAGGATCCTAGTGACTGTTTTCTGCTCCAATCCCTTGGGGTATCTGCTCCAGTGCTGTAAGATTGGGACCTGCTTCCCTTTCCTCCCGCCCAGTGCCGATCCTGACCTCCCTGGGTCCCTAAGCAAAATGACATGTCACGTTAAAGTTGAGAAGCGTGGGGGGGGGGGGCTGCCGAAGATTACATGTCACACATTAAAGTTGAGAAGCGGGGAGAGCTACCGAAGATTACATGTCACATTAAAGTTGAGAAGCGCGGGGGGGGGGCGCTGCCGACAGTGACGTGTCACATTACAGGTTAAAGTTGAGAAGCGGGGGGAGGGAGAGGGTGTTCTGTAAAATTGCATCTTACATTAAAGTGAGAAGCGGGGGGTGCTGACTTCTTGCCTCTTCTCCCATGCAGCCAGCGGGGTGAGGGCCCGAAAATGACTTCTCACCAGGCGGCGGGGCCTGTAGTAATTTGGGGGACCCTCCGCAGGTTTGCGGGGCCCTAAGCGGCTTGCATAGTGAGCCTATAGGGTGGATCGGCCCTGCTCCCGCTTCTCTCCTCCTCTCCTCTCGACTGACGTCAGCAGGGGATTCTCTGCCCCTCCTGCTGAAGCTGTCAGATTGAGAGAGGGGAGAGACGGTCAGTCACGTGAGCGCTGAGGGGCACTCTGAGATCAGGGGCTCCTTACTTTATTAACCACAGAGGATGAAAGAAATGTTCTTAATGGAAATGTATTTAGTTGAGCTGAGAGCACCACATCCCGGAGTAAAGTATTTCTCTTACAGCATCTCCACTTACCCATCTGCCCTCCATGAAACCTCCCTGAAGAAGCCGACAAGGCGAAACATGTTGGGTTGTGGTTGTCTTCTTGGTTTTTATTTACCCAGACTGGTATAATTCTTGGAAGGCTGGAAGGAGGCAACAAAGTGGCTTAACAATCACTTTAAGGCTCTCCACTGCTGTCACTATGCCGCAGTTTTCACTCCTCTCTGCAATCAATGTACCCCAAAAATACAATAAAAAACAAAGGAAATCCTTCCATAGTGTAAACCAGTATATAATGCTCTTTTATAAAAAAACAAAAAAATGCACTCACATTCACTATAAAACACCCACAATATAGTGTGCAAACAGATTGCATGCTCGGCTAAATCTCACCATGCCTTCCCGGTCTCGGAGGTGACCAGAAGTGACGCCACTACACTCCGTCCGACGCGTTGCGTCACTGACACAAGACTAAAAGTAGATATTCGCCAGCACACCAAGGATCCGCACAAAGTGGAATCCAAACGGGTAGTTTTATTGCACGATCACAACACAAGGAAGGTGCAACGTTTAGAACTCACGCAGGACCCCATCACAAGCCTGACGAAGGGGTCCTGCGCGACTCCGAAAACGTTGCACCTTCCTTGTGTTGTGATCATGCAATGTGTGTCGGCAAATATCTACTTTGTGACTTGAACCAACAGTATCCAGCTGGTTGTTGCTGCTGCAGCACCCTAATTTTGAGGGCTTATACCAGCAACGTGTGCAATGGGAATAAGAGGCATTACTGACATGAGACTTTGTCACCTTCCTTCTCTGGGGAGGTCACGTGTCATAACGGGGGAGATGCCTGTGTTAACAAGGCACATTTCCCTGTTCTGCCTAGTGACAGGACACAGGACACACACGTGGGGGCGGGGCTATAAGTGACATGACACTGATCACCGCTCCCGATGACAGGGAGCAGACGATCAGTGTCCTGTCACTAGGCAGAACAGGGAAATGTGCCTTGAATCACTCCTTAAGACACACTTAACCCCTTCCTCGCCCCCCTAGTGGTTAACCCCTTCACTGCTAGAGTCATTTACACAGTAATCAGTGCATTTTTATAGTACTGATCGCTGTATAAATGTGAATGGTCTCAAAATTGCGGCAAAAGTGTCCGATGTGTCCGCCGTAATGTCGCAGTCACGATAAAAATCGCAGATCGCCGCCATTACTAGTAAAAAAAAAAAATATTAATAAAAATGCCATAAAACTATCCCCTATTTTATAGATGCTCTAACTTTTGCCAAACCAATCACTAAACTCTTATTGTGATTTTTTTTTATTTGTTACCAAAAATATGTAGAAGAATACGTATCGGCCTAAACTGAGGAAAACATTTGTGTTTTTTTTATATATTTATGGGGGATATTTATTGTAGCAAAAAGTAAAAAATATTGAATTTTTTTTTTTTAAATTGTCGCTCTATTTTTGTTTATAGCGCATAAATAAAAACCCCACCAAAAGAAAGCTCTATTTGTGGGGAAAAAAAGGTTTTTGTTTGGGAGCCACGTCGCACGACCGCGCAATTGTCAGTTAAAGATACGCAGTGCCGAATCGCAAAAAAAGTGCTCTGGTCGGGAAGGGGGTCAATTCTTCCGGGGCTGAAGTAGTTAATATAGGCAGATCCTCCAATAGTAGAGACACCCCCCAGGTCACGTATCTCCATGATGTTGTTACTTATTTTGGATACACATTGCACTCTAGTTAAGCAGGGTGACTTGACCCTCCACAGCAGGGATCCTCAAACTACGGCCCTCCAGCTGTTTTAGAACTACGCATCCCATGAGGCATTGTAACACACTGACATTCACAGACATGACTAGGCATGATGGGAATTGTAGTTCCTGAACAACTGGAGGGCCGTAGTTTGAAGACCCATGCTCCACAGTGATATCCAATGTATGGACTTGTTGGTCTCATCACAGCAGAAGAACACAATTCAGCAGCAGAATATAATGTAGAGTTCTGCTGTATCTGCATGGAAGTGAGATTGCACTGCCATCCATTTTCCCAGAGATCGGAGCGGGGAGCGGGCGCCGGGCGCACGTCCCTCTTATTATAGTAATCACAAGACCCGGGCTCATTCATCACTGTCACCATCCATGGAGGATAGAAGAGCGTCTCTCTGAGAAAAACATTGTCTGTCCGCAAAGTGATTTGGATAACTGGATGTCGATCAGGTTTAAAGGATGACTCCGCCTTTTACCAACAAAAATGCACAAATATTGGCATCAAAAATGAGTGGATGGCGGGTGCAATGCCAGGCTTCTGCAGACTCTTCCTCCAGCTCTATGGCTGCAGTTAGATGGACTTTCAGTACAGTAACTGAAAGTCCATTTAACTGCAGCCATTCGAATTTACGAATTTCGATCATAACCACTTAAGGACCGCCTCCTGCAGATATACGTCGGCAGAATGGCACGGCTGGGCACAAGCACGTACAGGTACGTCCTCTTTAAGTGCCCAGCCGTGGGTCACGGGCGCGCGCCCACGACCCGGTCTGAAGCTCCGTGACCGCGGACGCAGGACCCGATCGCCTCTGGAGTCCCGCGATCGGTCCCCAGAGCTGAAGAACGGGGAGAGTAAACGCACCTTCCCCGTTCTTCACTGTGGCGCCGTCATTGATCGTGTGATCCCTGTTATAGGGAAACACGATCAATGACGTCACACGTCCAGCCCCGCCCCCCTACAGTTAGAAACACAAATTAGGTCACACATAACCCCTTCAGCGCCCCCTAGTGGTTAACTTCCAAACTGCAACTGTCATTTTCACAGTAATCAGGGCATTTTTAATGCATTTTTTGCTGTGAAAATGACAATGGTCCCAAAAATGTGTCAAAATTGTCCGATGTGTCCACCATAATGTCGCAGTCACGAAAAAAATCGCTGATCGCCGCCATTAGTAGTAAAAAAAAAATTAATAAAAATGCAATAAAACTATCCCCTATTTTGTAAACGCTATAAATTTTGCGCAAACCAATCGATAAACGCTTATTGCGATATTTTTTTTACCAAAAATAGGTAGAAGAATACGTATCGGCCTAAACTGAGGAAAAAAAATGTTTTTTTTAATATATTTTTGGGGATATTTATTATAGCAAAAAGTAAAAAAGATTTCATTTGTTTCAAAATTGTCGCTCTATTTTTGTTTATAGCGCAAAAAATAAAAACCGCAGAGGTGATCAAATACCACCAAAAGAAATCTCTATTTGTGGGAAAAAAAGGACGCCAATTTTGTTTGGGAGCCTTGTCGCATGACCGCGCAATTGTCAGTTAAAGCGACGCAGTGCCGAATCGCAAAAACTGGCCCGGTCCATTACCTACCTAAAGGTCCGGGTCTTAAGTGGATAACGAATGACCCAAAAACGAAAAAAAATTTCGTATGATCGTAATTTGTAAATTCGAAAATCTGTAAATTCGAAATTTCTGAAATAAGGAAATTCCAATACCTATAATTTAATAGTTAGTTATTGTTAGTTATTATTTAGAATTTTCAGATTTTCGTTCTTATTTTTGAATTTCCGAATATACGAAATTACGAATGTTCAAATTAATGAATTTACACATTTATGAATTTTCGAAATTACGAATTGTGATCATAACGAATGACCTAAAAACGAAAAAAAATTCCGTATGATCGTAGGGCCAGATTCACAGAAAAAGTATGCCGGAGTATCTGCTGATACTCCGGCGTACTTTCAAATTTGCCGCGTCGTATCTATTTTGAATTCACAAACAAGATACGACGGCATTTGGCTAAGATCCGACAGGCGTACGGCTTCGTACTCCTTCGGATCTTAGGATGCAATACTTCGGCGCCCGCTGGGTGGAGTTTGCGTAGTTTTCCGCGTCGGGTATGCAAATTAGCTGTTTACGGCGATCCACGAAGGTGCGTTTGTCGCATTCTCTTACGTCCTCACTAGTCGGCTTTTCCCATTGCAAAGTTACGGCTGCTATTTAGGTGGTGTAAAAATAGACAGCCCATGTTAAAGTATGGCTGCCGTTTCCGCGTCAAATTTTAATTTTTTTTTTTGCGTAAGTCGTCCGGGAATACGAAAGGACGTAATGCACGTCGCCGTTCAAAACATTACGTCGGGGCAACGTCATTTCGCGCAAAGCACGGCGGGAAATTTCAAAACGGAGCATGCGCAGTACGTTCGGCGCGGGAACGCGCCTAATTTAAATGGTACACGCACCATTTGAATTAGGCGGGCTTGCGCCAGACCGCTTTACGCTACGCCGCCGCAAGTTTAAAGGCAAGTGCTTTGTGAATCAAGCACTTACGCTGAAAACTTGCGGCGGTGTAACGTAAACGGGATACGTTACGCCGCCGTAAAAGTACATGAATCTGGCCCGTAATTCGTAAATTCGAAATTTCGTAAATAAGGAAGTTCCAATATCTATAATTTAATAGTTAGTTATTATTAATTAGATTTAGAATTTTTCTGATTTTCGTTCTTATTGTTCGAATGTTCGAAAACAAAAATGAATGAAACTAAGATTACAACAAACACATTTTTCTGCAGTGCACATGTCTAGTTTAAGTTTCTTGGGTCATTCATTATGATCGCAATTCGTAAATTCAAAAATTTGTAAATTAGAAAATCCGTAACTAAGGAAATTCCAATACCTATAATTTAATAGTTAGTTATTGCTAGTTAGTTAGTTATTATTTCGATTTTTCAGATTTTCGTTCTTATTTTTAAATTTACGAATTTACGAAATTACAAATGTTAAAATTAATGAATTTACACATTTATGAATTTACGAAATTACGAATTGTGATCATAACGAATGACCCAAAAAACTAAAAAAGAAATCCTTACGATCGCAATTCGTAAATTTGAATATTCGTAAATTAGAAAATCCATAAATTAGAAATTTCGTAAATAAGGAAATTCCAATACCTATAATTTAATAGTTAGTTATTGTTAGTCAGTTATTATTTAGAATTTTCAGATTTTCGCTCTAATTTTTGGATTTTCAAATTTACGAATGTTCGAATTAATGAATTTACAAATTTATGAATTTTCGAATTTACGAATTGTGATCATAACGAATGACCCGAAAAGCGAAGAGAAAAAAAAAAGGAATGAAACTAAGACGACAACAAACACATTTTATTTATCAGTGCACATGTCTAGTTTAAGTTTTTCGGGTCATTCGTTATGATCGCAATTTCGTAAATTCCAAAATTTGTAACTTTGAAAATTCCAAAATTTGTAATTTTTCGTAAATTGGGAGATTCGCAAATTCGTTGATTCTAAAGTTCGTAAATTCGCAAATTCATAATTTTGTAAATTCTAAAATCCGCAAATTCGAAAATTCGTAATTTAAAAAAATAAATAAATCAGGCAGATAAGCAGAAGGCAGAGCAAAGTCCAGAGACAAGCCAAGGTCAGGATAGGTAGCGTTTAAGCAAAGTCAGGAGCAAGCCGAGCCAACATAATCAGATACAGGAACACCTATACAGCTGCAGCTCAGACAGCAATGGACTTGGTGCAGCTGTTGTACTTACTGTATATATTATAGGCCACTTGGTGCCAGTGTCAATGGCTAATGCGTGCGCGTTTGTGCGTGTGCCTATGCATAGGCGGACGCCTGTGCACAGTAAGACGGGCAACCGCAGGCCTGTGCGTTTGCATGTGCCACGGAACTTCAGCTGCGCTATGGCCAGCACGTTTCAGGATGTGATCTGGAAAGTGGGCATGATCTGGGCAGGGTTGCCCGAAGGTGGGCATGTTAAGTGACAGACGTGTCCCAGGGACAATATCTTGCCAAGTATGCCATTGTTATCATGCCTGGCATGGCTACAAAGAAGCAACAATCAATTTTTGGGAGGTTTTAACAAAGCCATGGCAGTTGCAGGCTGGAATTTTACAGAAGTGTTTTTTTTTTCTTTTAACCACTTGCTGACCGACCGACGGGGTCGGCACGATCCCGCGAACCGTCGTAGCTGTACGTCGGTCCCTTTAACCACTTGCCGACCACCCCTTGTATATTTACATCGGCAGAATGGCATGGCTGCGCAAAGGGATGTACCCGTCGTTTTAATTTTCCGCCCCTGCCGCGGGCTCCGTGACCGTGCCCCGCCGGTATCCCGCGATCGTGTCACGGAGCGCCAGAACAAGGCATTTCCCTGTTCTGCCTAGTGACAGGACACTAGTAGTGATGAATGTTGTGTCACTTGTAGCCCACTCCCCCACACAGTTAGAATCACTCCCTAAGACACACTTAACCCCTTCCTCGCCCCCTAGTGGTTAACCCCTTCACTGCCAGTGCCATTTACACAGTATTCAGTGCATTTTTATAGCACTGATCGCTGTATAAATGTGAATGGTCTCAAAAATGTGTCAAAGGTGTCCGATGTGTCCGCCATAATGTCGCAGTCCCGATAAAAATCACAGTTCGCCGCCATTACTAGTAAAAAAATAATAATAAATATGCCCTAAATCTATCCCTTATTTTGTAGACGCTATAACTTTTGCGCAAACCAATCAATAAACGCTTATTGCGATTTTTTTTTTTACCAAAAGTATGTAGAAGAATACGTATCGGACTAAACTGAGGAAAAAATTAGCTTTTTTTTAAATAAATTCGGGATATTTATTATAGCAAAAAGTACAAAATATTGTGTTCTTTTCAAAATTGTCGCTCTATTTTTGTTTATAGCGCAAAAAATAAAAAACGCAGAGGGGATCAAATACCACCAAAAGAAATCTCTATTTGTGGGGAATAAAGGACGTCAATTGTGTTTGGGAGCCACGTCGCACGACCGCGCAATTTTCGGTTAAAGCGACGCAGTGCCGAATCGCAAAAACTATCTGGGTCCTTCACCTGCATTTTGGTCCGGGTCTTAAGTGGTTAAAGATGCACTGTATACTGTAAATGGTCATAGATATTCATCGGATAGATAGGATTTTCATCCTAAATGTATCTCGAAGCATGTTCAGTTAAAGCGACGCAGTGCCGAATCGCAAAATGTGCTCCCGGTCATTGGGCAGCCAAATCCTCCGGGGCTGAAGTGGTTAATAGACACGCTTGACAAATACTGGAATTCACCATCAACCTGAAATGTTTTGAAGGCAAATCGATCAAAAACACACAAAAAAAAAGCAACTTTATATCCACACGTAACCTTTAACCTCTTGACGACCGAGGACGTCCCTGGGACGTCCTCGGCTTTGTGTGGTGATATCTTAATGACGGGAGCAGCTACAGGCATCATTCAGATATCACCGTCTTCAGCCGCCGATTCTCTGCACGATAAGAGCGATCAAAGCAGCGATTCCGCCGCTTGATCGTTCTTATAGCCAGCAGGAGGGGACGTCCCCCCCCTCCGCCACCATCCGGTGCTTCTCTGGGCTCTCCCGTGCCATCGGGGTCCCGGAGAGCGAATCGGTCGGCGCTGCTGGAAAGCATAGAGATTTCTGGTGACCAGATGGTCACCAGTCATCTCTATGACCGTTGGAGGCCCGGGCGCAACATTATGACATCACGCCCGGGTACCCGGAAGTAAACAAGCAATCGCGGCTGTCGGCATGTGATCGGTGATTTTTTTTTTCTGTAGGAGAGATGTGGGGGGAGGGGGAGGTCTTATTGACCCCGCCTCTCTCCATAAAGAGGACCTGTCACACTGATTCCTATTTCAAGGGATGTTTACATTCCTTGTAATAGGAATAAAAGTGATAAAAAAAATGTAAAAAAAAGTGTAAAAAAAAAAAAAATAAGTAAAAAAAAAAAAACAATTCAAAACGCCCCTGTCTCCGTTATCTCGCGCGCAGAAGCGAACACGCATGCAGGTCCCGCCCACATATGTAAACGCCGTTCAAACCCCACATGTAAGGTATCGTCGCGTGCGTTAGAGCGTGTGCAACAATTCTAGCGCTAGACCTCCTCTGAAACTCGAAAATAGTAACCTGTAAAAAATGTTAAAGCGTCACCTATGGAGATTTTTAAGTACCAAAGTTTGGCGCCATTCCATGAGTGTGCACAATTTTAAAGCGTGACATGTTAGGTATCTTTTTACTTAACATCCTTTTTCACATTATACAAAAAAATTGGGCTAACTTTACTGTTTTGTTATTTTTTAATTCATGAAACCGTTTCTTTCCCCAAAAAAAGGCGTTTAAAAATTGATTGCGCAAATACCGTGCGAGAAAAAAACGTTGCAATGACCGCCATTTTATTCCCTAGGGTGTCTGATAAAAAAATATATATAATGTTTGGGGATTCTGATTCATTTTCTAGCAAAAAAAATTGTGATTTTTACATGAAGGAGAGAAGTGCCAGAATTGGCCTGTGGTAAAGTGGTTAAATGTGCGCCTGTCACCGCTATAATGCTGGCTTTGCAGCGTCCGCAGCTCCGGCGCGGGGTAATTTTGGCCCGTCTGACGGGTCGCGTTATTCATTCAGAAAACTGCTGTGTGGAGAAGTTGTCAGGAGGACGAGATCCTTTATAAATCAGACATGTAATGGATGAGAGGAGCCTTCATCGCCTCCAGTCACTCGACAATACCGGAGCTAGTAGAACGCCGCCACCGCGCGTCTTCTCCCCCCATCTGGGTTCTGTACGAAGGAAATTTATTGAGGCGTAAAAAAATCAGAAAATAGACAGCGTAAGTGGACGTAAATGTGCGACATTCGTGTCTACAGCCTGGCAAGTCGTAGAGTGGTGTCAAGTCTCTCAGTGGTTCCTGAACAGATTGATGTGCATCAATGTCAGCGACCCCCGCAGCTCCCGCAGCTCCCGCAGTCTTGGTCCTGAGGGAGCAAAAAAAAAGAAAAACATCTCTGGACAAAAAGAAACCTAATTCTGACACAAAGAAAAAGGCAGTCAATTGATTTTCCTAGTTACAAATACAGTGGAACCTCGGACTACGAGGATAATCCGTTCCAGGAGAATTCTCGTAATCCAAAGTACTCGCATATCAAAGCGAGTTTTCAAAATTGAAGCCAATGGTAACGTAAATAATTTGTTCCGCATTGACTTCAATGGGATGCAATACCGAATGCAGCCAGAAGTGGGGGGGGGGGCGCCAGAGAGCGTTGAAAACGGCCAAAAAAGACCTGAGGACACTTCAGCTCGTTTCCTGCGCCCCCGTACCTCAGGCCAAATGTGGTACTGCAGGCCTATGTTTGGCTCTGCTCGGCTCCTACGCCCCCGTACCTCAGGCCAAATGTGGTACTGCAGGCCTATGTTTGGCTCTGCTCGTTTCCTGCGCCCCCCGTACCTCGGGCCAAATGTGGTACTGCAGGTCTATTTTTCGGCTCTGCTCGGCTCCTGCACCCCCGTACCTCAGGCCAAATGGGGTACTGCAGGTCTATTTTTCGGCTCTGCTCAGCTCCTGCGCCCCCGTACCTCAGGCCAAACGGGGTACTGCAGGCCTATTTTCGGCTCTGCTTGGCTCCTGCACCCTCGTACCTCAGGCCAAATGAGGTACTGCAGGCCTATTTTTGGCTCTGCTCGGCTCCTGCGCCCCCGTACCTCAGGCCAAATGGGGTACTGCAGGTCTATTTTCGGCTCTGCTTGGCTCCTGCCCCCCCTACCTCAGGTCAAATGGGGTACTGCAGGTCTATTTTTCGGCTCTGCTCGGCTCCTGCGCCCCCGTACCTCAGGCCAAATGTGGTACTGCAGGTCTATTTTTCGGCTCTGCTCGGCTCCTGCGCCCCGTACCTCAGGCCAAATGGGGTACTGCAGGCCTATCTAGCTTGAATTCTGCTCGTCAACACTCGCAAACCAAGTATACTCTTAAACCAAGGTCCCACTGTACTTCTCTCTCAAAGCCCAATTGAATTTTCAGTTTAAATCAGCGAAATAAGATCCGGGTTCATCAAACCAAAATGTGTGCAAAGTCTTACAGTTCATTTTTTTTTTATGAGTAGAAATGCCTGTCACCTGCCAGCATCCTCGCAGAGAAGGGACCCTTGCTCTCTGTAGGGAAGCAGTGGTCTCTCTGCAGAGGTCTAACACCTTCCCCTGCTGAGTCAGAGCCAGAAGTCTCCAATTAACAGACGCATAAGACTAATCGTAAAAGAGACGTTTTTTTATTTTTTTAATCATACTTACCTAGATGGATTCAGCCTGACGTTGATGCTGCATCTAGCCGCTGCCAAATCTAAGACTGATAACCGAGCAATCAAACACAGCTGATCGCTCAGTTCCCTGTGCCCAGTGAGCAGAGAGCTGGGACTGTCAGCCCTTCTCTGCCGAGTCATCCACTGACCTCCATTCAGTGTCCTCCACCTCTGTCTCACAATCCCTCCACTGACCTCCAATAAGTGTCCTCCACCCCTCTCTGCCAATCCCTCCACTGGCTTCCATTCAGTGTCCTCCACCCCTCTCTACCAATCCCTCCACTCGCCTTCATTCAGTGTCCTCCACCCCTCTCTACCAATCCCTCCACTGACCTTCATTCAGTGTCCTCCACCCCTCTCTACCAATCCCTCCACTCGCCTTCATTCAGTGTCCTCCACCCCTCTCTACCAATCCCTCCACTGACCTCCATTCAGTGTCCTCCACCCCTCTCTACCAATCCCTCCACTGACCTCCATTCAGTGTCCTCCACCCCTCTCTACCAATCCCTCCACTCGCCTTCATTCAGTGTCCTCCACCCCTCTCTACCAATCCCTCCACTGACCTCCATTCAGTGTCCTCCACCCCTCTCTGCCAATCCCTCCACAGGCTTCCATTCAGTGTCCTCCACCCCTCTCTGCCAATCCCTCCACTGGCTTCCATTCAGTGTCCTCCACCCCTCTCTACCAATCCCTCCACTGACCTCCATTCAGTGTCCTCCACCACTCTCTGCCAATCCCTCCACAGGCTTCCATTCAGTGTCCTCCACCCCTCTCTGCCAATCCCTCCACTGGCTTCCATTCAGTGTCCTCCACCCCTCTCTACCAATCCCTCCACTGACCTCCATTCAGTGTCCTCCACCCCTCTCTACCAATCCCTCCACTGACCTCCATTCAGTGTCCTCCACCCCTCTCTGCCAATCCCTCCACTGACCTCCAATAAGTGTCCTCCACCCCTCTCTGCCAATCCCTCCACTCACCTCCATTCAGTGTTCTCACCCCTCTCTGCCAATTCCTCCACTGACCTCCATTCAGTGTCCTCCACCCCTCTCTACCAATCCCTCCACTCACCTCCATTCAGTGTTCTCACCCCTCTCTGCCAATTCCTCCACTGACCTCCATTCAGTGTCCTCCACCCCTCTCTGCCAATCCCTCCACTGGCTTCCATTCAGTGTCCCACACCCCTCTTGGCCAATCCCTCCACTGACCTCCATTCAGTGTCCTCCACCCCTCTCTACCAATCCCTCCACTGACCTCCATTCAGTGTCCTCCACCCCTCTCTGCCAATTCCTCCACTGGTCTCCATTCAGTGTCCTCCACCCCTCTACCAATCCCTCCACTGACCTCCATTCAGTGTCCTCCACCCCTCTCTGCCAATTCCTCCACTGGTCTCCATTCAGTGTCCTCCACCCCTCTCTGCCAATCCCTCCACTGGCTTCCATTCAATGTCCTCCACCCCTCTCTGCCAATTCCTCCACTCACCTTCATTCAGTGTCCTCCACCCCTCTCTACCAATCCCTCCACTGACCTTCATTCAGTGTCCTCCACCCCTGTCTACCAATCCCTCCACTGACCTTCATTCAGTGTCCTCCACCCCTCTCGACCAATCCCTCCACTCGCCTCCATTCATTGTCCTCCACCCCTCTCTGCCAATTCCTCCACTGACCTCCATTCAGTGTCCTCCGCCCCTCTCTGCCAATCCCTCCACTGACCTCCATTCAGTGTCCTCCACCCCTCTCTGCCAATCCCTCCACTGGCTTCCATTCAGTGTCCTCCACCCCTCTCTGCCAATTCCTCCACTGACCTTCATTCAGTGTCCTCCACCCCTCTCTGCCAATCCCTCCACTGACCTCCATTCAGTGTCCTCCACCACTCTCTACCAATCCTTCCACTGACCTCCATTCAGTGTCCTCCACCCCTCTCTACCAATCCCTCCACCGACCTCCATTCAGTGTCCTCCACCCCTCTCTACCAATCCCTCCACTGACCTATATTCAGTGTCCTCCACCCCTCTCTACCAATCCCTCCACTCACCTCCATTCAGTGTCCTCCACCACTCTCTACCAATCCCTCCACTCACCTCCATTCAGTGTCCTCCATCCCTCTCTACCAATCCCTCCACTCACCTCCATTCAGTGTCCTCCACCACTCTCTACCAATCCCTCCACTGACCTCCAGTCAGTGTCCTCCACCACTCTCTACCAATCCCTCCACTGACCTCCATTCAGTGTCCTCCACCCCTCTCTGCCAATCCCTCCACTGGCTTCCATTCAGTGTCCTCCACCCCTCTCTGCCAATTCCTCCACTGACCTCCATTCAGTGTCCTCCACCCCTCTCTGCCAATCCCTCCACTGGCTTCCATTCAGTGTCCTTCACCCCTCTATGCCAATACTTCCGCTGGCTTCCATTCAGTGTCCTCCACTACTTTACGCCAATCCATCCACTGGCCTCCATTCAGTGTCCACCCCCGCCCCCCTCTTCCAATCCCTCTACTGGCTTCCATTCAGTGTCCTCCACCCCTCTCTGCCAATTCCTCCACTGACCTCCATTCAGTGTCCTCCACCCCTCTCTGCCAATCCCTCCACTGGCTTCCATTCAGTGTCCTTCACCCCTCTATGCCAATACTTCCGCTGGCTTCCATTCAGTGTCCTCCACTACTTTACGCCAATCCATCCACTGGCCTCCATTCAGTGTCCAACCCCATCCCCCTCTTCCAATCCCTCTACTGGCTTCCGTTCAGTGTCTTCCACCCCTCTCTGTCAATCCCTCCACCAGCTTCCATTTATAGTCCTCTACCACTGTCTGCCAATACCTCTGTTGACCTTTATCCAGTGTTCTCCACCCCTCTCTGCCAATCATTCTACCGGCTTCCATTTATAGTCCTCTACCACTCTATGCCAATCCCACCACTGGCCTCCATTCTGTTTCCACTCCCCCACCCCCTCTTCCAATCCATCCACTGGCCTCCATTCAGTGTCCACCCCCCATCCCCTCTGCCAATCCCTCCACTGGCTTCTATTCAGTGTCCTCCACCCTTTTTTTGCAATCCCTCCACTGGCTTCCACTAACTCAACAATTACATTTCTAAATACTAACAACATACAAAGCCATCCACAATCTGCCCCTGAGCCACATCACCCACCCCATCCCAATATATCACCTGTGCAAGACTGAAGGGGAGGAGCCGGTACACCTGTGCAAGACTGAAGGGGAGGAGCCGGTACACCTGTGCAAGACTGAAGGGGAGGAGCCGGTACACCTGTGCAAGACTGAAGGGGAGGAGCCGGTACACCTGTGCAAGACTGGAGGGGGGGAGCCGGTAGACCTGTGAAAGACTGAAGGGGGATCCGGTACACCTGTGCAAGACTGAAGGGAAGGAGCCGGTAGACCTGTGCAAGACTGAAGGGGGGAGCCGGTACACCTGTGAAAGACTGAAGGGAAGGAGCCGGTAGACCTGTGCAAGACTGAAGGGAAGGAGCCGGTAGACCTGTGCAAGACTGAAGGGAAGGAGCCGGTAGACCTGTGCAAGACTGAAGGGGGGGAGCCGGTACACCTGTGCAAGATTGAAGGGGGATCCGGTACACCTGTGCAAGACTGAAGGGGGGAGCCGGTACACCTGTGCAAGACTGAAGGGGGGGAGCCGGTACACCTGTGAAAGACTGAAGGGAAGGAGCCGGTAGACCTGTGCAAGACTGAAGGGAAGGAGCCGGTAGACCTGTGCAAGACTGAAGGGGGGGAGCCGGTACACCTGTGCAAGACTGAAGGGGGATCTGGTACACCTGTGCAAGACTGAAGGGGGGAGCCGGTACACCTGTGCAAGACTGAAGGGGGGGAGCCGGTACACCTGTGCAAGGCTGAAGGGGAGGAGCCGGTACACCTGTGCAAGACTGAAGGGAGGAGCCGGTACACCTGTGCAAGACTGAAGGGGAGGAGCCGGTACACCTGTGCAAGTCCGAAGGGGAGAAGCCGGTACACCTGTGCAAGACTGAAGGGGAGGAACCGGTACACCTGTGCAAGACTGAAGGGGGATCCGGTACACCTGTGCAGGACTGAAGGGGGAGGAGCCAGTACACCTGTGCAAGACTGAAGGGGAGGAACTGGTACACCTGTGCAAGACTGAAGGGGAGGAACCGGTACACCTGTGCAAGACTGAAGGGGGATCCGGTACACCTGTGCAAGACCAAAGGGGAGGAGCCGGTACACCTGTGCAAGACTGAGGGGGAGGAGCCGGCACACGTGTGCAAGACCGGAGGGAGGATTTAAAACACCTGACTTTACATGAGAAAAACCAACCCTTCCACAGATGACAGATTCAGCCTTTGATTTCCATGTTATTGTGTTGCTCATAAAAGCACATTAATTCTGTATATTAACATTATTTTTTTATTTATTTTTCGGCCACCAGTGTAAGAAATGCGAACGCACGATTAGAATCAGCGCCGTATAATCACATAGAAGTTTTCTCGGTCCGACGCCGTAGATGCTGCTAATCCTCTCTCTAATGCCGCTTAGCATTAATTTATTACGTCCCGTTATTTTTTCTTCTTTGTGACAAATTCGCATTCCTTCTGAAGTGCATATTTTTTAGGGCCTGTTAAATCCCCTTGTGAATATGTATGCAGCGCCAAACAAGTCGGCTAAATAAAAAGTTCAGATCCTGAAAATGAACGGTGTGAAAATACAAGAGAGAGTATCAACAACTGCCGAATCATCAAAAAAACCCCTCAAACTTTCATTTCTGTTGGCGAGTCACACCTTTTCTTGGATCCTGACACCCCACCAGTGGCGGCTGGTGCTCAAAATTTTTGGGGGGCGCAAACAAACGGAAAAAAAAATTGCAGCCTCACTGTGCCCATCAAACGCAGCCACTGTGCCATAAAATTGTCGCCACTGTGCCATAAAATTTTCGCCACTGTGCCATGCCATCAATTGTCGCCACTGTGCCATCGATTGTTTCCACTGTGCCATCAATTGTCGCCACTGTGCCATCAATTGTTTCCACTGTGCCATCAATTGTCGCCACTGTGCCATCAATTGTTTCCACTGTGCCCATCAATTGTCGCCACTGTGCCCATCAATTGTTTTCACTGTGCCCATCAATTGTCGCCACTGTGCCCATCAATTGTTGCCACTGTGCCATCAATTGTTTCCACTGTGCCATCAATTGTTTCCACTGTGCACAGTGGAAACAATTGATGGCACAGTGGCAACAATTGATGGGCACAGTGGCGACAATTGATGGGCACAGTGAAAACAATTGATGGGCACAGTGGCGACAATTGATGGGCACAGTGGAAACAATTGATGGCACAGTGGCGCCACTGTGCCATCAATGTTTCCACTGTGCCCATCAATTGTTTTCACTGTGCCCATCAATTGTCGCCACTGTGCCATCAATTGTTTCCACTGTGCCCATCAATTGTTGCCACTGTGCCATCAATTGTTCCCACTGTGCCCATCAATTGTTGCCACTGTGCCATGCCATCAATTGTCGCAACTGTGCCATGCCATTGGCGCCCATTTTGCCCATCAATTGTCGCCACTGTGCCATGCCAAACGCAGCCACTGTGCCATCAATTGTCGCCACTGTGCCATGCCAAATGCAGCCACTGTGCCATCAATTGTCGCCACTGTGCCATGCCAAATGCAGCCACTGTGCCATCAATTGTCGCCACTGTGCCATGCCAAACACAGCCACTGTGCTATGCCATTGTCGCCACTGTGCCCATCAATTGTCGCCACTGTGCCATGCCATTGTCGCCACTGTGCCCATCAATTGTCGCCACTGTGCCATGCCAAACGCAGCCACTGTGCCATCAATTGTCGCCCCTGTGCCATGCCAAATGCAGCCACTGTGCCATCAATTGTCACCACTGTGCCATGCCAAACGCAGCCACTGTGCCATGCCATTGTCACCACTGTGCCATGCCATTGTCGCTACTGTGCCCATCAATTGTCGCCACTGTGCCATGCCAAACGCAGCCACTGTGCCATCAATTGTCGCCACTGTGCCATCAATTGTCGCCACTGTGCCATGCCATTGTCGCCACTGTGCCCATCAAGCACGAGGCTAAAAAGCGAAAAACGTCTCTCACACAAACTCCTACTAACACGACTGGTATTGAACTTCCCTTTTCTAGTGCCGTCGTACGTGTTGTACGTCACCGCGTTCTTGCCGATCGGAATTTCCGACATTTGTGTGACCGTGCAAGACAAGTTTGAGCCAACGTCCGTCGGGAAAGAAATCCACGGTTTTGTCATCGGAATGTCCGATCGTGTGTACGCGGCATACAAAGCTTACATTGCAACGAGTGGCTTTTATACCCAAATAGATTGAAGTGAGGAGATAACCCAACAGAAGAAAAATATTGTATCACATGCGGGAAGCTGATGCTTAGGCCCCGTACACACGACCAAACATGTATGCTGAAACTGGTCTGCGGGCCAGTTTCAGCATACATGTTTGGTCGTGTGTAGGCGCGAGCGGGCCGAATTCCAGCAAACATTTGCCCGCCGGGCCTTTTCCCAGCGGGCAAATATTCCTGGACGTGTTTTAAAACCGTCCGCTGGAATCCTGCCCGCTCGGACATGTACGGTCGTCAGTACAGACCTACCGTACATGTCCAGGCGCCCGCCGTCCCTCGCATGCGTCGAATGACTTTGACGCATGCGTGGAAGCCTTTAAATGGCAGGCCCGCCCACGTCTCCGCGTCATCGCCGCGGCGACGACGCGGACACGCCCCGCGTATTGTTTACGCGCGGACTTCTGTACAATGGTTAGTACAGCCATCGTACAGAAGCCCTCTGGCAGGCATGTACGGTGAAAACGGTCCGACGGACCGCTTTCATCGTACATGTTTGCTCGTGTGTACCGGGCCTTACATGTGGACTCAGAAGGTCAGTCCGGGGGGGACCCAGCAGAGGGAAATCATTTGAAACCTTTTATAGTCATCACTGTGCTTCTTTTCTTTTTTTGTTTCCTTATTTATCTGCACATACACAGGGCCGG
Organism: Rana temporaria; assembly: GCF_905171775.1. Taxonomy (NCBI): domain Eukaryota; kingdom Metazoa; phylum Chordata; class Amphibia; order Anura; family Ranidae; genus Rana; species Rana temporaria. The sequence continues at coordinate 477,891,454 of NC_053492.1, read as the reverse complement.
ATTCCTGACAAGGCCACCGATGCCCGGACTTGGGCGGCAGTGGGTGCAGGGGCGGCGCCACGGCAACAGGGGGGGGTAAAAAAAATCCTGACGTCCCGGTGTCCTGCCAAAAAAGGTCGCCCGGCGGATAAGGAGCAGAAGCCCCCTATGTGATGGTGTGTGGGGTAGGGTGACCATGTGTCCCGGATAGCCCAGGACAGTCCCGCATTTTGCAGGTCTATCCCGGGCACATTCATTCCAGGACAATACAGTGTCCCGGAATGAAACTGACACAGCCACCACCCCCCGGGCCAATCTGATGCCCCCAAAAAAGGCCACCACATCACCACTTTACTCACTGACAGTACTTGTCCTGGCTGGGAATGCCTGGAGGAGCACAGTCCCCGCCCCCCGCTTGTGATTGAATAAATCATAAATCCCGCCTCTTGTGTCCAATCACTGTGCTGTGATTCGTTACGGCACAAGCTGATTTTTGGGAAGGGAGGGTGTCCCTGAATGGTAGTTTGGAAATGTGGTCACTCTAGTGTGTGTGTGTGGGGGGGGGGGGGTTCATTGAAGGTCTCGGCCTTGGGGGGGGGGGGCAAAGGGAGTAAATCCGGGCCTGCATATACAGTATGGCCCAGATTCACAAAGCACTTACGCCGACGTATACCAAGAAACGCCAACGTAAGTGCAAATGTGCGCCGTCGTATCTGAGCGCCGGACCCACAAACTAAGATGCGCCTAAAAACAGCTTTTTTGCCGAGGAAAACGGTCGTGTGTACGTTTTTCATCGAGAAAACTGCCGTGGAACTCGTTGAGAAAAAAAGAGAACAAGTTCTATTTTTCCTCGTCGGGAGTCTAAATTTCCTCGTCGGGCTGGTTTTCGATGAGAAACACGTTCGTGTGTATGCTTAGAAACCCGCACATGCTCAGAATGGTGGCGCCAGTGGAATCAAACTTCCCCTTTATAGTGCCGCCGTACGTGTTTTACGTCACCGCGTTTGAGAACGATGAGATTTTGCCTTGACCGTGTTGTACGCAAAGAGAGCTTGTCAAGATTCTCGACAAGCCTGACAAGGAACTCGTCGAGGAAAACGATGTTTCATTTACGACGAGTTCCTCGGTCGTGTGTACGAGCAGGGCCGGATTAACAATGGGGCTGATGGAGCTGCAGCTCCAGGCCCCTTTCTCAAGATAGGCCCATTTGCCCAAAAAAAAAAAAAAAAATTTTTTTTTTTTTTTTTTTTTAAGAATTTTTTTTTCTAAGATCGAATTTGGGGGGTTGTAGCTCGATGACCAGAGGTCACAGAAACCCCACATTTGGGGGTAGGCATGGGAAGAGCTACCCCACAACTGGTTAAAATATGGGACGGCTATCATTTATGGTTCCGGAGATACGGGCCTGCTTGCACAGCCTGTCAGAAGCTACATTCAGAGCGGCCAATATAAATACAAGCTGACACACTGCAGCAGACTGATAGGATCACAGGGCTTATAATAATTATTTGTATATTACTCATGGTAATTAACCCCTTGCCACCCAGGCCAATTCTGACACTTCTCTCCTACATGTAAAAATCATCATTTGTTTTTTGCTAGAAAATTACTCTATGGTGGTCTTTGCACTTTTTATGTTGCAGGGTACAGAGCTGCACGATTCTGGCTAAAATGAGAATTGCAATTTTTTTGCTTAGAAGATAGATCACGATTCTCTCACGATTGTTGCGGCGTAACATCATCTTTCACATTAAAACAAAAAAAAACAAAAAAATGGGCTAACTTCACTGTTTTGTTTTTATGGTTTTTATTATTCATTGAAGTGGGAAAATGCAGTGTGACATAACATATTGCAGCAATAGCCATTGTATTCCCTAGAGTCTCTGCTAAAATATATATAATGTTTGGCGGTTCCAAGTAATTTTCTAGCAAATAATATTGCTTTCTAACTTAAGAAACAAGTGTTGGACTTTAAGTGGTTAAATTTAGTTACAATGTTAGTTAGTTACAATGTTTCATGTTGTTTACAAACTTCGCAGACTGCCCAGATTTGTTCTTTACACACAGAAGTTTATCCCTTTGATCTAAGAAGGAAGTGTCAGTTACAATGTTTCCTGTTAAAAACTTGGCAGACTGCCTGGATATTTTCTTTTGATAGCTGAAAGTCTCTCCACTTGTTATATGAAAGAATCAGCAAACTCTGCATTGAAGATCGTCGGGGGGGTTGAATCGAGATCACGATTTTTTTAACGATTAATTGTGCAGCTCTAGCACGGTATTTGCGCAGCAATTTTTCAAACATGTTTTTTTGGAAAAAAATGTTTCATTCATTAAAAAAACAGTTAGTTAAGTTAGCACAATTTTTTTTGGTATCCTAAGCGATGCTTTACATTTTTTTAGGTTACATGTTTAGAGTTACAGAGGAGGTCTAGTACTAGAATTATTGCTTTCGCTCTAACGATCGTGGCGTATGTAACCTGTGTGTATCTGGCTCTGATACTACCAGTGCCTACCCAGCCACTGACTAGTATCTCTCCCCAGCCTGTCCCCACACACCCTCTCACCTGCTGACCTGTGGATGGGGGAATCACTCCTGCAGTGTTATTGTGTTCTGCCAGTGCGTACAATGATCAGTGTTGCTAACTTTAGCTGGCAGCACTGATTGTTTTAAGAAAAAAAAAACAGGCTGGTTGTACTCAAGTTGATTAATAGATTGACTATGGCTGGTCTCTGCATAATTGGCGTAATTTCAATCCATGTATGACCCGCTTAACCACTACTCAGTCCCTAAATATCCTTCCACTCCTGTCCAGTGCTCACTGTCATACTCTCCACACTCCTCTCCTGTACATAGTGCCCACTGTCATACTCTCCACACTTCTCTCCTATACATAGTACCCACTGTCATACCCTACACACTCCTCTCCTGTACATAGTGCCCACTGTCACACCCTCCACACTCCTCTCTTATACATAGCGCCCACTATCATACCCTTCACACTCCTCTCCTGTACATAGTGCCTGCTGTCATACACTTCTCTCCTGTACTTAGTGCCCACTGTCGCACCCTCCACACTCCTCTCCTGTACATACTGCTCACTGTCATACCCTCCACACTCCTCTCCTATACATAGTGCCCACTGTCATACCCTCCACACTCCTCTCCTATACATAGTGTTCACTGTCATACCCTCCACACTCCTCTCCTATACATAGAGCCCACTATCATACCGTTTACATTCCTCTCCTGTACATACTGCCCACTGTCATACCCTCCACACTCCTCTCCTGTACATACTGCCCCATCATACCCTCCACACTTCTCTCTGGTACGTACTACCCTCTGTCATACCCCCTCACTCTTCCTGTACATACTGCCCATTGTCATACCCTTCACACTCCTCTCCTGTACATAGTGCTTTTTTGTGTACCCTTTGTACTCCTCTCCTGTACATAGTGGCCACTGTTAGACCCTCCACATTCCTCTCCCTCACCTGCACATACTTCCCACTTATATAACGTCCATACTCCTCCCCTATGTCGCTTACCCACAAAAACAGTTCTTTAAAATTATACTGAATATCCTCAATGTTACCAGCTCTAGAATGGACACACTTTTGTTAGTTCAACTAAAGGAAATATCAGTTCTCATATTTGTTCTGCCCCATTATTAGTACTCATTTAATTTTGTGATTACTACTATGATGTATAGAGGAACATAGAGGAACATCGGGGATCTCAGCTACTCTAAATATAGCACTTATATAAAAAAGTGGCCCTGAAAATATTTTTTAAATGTTGGCAACTGTGCACTTAGGCACTGCCCAAGGGCCACCGTCCACCGGGTCAGTAGGGGGCCCCATGAGAGGCTCCTGGGATCCTGTGATAATAAAGCGGTAGTAAACTTTCCTGACATTACTACTTTTTAGAGGCCCTGGGGTAGGTTATGCCACAACGTACAAGTATGCACAGCATATTAGCACATTGGTGTACACTTACATTTTCAGACTGAGCCCTCCAGTGCTGCGATGAATCAGGCGGGGCCCTGGACACTTCCATCTTCACCCGGTCTTCCTTCTGGGTTCTGTGCCTTTGGTCACTTGCCTTGGCCGGGCTGCGTTCATGTCATTCCCACGCATTTATTTATTATTTATTACACCCCATTCACACCTCCGCGACAAAACGCCCGACGCCGGCCGCTCGTGCCGCTGGAGGGGAGAATTCCCATTGCTGTCTATGAGATGGTTCACATCTTATAGACGCCGTACACCTGCGGCATGAAAAAAAGTCCCGGACCCTTTTTTTCAGGCGGCATTGGCGTTCAGCCATACAAAGCAATAGGAAGGATTTGTAAAAAAAAAGTTACACTATTCGTGGCAAAATACGCCGCGTACGCGGCGTTACTTGTCGCGGAGGTGTGAATGCAGCCTAAAAGGCCCCACCAAAATCCTCAGCACCAGGCCCATGATGTTCTTAATCTGGCCCTGTGTACGAGGCCTTACTATATGGGACATTTCTGAAACAATGAAATGGGAGAGCGCAAATCTGTGCATGGAAACCAACCAGCTTCTGACTTCAGCTTATTCAATAAGCGCTGACAAAAAAAAAAAACTCAAAGTTTATTGGTTACCATGCAGAGCTGCACCCGATTTTGCACTCTCCAGTTTTAGTAATTTAAAGCGGAGTTCCACACAATTTTTCAACGTTCTACCAACAGCATTTTAGCAATCCAATCCAATCCAATCATTGTCCAATGAAAAAAAAAAAAATTCCTGATGCCGCGTACACACGACCGTTTTTCGGGTTGTAAAAAATTACGTTTTTTTTTTTAATGTCATTAAAAACGATGGTGTGTGGGCTCCAGAGCCTTTTTCACGATGTAAAACATGGCCATTAAAAATTTAGAACCTGCTCTAATTTTTCACAATGTTTTTAACGTCGTAAAAAATGGTCGTTGGTTGGCCATTTCACCACTTGCTTACTGGGCACATATAGGGCCAGATTCACGTATGAGAGCGTATATTTTAGCGGGCGTAGCGTATCCTATTTACGCTACGCCTCCGCAAATTAGTCAGGCAAGTGCTGTATTCACAAAGCACTTGCTCCGTAAGTTGCGGCGGCGTAACGTAAATTGGCCGGCGTAAGCCCGCGTAACTCAAATGTGGAAGAGGTGGGCGTGTTTTATTAAAATGATCTGTGACCCCATGCAAATGAAGCGCCGATCGTACGGCGCATGCGCGCGCATGCTCAGTATCACGTTGAATTCACTCCCTAAGTTACGCCGGCTCAATGCCTGTGACGTGAACGTAACCTACGCACGTCACCATTCACGTACGACTTACGTAAACGATGTAAAAAGATACGCTTGTTCCGACGTCCATACTTTGCATTGGCTGCGCCTCATATAGCAGGGGTAACTTTACGCCGGACGTAAGCCTAACGTAAACGGCGTAGCGGGCGCAAGTACGTTCGTGAATCGGTGTATCTACCTAATTTACATATTCGACGCGTAAATCTACGGAAGCGCCCCCTTGCGGCCAGCGTAAATATGCACCCAAGATACGACGGCGTAGGAGACTTACGCCGCTCGTATCTTGGCCAAATTTATGCGTAACTGATTCTAAGAATCAGGCGCATACTCCCTTCCTGCCCAGGTGAAATTTCAGCTTTCAGCACTGTCACGCTTTAACTGAGAATTGCGCGGTCGTGCGACGTGGCTCCCAAACAAAATTGACGTCCTTTTTTTCCCACAAATAGAGCTTTCTTTTGGTGGTATTTGATCACCTCTGCGGTTTTAATTTTTTGCGCTATAAACAAAAATAGAGCGACAATTTTGAAAAAAAAACTAAATTTTTTTACTTTTTGCTATAATAAATATCCAATAATAAAAAAATAAAAAATAAAAATAATTTTCCTCAGTTTAGTCCGATACGTATTCTTCTACATACTTTTGGTAAAAATAAAAATTGCAATAAGCGTATAGTGATTGGTTTGCGCAAACGTTATAGCGCCTACAAAATAGGGGATAGAATCATGAAATTTTTTTTTTTACTATTAATGGCGGCGATCTGCGATTTTTGTCAGGACTGCAATATTGCGGCTCCACGTTCCTGTCTCCGTGACCGCCGATCGCGGGTGCCTGGCGGACATCACGGCCGCCAGGCACGCGCATCGGCACCTGACTGATGCGGCGGGCGCGCGCCGCTCGCGCGCCCCCACAGTGGCCTGGAGGCCAGAGGCCGTATAAAGACGGCCTCCCGGCAATTCAGAGCCACAATGTGGCCGTACAAACCCGCCGTGCGGGCGGGAAGAGGTTAATGAAGTGAAAAAAACGTGCATGCTCAGAAGCAAGTTAAGATGGGAGCGCTCGTTCAGGTAAAACTAGCGTTCGTAATGGAGATCGCACATTCATCACGCTGTAACAGACAGAAAAGCGCGAATCGTCTTTTACTAACACGGAATCAGCAAAAGCAGCCCCAAGGGTGGCGCCATCCGCATGGAACTTCCCCTTTATACGTACGTGTTGTACGTCACCGCGCTTTGCTAGAGCATTTTTTTCCACGATCGTGTGTAGGCAAGGCCGTTTTAACGATCGGGTTGAAAAAAACTTTTTTTTTTCGAGACCATTAAAAATGTCATTTTTTACAACCCGAAAAACGGACGTGTGTACGCGGCATAAGGGTTACCTTAATTCTGGTCTCTGCCACCCGCGGATATGGCCGTCATATCCAGCGGCGCCTGGGAGCTGTGTGTCCTAATTCCCAGGAGTCAGTGTGGATGGTTGCCGCTCGTTCACGTGATATTTTGCAAAACCGGAAAAGTGACGCAATGAGGCCAGTTTATCTTTGTTGCCATCACAACGGGGCATGCACTACCGCCGCCGACGCCTGTTGTCAGAAGTTTACGCCGCTGCGCGCCATAGTACTGCGCATGCGCGAGAATGGGCGGTGCATGCTGGTAGCTCAGCAGCACCATACTCCGGAACTGTAAGCTTGTGGGCTTCACATGCCCACAAGCAAGATGAAAACGGCCAGGAAGAAATTTCTTAACTTCATTTTTTACATGTAAGAGGTGTGAAAATGTGGAACAGACTCCCTCCAGAGGTGGTTCTGGGCAGATCAGTAGATTGCTATAAGAAAGGCCTGGATTCTTTCCTAAATGTACATAAAATAACTGAGTACTGAGATTTGAAGGGTAAAGTGTATCCGGGGAAAATCCGATTGCCTCTCGGGGGATCAGGAAGGAATTTTTTTCCCCTGCTGTAGCAAATTGGATCTCATGCTCTGCTGGGGGTTTTTTGCCTTCCTCTGGATCAACTGTGGGTATGGAGTTGTATAGGATTGTACTGTGTTTTTTATTTTGTTTGTTTATTATTATTTTTTGTGGTTGAACTGGATGGACTTGTGTCTTTTTTCAACCTGACAAAAAAACAAAAAAAAACAAAGGGGTTGCCATCCGGGCACCTGGGGACCTCCGGGCCCCTTACAGGTATACTGACGAAAAAAATAACTAAATAAATAATACTTAAAAAAATAAAAAAAAAATAATAATAGAAAAAATAAAAAATAATAATAGGAAAAAAAATGGGGGTTGCCATCTGGGCCCCGTACTGGTATACTTATGAAAAAAAAAAGGGGGGGGTTGACATCCGGGCACCTGGGGACCTCCGGGCCCCTTACAGGTATACTGATAAAAAAAACAAAAAAACAAAAAAACAAGGGGGTTGCCATCCGGGCCCCTTACAGGTATACTGACGGGAAAATAAATACCTGATTTTCCAGGAAAAATGTTGGTTTTGGGATATACTCGCCATATAAGACTACCTCCTTGCCCCCACTGTGCCATCACTTTCCCCCCACTGTGCCATCACTTTCCCCCCACTGTGCCATCACTTTCCCCCACTGTGCCATCACTTGCCCCCACTGTGCCATCACTTTCCCCCCACTGTGCCATCACTTTCCCCCCACTGTGCCATCACTTGCCCCCACTGTGCCATCACTTGCCCCCACTGTGCCATCACTTGCCCCCCACTGTGCCATCACTTTCCCCCCACTGTGCCATCACTTTCCCCCCACTGTGCCATCACTTTCCCCCCACTGTGCCATCACTTGCCCCCACTGTGCCATCACTTTCCCCCCACTGTGCCATCACTTTCCCCCCACTGTGCCATCACTTGCCTCCACTGTGCCATCACTTTCCCCCCACTGTGCCATCACTTGCCCCCACTGTGCCATCACTTTCCCCCACTGTGCCATCACTTGCCCCCACTGTGCCATCACTTGCCCCACTGTGCCATCACTTTCCCCCACTGTGCCATCACTTCACTTTCCCCCACTGTGCCATCACTTTCCCCCCACTGTGCCATCACTTTCCCCCCACTGTGCCATCACTTGCCCCCACTGTGCCACCAATTGGTCCCACTGTGCCATCACTTGCCCCCACTGTGCCATCACTTGCCCCCACTGTGCCATCACTTTCCCCCCACTGTGCCATCACTTTCCCCCACTGTGCCATCACTTTCCCCCCACTGTGCCATCACTTGCCCCCACTGTGCCATCACTTTCCCCCCCACTGTGCCAACAGTGCCATTACTCACGTTTTGCTGATTTGACTTCCAGGCCGGTGACAGTCTCCGTCTGCTGCGAGCGTCCATGATTTGAAAGCCGCGCCTTCTTCTCAGCGTGTCCCGTGATAGGCGGAACACACATTTTCCCAGCAGCGCCTCTGTTCTGTGTTTCGCCTATCACGGACGTCCTCTCGTCCGAGGATGAGAAGGCATCTGTGATAGGAGGAACACAGAACAGAGGCGCTGCTGGGAAGATTTGTGTTGCGCCTATCACGGGACACGCTGAGAAGAAGGCGCGGCTTTTAACCACTTGCTTACTGGGCACATATACCCCCCTCCTGCCCAGGTGAAATTTCAGCTTTCGGCACTGCATCGCTTTAACTAACAATTGCGCGGTCGTGCGACGTGGCTCCCATACAAAATTGACGTCCTTTTTTCCCCACAAGTAGAGCTTTCTTTTGGTGGTATTTGATCGCCTATGCGGTTTTTATTTTTTGCGCTATAAACAAAAAAGTGCGACAATTTTGAAAAAAATACAATATTTTTTACTTCTTGCTATAATAAATATCCCAATTAAAAAAAAAAAAATTTTTTTCTCAGTTTAGGCCGATACGTATTCTTCTACATATTTTTGGTAAAAAAAAAAAAAAAAAAACGCAATAAGCGACTGGTTTGCGCAAAAGTTATAGCGCTCACAAAATAGGGGACAGAATTATTATTTTTTTACTAGAAATGCCGGCGATCTGCGATTTTTATTGGGACTGCGACGTTATGGTGGACACATCGGACACATTTTTGGCGCCATTCACATTTATACTGCGATCAGTGCTATAAATATGCACTAATTACAGTATAAATGTGACTGGCATTGAAGGGGTTAACACTAGGGGGTGAGGAAGGGGTTAAATATGTTTCCTATAAAGTGTTCTAACTGTAGGTGGAGGGGGGTGGCTGGGGGGGTGACCGATCTATGTCTCTATGTACAAGGGACACAGATCGGTCTCCTCTCCAGAGACAGCACCGCTGTCTCTGTGTGAGCCGGCAATGATGATCTCATATGTTTACATATGAGATCATCTCTCATTGGCCGCACAGATCGCATCGCAAACGGCCACTCTGATTGGCCGTTCGCGGCGATCTGTAATTGGCTGTGTCCAAGGGACACGGCCAACACAGATTTTCCCTGCTGCGCGCTCTGGAGCGCGCGCGGGGATCGCCCAAAGGGGCGGACGTCAATTGACGTCCTGTTGGCTTTTGGGATCCGCTCTGTAGCCGTCAATTGACGGCAGGCGGATCCCAAGTGGTTAAATCATGGACGCTCGCAGGGCGAAGACTGTCACCGGCGTATAAGACGACCCCCGACTTTGCATCCAAAAAGTCGTCTTATACGCCGGAAAATACGGTAAATAAATAATAGAAAAAAAGGGGGTTGCCCTCCGGGCCCCCTACAGGTGTACCCCCCTGATGGCGGCCCTGCCTGCAGCATATAACGTTTTTTGGGTTTTCGAAAACACTTTAGATTGATCTCTTCCACATGTACAGTGTATTTAAAAACTGAACAAAGGAAAACAATAATTTCTCCTAAAAATAACGTATAGATGAGGTTTCTGCTCTCCGCATTCTGTCTGAAGGAGATGCCACTGGATAAAGTCCGATGCGCTGATCGATGTGGCCATAAACGCTTTATATGCGGTATGAATTCCTTGTTAAAGTATTTGTGGATTCATCAGAACTACCGGCAAAAAAAAAACACTTGGCTCACCATCGGAGTGTGGAGAGTCGAGACACTTCATCACCACAACCCAGTCAATGTCCTTAACTTACCACCACTAATATACTTTATGAAATATTATAATGTCCGCGGAAATGAAAGATCGCGGCTCTTAAAAACAGCGAGTATACATTATTCCGTAATACAGTGTGTGTTGTCTCTTGCCAGCGCAATCATAAGATGCAGCCATAGTTCAATATCTATCAAAGGAGATCATTTTTATGTGCTCTGTCTCAGCCGCCGTTCTCCGGGCTTCCAGGTCCTGCCGAGGATTCTGGGACGGCAATTTGTCAGTCTGGGTCTCCCCAGTCCTGGCACCGGTTCACATTCCATTCGAAGCTCCGTAAGAACCCTGATATTACCTGTGTGCAGGGCAGGGGCGTCCTTAGGCCCGGGCTTGGGGGGATGGAGCCCCGAATGGGACCCCGAAAAGCCCCGAATCTATTTAACTATGCTTTGTATTGTTGGCCCCGAGCGCTGGGGCCCGGGCCCGATCTGATGGCCGAGTGCGGGCGAGTGCCATAGATCCCGCCTTCTGGAGCCTGCAGCGCCAATGCCAGGAGGACCATGGGACGTGTGACGTGGTGCGTCCATCATAGCCTGCAGAGTCTCCAGAAGGCAGGAATTTCAAAATGCAGCCGCCGAACAATATCCCTGCTCGGGCGGGCCGCTCTCCTCCCTCTGCTCCTCGGCTCGCCATTGCAGTTCCTCTCCTCCTCCTCGGCAGCGCAGCTCCTCTCCTCCTAGGTCAGATAGGTCAGTGTAGGTAGGTCAGTGCAGGTAGGTCAGTGCAGGTAGGTCAGTGTAGGTAGGTCAGTGTAGGTAGGTCAGTGTAGGTAGGTCAGTGCAGGTAGGTCAGTGCAGGTAGGTCCGTGCAGGAAGGGGCAGTGTAGGTAGGGTCAGTGCAGGTAGGTCAGTGCAGGTAGGTCAGTGGTCAGCATTGATGGGCACTGGTAAGTCACACAACCCCACTGCCCAGCCCCAAAAAAACGCTACTCCACATACAACACCTCTACTCCACCCCCCCCCCCACCGGTTCCGGCTTTGGACTTTGGGCTGAAGCCCCTGGTCTTTTTGCCACCTAGCAACGCCCCTGGTGCAGGGAAAAGTTGGAGGCAGATTATTCCTCATTAGTTCTGGTACAGCACGTGAAGGGGAAAGTAGATAAAGAGGAAGACACTTAAAGCGGAGTTCCACCCAAAAATGGAACTTCTGCTTTTCTGAACCCTCCCCCCCCTCCGGTGTCACATTTGGCACCTTTCAGGGGGAGGGGGGTGCAGGTACCTGTCTACAGCCAATTCCGGGCATAGACTCCCGTAGGAGTCTACGCTACTTCCCCCCTGTTCCCAGGAGAGAGCGGGGACCAGTGACGGCGCGCCGCGCTACTCACGCATGCGTGGTAGGGAACCGGGCAGTGAAGCCACAAGGCTTTACTTCCTGGTTCCCTCACCGAGGATGGCGGCGGCAGCATTCTAGTACCGAGCGATTGCTCAGCCTCGCCTGCCGACATCGCGGGCGCGCTGGACAGGTAAGTGTCCATTTTTTTAAAAGTCAGCGGCTGCCGTATTTGTAGCTGCTGGCTTTTAAAGGGTCACTAAAGGCAACCTTTTTTTTCTTTCCCCTAACCTGGTCCTCTGGGGTCCCTCGGAGGCTGTCTCGGCTCCCCCTCGCAAAAGCTTTCCACCTTCATGCGAGCGAGCTTTGACATTATACAGATATTACAGGAAATTCTTCTATCTTTGGGAACAGCGGACTGAGCGCTCAACCACTCTACGTAAATGTGAATGTATACGCTTTAAGTAGAGCGCTCCCTGGAGGCTTGTAAACGTTAATGTTGTACGTATTCTAAGAAAAGGAGAAAATATGTAAATAGCGATGCCAGCCGGCTTGTAGAAGATTTTATTACAATGATAAGTCAGCGGGAAAGGATTCTCTCTGTTCACAGCAAATATTTCCCGCGTAGAACATGGAGATCTCCGGCCGCCTAAAAATACCTTGGTAGACCGTTCTCCATGTTTATCTGTAATGGTCCAACATGGCCTCGTGTGGTGCTGAGTCTCCATGGCCGGAAGTACCGGGATCCAATGAATGAAAGGGACAGGCCGGGGGCAGGGCTGTCTTAATAGCATCATGGGCCCCTGGGCAAAGTAATGCTCTGGGGCCCCTACAATGATGACAGTGAAGGTAACCAGACATTAAGTAGGTAGGAGGCCGACTGCCTCCCCTGTGCATCTATCACTCTCAGTGCCATCATGGGGCCCCCAATTACGGGGCAGCGTGGGCTCAAGGACCAGCTGCTTTGGGGAAAGTGCGGGGCCCCCCATGCAGCTGGGGCCCCTGGGCAGTGCCCAGGTGTTCCCTCTCATTAAGACAGCCCTGGCCGGGGGCAGTGAGTCTGAAGGGGGGGGGGATGTTTTCCAGCTCCTCTCCCCACTCTTCTCATTCCTTTACCTTTCCCTCTCCTCCCCCCTCCCCTCCTTTTTTCTCCCTTTTCCTATACTTTCTTCTTCTTTTCTCCCCTATCCTTCTCTTCTGTCCTCTCATCTGCTCTCCTCCGCTCTCACTCTCTATTTTACCCCCCCCCCCCCCATCTTCGCCTTCTGTCCACTGATCTCTTTTACTCTCCTTTCCCTTTCATTCTTTCACCTCTTTTCTCCTCTTCTTTCTCTTCTCTTCTCTATGCTCCTCTCTCTTTCCCTCTCCTCTCTTCTTATCCCAACTTCCTTCTATCCTCTCTTCTCCTCTACTCTCCCCTCATCTCTTCAACTCTTCCCTCCCTTTCCTTCCATCTCCTCGCATCTCCTCTTTGCCACTCTCCTCGCTTTTTGGTCTCCCCTCTCCTGCTCTTTCCCTTCTCCCCCTTTCCATCCTCAATGCTCCTCTCCTTTTCCTCTCCTTTTCCTCTCCTCTCCACTTCCTTCTCTCCCCTCCTTCACTCTCCCTTTTCCATTCTCTTTCCCTCTCCTCTTTTCTATTCTCCACTTCCCTTCTCTCCTTTCTTCCCTTCCCCTCTCCCCTTCTTTCTCATCTCTACCTTCCACTCCTTTACTTACCTCTGCTTTTCTCTCTACCTCACTCTCTCTCCGCTTCCCTACTTCTTCTCTCCACTTCCTTCTCTCCTCCTCTTAATTACTCTCCCTTTCCCTATCCTTCCCTCTCTTCTTTTATTCTCCCAACTTCCTCTCCTCTCCTCTCCCTTTCCCACTCATTTCATCTCCTCTCCATTTCCCCTCCCCCATTTTTGCCTCCCCTCTCCTCCTCTTTCCCTTCTCTCACTTCCCTTCCTTCATTCTCCCTTTCTCTATCCTTCCCTCTCCTCTTTTTATTTCTCTACTTCCCTTCTTTTCTCTCCTCCCTTCCCCTCTCCTCTTCTTTCCCATCTCTACTTTCCTCTAATTTAATCTCCTCTCTCTTTTCCTTTCCTCTTCTCTCCACTTCCCTCCTCACCTCTCTTCTCCTCTTCTTTCCCATCTCTACCTTTCTCTCATTTACTCCCCTTCCAGTTTTCTTATCCTCTTCTCTACACTTCCTTCTTTCCATTCTTCTTCTCTTATTCACTCTTCCTTTCGTTATTCTTCCCTCTCCTCTTTTCTTTTCTACTCTCCACTTCCCTTCTCTCCTTTCCTCCCTCCCCCTCTCCTCTTCTTTCCCATCTCTAGCTTATTCTCCTTTACTCTCCTCTCCCTCGTCTTCCCTCCCCTCTTCTCTCCACTCCCCTCCTCTCCAATTCCCTCCTCTCCTCCCTTTTCTCCACTTCTTTCTCTCCTCTCTTCTCCTCTCCACTTCTCTCCTCTCTTCTCCTCTCATTCACTCTTTCTTTCCCTACCCTTCCATCTCCTCTTATCTCTTCTCCTCTCCTCTCTTCTTTTCTCCTCCCTTCTCCTCTTCTTTCCCAACTCTCCCTTCCTCTCTTTTACTTTCCTCTCCCTTTTAATCTCCTTCCCGTTCCTCACCTCTTCTCTCCACTTCCCTCCTTTCTTCTTATCTCCTTTCCTATTTTCTCCACTCCCCTCCTCTATTCTTATCTGCTTTCCTCTCCTTTCCTCTTCTCTCCACTTCCCTCCTTTCTTCTTCTCTCCCTTCCTCTCCTTTCCTCTTCTCTTTACTTCCCTCCTCTCTTTTTATCTCCTTTCCTCTTCTCTCCACTTCCCTCCTCTATTCTTATCTCCTTTACTCTTCTCTCCTCTTCCCTCCTCTCTTCTTATCTCCCTTCCTCTCCTTTCCTCTTCTCTCCTCTTCCCTCCTCTCTTCTTATCTCCCTTCCTCTCCTTTCCTCTTCTCTCCTCTTCCCTCCTCTCTTCTTATCTCCCTTCCTCTCCTTTCCTCTTCTCTCCTCTTCTCTCCTCTTCCCTCCTCTCTTCTTATCTCCTTTCCTCTCCTTTCCTCTTCTCTCCTCTTCCCTCCTCTCTTCTTCTCTCCCTTCCTCTCCTTTCCTCTTCTCTTCACTTCCCTCCTCTATTCTTATCTCCTTTCCTCTCCTTTCCTCTCCTTTCCTCTCCTTTCCTCTCCTTTCCTCTTCTCTCCTCTTCCCTCCTCTATTCTTATCTCCTTTCCTCTCCTTTCCTCTCCTTTCCTCTTCTCTCCTCTTCTCTCCTCTCCTCTCCACTTCCTTCCTCTCTTCTTATCTCCTTTCCTCTTCCCTCCTGTCTTCTTCTCTCCCTTCCTCTCCTTTCCTCTTCTCTCCACTTCCCTCCTCTCTTCTTATCTCCTTTCCTCTCCTTTCCTCTTCCCTCCTCTATTCTTATCTCCTTTCCTCTTCCCCCCTCTCCTCTCCATGTCTCTGTGTCATATTCCGCTATGAAATGAAAGGCTCTTCTTAGCAGTGCTTCTCCCCCTGCATTGTAAACACCTCAGCTGACAGATCTTAGCGGCGGTGGCGCGCCACTTGTCACCAGATCCTCAGCTTTGCATAGGAAGAAGTGGCGCTATTATTCTTGAATACTGAAGCGTGAGATAAGTTCTGGTCTTTAAGCCTGTGAAACAAAGCCATTAATCATGGAAAGCTGAGGGATTGGCTGCACCGGCGGCGTGGCATATGCCTCTGTCAATATGTGACAGTCTCCCTGAAGCCTTCAGTCCCAAGAGACGCCGAGAACAAAGGTCACGAGTCCTCCAGCTCCGGATAAATGAGGAGGCAGCCTTGTTTGGAGGCAGCCAGGCGTGCACGGCACAAGGGGCGCACTCCACAAGTGTCAGAAATTCTGATCGGCAAGGTTACCGGAGGACTCCTTCCAAATATTAGAATTCAGAAGACCCCGAAGACCAGGGGCGTTGCTAGGTGGCAAAAAGACCAGGGGCTTCAGCCCGAAGTCCAAAGCCGGAAACAAGGGGGGGGGGGTGGCGGTTTTCGGGGTGGCGGAATTAGAGGTGTTGTATGTGGAGTAGCGTTTTTTTGGGGCTGGGCGGTGGGGTTGTGTGACTTACCAGTGCCCATCAATGCTGACCACTGACCTACCTGCACTGACCTACCTACACTGACCTACCTGCACTGACCTACCTGCACTGACCTACCTGCACTGACCTACCTACACTGACCTACCTGCATTGACCTACCTGCACTGACCTACCTACATTCACCTACCCGCACTGACCTACCTACATTGACCTACCTGCACTGACCTACCTGCATTGACCTACCTGCACTGACCTACCTGCACTGACCTACCTGCACTGACCTACGTACATTGAACTACCTGCAATGCCATACCTTCATTGACCTACCTGCACTGACCTACCTACACTGACCTACCTGCACTGACCTACCTGCATTGACCTACCTGCACTGACCTACCTACATTGACCTACCTGCACTGACCTACCTACATTGACCTACCTGCACTGACCTACCTACATTGACCTACCTGCACTGACCTACCTACATTGACCTATCTGCACTGACCTACCTACATTGACCTACCTGCACTGACCTATCTGACCTACATACACTGACCAGTGACCTGCATGACCTAACACACACTGACCTACTGACAATGGCATAGATACACACACACTGACTTACCTGAGCTCAGCCGTGGTGTCAGTCACTCAGAGTCGTCACTGTCAGAGAGGAGAGGAGCTGTCATGCCGAGGAGAGGAGCTGCCATGCCGAGGAGGAGGAGAGGAGCTGCCGAGCCGAGGAGGAGGAGAGGAGCTGCCGAGCCGAGGAGGAGGAGAGGAGCTGCCGAGCCGAGGAGCAGAGGGAGGAGAGCCGACTGCCCCAGCAGGGTTATTGTTCGGCGGCTGCATTTTGAAATTCCCGCCTTCTGGAGACTCTGCAGGCTATGACATTGGACGCACCACGTCACACGTCCCATGGTCCTCCTGGATTGGCGCTGCAGGCTCCAGAAGGCGGGACCTATGGCACTCGGCCCCAGCCGCACTCGGCCATCAGACGGTCCCAGCCCCCGGCGCTCGGGGCCAACAATACAAATCACAGGTAAAAATATTCGGGGCTTTTGGAGGGCCCATTCGGGGCTCCAGCCCCCCAAGCCCGGGCCTAACGACACCCCTGCCGAAGACACATTAGTATTTTCATTTCTCAACTCCATTGGGGGTCCGACTACGTCTCCCTCCTTGATGACAACTTCCATTGTCAAACCAACAAAACGTCAACCCCTAAAGTCAACTGGAACCGACCGTAGAGGCGGAAGGAGACATCTGCCGGCATGGGAAAGCACCTTCAGCCAATCTGGTGTGGCGATAACCCCGCGGGAAATCAAAGGATTAAAGACTAAACTTGCAAAGTCCCCCCTTTTTCTGTGTTGCCATAGTTGTCAACGTTGCATAAAAAAAAAAATCCTGGACACTTTTTTGCGTGTAGGCGGAGCCTTGGTCTAATTAGGGGGCAGGGCATTCGTATGTAGGTGTGTCACACCCTAGTATAAAAGTGTGTCGTTAGAAAAAAAAAAATGGGTGTGGTTTATGTGCAATAGTGGGCGTGGCTTGAATAGGCGTGGCTCGGAAGGGGTGTGGTTAGAGTCCGGAAGGAAGGAAAGAAAGATTCTACACCACAATAGAAATATGTGTATTCCAGAAAGTTTAACAAAAAAGGCAGATAAAGATACTCCAAAACAGTGGCGGTGCGTCCATAGAGGGCGCAGGAGCGCCGCCCCCTCTCTCTCCTGCGCAGCCACTGAATACAATACACAGATTAATGCATTGCATGAATCCATCTATTGTTGCTGCCGCCCACAATTCAGATGGCCGGCCCCCTGGTGATCGGCCATCTGACTAACGGCAGCTGGTTGGCTTTGGAAGTGTCTGTCAGAGCCAGCCAGGCTTTAATCGGCTTCCAAATAGTTAGCCAGGGGGGTGCGTTCCCTGGCTAACACTGACAGGCGTCTCAGCCAATTAGGTTCACCGGTTCTGGTTACCGGTAACCTGATTGGCTGAAGCGTCATCGAGGGCGGGAGAAGACATCGAGGGATGGTGGAAGGAAGATGGCTGACCCCAGAAAGGTAAGTGCCGGGCGGGGGGCAATCTGACTGGCAGAATTTTACAAAGCACAGTGGCGTCAATTGATGTGGGCACAGTGGGAAAAATTGATGTGGGCACAGTGGCGTCAATTGATGTGGGCACAGTGGGAACAATTGATGTGGGCACAGTGGCGTCAATTGATGTGGGCACAGTGGGAACAATTGATGTGGGCACAGTGGGGACAATTGATGTGGGCACAGTGGGAACAATTGATGTGGGCACAGTGGGGACAATTGATGTGGGCACAGTGGCGTCAATTGATGTGGGCACAGTGGGAACAATTGATGTGGGCACAGTGGGGACAATTGATGTGGGCACAGTGGGGACAATTGATGTGGGCACAGTGGGAACAATTGATGGGGACAATTGATGTGGGCACAGTGGGGACAATTGATGTGGGCCCAGTGGGAACAATTGATGTGGGCACAGTGGGGACAATTGATGTGGGCACAGTGGGGACAATTGATGTGGGCACAGTGGCGACAATTGATGTGGGCACAGTGGCGACAATTGATGTGGGCACAGTGGTAACAACTGATGTGGGCACAGTGGTAACAATTGATGACATGGCACAGTGGCTGCGTTTGGCATGGCACAGTGGTGACAATTGATGGGCACAGTGGTGACAATTGATGGGCACAGTGGCGACAATTGATGGGCACAGTGGCGACAATTGATGGCACAGTGGCGACAATTGATGGCATGACACAGTGGCTGCATTTGATGGGCACAAGTGGCTGCATTTGGTGGGCACAGTAAGGGTGCAATTGTCTTTTTTTTTGTTCGTTTGTTTTCGCCCCCTGCCGGCCTGACAGCAATGGGATTCAAACCAGGCAGCGGCGTGAGCGGCGGTGGGAGGCCAATCATCCATCATGTTCAGGGCGGGGAGGGGCCGCCAAAAGAGAGAAGAAGATTGGCTGCCCCTCTCCTCTGCACTGAACACTAGAGTGAGAGGACGCAACACTCGTGGCGATGGCCATTTTGGTGTAGCCGTTGCTGAAAACAAATTCCAAATTTCTCGGGACAAAACGTGGTGGGGGAAGGGTCATGGTCTGGGGCTGCATAAGTGCTGCCGGCACTGGGGAGCTACAGATCATTGAGGGGACCATGAATGCCGACATGTACTGTGACACACTGAAGCAGAGCATGATCTCCTCCCTTCAGAGACTGGACCGCAGGGCAGTATTCCAACATTCCCACCGCTTAAGTGGCCCTCGGCCTTCAAAAGGTTGGGCACCCCTGGCCTAGGCTATCTTTATGTAGAGACACAATTCTTTTTTTCCAGATCCTCAGAGAGTTCTTTGCCATGAGGTGCCATGTTGTACTTCCAGTGACCAGTATGAGAGAGTGAGAGCGATAACACCAAATTTAACACACCTGCTCCCCATTCACACCTGAGACTAACTAACACTAACGAGTCACATGACACCGGGAAGGCAAAATTACTAATTGGGCCCAATTTGGACATTTTCACTTAGGGGGTGTACTCACTTTTGTTGCCAGCGGTTTAGACATGAATGGCTGCGTGTTGAGTTATTTTGAGGGGACGGCAAATTCACACCGTTATACAAGCTGTACACTCACTACACAACATTGTAGATACAAAGGGCCAGATTCACGTACCTGGGTGCATCTTTGTGCGGGCGTAGCGTATCTTATTTACGCTACGCCGCCGCAACTTAGAGAGGCAAGTGCTGTATTCTCAAAGCACTTGCTCTGTAAGTTGCGGCGGCGTAGCGTAAATTGTCCGGCGTAAGCGCGCCTAATTCAAAGTAGGAAGCAGGTAAATTTAAATTAAGCGTGACCCCATGTAAATTGATGGCCGGTCGAACTGGGCATGCGCGCGCATGCTCAGAATCACATCGCATATACTCCCTAAGATACGTTGGCGCAATGCCTTTGACGTAAACGTAACTTACGCACAGCCCTATTCACGTACGACTTACGTAAACGACGTAAATTTCGACGGTCGTTCCGACATCCATACCTTAACATGACTTACCCCTGCTTTATGAGGGGTAGAGTTACGCCGGTCGTACGCCTTACGTAAACAGCGTACATTAATATGCCGGGCGCAAGTACGTTCGTGAATCGGCGTATCTAGGTCATTTGCATATTTATAACGGGAACGCCGAATGCGTCCAGCGTAACTATGCGCCCACGATACGCCGGCAAAGGCAAGTTACGTCGGACGGCGGAAGCCATGTTTTTGGACGTATCTTGCTTTGTGAATTGGCGTAAAGATGCGACGGCGCACATTTGAAATTACGGCGGCGTATCTGGAGATACGCCGGCGTAGAAGCTTTCTGAATCTGGCCCAATGTGTCATTTCTTCAGTGTTGTCACATGAAAAGATACAAGAAAAGATTTACGAGAATGTGACTGAGGGGTGTACTCACTTTTGTGAGATACTGTATATACTGTAAATATATATCTCTCTCTCTATATATATATATATATATATATATATATATATATATACATATATATCATATCCCGGGTGCATAGCAAAGACTGTAGTACATATCATTTACAAGAGAGTAGCACTAACGAGTCTTGAAAGGTGAGCGCACAGTGAAAGTTTTGATGAGGCACAAGCTCGTCTTCCTCAGGACAGCAAGTCCATTGT
This sequence comes from Rana temporaria, assembly GCF_905171775.1. Taxonomy (NCBI): domain Eukaryota; kingdom Metazoa; phylum Chordata; class Amphibia; order Anura; family Ranidae; genus Rana; species Rana temporaria. The sequence continues at coordinate 477,871,033 of NC_053492.1, read as the reverse complement.
CCTGAGGAAGACAAGCTTGTGCCTCATCAAAACTTTGAAATAAAACTTTCACTGTGCGCTCACCTTTCAAGACCCGTTAGTGCTACTCTCTTGTGAATTATATGTACTACAGTCTTTGCTATGCACCCGGGCCCATTGGATAAATATATATATATATATATATATATATATAATGTATTTATGTATTTAAATTAAAAATAATTCAGATTGCTATTTATATTTATATACATAATATTTTATATATATATATATATATATATATATATATATATATATATATATATATATATATGTATTTATTTATAATATCCAATGGGCCCAAGTGCATAGCAAATATATATAATATGTATATGTGTGTTTGTGTGTGTATATATATATATATATATATATATATATATAAAATGTATTTATGTATTTAAATTAAATATAATTCAGATTATTATTTATATTTATCTAAATAATATTTTATATATCCAATGGGCCCAAGTGCGTAGCAAATATATATAATATGTATATGTGTGTGTGTGTGTATATATATATATATAATGTATTTATGTGTTTAAATTAAATAAAATTCAGATTATTATTTATATTTATCTAAAAAAATTTTTATAAATAAAAAAATATATATAATATATTTATTTATTTATAATATCCAATGGGCCCAGGTGCGTAGCAAATATATATAATATGTGTGTGTGTGTGTATATATATATACTGTATATATATATATATATATATATATATATATATATATATATATATGTATTTATGTTTTTAAATTAAATATAATTCAGGTTATTATATATTTTTATCTAAATAATATTCTCTCCCTCTCTTTCTCTCTCTCTCTCTCTCTCTCTCTCTCTCTCTCTCTCTCTCTCTCTATATATATATATATATATATATATATATATATATATATATATATATATATATATATATATATATAAAGCTAAAGCACGAGGAATAAGGTCCTTCTTTTAAAAAAGTAACAATTATCTCCTTTTGGGGCCAATGAGATTTGACAATCACGGTCACATTTCTGAAAATAATGAAAAAAAAAAAAAAAGGATAATATTCACCATGTACGCAAATAGAACCCGATAGTCGTGCCGCCTGATTTCTACAAATTGCTAAAATTTGAGGAGCATCGCGGTCTCATTACGTTCGTAGAAAAATCTTTTCTGGCAGCGCGTCGGTAAATGGCGCGATCTGAGTAACAGCAGATGTCTGCAGATCATCAATTCCTCCTCCTTTCCGTTCCCTGCCACGGCTGACAAAATGGAAAAATGTCAGCGCCGCGTGGATTAGTAACATTGTGATGTGTCTTCTGGGTACCTCCGTGTTTCGCCGAGCCAAGAAAACGCCGGCTGCCTGTCAGGATATAATTCGTTTTTAAATGGATAGTTTTGTTTCGCCGCGTTTTTTTTTTTTGCAGACGCAGTTTTAAGAAACTTTAGAAAGGCAAAAAAAAACGATTGATCTGCTCGTAGGAGACGGATTTTTATGTTTTCCCGTGAAATGACTTCTGAATGAAAAAATAAAAAAAAGTGATGTAGGTTTGGTAACATTTATCATTATTTGGGTTTATTATACAGCGGGGAAGGATTAGAACCCCTGTTAGGCCTTTACTGCTATCATGGGATCTCCATTAGATCACTTCCTGTTTACAGTGACAATCATTTCACCAGACAGGAAGTAGTGAGAGGAAATCGGCAACAGGTGCGGGACTTCCTCTACTCTACAAAAAAAATGATCAAAAAGTAACATTTGTATCTCTTTATTGCTGCTAAAGATCTTCCCGCACTTCCTGTCCGGTGAAACCATTGAATCAAATGCCTACTTTTCAGTCCAGGTCCCCGAAATACAGTTAACCCCACCCACAGCTTGTCTCAGGCCCGCCCAGTGACCAGGCAGCCCCACCCACTTATCGGAGTGGCCTGTCCAAACCCTGCCTTTAACCACTTCCCTACCGCACGCCGTCATATGACGTCCTTGACTTTGATGCGGGGAAATCTGAATGATGGGGGCAACTACAGGCATCATTCAGATATCTTTTCAGGCGGCGATTCTGCGCATCATAAGAACGATCATAGCGGCGGAACCATTCCGTTTCACAGCTTGATCGTTCTTAGTGGGGGGCCTGGAGAAAGAATAGTCCGGCGCCAGATGGCGACGATAGAGATTTCCGGTGACCAGTCCTCTCCATGACCGTCGGAGGCCCGGGCGCGACGTTATGATGTCACGCCCGGCTACCCCGAAAGTAAATGCGGCTATCAGCATGAGATCGTGATTTTTTTTTCACGATCTATCATCGTATTGACCGCATCCATGGACGTCCGCTCCATAGGGCAAGGGGGGCAATTGACCCCCCCCCCCCCTGGAAAATCAAGAAGGTGTTGAAGAGTGAAGAGCGCCGCGGTGACAGGCAGGTTAGAACAGGGAGAGAGAGGTAAGCTGCTGGCCGTGGCATTGCAAGGGGGGGCTGGGGTGGTCTGGTAAGGGGTGACACCACTGCACCTAACCAACCCCTTCTCTCCCGGCCGCGGGCTGTCTGAGCGGTCCCGGGCCGGATGTCACACAGGCACAGCGAGCAGAGTGAAGCCGCCTCCCCTTCCAGTGTTTATGTGTACACAGGGAGGGGAACCTGCTGTGCCACGCTGATGGCAGATCTGAGGTTCTGAATGGGATGGGGGAGGGAGGGTGTGTCTGTGCTGAAAGGGGGGGTTTGTGCTGAAGGGGGGGGGGGGATCCATCTGTACTGAAGGGGAGGTCTGTGCTTAAAGGTGGTCCATCTGTGCTGAAGGGGGGGGGGGTCTGTGCTGGAGGGGGAGGTCCATCTGTGCTGAAGGGAGGGGTCTGTGCAGAATGGGGGGATCTGTACTGAATGGGGGGTCTGTACATTCTCTAGGCTATATTTATATGGGCATGGAGTGAAGCGGAATTATCTCAAGAGCTATTTCACACTGCCAGCTGGCTGCATCATCGGTAAAACGCTTTACGATCTTTTTAGCTGTGCTATTTGGTCGCTAGTGGGGCGCGTTTAAAGGGTTAAATGTGACTGTATCGCCGCTGCCGAATCGCATAAAGAGGACCTGCCACGAGAGAGTCATATTACAAGGGATGTTTACATTACTGCGGACAGTATGAAAAAAATAAAAATATTTATTTTTTCTATTTATTATTTAGTTTTTTATTACATTTTTTTACTTTTTTTTTTTAATCTCTTAATTTTCCCCCCAAAATTGTGGCAAAACAAAATTAGAACTTCAAAATTTGCCACGCCACGCCACTTAATAAATACCTTGGATTGCCTCCTTTTCAAAAAGGGGTGATTTGGGGGGTATTTGTACTGTCCTAGCATTTTCCGACCTTTAACCCCTTAATACCGGGCTTTAAAACCCACCTCCATACCGCGCCTATTCTGGCACGTCTCTCCTACATGTACAAATCATCATTCTTTTGCTAGAAAATTATTCAGAACCCCCAAACATTATCTATGTTTTTTTAGCAGACACCCTAAGGAATAAAATGGCGGTCATTGCAACTTTTTATCTCGCACGGTATTTGCGCAATAATTTTTCAAACCCCTTTTTTTTGTAAAAAAAATGGTTTCATGAATAAAAAAATAACAAAACAGTAAAGTTAGCCCAATTTTTTGGTAAAATATGAAAGATGATGTTACGCTCAGAAAATAGATACCTAACATGTTATGCTTTAAAATTGCGCACACTCATGGAATGGCGCCAAACTTTGGTACTTAAAAATCTCCATAGGCGATGCTTTAAAATTTTTACAGGTTACTATTTTTGAGTTACAGAGGAGATCTAGTGCTAGAATTATCACTACCGCTCTAACGCAAGCGGCGACACCTCACATGTGTGGTTTGAACAACGTTTACATACGTGGGCAGGACATACGTGTGCGTTCGCTTCTGAGCGCGAGCTACCGGGGACAGGGGCGTTTACATTTTTTTATTTATTTATTTTTTATTTTACTTATTTATTTTTTACGCTATTTTTTTTTATTTTTAGTTTTTGATCGCTTTTATTCCTATTACAAGGAATGTAAAATCCCTTGTAATAGGAATAGTGTGTGACAGGTCCTCTTAATGGAAAGAGGCGGGGTCAATAAGACCTCCCCCTCCCCCCACATCTCTCCTCCAGGCTGGAAAGAATGAGATTGTGAAAAAAAATTCACAGATCTCATTCTTACTAGCCGCAATTGTGGTTTGTTTACTTAGAGTACTTGGGCGTGACGTCATCACATCGCGCCCGGGCCTCCGACGGTCATAGAGATAACTGGTGACCATCTGGTCACCAGTCATCTCTATGCTGCACATCCAGCGGACGGCGATCATCTCTCCAGGCCCCCGATGGCACGGGAGAGCCCGGAGAAGCACCGGATGGCAGCGGGAGGGGGGGTGTCCCCTCCCGCCGCCTGTAAGAACGATCAAGCGGCAGAACCACCGCTATGATCGTTCTTACGGTGCGCAGGATCGCTGCTGGAAGAAAATGATATCTGAATGATGCCTCTAGGTGCCCCAATCATTCAGATATCACCGCACAGAGTCCAGGACGTCATATGACGTCCACCCGGGATAACAGATCCCCTTTTTGGACATCATATGACGGCGTGCGGTTTAAAGTGGTTAAGAAATGAGATCGTCTGTCCCAAATGTTCCCCTCCTAGAACAATTCTTACCCCCTGCCACTCCCCAAATTCCCCCCACCCAAAACAAATCCCCCCTCCAATCTCCTTCTGGTGCCCCCCTCCCCACCTCACATGATACCACAGTGCCCAGTGTAGCCACCCCTTGTCCCAGCCCTGCCCCCACCTACCGTATCACCTCATCTACCACAAACTCTCCAATTCCCCTCTTCTAGCAGAAATCCTCCTCCCCTATCCTCCTTTTTCCAACACAGATCCCCCTAAATCACCACTCCTATCACCCCCCCCCCCTTCCAAATGTTCCCTTCATAACAATTCTTATCCCTTGCTTGCCCCCTAATTCTCCCTCCCAACACAAATTCCCTCCCCCAATCTTCATGCAGCACCCCCCCCTAGGGTGACCACATTTCCAAACTGCCATCCAGGGACACACCCCCAATCTCACCTTCCCCCAAAAAAGATGGGGGGGGGGGTAAATGTAGTCTCGGGGGTTGATGGGGAATTTGGCGGCGGGTCATTTGTCAGGTGAATGTGCCACTTGCCTATGCCACCCATAGCCTGCCACCAGATGCAGTGCCGCTGTCACTCCCTCTGCATGAGCCACGCGCGTAGAAGTAAAGGAGTGACATCACTATCTGGAGAGTGAAGATCACACCAGTCCCTGCTGCTTGCCGCTGGGTGCTGGAGAAGGAGGAGGTGCCGAGGTGGGTGGGGACAGCAGTGCTGCACTAGGCGCAGGCCTCGCTCCCGGTCTAACTGTCTGAGAGTAAATTTTCACTGGTTGCAAGATGCCAGGCAGAGCCGGCCCTAGCAACCAGTTCCAGAAATGTAGTTAGTAGGGGGTGGCTGTGTCCTCTATTTCATTCCGGGACACTGTATTGTCCCAGAATGAAGGTGCCCGGGACCCGGGACAGACATCTCAATTGCGGGACAGTCCCGGGCAATCCGGGACACGTGGGCACCCTACCCCCCCCCCCCCAACCTCACATGAAACTGCAGTGCCAAGGGCAGCCGCCCCCTCCTGCCTACCCCTTGTCCCGCCCCTGCCCCCCACCGACCATATCACCTCATCTAGCACAAACTCTCCCATTTCCCCTCCTCTAGCAGAAATCCTCCTCCCCTATCCCCCTTTTTCCAACACAGATCCCCCCCAAATCACCACTCCCAGCACACCTCCCAAATTTTCCTCTTCTAGAACAATTCTTACCCCCTGCCACTCCCCAAATTCCCCCCACCCAAAACAAATCCCCCCTCCCATCTCCTTCTGGTGCCTCCCCGCCCTCATCTCACATGATACCAAAGTGCTCAGGGCAGCCACCCCTTGTCCCGGCCCTGCCCCCCACCTACCGTATCACCTCATCTAACACAAACTCTCCAATTCCCCTCTTCTAGCAGAAATCCTCCTCCCCTATCCTCCTTTCCAACACAGGTCCCCCTAAATCACCACTCCTATCACCCCCCCCCTTCCAAATGTTCCCTCCATAACAATTCTTATCCCTTGCTTGCCCCCTAATTCTCCCTCCCAACACAAATTCCCTCCCCCCAATCTTCATGCAGCCCCCCCCCCCCCCTCCCCCTACCTCACATGAAACTGCAGTGCCCAGGGCAGCCTCCCCCTCCTGCCCACCCCTTGTCCCGGGCCCTGGACCCACAGATGAGATCTGCCGACTCAGCAAAGAGAGTCAGAGAAAGTTTCTGAAACTCTGTCACCTGCCAGACTCAAGTTGGCGCCGATCGGACGTGACTTTTACTTTCATATCAGTCGGACGGCGTTGAATTTGTTCCAATCGTTTGACAACTGAGCGCATCCCGCGACCTTTATTTTCACATCCTTGGTGATTATTACAAAGGCCGGCGCCACGCAGGGAAATCTGCTGCGGCGTTTGGCCCGAGAGATAAAGTCAGCGAGGAGCCGCAATGTGCATAATCTCTTCATGAATAATATTACCGTCCGCCGCTCTCCTGCCAAAGGTGATGTACTTCCTGCTGACTCGGCGATATGGTCCTACCTGGGAAGATCTCTGTATACACAGCAATTCGCAGACCGTGGTTATCTCCGCTGCCATTTATAACGTATTGTTTGGAGGTGGACACCGGCTAAACGGCCTGATACACAACCAACGGGTACCCAACCGACTACTACAAATGTTCAACACGCAATAAACACCAAAAAGTCATACAAACTTACACTATGGCCTAGATTCACATACGGCCGCTCTACGTTGCGTGGGCGTAGCGTATCGTATTTACGCTACGCCGCCGCAACTTAGAGAGGCAAGTGCTGTATTCACAAAGCACTTGCGTCCTAAGTTACGGCGGCGTAGCGTAAATGGGCCGGCGTAAGCGCGCGTAATTCAAAGTAGGCTGGTAGGGGGGCGTGTTGTATTTAAATGAGGCTTGACCCCATGTAGATGCATGGCCGAACAAACGGCGCATGCTCAGTATCACGTCGTATTTACGGCCAAAGATACGGCGGCTCAATGCCTGTGACGTGAACTTAACTTACGCACAGCCCTATTCGCGTACGACTTACGCAAACGACGTAAAAAGATACGCTTGTTCCGACGTCCATACTTGGCATGGGCTGCGCCACCTAGAGACCAGCTTTATCTTTACGCCGGCGTATGTCTTACGTAAACGGCGTAACTAATTGCGACAGGGCGTACGTACGTTTGTGAATCGGCGTATCTTGCTCATTTACATATTCAACATGGAAATCAAGGAAGCGCCACCTAGCGGCCAGCGTAATTATTGCACCCCAAGATACGACGGCGTAGGAGACTTACGCCCCTCGTATCTTGGCCAAATCTATGCGTAACTGATTCTATGAATCAGGCGCATAGATACGACGGCGGCCATTCGGACTTACGACGGTCTATCTGGAGATATGCCGTCGTAAGGCCCCGTACACACCATAGAATCCATCCGCAGATAAATCCCAGCAAATGGGTTTCAGCGGATAGATCCTATGGTGTGTACACTCCAGCGGATCTGTTTCCGCGGATATTTCTCCCCTGGGATGGATTCCAGCAGATCGGATATTTGCTGACATGCACAACATATCCATCTGCTGGAATCCATTCCAACGGATGGATCCGCTGGTCTGTATAGACTCACCGGATCCATCCGTCCGAAGGGATCCCCCGCATGCGTCGTAATGATTCGACGCATGCGTGGAATTCCTTATATGACAGCGTCGTGCACGTCGCCGCATCATAATCGCGGCGACGGCGCGACACGTCATCGCCAGAGGATTTCGGCGCGGATTTCAATGCGATGGTGAGTACACTCCATCGCATTAAAATCTGCTGAAATCCTCGAGAGGATTTAACCGCGGAAACGGTCCGCTGGACCGTATCCGCAGATAAATTCTATCGTGTGTATGGGGCCTAAGTCTTTGTGAATCTGGGCCTTAGTCCGTAGGGTTCAATATTGAGTTGGCCCCGCCCTTTCAACTCTTCTATGAAGGCCGTCCACAAGGTTTGGGAGGGTGTCTATGGGAATCCAGTAGAGCATTTGTGAGGTCAGGCCTGGCTTATTGTTCCGCCACCCCAAACTCACTCATCTACACTATATTGCCAAAAGTATTGGGCCACCCCTCCAAATCATTTGGTGGAGGGGGGATTATGGTGTGGGGGGGGGATTATGGTGTGGGGGTTGTTTTTCAGGGGCTGGGCTTGGCGCCTTCGTTCCAGTGAACTTAAGGTGTCAGCATACCAAGACATTTTGGACAATTTCAACTTTGTGGGAGGAGTTTGGGGACGGCCCCTTCCTGTTCCAACATGGCTGCACACCAGTGCACAAAGCAAGGTTCATAAAGACATGGATGAGCGAGTTTGGGGTGGAGGAACTTGACTAGAAGGCCTGGCTCTCAGTCTCCGCTCTAATTTAACCCAAAAGGTGTTCTATCAGGTTGAGGTCAGAGCTCTGTGCAGGCCAGTAAAGTTCCTTCACCCCAAAATCACTCATCCGTGTCTTTAGGGGACCTCGTTCTCCTTTGGACTTGTATCTGGCCTTCGGTATCTGGAGTCGTTTTTGGTTGGTGGAACGGAGAACGCGATGGGGGTTGTGACATTTTATTTTTTCGCATAGATATTGAAGGGCACTTCCTTGAACACACTAATGCGTCAGACAAAGTGCCTTCAACGTAATTCTGTCTTTTACTGGCAACCAATGAATGGATCTCAGGGAGGGCGAGATTAATTCCCATGTTTTTTTTCCAGTCACAAGTCGTGCTGCCGTATTTTGAGTAGACGAGTGATTTGGTATTTTGGGAGTCCGATGTAAAGGGCGTTTGCGTAGTCGAGTCTGGAGTTGATTATTGTTCCTACCACGAGTGCAGTGTCTTCTTTCGGGATAAAGGGGAGGAGTCTACGTAGCAGGCGCAGCAGATGGTGGGATCCGCTGACTTCTGAACTTATTTGTGCATCCATTGTCATGTGGGTGTCAAAAGATGCATTTGGTGTGTAGTTGATCTCCTCTAGACCTATCAGGTGACCTCCTTCTGACCTGCAATTGACATGCTTCAATTTCTATAGACTTGTATGGGAATGCGAAATCACGGCGATGCAAGACGAAAGCCCATTAATAGAGGTCCTTATACTAGTGACTTTCTGACAGTTTACATTCTTCTGACCTGCAGTTCACTTCTCCTGATCTGCAGCTGACTTTTTTGTGAGACCTGCAGTTGACCTCCTTCTGATCAGGACTTTACTTCATTGTGGCCTTCATATTACATAATTCTGATCTGTATTTGACCTCCCTTTGATCTGTATTTGACCTCCCTTTGATCTGCAGTTGACCTCCATTTGACCTGCAGTTGACCTCCTTCTGACCTGCAGTTGACTCCCTTGTGACTTGCAGTTGACTTTTGTTTCTGACCTCCGGTCTACCTTCTTCTGATCTGCAGCTGACTTTTTTTCTGACCTGCAATTGTCCTCCTTCTGATTAGGATTTGACTTTATAGTGACCTGCATTTGACCTGCTTCTGATGGGGAAGTCAACGTTATTCTGGTGACCTCCTTCTGACGTGGAGTTGTCCTAATTCTGACCTCCATCTGACCTCCTTCTGACCTGCAATTGACTTGTTTCTAACCTGCAGTTGACTTCTTGCTTTTCTGCAGTTGACCTCCTTCCGACCAGGAGTTGACTTAATTTTGACCTGCGGTTTACCTCCTTTTGACCTGCAGTTGATATCCTTCTGACCTGCAGTTGACCTCCTCCTGAACTGCAGTTGACCTCCTTCGGACCTGCAGATGACTTCATTCTGACCTGCAGTTGATATCCTTCAGACCTGCAGTTGACCTCCTCCTGAACTGCAGTTGACCTCCTTCGGACCTGCAGATGACTTCATTCTGACCTGCAGTTGACCTCCTTCAGATCTGCAGTTGACTCCCTCGTGAACTGCAGTTGACTTTTGTTTCTGACCTCCAGTTTACCTTCTTCTGATCTGCAGCTGACTTTTTTTCTGACCTGTAATTGACCTCCTTCTGATTAGGATTTGACTTTATACTGACCTGCATTTGACCTCCTTCTGATGGGGGAGTCAACGTCATTCTGATCTGCAGCTGACCTCCTTCTGACCAGGAGTTAGACCCCTTTCACACTGAGGAGTTTTTCAGGCGGTACAGCGCTAAAAATAGCGCCTAAATACTGCCTGAAAAACTCCTGCCCTGCCTTCTCAATGTGAAAGCCCGAGGGCTTTCACACTGAGGCGCTGCGCTGGCAGGAGAGAAAAAAATCTCCTGCAAGCAGCATCTTTGGAGCGGTGAGAGGAGCGGTGTGTATACCGCTCCTTCTTATTTAAAACAATGGGAAACCGCGGTAATACCGCCCGAAATGCTCCTCTGTAGAGGCGTATTGCGGGTGGTATTAACCCTTTATCAGCTGCTAGCAGGGGTTAATACCGCACCGCTAGCGACCGAATCCCGCAGCAATTCCGACGGTATAGCGCCACTATTTTTAGCAGCACTATACCGACACCGCGCCTCCCGCCCCAGTGTGAAAGGGGCCTTATCCTAATTCTGACCCGCAGTTGACCTTCTTTTGATCTTCAATTTACTTCTTTCTAACCTGCAGTTGACTTCCTGCTTTTCTGCAGTTAACCTCCTTCCCATCAGGAGTTGACTTCATTTTGACCTGCAGTTGATATCCTGACCTGCAGTTGATATCCTGACCTGCAGTTGACCTCCTTCGGAACCTGCAGATGACTTCATTCTGACCTGCAGATGACCTTCTTCTGACCTGCAATTGATTTCTTTCTAACCTTCAGTTGACTTCAGTACTTTCTGCAGTTGACCTCCTTCCGACCAGGAGTTTACCTCATTTTGACCTGCAATTGACCTGCAGTTGACCGCCTTCTGACCTGCAGTTGACCTCCTTCTGACCTGCAGTTGTCCTTCTTCTGACCTGCAGATGAGTTCATTCTTTTCTGCAGTTGTCCTCTTTCCAACCAGGAGTTGATTACATTTTGGCCTGCAGTTGACCTCTTATTGACCTGCAGTTGACCTCCTTCTGACCTGCAGTTGTCTTCTTTCTGACCTGCAGATGAGTTCATTCTTTTCTGCAGTTGACCTCTTTCCAACCAGGAGTTGACTTAATTTTGACCTGCAGTTGACCTTCTTCTGACCTGCAGATTACTTCATTCTGACCTGCAGATGACCTTCTTCTGACCTACAATTGATTTCTTTCCAACCTTCAGTTGACTTCATTATTTTCTGCAGTTGACCTCCTTCCGACCAGGATTTTACCTCATTTTGACCTGCAATTGAGCTCCGTTTGACCTGCAGTTGTCCTCCTTCTGACCTGCAGATTACTTCATTCTGACCTGGAGATGAGTTCATTCTTTTCTGCAGTTGACCTCTTTCCAACTAGGAGTTGACTTAATTTTGACCTGCAGTTGACTTCATTCTGACCTGCAGTTGACCTTATTTCGACCTGCAGCTGACCTCTTTTGGAGCTGCAGTTGACCTGTTTCAAGAGGGTTTGAATTCCTATAGACTTTTATGTGAATGTAAAACCCATCTGATGCAAAATAAAAAAGCCAGAGGCTCTTATACTGGTGAACGACAGCGGATAAAATTCGACATGTTCTGATTTTCTGGATCTGCAGCCGCTCAGATTTTCTTATCATTAGTAGCCATACTGGAACAACTGCCGTCTCATATGACAATATCTCGGGGAACGTTGACAGAAACAAAGGCCGGAGCAGATCTCAGAACAGACTTTATGGAATTGGAGAGAAATGTTTCCTTCCTGTATCTGCCAGGTAATGAAATAACATTTCTGCGGCGGTTTTCATTGTTGGCGCTGAAAAGCCGCGTTCCTCATTACACAATCACATCCCGGAGCCAGCTAGGTAACAGCGGTGACCTTCTCCGTTTTTATTTTTTCTTCCCCCCGATTGCGTGAAAATAAATACAATAACGAAGCCGCCATTATATTGTACGCCATACAAAACCGAAGTGCTGGAATAATCGGCTCCTGAGTGACAGGGAGGCTCCCGGCATATGCTCCAAACAAAAAAAAACAATCAGATTAAACTATTTCTCGAACTGGCAAATACATTTGCAGACACAGATGGCGCGCAATTGTAGATTATAAATTGGAAGCGCAGGACCTTTTTCTCTGGTTAGTTGTTAGAATAATTGGCAATATTTCAGGGAGTATCGCGGAGAAAGAGAAGCGGGATCCAGTGTGCCGCCAGGTTTGGTTTTGGCCTCGGCAATTAGCAGTCGGCAATTAGTTTCTTTTGTAGACAGTTGGATAGTTCCAGGTGCGAGTTTATGAAAGTTCCGTGCATTCCGTACGCCGGCTGAGTTCCCATCACTCAAAATAAATGTCAATAATGTTTTGGCCTCGCTGCAGGAAAGTTAAAGCTCAACTCCGGGCAAAAAAATACTTTACCGTATATACTCGAGTATAAGCCGAGGCACCTAATTTTACCACAAAAAACTGGGAAAACGTATTGACTTGAGTATAAGCCTAGGGTGTCCATCTGCATGCCTCACTGTGCCCATGTCTCACTGTGCCCATGCCTCACTGTGTCCATGTCTCACTGTGCCCATGCCTCACTGTGTCCATGTCTCACTGTGCCCATGTCTCACAATGCCCATGCCTCACCGTACTTCACTGTGTCCATGTGCATGCCTCACTGTGTTCATGTCTCACTGTGCCCATGCCTCACTGTGTCCATTTCTCACTGTGCCCATGTCTCACTGTGCCCATGTCTCACTGTGTCCATGTCTCACTGTGCCCATGCCTCACTGTGTCCATGTCTCACTGTGCCCATGTCTCACAATGCCCATGCCTCACCGTACTTCACTGTGTCCATGTGCATGCCTCACTGTGTTCATGTCTCACTGTGCCCATGCCTCACTGTGTCCATTTCTCACTGTGCCCATGTCTCACTGTGCCCATGTCTCACTGTGCCAATGCCTCACTGTGCCCATGTGCATGCCTCACTGTGTTCATGTCTCACTGTGCCCATGCCTCACTGTGTCCATGTCTCACTGTGCCCATGTCTCACTGTGCCAATGCCTCACTGTGTCCATGTCTCACTGTGCCCATGTCTCACTGTGTCCATGTCTTACTGTGTCCATGTCTCACTGTGTCCATGTCTCACTGTGTCCATGTCTCACTGTGCCCATGCCTCACTGTGTCCATGCCTCACTGTGCCAATGTCTCACTGTGTCCATGTCTCACTGTGCCCATGTCTCACTGTGTCCATGCCTCACTGTGTCCATGTGCATGCCTCCCTGTGTTCATGTCTCACTGTGTTCATTTCTCACTGTGTCCATGTCTCACTGTGCCCATGCCTCACTGTGTCCATGTCTCACTGTGCCCATGCCTCACTGTGTCCATGCCTCACTGTGCCAATGTCTCACTGTGTCCATGTCTCACTGTGTCCATGTCTCACTGTGCCCATGCCTCACTGTGTCCATGTGCATGCCTCCCTGTGTTCATGTCTCACTGTGTCCATGTCTCACTGTGCCCATGTCTCACTGTGCCCATGCCTCACTGTGCCCATGCCTCACTGTGTCCATGCCTCACTGTGCCCATGCCTCACTGTGCCCATGCCTCACTGGGTCCATGCCTCACTGTGCCCATACCTCACTGTGTCCATGCCTCACTGTGCCCATGCCTTACTGTGCCCATGCCTTACTGTGTCCATGACTAGACACAATCTCCGGGAGATCAGGAGCAAAAAGGTGACTCGAGTATAAGCCAAGGGGGGCATTTTCAGCACACAAATAAATGTGCTGAAAAACTTGGCTTATACTCGAGTATATACAGTAATTTTAATATAGTCCTCAATGGTCACAAAGGATATAAAAATACTTGAGGGAAAAACAGTTGTGTAGGCCCTACAACCTTCTCACATAACCGCCACACCCCGTGCTCAGACCTCGAGGCTGCCGACACCTCCAATGTACCAGAATAGGGAAAGGCTTGCTGATCAGAAGCTGTAACGGAACGTCCTACACTCCGCTTGAGTGCTTTCATCATATACCACTTCCTCCCAGTCTGAATATAGATATCAGATATTCCAACCGCTATCAACAACTAACAAGACGATACTCATTTGTTTGCTGAACGTGAACTGTTTATTAGAACAAGACTACAATTATTTTATACAGTTGAGGAGGAGGTTCCCCCCTCCTGCTCATATTACTCTAACAATACACCTGTAACCAGAAACATGAGCTAATTAACTACAGTATATACTCGAGTATAAGCTGACCCGAATATAAGCAGAGGCACCTAATTTTACCACAAAAAACTGGGAAAATTTATTGACTCGTATGAGTATAAGTCTAGGGTGTCCATCTGCATGCCTCACTTTGCCTCACTGTGCCCATGCCTCACTGTTCCCATGCCTCACTATGCCCATGCCTCACTATGCCCATGACTAGACTGACGTTTAACATGGGAGTCTATGGAAGGGGTGCTCGGATTTGAAAAATCGGTTCTCCCCAGCTGTAGGTCCCCCAGACATCAAACTTTGCACACTTGTAGAGGAGAACTGGGGCTACATGTGTGCCAAGTTTTGGGTCCAAGGGACCTACAGCCAGTACCGGGTCTCCAAAGTTACCAGAGAAATTACCGTTAAACATGGGAGTCTATGAAAGGGGTGCCCAGGTTTGGAAAATCGGTGCTCCCCGGCCGCAGGTCCCCCGAACAACAAACTTTGCACACTTATAGAGGAGAAATGGGGCTACATCTGTGCCAAGTTCCGGGTCCAGGAGCCCTACGACCGGCCAGTACCGGGTCCCCAAAGTCACCGGATAAATTACTGTTAAACATGGGAGTCTATGGAAGGGGTGCCCGGCTTAGAAAAAGAGGAAGAGTGGGGTCCAGGGGACCTATGTACGGCCGGTATCGGGTCCCCAAATCTGTAAGATCAGGCGCAAAAAGGTGACTCGAGTATAAGCCGAGGGGGGCATTTTCAGCACAAAAAAAGATACAAAGTAAAAAAAATATAAACTTTTAATCAGACAGAAGATAGAGAGATACAAAGTAACATTGTTTATAAACGTTGATCAGATAATGTTGGTTATTGGCCTTAAACCTTGTAATAAAAACACGGGGCCAGATTCATGTAGCACTTACGCCGGCGTATCTCGAGATGCGCGGCGTAAGTCTAAACGTGCACTGTCGTATCTCTGCGCCGTACCCACAGAACCAGATACGCCTCAAAATAGACTTCTTCCTACCGGTGTAACTTTTCTACGCCGGAGCAGCGTTGGCGCATATTTACGCTGGACGGATCTGGCGCGGCCATGGTTTTTTGGTTTTAAATATGCAAATGAGGGAGATACGCCGATTCAGAAAAGTACGTTTGGCCGGCGCAGGCTACTCCCGGTGCGTGTAACTGGAAATTCCGGCGCAAAGTTACCCCTCATAAAGCAGGGGTAACTTTGCCCCAGACTTGCACAGGTTAGCTGGAGAGCAGCTGCAGCAGCACTGTTACAGACGACCTGAGCAACCACACTTGCTGGACAACACATCTGTATGCCAACATGCCAGGGGCAGCCGTGGTCATAGCACTACTGCGTCGACGGGCACGTAGGAGGGCACGGGAGAGGATCTCCAGCAGCCATAATTCCCCCAAAAAACAAGTGCAAAAGACCTAGCAGGAACCAAAAATGTTTGGGTACTTTTGCACTTGTAGGGCGCATGTCTGGGTGTATTTATGGACTGGGCGGAGGCAGTGGGCCTGCGTATCTTAGGGGTCACGCCGGGGCGCAGTTCTGAGCATGTGCAGATGGGGGCAGTCAGCCCGTCGATGTCACTGAGCATGTGCGGTAAAAGTTGCGCCCGACGTATCTCCCTGCGCCACCGTCGGAGCTTCATCAGCATAGGGTGACGCCCACTTACAGTTACGCCGTCTAAAATACGCCCCGCTGGTGCATCTGGGTGAGAATTTTTTTTGTGAATCATGTACAGGCCTCTCCGCGCTGGTCCGGCGCAGCGGAAAAAAGATGCACTACGCCAGCATAGAGATCCGCCATTGTATGTGAATCTAGCCCACGGAATGTGTTGGATTTGTGAAGTCACGTCCCTCCTTTACCGCTTCCATACCAAAGTTATTTTTGTGCCTCGAACCAGGGTATGTTTTATTTTTATATCTGCATAACACTGAACACCCCGATTTCCCACAACATATACATCGGAATTTTCTATCAAAGTCCCCATGGAAAGCTCCAGGAGCCGGAAAACAACCTCCTCCCCCTCTCCTCATCTCTCTATAAAAGTCGTCTTTATTGAGGATGAATCGGCACTTGAAGAGAAAGTTGCCTTCAGCAAGCTTATGGGCGCCTCCGACGTGAATAAATGGCCCCGGCAACCGGCAGACTCTCCCCAGCGAACGACTCGAGGAAAACAGTTTAGTGCGTCGGCAGGAACATTTCCCGCAGACGTATAATTTAACTTCTAAAGGGCAACGACAACAAATACCAAGTTAAAATAGCATGATAATTCATATTAATAACTTCGCTAATGACCTTCTCTCAGCGGACGGGAGAATATTTAAAGGCGAGCGCCGAGGAAGTTGATGGCTACCCCGCCATTTTCTCGGGTAAATTAATTTTAACACAAAACATTTTTTATTAGATAGAGAGGCTGTATGGAAGGAAACAAGTAATTAAATGAACTGTGCCCCGGTGCGCTGTACCTTTCAGATTCCAATCAATCATGGACGCAATTATTGGTCTTCCACTGGAGGGTGTCACTGAGCGCCATTAACTCACAGGACGAGGGTGGCAGCCCGGCGGAGCCAACCACGCGTGGTGCGGAGCTTCAGATATCAGCATGGGCTTTCAAAGTCATCCTCGAAGGCTGAAAAAAAAAACAGCTTGAAGGGAATGTGTTGTGTTTTTTGTATATATATAGCTAGATTCAGAAAGATTTACGCCGGCGTATCAGTAGATACGCCGTCATAACTCTGAATCTACGCCGTCGTAAATTTAAGCATATTCTGGAAACCAGATACGCTTAAATTAGGCTAAGATACGAGCGGCGTAAGTCTCCTGCGCCGTCGTATCTTAGGGTGCATATTTACGCTGGCCGCTAGGTGGCGCTTCCGTTGATTTTGGCGTAGAATATGCAAATGAGCTAGATACGCCGATTCAGAAACGTACGTGCGCCCGGCGCATTTTTTTACGTCGTTTACGTAAGGCTTTTTCCGGCATAAAGTTAGTCGAACAAAAAGCTGGCCTAGCCAATGTTAAGTATGAACGTCGTTCCCGCGTCGAAATTTGAAAATTTTACGTCGTCCGTGAATAGGGCTGTACGTAATTTACGTTCACGTCGAAACCAATACGTCCTTGCGGCGTACTTTGGAGTAATGCACACTGGGATATGTCCACGGACGGCGCATGCGCTGTTCGTTAAAAACGTCAATCACGTCGGGTCACGAGTCATTAACATAAAACACGCCCCCCTGTTCCTCATTTGAATTAGGCGCGCTTACGCCGGCCCATTTACGCTACGCCTCCGTAACTTAGGAGGCAAGTGTTTTGTGAATACAGCACTTGCCTCTCTGACTTACGGCGGCGTAGCGTATATGCCATACGCTATGCCGCCTCAAAGTTAAGCCAGTCTTTCTGAATCTGGCTAATAGTCTTTCATTTGACCATGATTAAAATATAAAATTCTAAATATATATATTTTAGTTATAAAATATTATAAATTATAAAATATTACAAATGATAAAATATTGCAGTGCGTTGCTTATAAGCAAATGTAAAGAAGAAGTTGAAATCTGCATGTAGATGCACTTTAATCAATGGAAAGAGGTGTCTGGTGCCCTTTAATTTGAGTGCTCACACTACACAGACACACTCCACGGATACACTACAATACACTGCAATATAACGCGCCAAATGTACAGTGACACATGGAACTATATGGCGTTAAACTGGCAGTAACGCACACAGAACTAGATGGCGTTAAACTGGCAGTAACGCATAAAAAATGAGATGCCGTTAAACTGGCAGTAATGCACACAGAAATAGATGGCGTTAAACTGGCAGTAACGCATGCAAAACGAGATGACGTTAAACTGGCAGTAATGCACACATAACAACATGGCGTTAAACTGGCAGGAACGCACGCAAAACTATATGGCGTTAAACTGGCAGTGACGCACACAGAACTAGATGGCGTTAAACTGGCAGTAACGCACGCAAAACTATATGGCGTTAAACTGGCAGTAACGCACACAGAACAATATGGCGTTAAACTGGCAGTGACGCACACAGAACTAGATGGCGTTAAACTGGCAGTAACGCACACAAAACTATATGGCGTTAAACTGGCAGTAACGCACACTGAACAATATGGCGTTAAACTGGCAGTGACGCACACAGAACTAAATGGCGTTAAACTGGCAGTAATGCACACAAAACATAATGGTGTTAAACTGGCAGTAAAGCACACAAAACTTTAAGGCGTTAAACTGGCAGTAACACACACAAAACAATATGGCGTTAAACTGGTAGTGACGCACACAGAACTAGATGGCGTTAAACTGGCAGTAACGCATACAAAACGAGATGGCGTTAAACCGGCAGTAACGCACACAAAACAATGTGGCGTTAAACTAGCAGTAACGCACACAGAAGTAAATTGCGTTAAACTAGCAGTAACGCACACAGAAGTAAATTGCGTTAAACTGACAGTAACGCACACAGAACAGTATGGCGTTAAACTGGCAGTAACACATGCAAAACGAGATGGCGTTTAACTGGCTGTAAAGCACACAAAACTATATTTGGCGTTAAACTGGCAGTAACGCACACAGAAGTAAATTGCGTTAAACTGGCAGTAACGCACACAGAACAATATGCCGTTAAACTGGCAGTAACACACACAAAACTATATTTGGTGTTAAACTGGCAGTAACTCAATCAAATAGACTGTCTTCAACCAAAGCTGAGCTGAATACACTCACACTATCCCTAGACTGACAGTAAACTAATATTCTACACTGACAATTGAAGCAAAATAGCACAGTATAGCGCACTAACCAACCAATAGCACTGACACAGAGCCATGTCCTCTCTCTCTCCACGGCAAAATCACACTAACAATGGCTGCAATTGAAAGAATACTTTTATACTGTGGGGGTGGGAATGAGCCATGATTGGATAAATTCATGATGACAGTGTCCAATCATGACTCTGTGCCCTGATTGGCTGAAGCTTTCACTGCTTCAGCCAATCGGGGCTTGCAATGCACTGTTCAGAGCCGCAATGCATTGTGGTCGGTTCGGGGGGGCGAACAAACGGTCGAACGACGGAACAGCGAAAATTTGGCCTGAACTTATGCTCGGGCCGAACTGTTCGCCCCCCCCCCCCCTAATGTTGGATGAGAAGATCTCGCTCACAATCAATGTTCCAATTCATCCCAAATATGTTCAGTAGTGTTAAAGTAAGGTGGTGATGTTGGAGGAGAAGTCCCGACTCACTATCAGTGTTCCAATTCATTCCAAAGGTATTCAGTAGCACACAAGCAAAAAAAACACATCAGTCCCGGAAGATTTGCTGCCCAATGACCGGGCTATTTTGTGCGATTCGGCACTGCGTTGTTTTAACCACTTAAGGACCGCCTCCTGCACATTTACGTCGGTAGAATGGCATGGATGGGTACATCCACGTACAGGTACGTCCTCTTTAAGTGCCCAGCCGTGGGTCGCGGTGCGCTCCCACGACCCGGTTCAAAGCTCCGTGACCGCGGGACCCGCAGACCCGATCGTCGCTGGAGTCCCGCGATCGGTCCCCGGAGCTGAAGAACGGGGAGAGGTGAGTATAAACACAGCTTCCCCGTTCTTCACTGTGGCGCTGTCATTGATCGTCTGTTCCCTTTTATAGGGAAACACAATCGATGACGTCACACCTACAGCCCCGCCCCCCTACAGTTGTAAACACATATGAGGTCACACTTAACCCCTACAGCGCCCCCTAGTGGTTAACTCCCAAACTGCAATTGTCATTTTCACAGTAATCAGTGCATTTTTATAGCATTTTTTGCTGTGAAAATGACAATGGTCCCAAAAATGTGTCAAAATTGTCCGATGTGTCCGCCGTAATGTCGCAGTCACGAAAAAAAACGCTGATCGCCGCCATTAGTAGTAAAAAAATATATATTAAAAATGCAATAAAACTATCCCCTATTTTGTAAACGCTATAAATTTTGCGCAAACCAACCGATAAACACTTATTGCGATTTTTTATATCAAAAATAGGTAGAAGAATACATATCGGCCTAAACTGAGGAAAAACAAATTATATCATTTTTGGGGATATTTATTATAGAAAAAAGTAAAAAATATTGCATTTTTTTTCAAAATTGACGCTCTATTTTTGTTTATAGCGCAAAAAATAAAAACCGCAGAGGTGATCAAATACCACCAAAAGAAAGCTCTGTTTGTGGGGAAAAAAAGGATGCCAATTTTGTTTGGGAACCACGTCGCACGACCGCGCAATTGTCAGTTAAAGCGACGCAGTGCCGAATCGCAAAAACTGGCCGGGTCCTTTAGCTGCCTAAAGGTCCGGGTCTTAAGTGGTTAACTGACAATTGCGCAGTCGTGCGACCATTTTTTATTTTCGTTTCCAGCGCTCTCAGATTTCCGCGCACAGATGTCAGACGCTCCAAATCTCTATCTTCTGTTTTTTTTCAAAAGAATAAAAAAAATAAAAAAAAATAATAAAAAATAAAATGTGAAAGAACAGAGAAGAAAGGAAAACTGCATTTTTAATTGTCGCTGGCTTTTGTGCATGTTTTAAAAATGTAACTTTTGTTGACATTATTTTTAAATTAGCGTTGCGTCTAAAAAAAAAAAAGTAAAGTAAAGCCCCTTCTGTTTCGTCTGTGCAAAACTCCCGGCGAATTCCGGTCTAAATTCTGACTCCCGAAAAAAAAGAAAAGCCTCCAAAGAATTTTAAGCAGCCAATTTAAATGACAAAGTTTGGCTTATTCATAAGCCGCTGCGCTTTGTACGGCGTGAATCTTTCATTTGGCGATATGCATTATTTGTACAAATCACGCGGCGTCACAGAAAGTACAGATGGGATGAAAGAGATTTTCAAATACGGTAGCGGCATTTATAATTTAAAGGCAAATACGGTGTGACATAAAGTATTGCAACGACCGCCATTTTGTTCTCTAGGGTGTTAGAAAAAAAAAGTATAATGTTTGGGGGTTCTAAGTAATTTTCTAGCAAAAAAAACATGTTTTTAATTTGTAAACAACAAATCTCAGAAAAAGGCTGGGTCCTAAACCATTTAAGCCCCGGACCTTTAGGCAGCTAAATGCCCAGGCCAGGTTTTGCGATTCGGCACTGTGTCGCTTTAACAGACAATTGCGCGGTCGTGCGACGTGGCTCCCAAACAAAATTGGCGTCCTTTTTTCCCCACAAATAGAGCTTTCTTTTGGTGGTATTTGATCACCTCTGCGGTTTTTATTTTTTGCGCTATAAACAAAAATAGAGCGACAATTTTGAAAAAAATGCTATATTTTTTACTTTTTGCTATAATAAATATCCCCCAAAAACATATATATATATATATATATAAAAAAAAAAATCCTCAGTTTAGGCCGATACGTATTCTTCTACCTATTTTTGGTAAAAAAAATCGCAATAAGTGTTTATCGATTGGTTTGCACAAAATTTATAGCGTTTACAAAATAGGGGATAGTTTTATTGCATTTTTATAAAAAAAAAAAAAAAATTACTGCTATTGGCGGCGATCAGCGATTTTTTTCGTGACTGCGACATTATGGCGGACACTTCGGACAATTTTGGCAAAAAATGCATTTAAATTACATTGTTTATTGTGAAAATGACAGTTGCAGTTTGGGAGTTAACCACAGGGGGGCGCTGTAGGAGTTAGGGTTCACCTAGTGTGTGTTTACAACTGTAGGGGGGTGTGGCTGTAGGTGTGACGTCATCGATCGAGTCTCCCTATAAAAGGGATCACACGATCGATGCAGCCGCCACAGTGAAGCACGGGGAAGCCGTGTTTACATACGGCTCTCCCCGTTCTTCAGCTCCGGGGAGCGATCGCAACGGAGCGGCTATAAACGAATAGCCGCGCCGTCGTCCCGGATCGCTCCCCGAGGTAAGCCGCCCGCCGCACAGAGCGGGGGGGGTCCCGATCGGACCCCCCACCCGCTAGAAGGCAAGGACGTATATATACGCCCATCTGCCTGTACGTGCAATTCTGTGGACGTAAATAGGCGTGCGGCGGGCGTTAAGTGGTTAAAGTATGGATGTCCTTAGGTGTTTTTAGTGAAAAAAAAAAGAAAATCGCTAATCGCATGTATGGAAAGTATCTTTGAAGGTTTATAACGACATGAAAGTCGGAAACGACAAAAAAGGTTGGAAAATTCATGTACAGTAAAACCTTGGATTGCGAGGATTATTCGTTCCAGAAACATGCTTGTAATCCAAAGCACTTGTATATCAAAGCATTTTTTTAAAGAGTATAAAAGAGAAAAGAGGCGCCTCTAAGAGCCCATTCACATCTAGGCGACAAAACGCCCGACGCCGGACGCTTGTGCCGCTAGAGGGGAGAATTCCCATTGCTGTCTATGGAGATGGTTCACATCTCATAGACACCGTACACCTGTCGCCTGAAAAAAAGACCCGGACCCTTTTTTTCAGGCGACATTGGCATTCGGCCATTGACAGCAATGGGAAGGATTTAAAAAAAGAAAAAAGATACACTATTCGCGCCAAAATACGCCGCGTATGCGGCGTTGCTTGTCGCGGAGGTGTGAATGCAGCCTAAGTGTAGCAATAAGTTGCTAAATGTTGTCCCTTCATTAAATGTAACCATATTGCTACACTTAGAGGCTCCTCTCTTCTTTTTTATACTCAGTTGTGACCAGTGGCGGTTCGTCCATAGAGGGCGCTGGAGCACCGCCCCCTCTGGCTCTCACCACCACTGAGTCTAATAACATAGATTCATGCATTGCAGGAATGTATGTTATTGTCGCCGCTGCGCTGGTCTATTCAGATGGCCGGACATGAGGCGCCGACCACCTGAATAACGGCAGCTGGTTGGCTGTACGGAAGTGCCTATTAGAGCCAGCGGCTCTAATAGGCTTTCCGAGTACAGCCTTCGGGTCCCCGGAAGCTTATCCTCGGAACGCACATGGTGTGCGTTCCTTGGATAAGACTGACAGGCGTCTCAGCCAATCAGGTTGGCCGGTTCTGGCTACCGGTAACCTGATTGGCTGAAGCGTCATGGAGGGCGGGAGAAGACATTGAGGCGAGGGTCGAGGACATGGATAGCTGACTCCAGTAAAGGTAAGTGCCGGGCGGGGGGGGGGGGGAGAAGGGGCACAGCGGCGACGAAGGGCACAGTGGGGACAATGGGGACAAATGAATGGGCACAGTGGCAACAATTAAAGGGCAAAGTGGCAACAATTGAAGGGCACAGTGGCTACAATTAAAGGGCACAGTGGTGACAATTGATGTTCGCACAGTGGTAACAATTGATGTGGGCACAGTGGCAACAATTGATGGCATGGCACAGTGGCTGCGTTTGATGGCACAGTGGTGACAATTGATGGGCACAGTGGTGACAATTGATGGCACAGTGGCTGCGTTTGATGGCACAGTGGCTGCGTTTGGCATGGCACAGTGGCGACAATTCATGGCACAGTGGCTGCGTTTGATGGCATGGCACAGTGGTGACAATTGATGGGCACAGTGGTGATAAATGATGGCACAGTGGCTACGTTGCATGGAACAGTGGCTGCATTTGAAGGCATGGCACAGTGGCGACAATTGATGGCACAGTGGCAACAATTGATGGCATGGCACAGTGGCGAAAATTGATGGCATGGCACAGTGGCTGCATTTGATGGGCACAGTGGCTGCATTTGATGGGCACAGTGGCTGCATTTGATGGGCACAGTGTGGCTGCAATTGTTTTTTTGTTTTGTTTTTTCGTTTGTTTGCACCCCCCAAAAAAAATTGAGCACCAGCCGCCACTGGTTGTGACATGAAGCTTCTCTTATATCAAGACATCGCTTGTATATCAAGTCAAAATTTATTAGAATATTTTGCTTGTCTTGCAAAATGCTCTCAAACCAAGTTACTCTCAAACCAAGTTACTCTCAAACCAAGGCTTTACCGTGTTGTAGTCTAAAAGCTCTTTAGGAAACGTGTCCATCGGAAGAGCGATCTGGAGAATAGGCAGTGGGGAAATAATAGACTACTTGCCTTGTTATTTGCTCCAGTCATTGCATTTTATAGGTGAGCACACAACGATCGATCGAGACTTGTTCAATATTTCATGCCGTGATTTATTTATGCTGTCGGGGTGCCTTAACTTAGAACTTTTAGTTAAATTCCATGGTTAGGATAAAAATAGAAAAAAAAAACGCTGCCAGGTTATTACATATTAATGTTTCATGGGGAAGCCATGGATTTTATTTCAACAAAAATAAATGAAAAATATGAAAAATTTAATTGAAACGGCAATACAGGTGTACGGGGGGGCATTGGTTATCGGTCATTGGAATACTCATAAACCGGGGGAGGGGGGAGCTTGTCACAGGGTCAGTGGGTACCTCTGCTCGTTGAGGAAGATACAGCATTAGAATTTCAACTACACTATATTGTCAAAAGTATTGGGACGCCTGATTTTTTTTTTTCACGCACATGAACTTTTTTATGCCGCGTACACGCGGTCGGATTTTCCAATGGGAGATTTTCATCGGATATTACGACCGTGTGTATGCCCCATTGGACTTTTCCCGTCGGAAATACCGACGGACTTAGAAAAAAACATGCATGCTCAGAAACAATTTGAAGCATTGAACGTAATTTTTCTTTTGCTCGTCGTAGTGTTGTACGTGGCCGCGTTCTTGACGCGGTCGGAATTTGGTGTGACTGTGTGTATACAAGACAAGCTTGTGCAAAATTCAGTCGGAAAAAACATCCGATTTTTTTCCAACGGAAAATCCGTTCATGTGTACGCGGCATAAGGCATCCCAGTCTTAAGCCTCGTACACACGGTTCGATTGTTGGAAGGGGATTGTCTGTTGACAAACCTGTTGTCCTAAAATCTTACCATTTAGTACGCTCCTCTAGACAATCGTTTTCCAATTTTCGGCCAACAAATGTTGGATGACAGGCTAGTAAATTTTCGACGAACAACGGCTCAAAGTCTGACTCCGTCACACAAAATGGCGGTTCTGGATGTGCATCTGGCTGATGGGGCATAAAGCAATGATACGCACAGGGGCGGACTAAGAACTCATGAGGCCCCCAGGCAATAGGACATTATAGGGCCCCCAGGCAATAGGAAATTATGGGGCCCCTGCATGACTCCGCTCACTGCCTTAAAATAAAGAATAATCCTCTTATGTTTTGGGATATGTGATGGAATGAGACGTGTGAACACCTTCTGTTCTAAAGCCTCGTACACACGGTCAGACATCCGACAAACTTTCCCTTGGATTTTTGTCCGAAGTGATTTGTCCGGTCACACCCATAGCATACGCACGCTCTGACTTTTCTGAAAACTTTTCTAAAACTTTCCCAACATCACGTGGTCTTTCTGCTCTTTTCTGCTCTTTATCGCCACCCTTTGGTTAACTTCTGCTATTGTTGGTTGATTTTAACATTGGTTCTGGGCATGCGTGTTTGTACTTCGGACAAAAGTCCGATGGCTTGCTGTACACATGGTCGGACTAGGCACCATCGGACTTTTGTTTTCGTAAAGTTTGTCCGTTTGCAGACCAAACTTTTTGTCCGATGAAACCCGAAAAAGTTGGTCCGATGGAGCGTACACACGATCGGACAAATGTGAAAACTTGTTGATTTTGAAGTTTGTTGGCCGAAAGTCCGACCGTGTGTACGTGCCTTAACCGGTTAAAGCCCGCCGCATGTATATGTACGTCGACAGAATGGCACGTACAGGCATATGGGCGTACATGTACGTCCCCGCCTTTCCGCAGGTCGGGGGTCCGATCGGGACCCCCCCGGTACATGCGGCGGTCGGTAAGCCTCAGGGAGCGATCCGGGACGACGGCGCGGCTATTCGTTTATAGCCGCCCCATCGCGATCGCTCCCTGGAGCTGAAGAACGGGGAGAGTCGTATGTAAACACGGCTTCCCCGTGCTTCACTGTGGCGGCTGCATCGATCGAGTGATCCCTTTTATAGGGGAGACTCGATCGATGACGTCAGTCCTACAGCCACACCCCCCTACAGTTGTAAACACACACTAGGTGAACTCTAACTCCTACAGCGCCCCCTGTGGTTAACTCCCAAACTGCAACTGTCATTTTCACAATAAACAATGCAATTTAAATGCATTTTTTGCTGTGAAAATGACAATGGTCCCAAAAATGTGTCAAAATGTGTCCGAAGTGTCCGCCATAATGTCGCAGTCACGAAAAAAATCGCTGATTGCCGCCATTAGTAGTAAAAAAAAAATAATAATAAAACTATGCCCTATTTTGTAAACGCTACAAATTTTGCGCAAACCAATCGATAAACGCTTATTGCGATTTTTTTTAACAAAAACATGTAGAAGAATACGTATCGGACTAAACTGAGGAAAAAAAAATTTTATATATGTTTTTGGGGGATATTTATTATAGCAAAAAGTAAAAAATATTGCATTTTTTTCAAAAATGTCGCTCTATTTTTGTTTATAGCGCAAAAAATAAAAACCGTAGAGGTGATCAAATACCACCAAAAGAAAACTCTATTTGTGGGGAAAAAAAGGACGCCAATTTTGTTTGGGATCCACGTCGTACGACCGCGCAATTGTCTGTTAAAGCGACGCAGTGCCGAATCGCAAAACCTGGCCTGGGCATTTAGCAACAAAATGGTCCGGGGCTTAAGTGGTTAAGAAGGCTTTACTCTGCTAATCACTGATCTGGTTCCTCAATAAATTGTCCTCATTGGCCATTTGAAGGAGATGGAGGGTTGTGAGGCCCGGTGAACTGATGACACGAACACCGCGGCCTGATCATTTTTAGTTTCCATTTTACTCGTGTTCAGGTATTTAAAAACATTATGGTAATCCTTCCTGAGCGCCGTCTGACCTTCACTTGACTGAATGTAAAAATTTGTCTTGCGGAAGCCTTTTGGATGTTCATTGACATTCTGCGTCTGTCAGGGGTGTCAAAATCATTTAAGGAATTTGGAAGTAGGTTGCCAAATGGCATAAATGAGCTTTTTTTAAACCAACAGAATTTAAGAACGATATTTTGTGCTGCATTTTTAAAGGTCTAGAAATCAGTAAACGGGACGGGCGTAGACATTTAAAGGGAAATTCCTATTTGTACCGCAATGTTTTCAGTCAACGCGATCATCTCTGAGAACCAGTGCTGGGACAAGGCCATTTGGTGCCCAGGGCGAAGATGGCAAACTGCCCCGTCCTCAACCTCGAAACTAAGTGTAGCACTACCCCTGAAGGAGCTGCTGGTTAAATTTTGGGATTGCACGTTACCTTTGTAGCTTCGTTGTCAGGGTGGGAAAGTCCGTAATAAGTGCAATGTCCAGACAGTTATAAAACCTCCAACAGTTAGGTTTTATTTATTTTTATTGCAGGGTACCTTGAAACAGAGAAAACAGGAGGGAGCAGGGCCATCTTATTAGCATCATGGGCCCCTGGGCAAAGTAATGCTCTGGGGCCCCTACAATGGAGACAATGCAGGTAAACAGAAATCAAGTAGGTAGGAGGTAGGGGATATCTAGGATGAAGAGGGGTCAGAGTGCTGGGGGGACATCTGGGATGTAGAGGGGCAGCCCGGGCTCAAGAACAAGATGCTTTGGGGAAAATACAGGGGCCCCCCATGCAGCTGGGGCCCCTGGGCAGTGCCCAGGTGTGCCCTCTCATTAAGACAGCCCTGGGAGAAACATCAGTTTCTCCCTCTCCTCTGTGAAAACTGAGGCCTTAAGTGATGAATATTTCATCACTTCCAGTATTGGTTCTGCATTTACCTGGCCTTGGAGGGCAGAGGAGGGATCAGGGGTCTAATAATCCCCATATTTCTCCATAAAGAGGATATGTTGTATTAAGAGAGTTATGGACTCCAGAGACAGAGATATAATTTTGCCCCTGTACAAATCATTAGTAAGACCTCATCTGGAATATGCAGTTCAGTTTTGGGCACCAGTTCTCAAAAAGGATATCAGGGAACTGGAGAAAGTGCAGAGAAGGGCAACCAAACTGATAAGAGGCATGGAGGAGCTCAGCTATGAGGAAAGATTAGAGGAACTGAATTTATTCCCTCTTGAGAAGAGGAGAATTAGGGGGGATATGATCAACATGTACAAATATATAAGGGGTCCATATAGTGAACTTGGTGTTGAGTTATTCACTTTACGGTCATCACTGAGGACAAGGGGGCGCTCTTTACATCTAGAGGAAAAGAGATTTCACCTCCAAATACGGAAAGGTTTCTTCACAGTAAGAGCTGTGAAAATGTGGAACAGACTCCCTCCAGAGGTGGTTCTGGCCAGATCAGTAGATTGCTATAAGAAAGGTCTGGATTCTTTCCTAAATGTACAGAATATAACTGAGTACTAAGATTTGTAGGTATAGTTGATCCGGGGTAAATCCGATTGCCTCTCGGGGGATCAGGAAGGAATTTTTTCCCCTGCTGTAGCAAATTGGATCATCGCTCTGCTGGGGTTTTTTGCCTTCCTCTGTATCAATTGTGGGTATGAAGTTGGGTGTATGGGATTGTACTGTGTTTTTTATTTTGTTTGTTTATTTTTTGTGGTTGAACTGGATGGACTTGTGTCTTTCTTCAACCTGACTAACTATGTAACTATGTAACTATGTCACTATGGAAGGTATCACAACGGATGATAAATATCACTTGTTTTGTTAGCTGTTTTTTTTTTTTTTTGTGGCCTTGAGCCCATGCTGCCCCAAAATTGGGGGCCCCATGATGGCACTGAGAGTGATAGATACACAGGGGAGGCAATCTGCCATCTACCTACTTGATGTCTGTTTAGCTTCACTGTCATCATTGTAGGAGGCCCCAGAGCAATACTTTGCCCAGGGGCCCATGATGCTATTAAGACGGCCCTGGTTCCTCCTTCTTCTTTGTGTGCTGCCAATCTGACCAGATGGAATGAGAGAGCCTGGGAGAACAGGGGAGGGCTGTGGCTGAACGCAGCAAGGATAGCGCTGCCATTGTCCATTAGCAAAGGTGCTGAAAAGGAGATCCTGCCTATGCTCGGGAGGAGGGAAGGAGAGACCCTCAGACCCTGGTAAGTGCCTTGCTGCCCAGCCACTCAACAGCGCCCCCTTCATATGGTGCCCATGGCACTTGCCATGGCTTCCATACCCTAGAGATGCCACTGCCTCTACTCTCCTGTGACGGGAGGGCCCGTGGAACCCAGAATCCCTTGGAAAGGTTGGGAACCCTTGTTTCAGCTCCCCATGCACCTCTTATGTCTAAGTAACCCTGTGCCATCTTATATTGTTAAAAAAAAAAAAACTCCCAATTAAAACACATTAAAATAGCACCCCATGTGTTATGTTTGCAACATTACAAGACATGGGTTCAATGTGCAATTCCTTCCAGTAATACACACCGCTCAGCTCACCAGCGTGGCGGATGAAGCTCATAAAAAAAGAAGTGTATTGTGTGTTTGAGTGTTTGAGACCCCCTGATGTGCGGAGTTGTGTAAGTTTCCAGCACTATATACATCCCTGTAATAAATAAATAGTCTTGTGTGTGTCCAGGATGTAGAAGTTGAAGGACCAAGTCCAGTGTGGCTCCAGACTTTAGCGTATTGAAACCAGAGAAAGATTGATACAGTACTTCAGGTTTTAGGATGTAGATTGCCATTGTTTTGTCTAATTGACAATAAGGGTGACGGGTTGTGGGAAACCACATAGTACATTCGCTGACAGCAGACGTTGATTATCCACAAGCAATGTTGGCTTTTGCCTAGGGGCTGAAACTAATAGGGCAGAGAAGAAGCAGGCCCCAGGACTGGAATTAATTCACCGCTGTGTTACTTCCTAAGAACGGTTTTACTAAAATGTTACCAATTCTTGCAAAAGTCACCTAATACGGAAAACAGTATAGAAGAAATACTGAAATTAAAGTGGAGCTCCGGCCGAAATTACACTTTTTAAATATAAATACCCCTGTAATACACAAGCTTAATGTATTCTAGTAAAGTTAGTCTGTAAACTAAGGTCCGTTTTGTTAGGTTTTTACAGCATTTTGAAAGTTAGTAAACTAGCATTAGACCGTGGCCATCTTAAGTGTGGGCATCTGAAGCCAGACTGTATTAGGTAGACTCACAAAGAGTTAGGCCGGCTTATCAGTAGATAAGACGACCTAACTCCGAATCTACGCCGCCGTATGTTTAAGCGTATGCTCAAACAGAGATATGCTTAAACAAAGCTAAGATAGGACGGTTTGCGCCGTTCTATCTTAGCTTGCAATTTTTCGGATTGGCCGCAAGGTGGCGCTTCCATTGCGGCCGGAGTAGAATATGTAAATGAGCTTGTACACCGATTCCCGAACGTACGCCAGCCCGCCGCAGTCAAATTACGTCGTTTCCGTAAGGCCTTAGGCGGCCTAAAGTTATTCCACCTATGAGGTGGAATAACAATGTAAAGTATGGCCGCCGTTCCCGCCGCAAGGTTCGAATTTTTTACGTCGTTTGCGTAGGTCGTCCGCGAATCGGGAGTTACGCCGTTTACGTCCACATCGAAATCAATAGGCCCGTACGGCGTACTTAGCCGCAATGCGCACTGGGGAATGTAGGCGCCCGGCGCATGCGCAGTAGCAATATAAAACGTCAAAAAACGTGAGGTCAAGCCTCATTTCCATACAACACGCCCCCCTCCAACCAATTTGAATTAGGCGCCCTTACGCCCGCTCGTTTTAGGCTACGCCGCCGTAGATTAGCAGGTAAGTTGATTTAGAATCATTACTAGCCTAGCTAATTTACGGCGGTGTAGCCTAAAAAGGCTAAGCTACGCCGCCGCAAGTTTAATCCTATCTACCTGAATCTACCTATAAGACTTCCTGGATTTCAGCTTTGCAGATCTCGCACACGCTCAGTGCTGCACAAGCAGTGTAATAGGTTTCAGGTCAGGTTTCCACAGCAACGGCAGTGTCAGACGAAGTTGCCGCCCCTTATGCAAACCTCTCCTGAAATAACCCATTAAAAGTTGATATGCGGGGGGGATAGGGATTGCCGATCGCTGAAAGTAAATGACATTAAAAGTTGATAATAAAAGACAATGACATCGCCCACTAAAAGTTGGGGGGGGGGGGGGTTTGCGGATTGCTGAATATAAATGACAATGACATTGCTGTTAGAAGTTGATAACCCGGGGGGGGGGGGGGGGGTTGCCGATCGCTGAAAGTAAATGGAGAGAAATGACAATCAATCGCCGAATATAAATGACACTAAATGACACATTAAAAGTTGATAAGCAGGGGGGGGGGGTGTTCTGCCGCCGATCGCCGAAAGTAAATGACAATCAATGACATCGCCCATCACACAGTAAAAGGTTCATAAGCGTGGGGTGGCGGGTCCTGCCGATCGCATATATATGACAACGACATTCGCAATGACAACTTATAAAAGTTCATGCCAACGATCGCTGAAAGTAAATGAAAATCAATATAAATAGAAAGTGAATCAAATAATATGACAGCGCTCATTAAAAGTAGAAAAACTGGGGGTGCCGCCGATCGCCGAATATAAAAAGACACTGCCATCGCACACTATAACTTGAGAAGTGGGGGGCGCCGATCGGCCAACATGAAAGACAATAGACAATGAGGTGCCGGGGGGGTGCCGCCGCGGATCGCCCAACATAAAAATGCCATCGCACATGAAGAGGGGGGCGCCGATCGCCCCCCAACATAAAAGACACTGCCATCGCACACTATAACTTGAAAAGCGGGGGGGGGGGCGCCGATAGCCCAACATAAAAGACAATGAGAAGCGGGGGGGGGGGGGTGCCGCCGATCGCCCAACATAAAAAAAAACGTGGGGGTCATCTGGTGTGTCAGGATCTGTCTCACCTCAGCCTTGATTGAATGACCTCTTCAGGGGGGGGGGGGGGGGGGGCCAACTTCCTCCAAGCTGCCTCTGCTCTTCTGTCTCAAAATGACTGTGCTGTAATGCTCTGCCATGCCTTCTTCTCTCTCTCTCCCACGAGCCAGCGCCTGACGTTCACTACCCACAAGTCAATGCGCAAGTCACGTCCAGCCGGCCCCTCCCACATGCCCCGGCTGCCTCTGAGTCCTGGGAGGTGGTTGTTGTAGTCCGGCTGCACTGTTCGTTCCTCCCACCGCCAGGAGCTTGATTGCGGCCAGACTACAATTCCCATGATCCATCGCTTCAGCCGGCCAGCCAATCGGCGGCCGCCATCCCCTCTCCCTCTTCCACCAATAACAGGCCGGCTGCCGGAATGTCCGTCTCTTATGTTGGGGGGGGAAAAAAAGTAACGGACAGGCAGCGGCGGCAAAAACACCCGGTGGGCCGGATAAAGGTCCTCGGCGGGCCGCATGTCTGAGGACTAAGGATGAGCCGAACACCCCCCTGTTCGGTTCGCACCAGAACTTGCGAACACACCAAATGTTCGTGTGAACTTTAGAACCCCGTTAAAGTCTATGGGACTCGAACATTTGAAATCTAAAATGCTAATTTTAAAGGCTAATATGCAAGTTATTGTCCTAAAAAGTGTTTGGGGACCCGGGTCCTGTCCCAGGAAACATGTATCAATGCAAATTTTTTTTTTTTTAAACGGACGTTTTTTCGGGAGCAGTGAATTTAATAATGCTAAAAGTGAAACAATAAAAGTGTAATATTACTTTAAATTTCGTACCTGGGGGGGGTGTAAAGTCAGCATGTGAAAAAGCGCATGTTTCCCGTACATAGAACTGTCTCTGCACAAAGTGTCATTTCTGAAAGAAAAAAAGTAATTTAAAACCGGCTTTGCGGCTCTAATGAATTGTCGGCTCTTTCAATTACAGAGAGAATTCATTCATAAAGAAAAAAAAATGTGTGGGGGTCCCCCAAATTAAAAGACCAGGCCCTTCAGGTCTGGAATGGATATTAAGGGGAACCCCGCCGTAAAAAAAAAAAAAAAAATTACGTAGGGTTCCCCGCAAATATCCATACCAGGCCCTTCAAAAAAAAATGGCGTGGAGTCCCCCTAAAAATCCACACCAGACCCTTATCCGAGTACGTTAACCTGGCCGGCCGCAGAAAAGAGGGGGGGACAGAGTGCGGACCCCCCTCTCCTGAACCGCACCAGGCCACATGCCCTCAACATGGGGAGGATGTCCTCATGTTGATGGGGACAAGGGCCTCATCCCCACAACCCTTGCCTGGTGGTTGTGGGAGTCTGCGGGCGGGGGGCTTATCAGAATCTGGAAGAGCCCTGTCTTTCAGGATCTTTCCCAGTGACGTACGAGGGTGCGTCAGAGGGGGCGGGGTCACGTGACGGGTGGCCGGCACTTCCCCTATATAAGTAATGTCACAGCTCCAGCGCGTCATTCCGCTGGGCTGTGTCCAGCGGAGAGTGGAGCTCGCCTGCTGCGCTCTGGACTCTGGATGGATCTTCTGCATCGCTGGACCGGACCGGACCGCTGATCATCCATCGCTGGATAGAAGACCACGTTGGAGCGGGGGGCCGCGCCGAGAGTGGATTCACATTGCTGGATTTTTTTTTAATTTTATTAATAATGGATTTTTTTCTACGGTGTGTGTGTGTTTTTTTTAACTATTTACACTTCCTTCGTGAAATGGTAGAGGTACAATGTACCCCATTACCAATTCACATAGGGGGGGGGCCAGGATCTGGGGGTCCCCTTTGTTAAAGGGGTCTTCCAGATTCTGATAAGCCCCCCGCCCGCAGACCCCCACAACCACCGGGCAAGGGTTGTGGGGATGAGACCCTTGTCCCCATCAACATGGGGACATCCTCTCCATGTTGAGGGCATGTGGCCTGGTGCGGTTCAGGAGAGGGGGGTCCGCACTCTGTCCCCCCCTCTTTTCTGCGGCCGGCCAGGTTAACGTGCTCGGATGAGGGTCTGGTGTGGATTTTTAGGGGGACTCCACGCCATTTTTTTTTTATTTGGGGTGGAGTTCCCCTTAAAATCCACACCAGACCTGAAGGGCCTGGAATGTATATTTGCGGGGAACCCTACGTAATTTTTTTTTTTTTTTTACGTCGAGGTTCCCCTTAATATCCATTCCAGACCTGAAGGGCCTGGTAATTTAATTTGGGGGGACCCCCACACATTTTTTTTCTTTATGAATGAATTCTCTCTGAATTGCCAGAGCCGACAATTCATTAGAGCCGCAAAGCCGGTTTTAAATGGCTTTTTTTCTTTCAGAAATGACACTTTGTGCAGGGACAGTTCTATGTATTTGGAAACATGCGCTTTTTCACATGCTGACTTTACATCCCCCCTAGGTACAAAATTTAAAGTAATATTACACTTTTATTGTTTCACTTTTAGCATTATTAAATTCACTGCTCCCGAAAAAACGTCCGTTTTTATAACTTATTTTTGCATTGATACATGTCCCCTGGGGCAGGACCCGGGTCCCCAAACACTTTTTAGGACAATAAATTGCATATTAGCCTTTAAAATTAACACTTTAGATTTCTCCCATAGACTTTAACAGGGTGTTCCGCGGCTTTTCGAATTTGCCGCAAACACCCCTAATTGTTTGTTGTTCGCTGAAGAGGCGAACAGGCAATGTTCGAGTCGAACATGAGTTCGACTCGAACTCGAAGCTCATCCCTACTGAGGACCCCTGGTCTAAAAAAAAAAAACAGGTATCTCACTTTTTTGAGGCAGATTGCCCAGTCCCTTTCTCTGCAACCTCAGCTGCACTGGGCAGTTAATGAATGGGAAGCACTCCATGCTGAGCGGCTTTATGTTCATTCAAAAACAGAAACGTAGGTGTCAGTAGATTTTTTATATATATATATATATATATATATATATATATATATATATATATATATATATATATATATATATATATATATTTTAAATTTTTTTTTTATAATGTTTTTAATTTTATTTTTTATAATTTTTAATAATTTTTTTACTATCTTTTTTCAAAGACAGCCAGAAGTGTATGCAGTGCAGCCATCAGCTTGTACGGTGCAAGTAGGATTTGAAGAGTTCCCCATTTGTACAGTTTCATAGTTTCGGGGTATGCCGCGCTCTCCGCCCCTATCCAAATTCATCGTTCACCAATAAAAACCCTAGAAGAAAAAAAATCTAGACAGTGAAAGAATGAAGAAAATGCTGTGTGCCTGGCTGTGTGCCTGGCTGTGCGTGCCAATCCAAATCCACCACTCTTTAGGGAAGCTTTTTATATTGTTTACTTTACAACAGGGTTTGACAAATTTGCTTGGAATCTAGGAGCCAGCTAAAAAAGTTAGAAGCCAGAAAACGCGCCCCGTCCCGACGAGCTTGCGCGCAGAAGCGAACACATACGTGAGCAGCGCCCGCATATGTAAACGGTGTTCAAACCACACATGTGAGGTATCACCGCGATCGTTAGAGCGAGAGCAATAATTCTAGCCCTAGACCTCCTCTGTAACTCAAAACATGCAACCTGTAGATTTTTTTAAACGTCGCCTATGAAGATTTTAAAGGGTAAAAGTTTGTCGGCATTCCATTAACGGACGCAATTTTGAAGCGTGACATGTTGGGTATGAATTTACTCGGCGTAACATTATCTTTCATAATATTAAAAAAAAATGGGGATAACTTTACTGTTTTATTTTTTAATTAAAAAAAGTGTAATTTTTCCCCCAAAAAAGTGCGCTTGTAAGACCGCTGCGCAAATACGGCGTGACAGAAAGTATTGCAACGATCGCCATTTTAATTCTCTAGGGTGTTAGGATAAAAAATATATATAATGTTTGGGGGTTCTAATTAGAGGGAAGAAGATGGCAGTGAAAATAGTGAAAAATGACATTAGAATTGCTGTCTTGTAATGCTTAACTTGTAATACCAACGGCCACCACCAGATGGCGCCGGCTCACACATCTGGTGGTAATAACTTGTAATACCAATGGCTTACCACCAGATGGCGCCAGCTCACGAGCCAAGTCGCCAGGATGCCATTTCTAGTCGCCATGGCGACCTGGCGCCCAGGATTTGTCGAGCCCTGTTTTACAATATTTAATTGCAACAGAAAAACCATACAGGGGTTCTAGACTTCTACTAAAGAACGTTTTTTTTTTCTGTCGGTGTCCCCGGTGGAGATATTCCCTCACTTCTTCTCTGGTGAATCCGCAGTCAGCCGCACAGGAAGTGTTTGGAAATCTCGCTAAACAAGAAATACGTTTTTTGGCTAGACATAGAGACTTTAATAATTAAAGACTAATGGGCTCATTTATAATGTAGAGAGGATACTCAGTCCTGCGGTGAGCAGGAGAACCGTCTCATTAATGAAAATCACAGAAGATTTGAAGGATGAGAGAACACCGAAAACTTCAATGAATTCAGGAAAAGTTTATTAGGCCTGGAGATTCTGTACATACCTGACCACTGCCGTGGCACACAGGTCACATGACCACTGTCGTGGCACACAGGTCACATGACCACTGTCGTGACACACAGGTCACATGACCACTGTCCTGGCACACAGGTCACATGACCACTGTCGTGGCACACAGGTCACATGACCACTGTCGTGGCACACAGGTCACCTGACCACTGCCGTGGCACACAGGTCACATGACCACTTCCGTGGCACACAGGTCACATGACCACTGTCGTGACACACAGGTCACCTGACCACTGCCGTGGCACACAGGTCACATGACCACTTCCGTGGCACACAGGTCACATGACCACTGTCGTGGCACACAGGTCGCATGACCACTGTCGTGGCACACAGGTCACATGACCACTGTCGTGACACACAGGTCACATGACCACTGTCCTGGCACACAGGTCACATGACCACTGTCGTGGCACACAGGTCACATGACCACTGTCGTGGCACACAGGTTGCATGACCACTGTCGTGGCACACAGGTCGAATGACCACTGTCGTGGCACACAGGTCACATGACCACTGCCCTGGCACACAGGTCACATGACCACTGCCCTGGCACACAGGTCACATGACCACTGTCGTGGCACACAGGTCACATGACCACTGGGCCGCCATCAGGAATTATGGGGCCCTTTACACAGCTTCAGGAATTGGCCCCCTGGAGCAGAGAACCCCCGGGGGGGGGGGGGGGGGTGTTGCCTCAAATTGAGAAGCGGGGGGGGTGTGAATTGAGAAGCAGGGGGGGTGCCACGAATTGGGGGGTAGACTTGGGGACCTCTGGGCACCTTACAAAAAATATATATATAAAAAAAAAAAATTATATATAAAAAAGGTGGGTAGCCATCCGGGCCCTGGGGACCTCTGGGCCCTTTAATAAAAAAAAAAACTATATATATATATAAAAAAAAAAAATACAATTTTATATAAAAAAAGGGGGGTTGCCATCCGGGGGCCCTGGGAACCTCCGGGCCCCTTAAAAAAAAGGGGGGGGTTGCCATCCGGGCCCCTTATAGGTGTACTGCCTGTACTCCCCTGATGGCGGCCCAGGTCACATGACCACTGCCGTGGCACACAGGTCACATGACCACTGCTGTGGCACACAGGTCTCATGACCACTGCCGTGGCACACAGGTCTCATGACCACTGCCGTGGCACACAGGTCACATGAGCACTGTCGTGGCACACAGTTCACATGACCACTGTCGTGGCACAGGTCACATGACCACTGCCCTGGCACACAGGTCACATGCAGGGCCGCCATCAGGAATTATGGGGCCCCTTACACAGCTTCAGAGTATCAGGAATAGGCCCTAGTATCAGAGAACCGGGAACCGGGGGGGGGGGGGGGGTGCTGCCGCCTCAAATTGAGAAGCGGGGGGTGTGAATTGAGAAGCGGGGGGGGGGCACGAATTGGGGGGTTGCCTTGGGGACCTCTGGGCACCTTACAAAAAATTATATATATAAAAAAAAATTATATATAAAAAAAGGGGGGGGGGGGGGTAACCCTGGGGACCTCTGGACCCTTTAATAAAAACAAAAAATAAATAAATATAACATATATATAAAAAAATGTATAAAAAAAAGGGGGGGTTGCCATCCAAGGCCCTGGGAACCTCAGGGCCCCTTAAAAAAAGGGGGGGGTGGGTTAACATCCGGGCCCCTTATAGGTGTACTGCCTGTACTCCCCTGATGGCAGCCCTGGTCACATGACCACTGCCATGGCACACACACACAGGTCACATGACCAATGCCATGGCACACACACACAGGTCACATGACCACTGCCATGGCACACACACACAGGTCACATGACCACTGCCATGGCACACACACACAGGTCACATGACCACTGTCGTGGCACACATTTCACATGCAGGGCCGCTATCAGGAATTATGGGGCCCCTTACACAGCTTCAGAGCTTCAGGAATAGGCCCCCTGGAGCAGAGAACCAGGGGGTGTACACAGCGCACCCCTGAATACTGCACTTTGTACGCAGCACACTGCTGAACTCTGCACTCTGTACACAGCGCACCCCTGAAATCTGCACTCTGTACACAGCGCACCCATGAACTCTGCATTCTGTACGCAGCGCACCCATGAACTCTGCACTCTGTACGCAGCGCACCCCTGGTTAGTTAGGCATGAAGGAGGAGGGAGGGAGTGGCCTGTCATTTACCACTCTGTATACGCCCGCATGTGTGACTCTACAGTCACATGGGCTGCTCAGATGTGATAGGGGAGGAAATGCTAAGCATAGAAACTCACTGAAAACTGAGCATGTGCAGAGCTGCCAACCAGAGGCCTTGCTAGGTCTGCAAAAAATCTGGGGCTCGAGCCCATAACAGTGGTCACCAACCTTTTTGCAGGGCCCGCGGGTGGTAAGAAATTTTTTGCGGGCAATGGCTGGTGTTGGCGCTTTCAATCATCACGGCTACACCTCAGACGTTAAAGAGGCCCGGCTGTGAGGGCGGAAGAGCCATCACTGCTCGTCCACCCGTTTTCTTCTCTTATCACCTGCCCGGCTCTCTCATGCAGCCCCCCTGCTTCCCGCACTCGTCACCCGGTTGCAGAGAGGCCACGGACCGTTGGTTAGGCAGGGACCCCTGCGGTAAGAGACTCGGGGGGCTATGGGCCCCATATTCTGGGATATAGCCCCAGATTCGGGGCTATAGCCCCAATAGCCACCCCCTAGCGACGCCACTGCTGCCAACACTTCTCCGCAAAATCCCTAGCTGAATTGAGGACAGAAAGGGGGAGATAAAGAGCAGCAAGTTTAACCAGGTTATTTTCAGAATACAGAAAAGGAATCTCATAGTGATGAGCGAGTATGAACAGCGTGGAATACGCCATTTATTCATCGTTTTTTTTACGATGTGGGTTTAGTGACACTTTAAGTATTCTTTATTTTTTCCGCTGATTATTAATAGAACAGAAATGTTGAATGACTCGGTTTGGCTTTTGCGTGTGCAAAAAAATCAGAACAGTCTTGGCTGCACAAATATATAGGGATCGTTTTGCATTACAATGGTTGGCTCCGAGCCTCGGCAACTTCAATCCAGAAAAGAATTTTCTTTGAGTCTCGGCGCGGTGCGACGCCTGGAGGTTCTGCTCGTGTCCTCTGGAGATCTTCTCACTCCGTAGACTCCAGTCGGTTGGAATTTTTTTGAGGATTAATCTCCGCAAATACCTTCGGAAGCAAAGTCGTTTAACCCTTGTGGAGCTCCGGGAATCACGAAACCCGTCTAGCGCGCCAGAGGGATGATTCGCGCGACTGAAACATTTTTTTTCGAGAATTTATAAAATTGCGGTGGCGTCTAAAGTCAGCAGTTTCATTGTGTAGCGTTAACCACTTAGGACCCGGCTACTTCAGCTCCACAAGATATACAGTATATACAGTGCCTTGAACAAGTGTTCATACCCCTTAACCACTTAAGACCCGGACCATTATGCAGGTTAACCCCTTCAATACCGGGCTTTTATACCCACCTCCATACCGCGCCTATTCTGGCACTTCTCTCCTACATGTACAAATCATAATTTTTTTTGCTAGAAAATGAATCAGAACCCCCACACATTATATATGTTTTTTTTAGCAGACACCCTAGGGAATGAAATGGCGGTCATTGCAACTTTTTATCCTGCACGGTATTTGCGCAATAATTTTTCAAACGCCTTTTTTTTGTAAAAAAATGGTTTCACGAATTAAAAAATAACAAAACAGTAAAGTTAGCCCAATTTTTTTGTAAAATATGAAAGATGATGTTACACCGAGTAAATAGATACCAAACATGTCGCGCTTTAAAATTGCGCACGCTCATGGAATGGCGCCAAACTTCGTTACTTAAAAATCTCCATAGGTGACGCTTTACATTTTTTACAGGTTACCAGTTTAGAGCTACAGAGGAGATCTAGTGCTAGAATTGTTGCTTGCGCTCTAACGCACGCGGCGACACCTCACATGTGTGGTTTGAACGACGTTTACATATGCGGGCGGGACTTACGTGTGCGTTCGCTTCTGAGCGCGAGCTACCGGGGACAGGGGCATTTTAATTTTTTATTTTTTTTTTATTTACTTATTTATTTATTTTTTTACACTTTTTTTACATTTTTTTTTTTTCGATCGCTTTTATTCCTTTTACAAGGAATGTAAACATCCCTTGTAATAGGAAATGTGTGTGACAGGTCCTCTTTATGGAGAGATGTGGGGTCAATAAGACCTCCCCCTCCCCCCACATCTCTCCTCCAGGCTGGAAAGAACGAGATTGTGAAAAAAAAATTCACAGATCTCATTCTTACTCGCCGCAATTGTGGTTTGTTTACTTACGGGTACCCGGGCGTGACGTCATCACATCGCGCCCGGGCCTCCGACGGTCATAGAGATGACTGGTGACCATCTGGTCACCTGTCATCTCTATGCTGCACATGCACAGCCGCTATGATCGTTCTTACGGTGCGCAGGATTGCCGCCGGAAGAAAATGATATCTGAATGATGCCTCTAGGTGCAGGCATCATTCAGATATCCCCGCACAAAGTACAGGACGTCACATGACGTCCACCCGGGATAACAGATCCCCTTTTTGGACGTCATATGACGGCGTGCGAGTTTAAAGTGGTTAAGGACCTTGCACCTTTTTGCGATTCGGCACTGCGTCGCTTTAACCGACAATTGCGCGGTCGTGCGACGTGGCTCCCAAACAAAGTTGACGTCCTTTTTTTCCCTACAAATAGAGCTTTTCTTTTGGTGGTATTTGATCACCTCTGTGGTTTTTATTTTTCTCGCTATGAACAAAAAAATAGAGCGACAATTTTTTGCCCTGCGCCCCCGCAAATTTACTGCTCTGCCCTTGATTCACGGAGCAGTAGCTCCGTAAATTGCGTGGGCGCACCCGCAAAATGCCCGGCGTAATCGTGCGCAATTTAAATTATCCCGTAGGGGGCGGGAATCATTTAAATTAGGCGCGTTCCCGCGCCGAGCGTAGAGCGCATGCTCCGTCAGGAAACTTTCCATTGCATTGCGGCAAATTTGCTTCAAAGTGAACGTGAATGGCGTCCAGCGCCATTTACGATTCACTTACGCAAACTACGTAAATTTCAAATTTTGCGACGTGGGAACGACGGGTATACGTAACATTGGCTGCCCCTGCTAATAGCAGGGGCAGCCTTACGCGAAAACCGCCGTACGGAAACAACGTAAATTGCGTACGCAGGGCTCGCGCAACGTTGTGAATCGGTGTTAGTATGCAATTTGCGGCCATCGCAAGAATGCAGCCTAAGATATGCGGGCATAAGAGCCTTATGCCGCGCATATCTTAGGCTGCAGTCGGCGTAACAAGGTTCCTGAATCAGGAGCATTCGTTACGCCGGGGCAAGTATGCAATCGCGCTGTGTAACTTATGGTATCACAGGTGCAATTGCTTCTTGAATCCAGGCCACTGATTACTGTGTAAATGTCACTGGCAGGGAAGGGGTTAACCACTAGGGGGGCGATGGTGGGGTTAAATGCGTGTCCTAGGGAGTGATTCTAACTGTGGGGGGGGGCTGGGCTACCACAACAGTGATAACTGCTCCTGATGACAGGGAACAGTAGATCAGTGTCCTGTCACTAAGCAGGGAAATGCCTTGTTTACATAGACATCTCCCCGTTCTGCAGCTCCGTGACACAATCGCGGGACACCGGTGGACATTGAGTCTGTGGGTCATGCGGGCATGGTCACGGAGCTCGCGGGCAGGGGGGAGGGGGGGACCGATCGGTGTTCCTATATACAAGGAACATACACTCAGTTCTCCTCTCCCCTGACAGGACATGGTCTGTGTGTTCACACATACGGATCCACATCCCTAGCTCTGTGATGAGCAATCTTGTACCCGGCAGACATCGCGGTGCACCGGCGGCGGCGGGTGAGTAACTTGTATACCGCTACAAATGCAAACGAAATCGCCTCAAGCGGCTTATTTCCATCCGGTGTCGTCCTTGTCCTTCAGAAGAGGCGGGTCTTAAACTTTTTCCTGAAGGCCCGGAGCGTTCCATAGCCGTGGTCCTTGGACTGCAAATCTTCGTTCCCCCTTAGATTTGTAGTGGGATTTGGGGATGTGGCACAGGCTCTCTACAATGCCGGAAAGCCGAGGACGTCATATGACGGCCCGCCCGGAGGGACGAAACGTTCCGGCGGCCATCATTTTACAATAGGGTGGTAGGCAAGTGGTTAAACCACACATGTGAGGTAATTCTGCAATCTTTAGAGCGAGAGCAACAGTGGCGGCTGGTGCTGAATTTTTTTTGGGGGGGGCGCAAACGGAAGAAAAAATTGCACCCTCACTGTGCCCATCAAATGCAGCCACTGTGCCATCAATTGTCACCACTGTGCCATGCCATCAAACGCAGCCACTGTGCCATCAATTGTCACCACTGTGCCATGCCATCAAACGCAGCCACTGTGCCATCAAACGCAGCCACTGTGCCATGCCATCAAATGCAGTCACTGTTCCATGCCATCAAACGCAGCCACTGTGTCATCAATTGTCACCACTGTGCCATGCCATCAAACGCAGCCACTGTGCCATCTATTGTCACCACTGTTCCATGCCATCAAACGCAGCCACTGTGCCATCAATTCGCACCACTGTGCCATGCCATCAAACGCAGCCACTGTGCCTTGCCATTATTAATTTGCACCACTGTGCCATGCCATCAAACGCAGCCACTGTGCCATCAAACGCAGCCACTGTGCCATGCCATCAAACGCAGCCACTGTGC
Source organism: Rana temporaria (assembly GCF_905171775.1). NCBI lineage: Eukaryota > Metazoa > Chordata > Amphibia > Anura > Ranidae > Rana > Rana temporaria. Next base: position 477,827,534 of record NC_053492.1, on the reverse strand, counting down.
CATGCCATCAAATGCAGTCACTGTTCCATGCCATCAAACGCAGTCACTGTTCCATGCCATCAAACGCAGTCACTGTTCCATGCCATCAAACGCAGCCACTGTGTCATCAATTGTCACCACTGTGCCATGCCATCAAACGCAGCCACTGTGCCATCAATTCGCACCACTGTGCCATGCCATCAAACGCAGCCACTGTGCCATGCCATCAAACACAGCCACTGTGCCATCAATTGTCGCCACTGTGCCCTTTAATTGTCACCACTGTGCCCATTGATGTCACTGTGACTGTGCCCTTTAATTATCGCCACTGTACCCATTCATGCCGCTGTGCCGATTGTCCCCACTGTGCCTATTGTCGCCACTGTGTCCATTGATGTTACTGTGCCCATTGATGTTACAGTGCCCTTCGTCGCCACTGTGCCCTGTAAAATGTCCCTTCCCCCCACCCCACCCGGCACTTACCTTTACTGGAGTCAGCCATCCACGTCCCTCGATGTCTTCTCCCGCCCTCGATGACGCTTCAGCCAATCAGGTTACCGATAGCCAGAACCGGTCAACCTGATTGGCTGAGACGCCTGTCAGTCTTATCCAAGGAACGCACCCCGATATGTTCCCTGGATAAGCATCCGGAAGGCTAAGGGCTGTACTTGGAAAGCCTAATGAGAGCCGCTGGCTCTGATAGGCACTTCCGCACAGCCAACCAGCTGCCGTTATTCAGGTGGTCGGCGCTCACGTCCAGCCATCTGGATAGACCAGCGGCGACAATAACATCGATTCGTGCAATGCATGAATCAAAGTTATTAGTCAGTGGTGTGCGCGGAAGCCAGAGGGGGCGGCGCTCCAGCGCCCTCTATGGACGAACCGCCACTGGAGAGCAATAATTCTAGCACTAGACCACTTGCCGTGGGCGAAACGCGGCCTTTCGCATTTGCACGCTTGCGTTCCGAATGCAAAAGCCCTCACAAGGTTTCCTGGCGTCCGAATATTTCGAGCACAATCGGCATTATTGCAGACATTTTCGTCGCTCTGCTCGAAGCATCATTCGTCTGTAATGCAGGCTGAGCGGTCAGGTGAAGGCGAAGCGCCCTCCTGTGGTCAGCTCAGTGCAATGAACATATTTACAAGAAGGAGTCTTTTGCCTTCTTTTTTCTGAATTGACTGCATTGATATGAAAACCGCCGTCTGATTTTCGCAGTCTCACTTTTTTTTTTGCGTTCTAACGATCTCCCTGTAAGCGGCGTCTCCATCTTTGCCTTGACAGCTCCGGGTGGCGTTACAACTCCGCGGAGAGGAAAGAAACCAGAGCAGCAAAAAAAACAAATGCGGAGATAATTTAACCTTTTTTTTTTCCCCCTAAACTAATTGGCCTGCGGCGCGGTGGGACAGCGGGGGCCCGGGCGCCCTGGGGAAAGCCGAGCCAATTTCTGCAGGATATGCATTAAATCTCACCTACACAAATCAATACGGCGCACTTGAACGGCCGCCGATCGCAGCTATAGTGGTTACCGCCGCCGCTCTATTCTTGAAAGCCTCAAGATGAAAGTCAAAAGGAACGGAAGTTAATACAAACCTTGTTTTCAATTGCGCTTTATTTGTTTGATGTGTTCAGCTGCTCCTCCACCCCGGGGGGATAAAGCAAGGGACCGGGCGTCCTGAGTTTGTCCTCATTTGTACACGTCGGGAAGCGGGGAGGAGGAAACCCTATGGGGAAGATGTTCCAAGAATTCATCTACTCCCCCCCCCTCCCCCCATTCACACTGCATAAATATTGTGTGTGGCTGTGGTGGGGACTTAATGAAGACTAATTTATATGCCGAGCACAACGGTACATATCAATACTTGATCAAACAGGGAGCACGAGCAACCTTGTGTCTCCATCTACCAAGACGAGACAGCTTCAGGGGGCCTCCATAGATGTCACTTGATCTACCTACCAATCACTGTCATAGAGTAGACTGTTAACCCAGAATCAATCAACCAGTCTATCTATCTATCTATCTATCTATCTATCACTACCAGATCAGCCAGGGAGCGCAAGCAACCTCATACCTCCATCTATTGACATAGGACAAGCTCCATCTACCAAGACGAGACGGCTTCAGGGGACCTCCATAGATGTCACTTGATCTATCTCACAATCACTGTCATAGAGTAGATTGTTAGCCCAGAATCAATCAACCAGTCAATCTATCTATCACTACCAGATCAGCCAGGGAGCACAAGCAACCTCATACCTCCATCTAACATAGGACAGTCTCCATCTACCAAGACGAGACAGCTTCAGGGGGCCTCCATAGATGTCACTTGATTTATCGCCCAATCACTGTCATAGAGTAGACTGTTAGCCCAGAATCAATCAACCAGTTAATCTATCTATCTATCACTACCAGATCAGCCAGCGGGAGCACAAGCAACCTCATACCTCCATCTATTGACACAGGACGGTCTCCATCTACCAAGACTTCATGGGGCCTTCATAGATGTCATTTGATCTATCTCCCAATCACTGTCATAGACTATACTGTTAGCCCAGAATCAATCATCAATCAATCAGTCAATCTATGTATCACTATTAGATCAGCCAGGGAGCACAAGCAACCTCATACTTTCATCTATTGAGGGAGGACAGTCTCAATCTACAAAGACGAGACAGCTTCATGGGGCCTCCATAGATGTCACTTGATTTATCTCCCAATCACTGTCATAGAGTAGATTGTTAGCCCAGAATCAATCGTTAATCTATCATTATCAGATCAGCCAGGGAGCACAAGCAACCTTATACTGTACTTCCATCTATTGACATAGGACGGTCTCCATCTACCAAGACAAGACAGCTTCATGGGGTCTCCGTAGATGTCACTTGATCTATCTCCCAATCGCTGGCATAGAGTAGACTGTTAACCCAGAATCAATCATTAATCAACCAGTCAATCTATCTATCTATCACTACTAGATCAGCCAGGGAGCACAAGCAACCTCATACCTCCATCTATTGAGACAGGACAAGCTCCATCTACAAAGACGAGACAGCTTCAGGGGGTCTCCATAGATGTCACTTGATTTCTCTCACAATCACTGTCATAGATTAGATTGTTAGCCCAGAATCAATCATTAATCTATCATTATCAGATCAGCCAGGGAGCACAAGCAACCTCATACTTCCATCTATGGAGACAGGACGGTCTCAATCTACCGAGACGAGACAGCTTGATCTAGTCACTTGATCTACCTACCAATCACTGTCATAGAGTAGACTGTTAGCACAGAATCAATCATCAGTCAATCAATATATCTATCACTACCAGATCAGCCAGTGAGCACAAGCAACCTCATACCTCCATCTATTGACACAGGACAGTCTCCATCTACCAAGACGAGACAGCTTCAGGGGGCCTCCATAGATGTCACTTGATTTATCTCCCAATCACTGTCATAGAGTAGATTCTTAACCCAGAATCAATCATCAGTCAATCAGTCAATCTATCTATCACTACCAGATCAGCCGGGGAGCACAAGCAACCTCATACCTCCATCTATGGAGACAGGCAGGCCCGTCGCTACAAGGCAGGCAAACCAAGCAATTGCTTGGGGCCCCAAGCTGGCCTGGGCCCCAAGCAGGGCCCTTGCTTTCCGCCCTTGCCACGCTTCCTACAGCCGCCTGAGCACTCTATAGAGAGCCTGCAGCACTGCCGTCTTGAGCCGCCACTTTCACTTCTCTGTGTAGCGTGGCCGAGCAGCTCATCTTCCTTCCTCCTGTCAGTCGGGACTTCGGCCGGGTACCGAGCGGTACAGGAGATTCAGTTTCCTGTTCCCAGCCGGACTGACAGGAAGTGCACACTGAGTGCTCACTTCCTTTCAGTCCGGCTGGGAACAGGAAACTGAATCTCCTGCCGCATGGTACAGACCCGGTGGGGGGGGACTGGGGGGGGAGTAAAAAGAACATAGGGAGGGAGGGGGGCACAGGGGGGGGGAAATTAAACATAGGGAGGGGGGCCCGGGGGGAGTAAAATGAACATGGGGGTTACTCCCCCCCTCTTTATATGCGTGCGTGGGTGGATGTTTGTTGGGGGCTCCATGTCCATTTTGCTGGGGCCCCCAAATTCCTTCAAACGGCCATGGAGACAGGACAGTCTCAATCTACCAAGACGAGACAGCTTCATGGGGCCTTCATAGATGTCACTCTATCTATCTCCCAATCACTGTCATAGACTATACTGTTAGCCCAGAATCAATCATCAATCAATCAGTCAATCTACAGTATGTATCACTATTAGATCAGCCAGGGAGCACAAGCAACCTCATACTTCCATCTATTGAGGGATGACAGTCTCAATCTACAAAGACGAGACAGCTTCACGGGGCCTCCATAGATGTCACTTGATCTATCTCCCAATTACTGTCATAGAGAATCTATCTATCTATCTATCTATCTATCTATCTATCTATCTATCTATCTATCTATCTATCTATCTATCTATCTGTGACAGACCCAACCAGGATGGGGGCTTTTGGAGGCAACTGCAGGCTAGCCTCTTGCCTACTGACTATGGGCCCTGATGTTGGGTGGGGGGTCTATACTTTCAGGGCTTTGCCTGGGGGACCTTTGGAGCAATTTTACTTTGGATTCATTCCATGTTTCCCCAAAAGACACAGATTCTTGGAAATGGAGGACCCAGATACATATTTGGGGCCTCTATGCCCAAACCAGCAATGACTGCTTCCATCCCTCCTAGACTCAAAGAAGATGTTAATATAACCAGCTCAAGCAACCCGATGCTGGGGTTCTCCTGCTACAGTCTGTTTATTAAGGGGTTATGTGTTTATTAAGTGTGTCTCTTCCATTGTGTGCCAGGTGTGCAGTCCCATTGGTAATTTAATTAATTGAGTCACCTATTGTTTCTGTCTGTTGGCTAATTTGAATGACATTTGGAGGTTCCTTCGTGATGGGATTAGTCTAGTGTCAACTCTGCCTCGTTCTCTGACCTTTTGTTTTATGTTTTGGGTAAATTTTTGGTTTCATTGTTCATGTGGTGACTGACCGACTTTTGAAGTGTATAAAACCTGCATTTCTGTTCAACAAACAGTCATTGGTTTTAATTCAAAATTTTGTCTGTGTAGAGTACTGGATACCGCACAACAGGCAATGCAGGCGCTAGCAGTTGCAGGATTTGGAGGCATAGTCAGGCAGGCAATAACCGGGCAGCAAAGGTACAGAATCTGAAGGCAGGGCCAAGCCAGGGTCAGTATCAAATGAGCAGAAGAGTTGCCGAATCGGCAGACTGGAAGCAGGCAAGGTCAGGTCACAAGCCAGGATCAGCAAGAAGCAAAGTCAAGAGGAGCTGGGTCAGAACACAGATGGGACACAGGAGTATAACAAGGCAGAGAGTGGCATGAGTGCCTCTAGAAGATCCTGGACAGAAGATGCTCTAGGTAGTGCTGGAGATATGGTGAGAACAGTACTAAAAACTGTGCAGCAGGGTATGCAGGAGCTAGCGAGTGGAGGATCTGGAGGCATAGTCAGACAGACGGGAGTCGTCAAAAACCAGGCAGCAGAGGTACAGAATCAAAAGGCAGAAGCGGAGTCAGGGCTAAGTCAGAGTCAGGGTCAGTATCAGATCAATAGAGGAGATACCAAATCAGCAGACAGGAAGCAAGGTCAGGTCACAAACGGGATCAGCAACGAGTCAAAGATCAGCATCTGTCAAGATGAGCCGGGTCGGAGCACAGATGGGAGCACAGGGTCTGCTCACTGGTCACAGGAGCTTTCAACCACTCAGCAGAGTCAAGAGGAGCTGGGTCAGAACAGAGATGGGACACAGGGGGTATAACAGGGTAGAGAACGGTGCCTCTAGAAGATCCAGGACAGAAGATGCACTCAGTAGTGCAGGAGATATGAAGATAACAGTACTTGAAGGAGGCAGAAGTGGAGTAGGGCTAAGCCAGGGTCAGTATCAGATGAGGAGAGTTGGTACCGAATTAGCAGATAGGAAGTAAGGTCAGGTCACAAGCCAGGATCAGCTACAAGTCAAGACGAGCTGGGTCAGAGTACAGATGGGAGCACAGGGTGACAAGAGTTTTCGACCACTCAGCAGTCTTCACGATTTCTAGACAGCTTTAAATAGGCCAAAAGGTGCTGAAACATCCATACTAAGTTGTGCCATGTGCATACATATATCTTCTTGGCACGCGACCATGCACACAACTCTTCCAGTGACTTATTTCCCATATACTGTGTGTTAATACAGCTTCGAGTTCATAGAACCATTACCAAGAGTTCCTACCGAAAAGAGGTTTACCGTTACTGTCCATGTCCACTCACCCTTTGGCCAGCTTGGTCAGGTAGCAGTTACTACTGTTGTGTTCTTGGGTGACAACAACCCATACAAGTATTGGAAAGGAGTCAGCGCAATAATAATAGCCATGGTGCTGCAATGGGATGCACAACAAGCTCATGTAGGTGTGATGGTCAGGTGTCCACAAACTTTTGGTTATATAATGTAGCAATGGATTTAAAGAGACCCAGTCATGACTGAACTCTAACAAAAATCTCAATTTTCAGTAATAAGAATTGTGTGAGTTTCGTTGAAATTAAAAAAAATGTGTATATATCTATGCATGCTTTTTTCTTTCAGAGAAAACATTCAAAAACTTCCCAATTCATGTCTCCACTCCCTACCCACCTCCGAGCACCGTCCCTTAGTTCCTACCCATACCCACCTCCGAGCACCGTCCCTTAGTTCCTACCCATACCCACCTCCGAGCACCGTCCCTTAGTTCCTACCCATACCCACCTCCGAACACCGTCTCTTAGTTCCTACCCATACCCACCTCCGAGCACCGACCCCTAGTTCCTACCCATACCCACCTCCGAGCACCGCCCCTTAGTTCCTACCCATACCCACCTCCGAGCACCGTCCCTTAGTTCCTACCCATACCCACCTCCGAGCACCGTCCCTTAGTTCCTACCCATACCCACCTCCGAGCACTGTCCCTTAGTTCCTACCCATACCCACCTCCGAGCACCGTCCCTTAGTTCCTACCCATACCCACCTCCCAGTACCGTCCCTTGATACCTACCTATAACCACCTCCCAGTACCGTGCCTTGGTTCCTACACATACCCACCTCCCAGTACCGTCCCTTGGTTCCTACTCATACCCACCTCCCAGTACTGTCCCTTGGTTCCTACCCATACGCACCTCCCAGTACCATCCCTTGTTTCCTACTCATACCCACCTCCCAGTACCATCCCTTGGTTCCTACTTATAACCACCTTCCATTACCATCCCGGGGGTTCCTACCTATAACCACCTCGCAGTACCGTCCCTTAGATCCTACCCATACCCACCTCCCACTACCGTCCATTGGTTCCTACCCATACCCACCTCCCAGTACCGTCCCTTGGATCCTACCCATACCCACCTCCCACTACCTTCCCTTGGTTCCTACCCATGCATATATGCTCATGATTTTATGTTATTTACGTACATGGTTGTATTGCTATGATCTTACACCACTTATGAATATACTTATTGATCAACTTTATAGGTAAAGTTGATCCGGGGAAAATCCGATTGCCTCTCGGGGGATCGGGAAGGAATTTTTTTCCCCTGCTGTAGCAAATTGGATCTCATGCTCTGCTGTTTTATTTTGCCTTCCTCTGGATCAACTGTGGATATAGAATTGTGTTTATGGGACGATATTTTTTATTTTATTTTTATTTATTTTTTATGGTTGAACTAGATTGACTTTTTCTCTCTTTTTTTTTAACCCGACTAACTATGTAAATATTAATATTGAAAAATGGTATTAATAATTAATTTCCTATGTTTTTTTTTCTTTTTTTTTTTTCTTCTTTTTTATTGTCTCTTTTAGGATGATCCCTGCTTCGAACAAAGCATTCGTTGTGAATAATCTGGTATCCGGGACGGCGTACGATTTGTGCGTCTTGGCCATCTGGGATGACACGGCGACCACCCTAACAGCCACCAACATAGTGGGATGTGCCCAGTTCTTCACCCAAGAGGACTATCAGCAGTGCCAGTCCATGCACAGCCAGTTCTTGGGGGGAACAATGATTCTAGTTATTGGTGGAATCATAGTTGCTACATTGCTGGTCTTCATTGTTATATTAATGGTAAGATATAAAATATGCAACAATTCCCAGGGGAAGATGGCCGATGTCACCAATGTTTATTCCCAGACTAATGGAGGAAATTCAGTGCAGAATGGGGTTCCACTACAAGTCAATCCCAAAGTGGTGGTGAGGAATGAACTCATGGAATTCAACTGTGGCTCAGTGCACAGTAGTGTCTCCTCCTCTTCTAGTTCTGTCAATAGCCCAGAAGGCGATGACTATAGCCTACAGAGTAATCAAAGCTCTCTGTCCCATAAGTGGAGGAGACCTGTCTCCAGGTCTAAACCCAATATTGATAGACTTATGGGAGCGTTCGCCTCCCTGGAGTTGAGGTGTCAAAAAAAGGAGGACGCTGTGGACTCCAGGACTTCGACGACAGTCCACCTGTCAGACAAAGAGCCCTTGTTGGGCAACCAAGAGTCCAAAGTCCGTAGCCACCTTATGTTACCCCTGGAGGGAAAAGCAAAACGTAGCCATTCATTTGACATGGGGGACTTTGCCGCAACACAGTGCTGTAGTTACCCAAGAAAGATGACAAATATTTGGACTAGGAGAAGCCTTTCAGTTAATGGGATGCTTTTACAGTATGACGATAGTGAACTAGTAGGGAACGCAACTAGATGTACCTACGACAGCTCAGAATGGGTAATGGAAAGCACAGTGTAAATAACCAGATCATTTCAGTTATTGATTATCTTGCTGTTTCTGATGGCAAGGGTAGCGTACAAGAATTAAATTCCTTATGAATTTCTAGGTCAATGGATACAGAAGTGGGTAGCACCCACGGCAGGAGTAACCATGACACAAAATTGAGCAGATTGTGCTAAGCACAGGAAGTGGTGGACTTCTCCGGCCAAGAAGCACATGTTATATTCTAAAGTGCTCTTTATCCCGTAAAAAAAAAAAAAAAATCGAAGTCTGGAGAGGCGGGAACAAAAAAAACAAACTCATCCCTGTCTTTAAGTGTGATGTTTGACGAAGACCCCTCCCCGCCCCGCTGAGACGTCGGTAAAGTGATGAAAAGCCGCAAGTCAAGTCATCGCCATTCGTGGTCACCTCGAAAAGTTTTCTTTCATTTTCTGTTTTCTCTTCTTCTTTTTTTGTCTTTTTTTTTCTTTTCTTTTTTAAAAAAAGAAAGCAAGTTTTATTTATTGCATCATTTGAGATAGTCATTAATGCTTAATAAAAAATCTAAAGGGAAGTATGATATGGAAATATATATTTTTCAGAAAAATAAAGAAAGAAAGCTCTATAGAATGTTTATATATTTTTTCATTGCTGTTCTTTTCTTTGTGCATCAGATGTTAGCACGATTTTTTTGTTATTTTTAGGAAAGGCATTAAAAGTTTGCATTTTTGGGAGTGCCTCGGTCTTGCGGGTCTGATAGAGTTTATATTACAGCTTAGCTGTAGGGCTTCTTAAATTATAAGATGAGAAAAAATAAAGAGTTAATGGTGTTAAAATGTCCTATAAATAATTAAAGTCAATTAACTTCTGTACAATGTGTGAAAACATGTTGCCACTGATAGAATTGTATCCAGTGGCAAAGTACTGTATAGGAATGAATTGGCTACTTAATGGAAAGCTATACTTACAGAAGATCTAAGCCCAGCAGCCCCTCCTCATCCAATGTATACTGGCCCTCACAAACCTCAGATCAAGGGGAGACGGTGTACAGCCTTCAAGGTGAGTGTCAGGCCTACCCCTAATCTATAGCTAGCTTCTGTGTTCTTTACCTTGCGGTTGCCCCCAGGCAGGGCCAGACTTACCATTGGGCTTGACTGGGGTCAAGCCCATGGGCCCTGGCCAATAGGGGGCCCCTATTGGATGCACCACGGGAGGAGGAAGCAGGAAGAGGAGCTAAGAAGTCCTTCTAGTGATATCCCACCCCGCTCAACAAATAACCAGCTCAATAACTCAGGTTGGCCCGCTCTCAACAAGTTCGGTTGGTCAGCGGATCCACTACCGCCCCCCGCTCAACAAATTCGGTCAGGCCCTTCTCAGCTCCAGGGGGCCCCTTTAACACTCAAGCCCAGGGGCTCCCACCACCCCAAGTCCGGCCCTGCCCCCAGGACTCATACACAATGCTATAGTGCCTGACTGCCACACTGGTGCAGGTGGTCAGACACTATAGCTAGCTTCTGTGTTCTTCACCTTGTGGTTGCCCTCAGGACTCATACACAATGCTGTAGTGCCTGACTACCACAGTGGGGCAGGTGGTCAGACACTATAGCTAGCTTCTGTGTTCTTCACCTTGCGGTTGCCCCCAGGACTCATGCACAATGCTGTAGTGCCTGACTACCACACTGGGGCAGGTGGTCAGACACTATAGCTAGCTTCTGTGTTCTTCACCTATAGCAGCCCCCTTTCCCAATAAACTAGTGGTATCCAAACTTTGGCCTGGGGACCAGATGCGGCCCTTTGCTTGCTTTTATCCGGCCCTTGGGGCACTATTTCATCCACTGATACCAACACTGGGGCTTAGTTTCTCCTACTGACACCAACAATGGGGCCCAATGACACCAACAAAGGGGCCCAATTACATCAATGATGGGTCACAATTCTTCCCAATGAAACCAAAGATGGGACACAACTCCTCACAGTGACCCCAAGGATGGGGCACCATTCCTTACAATGACATCAATGATATGGGACAATTCCTCACAATGACACTCAACAATGGGGCACAGTTTTTCCTCAACGACACCAATAATGGGACCCATTTATGGGGCACAATGACTCCCACTGAAACAAACAATAGGGCGTTAATTTTTCCCACTGATGTCAGGACCTTTTCGACTCCCACTGACCACTGTCCGGCCCTTGTAAACTCTGAAGGACAGTAAACTGGTCCTTTGCTTAGAAAGTTTGGAGATCCCTGCCATAAGGCAAGCAGGCCTACCAGATCTCGGTTGCCCCCAGGATTCATACACAATGCTGTAGTGCCTGACTACCACCCGAGGCAGGTGGTCAGACACTATAGCTAGCTTCTGTTATCTTCACCTATAGCAGCCCCCCTTTCCCATAAGGAAGGCAGGCCTACCGGTTCTCGGTTGTCCCCAGGACTCATACACAATGCTATGGTACCTGACTACCACCCCGAGGCAGGTGGTCAGACACTATAGCTAGCTTCTGTTATCTTCACCTATAGCAGCCCCCCTTTCCCATAAGGAAGGCAGGCCTACCGGTTCTCGGTTGTCCCCAGGACTCATACACAGTGCTATGGTACCTGACTACCACTCTGGGGCATGTGGCAGTGCCTGATTATCACGCCGGGTAGGCACGAACTGAGTAAAGAAAACAGGTACTTGCAGTTGGCAGACAGGCAGAGTGGTTCAATGACAGTCCAGGTAAAAGGCAGGCAAGGTTCAGAATAGTCAGGGTCAATCCATAGTCAAAAAGCAGGCAGAGTTCAGAGAATAGTCAGATTTTAATTTCAAGGTCGTCAACAAATTAATCCAAACAGCAGAGCAGGACAGACAAACAGGGTGCTTGACCACGTATAACAGGCGCTATCACAAGCATCAGACTGCAGGCTTGACTGGCTTAAATTGAGGTTTGGTCTCCACCCAGATACTGGCCACATTAATCACCTGGCAGGTGGACAGGCAGACACAAACGCATTATGGCTAAATCTGTTTTGAGGCCGTCAACAATGGGATCCAAACTGCAGAGCAGGACTGACAAACAGGGAGCTTGAGCAGTTGTAACAGGCGCTATCACAAGCATGAGACTGCAGGCTTGACTGGCTTAAATTGAAGTTTGGTCTCCACCCTGATACTGGCCACATTAATCACCTGGCAGGTGGACAGGCAGACACAAATGCATTATGGCTAAATCTGTTTTGAGGCCGTCAACAATGGGATCCAAACTGCAGAGCAGGACTGACAAACAGGGAGCTTGAGCACGTGTAACAGGCGCTATCACAAGCATGAGACTGCAGTCTTGGCTGGCTTAACTCGGGCTTGGTCCCCACCCAGAGTCTGACCATGTTAATCACCTTGCAGGAGGACAGGCAGACACGGATGCATCATAGTCAAACCTGGGCCCGCAGTTTGGAGACCAGTGTTCTAGAGCAGGGATCTCCAAACTACGGCACCCAAGCTGTTGCGGAACTACATGTCCCGTGAAGCATTGTAAAACTCTGACATTGACTGACATGACTAGGGCATGATGGTAATTGTAGTTCATGAACAACTGGAGGGCCGTAGTTTGGATTCCCTGTTCTGGAGGATGCAGGATTGGGATTCCCATGGTATCGAGATGGATCAACTTCACCTTAGATGGAGACGGGCCCTTTTCTCCACCTGCTTTTATGGAAGGTTGCATGTTACTTCCCGCCTGGGTTGTTCCAACCTTTCCACATGTAAGTCATTTTAAAAAAAAATGTTTGTTTCTCTTAAATCATAAAAAATTAGACAATATTAGCTACATACTACACTATATGGGCTCTCTTGCCCCTCCCCTTTTTTTTCCGGTGGACACCTTCGGCCCTTTCATTGGTCTCCAATCTGCCTTTTTGATCTGATCCCTCTGACGTTTGAGGAGCACCACCGCCTTAATCCCACACCCAGTGCCAGGACAAGGCTATCTAAAACCAAGGGCAAACATGCCAAATTGCGCCCTTCCCCAAGATGCATGAGCATTATATGTCAGCAAAAATCCCCCCCCCCCCCAAAACAATCGCACACTAAACTGCATACTTGTCCCCTAAGCATAAATTAACCCTTCCTCCCAGTACCAATGCGCCCCCCTGCTGAAATCACACCTCCTGGCACAAATCTCTACTCATATGCCCCCAGCACAAATTCACCCCCCCTCCCAAAAAAAAAACAACTTTCCCCTCATAGCACAAATCCTCTACCCCTCAAATTTCCACTCCAAGCACAAATCCCCCCCTTCAATTTTCTCCTTCTAGCACAAATACCCCCTCAATCATCTCTACTAGCATAAATCCCCCACCCCACAAAAATATGTCCCCTCTTAGCACAACCCCCCCCCCCCCCCCCACACCATATTACAGTTTCTAGCACAATTCCCCTCTCCAAGCACAAAACCACTTCCTCCACCCCCCCTCTCAACACATCTCCCCCAAATCACCACTCCTAGCACACCTCTTGAAAATTTCCCTACTAGACCAAGTCTTACCCCCTGCTACCCCTTCCCCTTATCCCTACTACCCCTCCCCTCGAATTGCCCCTCCCAACACAAATTCCCTCCTACCAATCTCCTCGTGGTGCCCCCCCAACCTTAAATGATACTCCAGTGCCCAGGGCACTGCCCACCCCTTGTCCCGGCCCTGCCCACACCTCCTAGATCAGCATGGGTTTCGGCATTTGGACATCTGAGATCTGTGTTGGGCGCCATACAATAAATGCGGATGATAAGCTGAGCTTGAATCTTCTGTATGTACTTATTCTTCAGCTGGGTGAAAGAACAGGTAAGCTTTAGGTAGCAGGTGGTCAATTTTCACAGCTCTGCGTGTTGCTAACCTACATCTTGAAGCTCAATTGAACTTTCAGTTTAAATCGGCTAAGTACATTCCAGGTCCATCAAAACAAAAAGTTGTGTAATCTTATTAGTTTGTTGTATTTAGAAAGCAGCCACAGCCTAGAGTAGAATAGCCTGTCCACCGCCAGCATGCTGCAGAGAAGGACCCTTGATCTCTGTGTGGAAGCAGTGGTCTATCTGAGAGGTCTGATGCACCCATTGCTGGGCCATTGATGTCCAATCACTGGTAGCTGTGCCATTGATGTCTAATCACCGGTAGCTGGGCCATTGATGTCCAATCTCCGGTAGCTGGGCCATTGATGTCCAATCACTGGTAGCTGGGCCATTGATGTCCAATCACTGGTAGCTGGGCCATTGATGTCCAATCACCGGTAGCTGGGCCATTGATGCCCAATCACTGGTAGCTGGACCATTGATGTCCATTTATCCGGTAGCTGGGCCATTGATGTCCAATCACCGGTAGCTGGGCCATTGATGTCCAATCACCAGTAGCTGGGCCATTGATGTCCAATCACCGGTAGCTGGGCCATTGATGTCCAATCACCGGTAGCTGGGCCATTGATGTCCAATCACCGGTTGCTGGACCATTGATGTCCATTCATCCGGTAGCTGGGCCATTGATGTCCAATCACTGGTAGCTGGGCCATTGATGTCCATTCATCTGGTAGCCGGGCCATTGATGTCCAATCACCGGTAGCTGGGCCATTGATGTCAAATCACTGGTAGCTGGGCCATTGATGTCCAATCACCAGTAGCTGGTGGGCGGCGGGAGGTTGGGACGTCCCCTCTCGCCACCCGTAGGATCGATGAAGTGGCAGAACAGCCCAGGGCCTTCTTGATAGCATCATGGGCCCCTGGGCAAAGTAATGCTCTGGGGCCCCTACAATGAAGACAGCGCAGGTAAACAGACATGAAGTAGGTAGGAGGCAGACAAGCGGAGCTTCCCCTTTTGGGTGGAGCTCCACATTAACTACATGAACAATCATTCTGTACAGCAAATCCCAGATATCCCCCCAGCACTCAGACCCCTCTACACCCCAGATATCCTCCCAGCACTCTGACCCCTCTACATCCCAGATATCCCCCAGCACTCTGACCCCTCTACACCCCAGATATCTCCCCAGCACTCTGACCCCTCTACACCCCAGATATCACCCAGCATTTGACCCCTCTACACCCCAGATATCCCCCCTGCACTCTGACCCCTCTACACCCCAGATATCCCCCCAGCACTCTTACCCCTCTACACCCCATATATCCCCCCTTGAATTTGTACCCCTCTACGCCCCAGATATCCCCCAGCACTCTGACCCCTCTACACCCCAGATATCACCCCAGCACTTTGACCCCTCTACACCCTATATATCCCCCCTTGAACTCGGACCCCTCTACACCCCAGATATCACTCCAGCACTTTGACCCCTCTACACCCAAGATATCCCCCCTTGAACTCGGACCCCTCTACACCCCAGATATCACCCCAGCACTCTGACTCCTCTACACGCCAGATATCCCCTCTTGAACTCTGACCCCTCTTCATCCCAGATATCCCCCCCCAGAACTCTGACACTTTCTATATCACAGATATCCCCCCAGCATGGGCTCAAGGACCAGCTGCTTTGAGGAAAGGGCAGGGGGCCCCCCATGCAGCCCAGGTGTGCCCTCACATTAAGACAGCCCTGGAACAGCCGCTATGATAGTTCTTATGGTGTAGGGAATAGCCGGCTGCACCCATCTTTCAGATATCCCCCCACAGAAGCCCAGGACGTCATATGACGGCCAGCTGTCGGCAAATGGTTAATCAGAGTATATTGATCGATAGAATTGTGACTCATTCTGACTAAATTTGTGCGCAGAGAACAAAGGCCTTCTTTTATTTGGCAGGGGCTGGCCTTTCTACTTCTGAAGAAAACAAAGGGTAAGGCTTTGCACACTTGTTTTTGTTACGATGCACCTGGAATTTTAATTAGCCGATTTAAATTAAATCGTTCAATTGACAATTTTTTTATTTTTATTTTTATCCGCAAAGCCAAGTTTTTGAATATTTATTAAAGATCATATTTTTTGGAGTTTGGAAATCACATATTGTGTTAGTAATTGAAAAAAAAAAAGAAGCCAACATCTTGGACTATGTAGCTTGGCAACAGCTGGAGATCTGAAGAGTGAGCATCCATGCAAGTTGACCCAATACTTGTCTTTCGCCTGAGGATACTAATGAACAAAATAAATAGTGCTCAGAGTTTAACGAGATATGACAAGATAAAAATTGTCATTCCAGATGTCAGCAACGCAATCGAGTGTATCGACTGGGAGTAGCAGGATTTCCCTGACGGCTTGCACTTCCTAGTTATACAAAAAATTCCTGGAGAGTATCAACGTTGTTCGAAGGACTTTTAAAGGATGTTTTGAGTCGTCCAACCAACATTCTCATTACTGACTTTATTGTGACTGAGAGGGGGCAAAAAAAAAGTACTTTCAGCCGTATTGGACTTCATAAGCTCTGTTTTCATTTTATTTCTACAATTGCGATGGTCATCGGCATTCTTAAGCATTTTGTACAGAAAAAAAAAAAAAAAACGAACAAGGTGGATATAATGTATAATTTTTCTTTTTTTTTAATGACAAAAGAAAAAAAAAAAAGACAAGAGCTCAGTTGTGACCCGGCTATGTACTTCTCTTGTATGATCATGTTTCCTACTCTGAGTTTTAGACTATGATGTTCATGTGAATAAAAAAAAGGACCATTTTTGCTACAAATTGTACAGTAAAAAAAAAATTCTGCAATGAAAACTGGACATTTTTTACTTGAATTCATGTATTTTATTTTTGGTAAATACGGTACAGAAAAATAATCTGAAAAAGAGGGAAATGTGGGTCTGTTGGAGCGTGTGTGTCTACTCAAGTGTGATACTAAGGAAATGTTAACAAAACCCAACGGGGAGCCCAACTGAAACTAGAACCAAATCACAAAAAGGTGCGGAGATGTTGTTAAAAGGAAAAAAAATATATATATTTTATATTTTTGCCCAACTTATCACAGGGCCGGATCCAGAAAGAAGGTACGACGGCATATCTCCTGATACGCCGTCATATCTCTGAGTCTGGCCATCGTATCTATGCGCCTGATTCATAGAATCAGGTTTCGCATAGATATGCCTAAGATCCCACAGGTGTAAGTGACTTACACCGTTGGATCTTAGGCTGCAATTCCAGGCCGGCCGCTAGGTGGAGCTTCCATATCTTTTACGCGTCGAATATGCAAATGAGCATTTACACTGATTCAGAAACGAACGACCGCCCGGCGCTTTTTTTTTACGTCGTTTGCGTTCGGCTTTTTCCGGCAGGAAGTTACCCCTGCTATAGGAGGGGTAAGTGCGGTGTATCCTATGTTAAGTATGGCCGTCGTTCCCGCGCCGAGTTTTGCATTTTTTACGTCGTTTGCGTAAGTCGTTCGCGAATACGGCCGGACGTAATTTACGTTAACGTTGAAACCAATGACGTCCTTGCGACGTCATTTGGAGCAATGCACGCTGGGAAAATTTGCGGACAGCGCATGCACTGTTCGATTGGCGCGGGGACGCGCCTGATTTAAATAGTACACGCCCCCTAGCCGCGGAATTTGAATTCCGCCGGGGGATTTGCGATACGCCGCCGCAACTTTAGAGGCAAGTGCTTTGTGAATAAAGCACTTGCTTCAAAAAATTGCGGCAGCGTAACGTAAATCAGATCAGATCTAAAGATCCGCTAACCTATCTGAATCTAGCCCAAAGTTTTTATCTTTTGAAAATAGCACTAAATAGAAATGTCTCTAATGCCGCGTACACACGATCGGAAAATTCGACAAGAGAACCGTTGGGGGTTTTTTTGTCGGAAAATTTGAGAACCAGCTCTCAATTTTTTTTTTTTTATATAATTTTATAATTATAACTCTTTTTTATTCTCAACTAACATGCGTGTTTTTTTCTCCGTCGGAGTTCCACACAGACGATCGGAATTTCCGATAGGATTTTGTTCCACTGGAAAAAAATAAAACATGTTCTCTTTCTAAACTCTGATGGAAAAAAAGTCAGATGTGGCCCTACACACGGTCGGAATATCGGATGAAAAGATTCCATCTGACTTTTTTCATCGGAAATTCCGATCGTGTGTACGCGGCATTAGAGGCATTTCTCTTTAGTGCTATTTTCAAAAGATAAAACTTTGATAAGTTGGGCAAAAAAAAAATATATATATATAAAATTATTAATACACATGGAAGTAATGTATAGCAAGGATTTCATATCATAAATTTTAATTTATACGGCAATTAGAATTAATTATTTTAGTTTCTTTGAGAAGTTGGGCAATATCGTATGAAATGAATTAACATTAATTTATAATTACAGTAATATTGATACTATTACTACAAATGGATTTAAAGAAGTAGTTTAAAGCAAGGAAATCATACCAAAAGCATTATGAAATTTATAAAAAAAAAATATTTTTTATTAGAGTTAAAGTTATTAAAAATAATTGTGCTCAATAAGAATTTTGTTTTCATTTTTTTTATTTTTTAAACAAATAAGGTTTTGATGAAAAAAAAAAATTATAATTAAGGCAAGACATTTTCGTTTGATAGAGCAGTTTTTACTTTAGTACTATTTTCGAAAGATCAAGCTTTATCAAGATGTATAAAATGAATCAGCAAATTATAATTTAAATTTCATAGAGAGTTTTTAGTTTAGTGCGATTCTCAAAAGATCAAGCTTTATCAAGTCGGGCATTATCGTATAAAATGAATTAACATTCATTTAGAATTACAGTAATATTGATGCTATCAGTACAAATGGATTTTAATAAGTCGTTTATAGCAAGGAAAAAGAGGGAAATGTGGGTCTGTTGGAGCATGTGTGTCTACTCAAGTGTAATACTAAGGAAATTCTAACAAAACCCAACGGGGAGCCCAACTGAAACTAGAACCAAATCACAAAAAGGTGCAGAGGAAAAGGAAAAAAAAAATATATATATATATATATATTTTATATTTTTGCCCAACTTATCAAAAGTTATAGGTCCAGATTCACAAAGAGATACGACGGTGTATCTACAGATCCCCCATCGTATCTCTGACTTACACTGGTCCTATCTATGCGCCTGATTCATAGAATCAGATACGCATAGATAGGGCTAGATCCGACAATGTTACACTGTGTTACACTGTCGGATCTTTTTTTCAATTTAAAAATGGCGCCGGGGCGTTCCCGCTGATTTACGATAAATAATATGTAAATCAGCGAGATACGCAAATTCACGAACGTACGCGGACCCGACGCAGTCTTCTTATGACGTTTCCGTAGCGGCGTACCCATCGTATACTTACCCCTGCTTTTATCAGGCGCAGCCAATGTTAAGTATAGCCGGCGTTCCCGCGTCGAATTTGAATTTTTTAACGTCGTTTGCGTAAGTCGTTCTAGAATACGGATGGACGTCGTTTACGTAATCGTCGAAACCACTGACGTCCTAGCGACGTCAGTGGGAGCAATGCACGCCGGCAAATTCCCCGGACAGCGCATGTGCATTTAAATCGGCGCGGGAACGCGCCTGATTTAAATAGTACACTCCCCCTAGCCGCGGAATTTGAATTCCGCCGGGGGATTTAGGATCCGCCGCCGTAAGTTTGGAGGTAAGTGGTTTGTGAATTAGCCACTTGCCTCTCAAACTTGCGGGAGCGGATCTTAATTCACGTAGAACGAGCGGATCTATAGATCCGCTGATCTACGTGAATCTGGCCCTTTATCTTTTGAAAATAGCACTAAATAGAAAATGTCTCTAATAGACATGTGCACAACAAAAATTTTCGTATTTTTTTGTTCCGTTTCGTCTCGTTCCGTAGATTGGTAAAGATTCGTAATTTCGTAAGACCCAAGTAGAGTTCAGCGGACACCTAGATGTTCGGGTTCGACGGGTTCGGCAGAACTTCGGGAAAAAGTCCCGAACTTGACCCGAACTTGACCCCGAACCCCATTGAAGTCAATGGGGACCCCAACTTTGGAGTACTAAAATGTCTCTAAAAAAGTAAGGGAAAGGGCTAGAGGGCTGCAAATGGCAGCAAAATGTCGGGAAGAGCATGGCAAGTACTCTGCAAACAAATGTGGATAGGAAAATAACTTTAAATAACATAAAATACATAAAAATAAAAAAATACTGCAAAATATGTTTTTTTGCCCTAAATGGGTGTTTTTTGAATAGAACAATAGAAGAACAGCATCTAAAGTGTTTATCTCACACCTACAGATATGGAGGAAACACTGCAAAATATATATTTTTGCCCTAAATGGGTGTTTTTTTGAATAGAACAATAGAAGAACACTAGCTAAAGTGTTTATCTCACACTGGAGATAAACACTGCAAATTTTCTTTTTTTCCCTACATGGATGTTTTTTGAATAGCACAATAGAAGAAAAGTATCTAAAGGGTGTATCTCACAGGAACATATGCAGTGCTGGTGTAATATGCAGAGTATCTCACAGGAACATATGCAGCGCTGGTGTAATATGCAGAGTATCTCACAGGAACATATGCAGTGCTGGTGTAATATGCAGAGTATCTCACAGGAACATATGCAGCGCTGGTGTAATATGCAGAGTATCTCACAGGAACATATGCAGCGCTGGTGTAATATGCAGAGTATCTCACAGGAACATATGCAGTGCTGGTGTAATTTGATTTCTGAAGCAGGACAGTCTGTAATTTTCTCCCTCAGAGCAGCAGCAACAGCAGCCTTTCCCTACCCTATCTAAAGCAGAGTGACGAGCTGTGCTATGTGCCTCTAGCTTATATAGAGGCTGGGTCACATGCTGGGTCACATGCTTGGTCACATGCTGGGTCACATGCTGCACTGGCCAATCAGAGCCATGCCATTAGTAGGCATGGCTGTGATGGCTTCTAGGTCGCACGAGTAAAACAAATGGTGATTGGCTGCCCTGCAGCGCGCCATTACATTGCCGAACACCGGACCCGAACCCGAACTTACAGCAAATTGTTCGGGTTCGGGTCCGGGTACCAAAAACCCAAAAGTCCGGTACGAACCCGAACTTTACAGTTCGGGTTCGCTCAACTCTAGACGCAAGTTTCCCTATTCGGATCCGTTCGTATTTTCGTAACAGTTTTATTTTCGTTTATACTGAATGATTCGTAATTCTGTCTAATTTATTTCCGTTGATTCGAAATTCGTAATTTTGTTAGATAATAATTTTCGTTTAATGGATTCGTGATTTTGTACTTTCGTAAATACATCGCAACACGCGGCTAATCCATATTAAGATAGACTTTCGTTTAAACGCCCCATACACACGGTCGGACTTTTTGCCAAGAAACGTCAAAATGAGCGTTTTCCAAAAAATCCGACCGTGTGTACGCTCCATCGGACAAACTTTTTCGGTTTCAAAAGTCCGGCCGACTCCCTTCAGACAAAAATCCACGGAAAAGTTTGTTTGAAGTCCGATCGCGTGTACGAGGCTTTACACTGTCCAATGTGACTCAGCACAAAAGAGATGAGCTGATTGGCTAAGATATTAACCACTTAAGCCCCGGACCAATATGCTGGCTAAAGACCCAAGGGGTTTTTACAGTTCGGGACTGCGTCGCTTTAACAGACAATTGCGCGGTCGTGCGACGTGGCTCCCAAACAAAATTGGCGTCCTTTTTTCCCCACAAATAGAGCTTTCTTTTGGTGGTATTTGATCACCTCTGCGGTTTTTATTTTTTGCGCTATAAACAAAAATAGAGCGACAATTTTGAAAAAAATGCAATATTTTTTACTTTTTGCTATAATAAATATCCCCCAAAAACATATATAAAAACAATTTTTTTCCTCAGTTTAGGCCGATACGTATTCTTCTACCTATTTTTGGTAAAAAAAATCGCAATAATCGTTTATCGGTTGGTTTGCGCAAAATTTATAGCGTTTACAAAATAGGGGATAGTTTTTTTGCATTTTTTTTTTTTTTTACTAGTAATGGCGGCGATCAGCGTTTTTTTTCGTGACTGCGACATTATGGCGGACACTTCGGACAATTTTGACACATTTTTGGGACCATTGTCATTTTCACAGCAAAAAATGCATTTAAATTGCATTGTTTATTGTGAAAATGACAGTTGCAGTTTGGGAGTTAAACACAGGGGGCGCTGTAACATTTAGGGATCACTGTGTATGTGTTTACTAGTGTAGGGGGGTGTGGCTGTAGGATGGACGTCATCGATCGAGTCTCCTCTATAAAAGGGATCACACGATCGATGCGCCACCACAGTGAAGCACGGGGAAGCCATGTTTACACACGGCTCGCCCCGTTCTTCAGCTCCGGGGAGCGATCGCGACGAAGTGGCTATAAACAAATAGCCGCGCCGTTGTCCCGGACCGCTCCCCGAGCGGACCGGACCTCCGCATGTACCGGGGGGGGTCCCGATCGGACCCCCCACCCACGTCTAGCAGAGGATGTACAGGTACGTACATGTGCCTGTCCGTGCCATTCTGCCGACGTAAATGTACATGAGGAGGTCGGGAAGTGGTTAAGTGAGCACTCACTAACTACACTGCCCGGCGCCCATTGGAAAGAACGATACAAGTACACAAATTTACCAAAGACAAAGAAACGGATTTACAAAACACACAAATGAAAATACGAACAGACAAAAGATTTAAAATACGGAATGCAAATCGTTGGTTATAGATGTCATTTTCCTTCTTTTGCCTTTTCGGTGTTTCGTATTTTAGTAAGATTGTCCAATCGTACGTTCGTATTTTCGCTTGTTCGTTATTTTGCTTATTCCTAATTCCGTAATTTTCGTATTTTGGTTCTTTCAGCTTTTCGGATGTTCGAATTGATCCGAATGTACGAAAACGAACAAATTCGTACGAAAATCCATTCGTTCCGAACGGGAACGCACATGTCTAGTCTCTAATGCCGCGTACACACGTTCGGAAAATCCGACAAGAGAACCGTGGGGGTTTTTTTCCAACGGAATCTTGGCTCAAACTTGTGTTGTATACATACTTAAATTCCGACCGTCAGGAACGCGGTGGCTACGCCGAGCCGAGAAAAATTAAGTTCAACGCTTCCGAGCATACGTCGACTTGATTCTGAGCATGCGTGTTTTTTTTGTGCGTCAGGATTGAATACAGACGATCAGAATTTCCTCCAAGAGCTTTTTTTGTCTGAAAATTTGAGAACCAGCTCTCAATTTTTTATTTTTTTTTATAATTTTATAATTATAACTCTTTTTTATTCTCAAAACAATTAAGCATTTAATTAAAATTGATTATAATTTAACCACTTGCCGACCTCCTCATGTAGATATACGTCAGCAGAATGGCACGGACAGGCACATGTACGTACCTGTACATCCTCTGCTTGACGTGGGTCAGGGGTCCGATCGGGACCCCCCCCCCCCCTGGTACATGCGGCGGTCGGTAAGCCTCGGGGAGTGATCCGGGACGACGGCGCGGCTATTCGTTTATAGCCGCTCCGTCGCGATCGCTCCCCGGAGCTGAAGAACGGGGAGAGCCGTATGTAAACACGGCTTCCCCGTGCTTCACTGTGGCGGCGTATCGATCGAGTGATCCCTTATATAAGGGAGACTCGATCGATCACGTCAGTCCCACAGCCACACCCCCCTACAGTTGTAAACACACACTAAGTGAACACTAAATGTTACAGCGCCCCCTGTGTTTAACTCCCAAACTGCAATTGTCATTTTCACAATAAACAATGCAATTTAAATGCATTTTTTGCTGTGAAAATGACAATGGTCCCAAAAATGTGTCAAAATTGTCCGAAGTGTCCGCCATAATGTCGCAGTCATGGAAAAAATCGCTGATCGCCGCCATTAGTAGTAAAAAAAAAATAAATAAATAAAAATGCAATAAAACTATCCCCTATTTTGTAAACGCTATAAATTTTGCGCAAACCAACCGATAAACGATTATTGCTATTTTTTTTACCAAAAATATGTAGAAGAATACGTATCGGCCTAAACTGAGGGAAAAAAAATGTATATATGTTTTTGGGGGATATTTATTATAGCAAAAAGTAAAAAATATTGCATTTTTTTCAAAATTGTCGCTCTATTTTTGTTTATAGCGCAAAAAAATTAAAACCGCAGAGGTGATCAAATACCACCAAAAGAAAGCTCTATTTGTGGGGAAAAAGGGACGTCAATTTTGTTTGGGAGCCACGTCGCACGATCGCGCAATTGTCTGTTAAAGCGACGCAGTCCCGAACTGTAAAAACCCCTTGGGTCTTTAGGCAGCATATTGGTCCGGGGCTTAAGTGGTTAAATTTAGGATGGATCAGTTTGAATTCTTATGCCATGTACACACGATCGAAAATTCTGACAGCAAAAGTCCGATGGAGCCTACACACGGTTCGACCAAAAGCTCCCATCGGACTTTTCTTGTCAGAATTTCCGATCGTGTGTACGCGGCATCGCGTGTACGCAGAATTCCGCGTTTTGGACGGTCGGAATTTGGTCTGACAGTGTATATGCAAGACAGCTTGAACGGAATTCTGACGGAGAATTCCATCAGATTTTATCCCACCGGAAATTCCGATCGTGTGTACAGGGCATAAGAGGTCAAACTGATTCATCCTGAATGTAAATTAAAATACATTTTTAATTAAATGCTTAATTGTTTTTAGAATAAATAAAACTGTCTACAGCTGGTTAGAAAACCCCTTTGTGTTTGAGGGGGGTGGTCAGCTAAAATAGATTTTATTTTTTATTATATTTTATTTTTTTAGTTATCTTTATGAATCAGTACTTTCCTCAAAGACAGAATCATGAGCAATGCAAGTTCCTTTTTTTTTTTTGTTTCCTCAAATTAAAAAAAAAATGGGGGTAATCCACAAAGACCCGGCGCAACGTAACTTTGGTCATTTAAGTTACACCGCCGCAAATTACACTAGGTAGTGCCCGATCCACAAAGCTCTTACCTTGAAATTTGCAGCGGTGTAACCTAAAATCGTCCGGCGCAAGGCGTTCCTAATTTAAATTTAAATTAGGCGCGCTCCCGCGCCGGACGTACTGCGCATGCTCCCGACGTCATTTTCCCGACGTGTTTGCGCGGTTTTACGTTGCGCCGGGTTTTGAGAATCGCAACGGCCGTAAAAAAAAAAAATACGAGTTGCGGCGGGAAAAAAATAATACAAAAAAAAAAAGACGGCGACGCGGGATAGAAGGGTCTACTTTTACAAGGTGTAAACAGTTTAGGCCTTGTAAAAGCAGCCCTAATTTTACGATTGCAAACTAATACTTACGGAGAAAAAACGAAGCTGAAAAGCTTCGTGGATCTCCGTAAGTGCTAATTTGCATACCCGACGCAGCATTTCGACGAGAAATGCCCCCAGCGGCGGATGCGGTACTGCATCCTAAGATCCGACAGTGTAAGTCCCTTACACATGTCGGATCTTCTGCCTAACTATGGGAAACTGATTCTGTGGATCAGTTCCATAGATAGAAACAGCGATACGACGGCGTAACAGTAGATACGCCGGCGTATCCCTTTTGTGGATTACCCCCAATATTTCTAATTGCTGTATAAATTAACATGTATCATAGTATATCCTTGCTATACATTACCTCCATGTGTAGTAATAATTTTATATTTTTGCCCAACTTATCAAAGTTTTATCTTTTGAAAATAGCACTAAGGCCTCGTACACACCACCGAACATGTCCGCTGAAACTGGTCCGTGGACCAGTTTCCGCGGACATGTCCGACCGTGTGTAGGGCCTACCGGACATTAGTATGCTAAGAAACTTGTCCGCTGGAAACATGTCCGTCGGACATGTCCGATGGTTAGTATGACTCATCGGACATGTCCGCTGGTTATGAGGTCTAACCAGCGGACCGAAATCCCGCGCATGCGTCGAATTGATTCGACGCATGCGTGGAAGCATTGAACTCGCGTGTTAGAGAACGTCGGTGTCTTATACGTCACCGTGTTCTCTGTCCGCGGGGATTTTGGTCTGATGGTGTGTAAAAAAAACAGAGCGTATATGCCCGCCCCTACCCTCTAGTGCCCATTCACAGAAGCCTTTGTATTTTGTGAATGTGTTCACTTAATACCAAGGCTTCTGTGATTGGGCAGGAGGAAGGGAGTGGAAGGAATAACAGCTGCGGTGACTTTCTTGTTGAAGATACAGAGCTCTTAATTACCCAGAGGGGGTTGTTTGTTTTCTCAATGAAAGTAGAGTTACACTTACTCTTTCAAACAAGGTGACTATATCTTTTTTTCACTCCGTCCCTGCTGAAGTAACCTAGCCCACCCTCCTCAGATGTAAACTACTGGGAATCTGAGAGGAGAGACAAAAAAACTGAGTGTATATGCCCGCCCCTACCCTCTGGTGCCCATTCACAGAAGCCTTTGTATTTTGTGAATGTGTTCACTGAATACCAAGGCTTCTGTGATTGGGCAGGAGGAAGGGAGTGGAGGGAATAACAGCTGCGGTGACTTTCTTGTTGAAGATACAGGGCTCTTGATTACCCAGATGGGATTGTTTGTTTTCTCAATGAAAGTAGAGTTACACTTACTCTTTCAAACACTGTCACCATATCTTTTTTGCACTCCTCCCCTGCTGAAGTAACCTAGCCCACCCTCCTCCGATGTAAACTACCTGTCCTGTAGCTTCCTATAGAGGTAAATGAGGCCCTGTCCTGAGTATCTCCGATGGGAGGCCTATGTATTTTACAGTTGAATTCCAGGAATTCAGACACTTTAAAAAAAAGTGAAGGCACGCTATGAGTTAAGTCCAAGAGGTGCATGACATCTCCTGGGCTTATTTCTATTATTTACATTTAACAGGTCTATTGCTCTGCCGGAGAGATGTCTCTCCAGGAATCTGAGAGGAGAGACAAAAAAACAGAGCATCTATGCCTGCAACTAACTTCTGCTGCCCATTCACAGAAGCCTTTGTATCTTGTGAATGTATATCATAGACAGCAAAACGAGAAAACTTTCCAATGTCACACCAGTGCAGGATATGATAGATATTCCTACTCACCTGACCTTATTTGCCATATGGCAAGAGGAGACAAATCAGGCTTAATGGTCTCCGTGACTGGAGGAGGAAGAGAACCGATGGATCTCCACGTACCCTCCTCAGATGTAAACTACCAGGAATCTGAGAGGTAAATGAGGGCCTGTCATGAGTATCTCCAATGGGAGTGCTATGTATTTTACAGTTGGATTCCAGGAATTGAGCCACTTTGTAAAAAGTGAAGGCACACTATGAGGTAAGTCCAAGGAGCTGCATGACATCTTATGAGCTTATCTCTATTATTTACATTCAACAGGTTTATTGCTCTGCCGGAGAGATGCCTCTCCAGGAATCTGACAGGAAAAAATAAAACAGAACAGCTATGCCTGCCCCTCCCTTCTACTGCCCATTCACAGAAGCCTTTGCATTTCGTGAATGTGTTAACATAATACCAAGGGCTTCTGTGATTGGGCAGTAGGAGGGGAGTGGAGGGAATAACAGCTTCAGCGACTCTCCTGTTCAAGATGCAGAGTTCTTGATTATCCATTTTCTTAACGAAAATAGAGTTACACTTACTCTTCCAAACAAGGTGCCCATATCCTCTTTGCACTCCATCCCTGCTGAAGTAACATAGCCCACCCTCATCAGATGTAAACTACCTATGCTGTAGCTTCTTATAGTGTTGAGAATGAGGCCCTGTCCTGAGTATCTCCAATGGGAGTTCTGTGTATTCTGCAGTTGAATTTCAGGAATTAGTCCAAGGAGCAGCATGAGGTTTCCTGGGCTTATCCCTATTTTTTCACGTTTATTGCTCTGCGGGACAGATGTCTCTCCAGGAATCTGAGAGGAAAGAAAAAAACAAAAACAGAACAGCTACGCCCGCCCCGTTCCCTCTACTGCCCATTTACAGAAGCCTTTGCATTTTGTGAATGTGTAAACATAATACCAAGGGCTTCTGTGATTGGGCAGGTGGGGAGTGAAGGGAATAACCGCTGCATCGACTCTCCAGATCAAGATACAGAGCTCATACAGATCAGCATCACCTTCCTGGTGATCTGACGATATGGTTCCGGCTATCGAGATGGTTCCTGTAAGGACTGCGCAGGCGCAATCCTTGCCGACGGAAATCTCCGAACCTTGGCCGGCATCCAGGGCGACTTGGAATTTGAGGAAAGTGGCCAGTCGGCCTCACGTCCGCGCTTTGCTCGGACGGCTCGCTCCCCTCGCTCGGCCTCCTGGCTCTTTTTTTAACATCCTCCAATCCACGGGGATGTTAAGGAATGAGGTTGGATGCCGGCCGAGGTTCAGAGATTTCCGCCGGCAAGGATTGCGCCTGCGCCATCCTTACAGGAACCATCTCGATAGGGGAACCTTAACGACAAGTCACCGTAACTAAAATGACAGCTGTCTTCCTGAAGTACTATAAAGTTGTCAGATATAAATAGTAGGGATAAGCGCAGGAGATGGCATGCACCTCACTGGACTTACCGTATATACTCGAGTATAAGCCGACCTTTTCAGCACATTTTTTTATGCTGAAAAATCCCCCCTCGGCTTATACTCAAGTGAAGGTGTCAGTCTGAACAGTTCCGTGCCGTCTGCGCCGTCCACTGTAACAAAGCCCCGCCTCTTCCTCGTCCGATATAGACCGAACGCTGATAACAATGCTGGGAAACTGAAACAGTGTTCCATCTATCACGGACGAGGAGGAGGCGGGGCTTTGTTACAGTGGACGGCACGGACGGCGCCGACGCAGACTTCCTATACATACAGCCCTGCTGAGAATCATCTGAGAGGGGGCAATGTACAGCGTTATCAGGTGAAAATCCATTCCCTCCTCATCAGGGCAGGACTTAGGGTGGTGGGGGCCCCTGGGCTTGAGTGTCGATTGAAGGGGCCCCCTGGAGCCGAGAAGTGGGGGGGATCGAAGCGGGGGGGATTGAAGTTGTTGAGCGGGGGGGACCGAGCGAGATCACAGTAATTGAGCGCGGGGGGGTGCCGCTGACCGACGACGATCAGTTGTTGAGCGGGCAGGGGGGTTCAATCATTGTTGAGCGGGGGGGAGTCGATCAGAGTTAGTTGTTGAGCGGAGGGGCCGCGGCACGATCTCAATAGCTGAGCGGGGGGGGCGCGGCATGATCACAGTAGCTGAGCGGGGGGGCACGGCACCATCACAGTAGCTGAGCAGGGGGCCCGCAGCACCATCACAGTAGCTGAGCGGGGGGGTGGCGATCATAGTTGTTGAGCGGGGGGGGGGGTTCTACCACTGGACGGACTTCTTACCTCTTCATCCACAACTGCATGGTGGCTCTTCCTGCTTCCTCCTCCCGGGGGGCCCCCTATTGGGCGAGGCCCATGGGCTTGAGCCCAGTCAAGCCCAATGGTAAGTCCGGCCCTGCTCCTCGTTAAGACTGACACAGCAGATCAAAGGTACATGGGCAAAGTGAGGCTGCAGATGGGCAGAGTGAGGCTGCAGATGGGCACAGTGAGGCTGCAGATGGGCACAGTGAGGCTGCAGATGGGCACAGTGAGGCTACAGATGGGCACAGTGAGGCTGCAAATGGGCACAGTGAGGCTTCAGATGGGCACAGTGAAAATAAAATAAAATAAAAATGGTTTATTGAAAAAGTTGCACATCGTACAATGTTAAAGACAGCCAAGAAAACACGAACATCAAGAGATGAAACCTACAATAATCTTACAGAACAAACGATACACTGGAGGATTTTCCATGCAAATGAGAGCATTTCTCTCTTGTGTTTGTCATTCCCGTTGTTAGTTGCTCCCACGTAAAGCAAGCTCTGGTTCTTCAAGCAAGAAATAAAAGTAACAAAAGAAAGGAAATAGAGACAGAGAAGAATAAGAGAAGGGAATGTAAGGAAAGAAAGAGAGGAAAAAAAAGAAAGAAAAGGGGATCAAGAGCAAACAGAAGCAATTTTCAAACTTCTCCTGCACCCCGTGCATGGCTGGTGCAAGGATTTTTTGACACCTTAGGTGAAACCTAATTTTGCAGCCGCCCCTTGGCCCCACCCTTGACTCCACCCCCTTTTCCTTGCCCATGTAAACCCCACCTTTTTAATGAAGTGCCCATAAAAGCAGCCTACCAGCGCCCATCAATGCAGCCTAGCCAGTGCCCATCAAATGCAGCCTCACCAGCGCCCATCAAATTTAGCCTCACCAGCGCCCATCAAATTCAGCCTCACCAGTGCCCATCAAATGTAGCCTACCAGTGCCCATCAAATGCAGCCTCACCAGCACCCATCAAATTTAGCCTCACCAGCTCCCATCAAATGCAGCCTACCAGTGCCCATCAAATGCAGCCTCACCAGCGCCCATCAAATGTAGCCTCACCAGCGCCCGGGGGGGGGGGGGGTCAGCTTATGGCCTACAGGGCATATTCAACTAGTGCAATAGGTGCAGGCAGGGCCAGGCTTTGGGGTAAAGCTTATGTCCTACAGATATGCCTTAATCCCCTTGTGCAATAGGTGCAGGCAAAGCCAGGCTTTGGGGGTACAGCTTATGGCCTACAGAAATGGCATATTCCCCTACTGCAATAGGTGCAGGCAAGGCCAGGTTGTCGGGAAGAGGCCCTTGTCCTCATCAACATGGGGACAAGGTGCTTTGGGGTGGGGGGTGCAGGGCCAACCCACCCCATGTTGAGGGCATGTGGCTTGGTATGGTCTAGGGGGGGGTGCTCACTCCTCGCCTGCCGGGCTGCATGCTCGGATAAGGGTCTGGTATGGATCCTGGGGGAACCACCACGCCATTTTTTGGTGTGGAGTTCCCCTTAAGATCTATACCAGACCGAAGGGTCTGGTTTCATTTTGGAGAGGAATCTCACGCAATTTTTTTTTAAAATTTTCGCGGGGTTCCCCTTCAAGATCCTCAGCACCAGGGCCGCCATCAGGGGGAACAGCCCATACACCTGTAAGGGGCCCTAGGGGCCAAAGTGGGGGCACTTTCCTCGCATATCCTCTGAGGATCGGCGCCTCAATGAAGCACTCTGTGATAGGTGTCGGCTGCTAATCACTAGCACATCTAGCCGATAGAGCCTAGCTCCTCCTCCATTCTGACCAGGGGCAGACAGAGGGCCCAGGGTAAGTGGAGAGGGGGGAATACTTGCCACTGTGGGGACAGCAGCAGTGTCATTGCTTCTAAATACATGAGCAGTGGGTGCACTGAAGGTGTTGGTGGGACAGCCAGTAGGCGGGCCTTGAGGAATGTTTGTGGTCAGGCCCCCGGGGGGGGGGGCCAGGCCTAAAGCGGTGTAAGGGGTCCCAAAAATTCTGATGGCTACCCTGCTTAGCACACAAGCCGCGCCGCAAGTCGGATCATCTTGACCTCTATTCAAATCAATGGGCTCCTATAGGGAACCATTGATTTTGAATAAAGAAAGAGAAACACGGCTGAAAGCCAACGCGGCGAAACGTGCATTGAATTCAATGCAAAACGCGAAAAAAAAGCACGGAAAAAACGCCTGTTTTTTAAAACGTCCGTGGGCATGAGGCCTGACTGTCCAACAACCCGCTCTCAGACCTTCCATCACCAATTGAATTACAGGATCCCCTCCCCCCCAGGCCCGAATTTCCCACAAGGCCACTGAGGCCAGTGGCATGGAGTCCCCCGACACCCGGAACATACAGTTAAGGGCGGTATGGGGGAATCCTATGACTCCTGTTTTGGAGGTGACAGGGTCAATAAAGAGAACATGTCACCTCCAATTGCTATCACACAGGGAATTGTTTTCTCCTGTGTGATAGCAAAAAAAGTTAAGTGAAAAAAAATTGATAAAAAATAAATAAATAATAAGAAATAATAATTAAATGAATAAAATAAAAATTTAAAGAATAAGAAAAATAATAAGGAAAATAATAAGAAAATTGTACAAAAATTAAAAAAAGTAAGCGACAAGCTACAAAAAAAATTTGATAAAAAAGTTAAAAAAAAAATTAAAAAATTAACTAACCGCGCCTCCCATTCTCCGTTGATTTGGGGGGGGGGGGGTGTTCGGTTGGCGGGAAGGGGGTGCATTGCGGAACCTGGCCTTGGGGCGGCAGGGAGAGCAAATCCGGCCCTGCTCCCCCCCCTCAACTAAATTCACCAATAATTTCTAATTTCACAAGACTAAAAAAAAAAAGGATGATCACCTTAACATAAACTATTTCTGCACACTAGATCATTTTATTGCCCCCCCCCCTCCCCCACCATTTTTGGCTCCGGGAGAAAGATGCCAGATAGAATTTGGGTATATTGGGTTTTACATTAACCTTCATATTACCATCCTTATATAATTATCATGGTGAGGACTACGAGGGAGTACACAGCTTTTCCCCTGAGGGTCCCCAAAGCACACATCTGTCAAACTTCTTTTCATCAATCAGCGGAGAATAGATGAATAATTATAAAATAGAAGAAAGCTGATGTAAGTTTCACGGAGGGATCGCGTTCTTCTTTGTAATACAAAAATACAACCTTGGGAATTTGCAAGACTTAACCCCGTAACTCACAGATGCAGGTTCTCGTTCAGCCTGTCGGTGGCATTAAGTAGCTATCAGGGCCGATCATAGGCAGGGTGCACGGGGTGCACCGCACCCAGGCGCCGCAGAGGTGGGGGCGCCGAAGCTCCAAAGTGCTCCACTCCCTCCTCCTTGTCTGTGTCCAGAGGCGGAGCGCATGTAGCGGGTGCTGCGGTTCCCCATCCCGCTTGCTCTCTCCGCTGGCAACTGACAAGAGCGCATACCTCCCGCTGTCCCCGGAATCCGGGCTGGGTACCACAGCGGAGCCTAGCACCGGAACACGTTACGCCACTAGGCTCCACTTATTAATTCTGTTCAGTGTGCATGGAGCAGTCTCTTGTCTGCTCCGCCCCCTCTGCGTGTGTCGGCTCTTCTTCGAATAGGCGGAGTGATGAGAGGCTTCTGGGTTGGCTGGAGCTGCTGCCAATCATCCTGTGCACTTCCAGAAATGCTCTCCGAGTGCCACCCTGCTAGTAACCAAAGATGCCACGTATGCCCCGCCCCCTGTAATGTGCTTCTGCTCCCAGCGCGCCCGAGCTACAGGGATCTAATGGACAAGTACTGATCTATGGGGACACCTGATGTAGGGGGGCTCTGATGGGGGCCACCTGCTGGGGGGGCTCTGATGGGGGACACCTGCTGGGGGGCTCTGATGGGGGACACCTGCTGGGGGGGCTCTGATGGGGGACACTAATGAAGAATTCTTAGGGGAGCATCTCTGTGTTTGAGTCATAGCCAAAGAAACATTTGTAAAGGGGAGGAGTTAGTAAGATGACTACACCCATGTGGGGGCGCCAGAAATATTTCTGCACTCAGGCGTCTGTGACCCTAGGATCAGCCCTGGTAGCTATTACTGTATTTGGGGGGGGGGGGGGGGGGGTTTGATGAGGGAAAGGGTCTTCCTTACGGACTCCGGAGACCACCTTGGGGAAGACAGTTTTCTGACTGAATGTTAAAATCCTGCAAGACCTTGGTGGCCATCTTGATGGATGGACCTGATCAGGCCCGGACTGGCCATAGGGCAGACCGGGCATATGCCCGGTGGGCTGCGGCGGCCCGCGATGTCCCGCGGCTGGGCCCCATGGGCCGCAGGTCACGTCTCTGTAATGTAGGGGGGTCTGTATTGTATTGTAGAGGGGGTCTGTAATGTAGGTGGGGGGGTCTGTATTGTAGAGGGGGTCTGTAATGTAGGGGGGTCTGTACTGTGTAGAGGGGGTCTGTAATGTAGGGGGGGTCTGTATTGTAGAGGGGGTCTGTAATGTAGGTGGGGGGGGTCTGTATTGTAGAGGGGGTCTGTAATATAGGTGGGGTCTGTACTGTAGGGAGGGGGTCTGTATTGTAGGGAGGTCTGTGTAACATCCAGGGGGTCTAGAACTGTTAGGGGGGTGTCTGTGTAACAAACTGTGGGGGGCTGTGTAATGTAAAAGGGCCCAGAGGTGCAGGGTGCTGTGTAATGTAAAGGGGCCCAGAGGTGCAGGGTGCTGTGTAATTTAAAGGGGTCCAGAGTTGCATGGTGCTGTGTAATGTAAAGGGGTCCAGAGGTGCTGTGTAATGTAAAGGGGTCCAGAGGTGCAGGGTACTGTGTAATGTAAAGGGTCCCAGAGGTGCAGGGTGCTGTGTAATGTAAAGGGGCCCAGAGGTGCAGGTTGCTGTGTAATGTAAAGGGGTCCAGAGGTGCAGGGTGCTGTGTAATGTAAAGGGGCCCAGAGGTGCAGGGTGCTGTGTAATTTAAAGGGGTCCAGAGGTGCAGGGTTCTGTGTAATGTAAAGGGGTCCAGAGGTGCAGGGTGCTGTGTAATGTAAAGGGGCCCAGAGGCAGGGTGCTGTGTAATGTAAAAGGGTCCAGAGGTGCATGGTGCTATGTAATGTAAAGGGGTCCAGAGGTGCTGTGTAATGTAAAGGGGTCCAGAGGTATAAGGTGTTGGAACCCCACATCCCATCATTAACCGCCGCAAAGCACCCCACCCCAGGCTGCTCAGTCTAAAATGCCCAGGCCTATTTTTTGTCCCAGTCCGGGCCTGGACCTGATTAATAGGGTCCCCTCGTATTAGTAGGGCACACCTGTCCAAGGTGATATCCCCAACACACACATTCCCGAAAATGGCTAAAGAGTGAGATGGTGCTGTGGTGGCGACCCCCAGGATAGAGACTGGAAGGTCTTAAAGGCAAGAGATAAGTCACCACCACACCAAGGAACTCCACAAAAGGGTTCAAACGCTTCACCGATTGAGCACATCACATGAGAAGATAGCAAGTTTTGGAGCCTTCATGACCCCTTCATCAGGCATGTGACACATTGCGACACACACTGACCACGCCAAGCATGGAAGCGGATTCATGGGTTGAAGAGGAAATGATAGGAACTCAATATAACAAAGCCCCGCCTACTATATCGTGATAGACAGAACACTGATTAGATTTCCCGGCATTGGATCGGTGTTCTGTCTATCACGATCAAGGAGGCTTTGTTGTAGTGGACGGCCGCCGAAAAGTTCAGACCCCCATTTCCATCTCACTCTGTGTGTGATTAGTTACCGGATTTGCCGGCGTATAAGACGGCCCCCTAATTTTCCAGCTAAAATGTTGGTTTTGGGATATACTCGCCGTATAAGATGACCCCCTTCCTACTAGTCATGCCTCGCCTCACTGTGCCAATTAAATGCCTCACTGTGCCATTACATGCCAGACTGTGCCATTACATGCCTCACTGTGCCACTACATGCCAGACTCACTGTGCCCCATTACATGCCTCACTGTGCCACTGCATGTCTTGACTATCCCTTACCTTATCCTAAGACATGCAGTATCTGTCAGACCGAGGCCGTCCATTTTTTCAAAAGCCGCGCCTCCTCCTTCTGCTGTTCCGTGATAGGCGGAACACTCAGCTTCCCAGGAGACAGTGGGGTAGATTCAGATAGATTAGCGGATCTTTAGATCCGCGTAATCTATCTGATTTACGATCCGCCGGCGCAAGTTTGAGAGGCTAGTGCAGTATTCAGAAAGCACTTACCTCAAAACTTGCGGCGGCTTATCGTAAATCCCCCGGCAGAATTTAAATTCCGCGGCTAGGGGGAGTGTAGTATTTAAATCAGGCGCGTCCCTGTGCCGATTTAACTGCGCATGCGCCGTCCGCAAATTTTCCCGGCGTGCATTGCTCCCAATGATGTCACTAGGACGTCATTGGTTTCGTCGTGAACGTAAATTACATCCATTCGTATTCGCGACCGACTTACACAAACGACATAAAAATTCGGCACGGGAATGACGGCCATACTTAACATAGGATACGCCGCATATAGCAGGGGTAACTATACGCCGAAAAAAGCCGAACGCAAACAATGTAAAAAAAAGCGACGGGCGGGCGTTCGTTTCTGAATCGGCGGATCTCCTCATTTGCATATTCCTCGCGTATACAAACGGAAGCGCCTCCTAGGGGCCGGCCTGGAATTGCAGCCTAAGATCCGACGGTGTAAGTCACTTACACCTGTCGGATATAAGGGAGATCTATGCGGAATCTGATTCTATGAAGGCCTTGCTCCTGGCCTCACTGTCTGAGAGCAAATTGTCACTGGTTGCAAGATGCCAGGCAGCGCTGGCACTAGCAACCAGTTCTGGAAATGTAGTTATTAGTTAGTAGGGGGTGGCTGTGTCCTCTATTTCATTCTGGGACATTGTATTGTCCCGGAATGAAGGTGCCCGGGACCTGGGACAGACATGTCAATTGCGGGACAGTCCTGCCGCGCAATCCTGTCCCGGATGGCGCATGCGCTATTCCATTCCAAAAAACGGCAATCACGTCATGGGCACCCTTGCTCCGTGATGTCGTCATGGAGGAGGAGAAGAGGACTCCAGTGACAACCTGTGAAGCTCTGGTGACCTCCATGCCCAAGGAGGGTTAAAAATAATGGCGGCCACACAAAATATTGACACTTTGGGCCCAATTTGGAAATTTCCACTTAGGCGTTACACTGTTATACAAGCTGTACACTCACTACTTTACATTGTAGATACAAAGCCAGATTCATAGAGAGTTAGGCCGGCGTATCAGTAGATACGCCGTCGTAACTCTGAATCTACGCCGGCGTTAATTTAAGCGTATTCTGGAAACCAGATACGCGTAAATTAGGCTAAGATACGAGCGGCGTAAGTCTCCTACGCCGTCGTATCTTAAAGTGTAATTTTTAGGCTGGCCGCTAGGTGGCGCTTCCGTTGAGTTCGGCGTCGAATATGTAAATGACTAGATACGCCGATTCACGAACGTACGTGCGCCCGGCGCAGTAAAGCTACACCGTTTCCGTAAGAGATACGCAGCGTAAAGATAAAGCTGCCCCCTAGGAGGCGTAGCCAATGTTAAGTATGGGCGTCGTTCCCGCGTCAAAATTTTTAAATTTTACGTCGTTTGCGTAAGTCGTCCGTGAATGGGGCTGGACGTAATTTACGTTCACGTCGAAACCAATACGTCCTTGCGGCGTACTTTGGAGCAATGCACACTGGGATATGTACACGGACGGTGCATGCGCCGTTCGTAAAAAACGTCAATCACGTCGGGTCACCAATCATTTACATAAAACACGCCCCCTCATCCTCATTTGAATTAGGCGCGCTTACGCCGGCCCCATTTACGCTACGCCGCCGTAAGTTAGGAGGCAAGTACTTTGTGAATACAGCACTTGCCTCTATGACTTAAGGCGGCGTAGCGTAAATACGATACGCTGCGCCGCCTTAAAGATACGTGCCCCTACCTGAATCCGGCTAACAAAGTGTAATTTCTTCAGTGTTGTCACATAAAAAATATAGAAGACAGGGGTGTACTTACTTTTGGGAGACAGGGGGCCGGATTCAAGAAGCAATTGCGCCTGTGTAACCATAGGTTACACAGCGCAATTGCTTACTTGCCCCGGCGTTACGAATGCTCCTGATTCAGGAACCTCGTTACGCCGACTGCAGCCGAAGAAATGCGCGGCATAAGGCTCTTATGCCCGCATATCTTAGGCTGCATTCTTGCGATGGCCGCTAGGTGGCGTTCCCGTTGTGCTCAGCGTATAGTACGCAAATTGCATACTAACACCGATTCACAACGTTGCGCGAGCCCTGCGTACGCAATTTACGTCGTTTACGTACGGCGGTTTTCGCGCAAGGCTGCCCCTGCTACTAGCAGGGGGCAGCCCATGTTATGTATACCCGTCGTTCCCGCGTCCCGAAATTTGAATTTTACGTCGTTTGCGTAAGTGAATCGTGAATGGCGCTGGACGCCATTCACGTTCACTTTGAAGCAAATGACGTCCTTGCGACGTCATTTGCTGCATTGCACGTCGGGAAAGTTTCCAGACGGAGCATGCGCACTACGTTCGACGCGGGAACGCGCCTAATTTAAATGATCCACGCCCCCTACGGGATCATTTAAATTACGCGCCCTTACGCCGGGCATTTTTGAGGAGCGCCCACGCAAATTACGTGGCTACTGCTTCGTGAATGAAGCGTAGCGAAAATAATTTGCGGGGGGGCGCAGGGCAAAAACGGGACGCTGCGCCTCCGCAAGGAGTGCGCAGCGGTACCTGAATCTACCCCACTGTATGTATTTTTAGCTGTATTAGGAGTTCGGCTTTGATACAATTTGATGTCTACATATGGGCTTGTCAGAAGCAATTAATGGTAAAGACTTCTTTTTCCTTTCAGCTTCTTTGCAGAAAGGGAATGTTATTCGTCGCCCCCCCTTTCTCTGGGCGCTCCTCTGGGATTCAGCGTGCCTTGGCATCCTACGTGGCGGTTTGCATTCACTTGGCACATGGTTAATGGAGCCGACTCTGCCACCAGGGCTCATTGAGGGGGGGGGGGGGGGGGGGGGGAACATGACTCCCATGACAGGCACAAGTCAGAAGGATCTGATGGGCGGCCCCGGTACAGAGTCCTCATGTAGACTCCATGCCACCCTCCCAACTGGGTTTAATAAGCCCTATTAGCGGTGTCAGATCCTCTCGGCTCGCTCTCTTCCCAACCGCGCTGAATGCGAACTGACAATGTCACGCCGAAGAATGCCCCTCTACGCTAAAACATCTATGACAGGCTCAACGCACTCGTTTAACTTGTGACTTTATCTGACAATATATTCCGGCGTCATGTCAGGAGCATATAGGAAGACCGTAGGAGCCCCGACACAAATTATTATTATTATGTTTTTGTTTTTCTCCTCGGTACATCATGCAATACCGACCGCAATACGTACACTATATTGTCAAAAGTATTGGGACACCCACCTTTACACGCACATGAACTTTAATGCAGCTGCAGCTGGTGCTAAAATTTTTTTTTTTTTGGGGGGGGGGGCGCAAACAAACTGAAAAAAAAAAATACATAAATTGCAGCCACTGTGCCATCAAACGCAGCCACTGTGCCCATAAAGTGCAGCCACTGTGCCCACCAAATGCAGCTACTGTGCCATTAAACGCAGCCACTGTGCCCATAAAGTGCAGCCACTGTGCCCACCAAACGCAGCCACTGTGCCATCAAATGCAGCTACTGTGCCCATCAATTGCAACTACTGTGCCCATCAAACGCAGCCACTATGCCCATCAAACGCAGTGTCAGTGCTGGGCTCGGCCCTTCCTTCTCTGAGCTGGTCGCTCAGCTGTTGGCTAATTGCCTGCTCCTATCTCTCCACAGTGACTCACCTGTTGATGATCCGACTCGTCAGTCCTGCCTACTTAAGCCTTCCAGCTCACTTGCTCTCTGCCTTCGCCTTGGTCAACGTCACAGAGACTACCTCCTGTGTTCCTGTTGAAGACGTGCTTGGCTGAAATCCCTTCTGGCTCCTGATCCTGCTTGCTGTTCTGATACGTTCATCTCTGGCTCCCTGACCTTTGGCTTGTCTGAGTATCCGATCTGGTTCCTGAACTCTGGCTATGTTTTGACTACGCTTACTCTGTTTATCTGTGCCATCAAGAGCAACCACTGTGCCCATCAAGCGCAGCTGCTGTGCCCATCAAACGCAGCCACTGTGCCCATCAAACGCAGATTCTGTGCCCATCAATTGCTCTCACTGTGCCATCAAAGGCAGCCACTGTGCCCATCAAACGCAGCCACTGTGCCATCAAACGCAAACACTGTACCACTGTACAGCTTCTGTGCCCATCAATTGCTCTCACTGTGCCATCAAAACACATGCCACTGTGCCATCAATTGCAGCCACTGTGCACCACTGTGCCATCAATTGCAGCCACTGTGCCATCAATCGCAGCCACTGTGCCCATCAAACGCAGCCAATGTGCCCATCAAACGCAGCCACTGTGCCATCAAACGCAGCCACTGTTCCCATCAAACGCAGCCACTGTGCCATCAAACGCAGCCACTGTGCCCATCAAACGCAGCTACTGTGCCCATCAAACGCAGCCACTGTGCCATCAAACGCAGCCACTGTGCCCATCAAACGCAGCTACTGTGCCCATCAAACGCAGCCACTGTGCCATCAAACGCAAACACTGTACCACTGTACAGCGTCTGTGCCCATCAATTGCTCTCACTGTGCCATCAAACGCAGCCACTGTACCCATCAAACATAGCCACTGTGCCATAAAAACACATGCCACTGTGCCATCAATTGCAGCCACTGTGCCCATCAAACGCAGCAACTGTGCCCATCAAACGCAGCTACTGTGCCCATCAATTCCTTCGCTTTCCTAACACATCGCTGAGTGAACAGCGAAACACCCAGCATGCCACCCGCTGTTCACCTTGTTTGGACACCTATTAGAGCCTATGGTTCTAATCAGGTGCTTCCAAAAAACACCCCTGCCGCTGTAATTTGGGGGTGTCAGCAGCGACCATAGATAGATGCATGCAATGCATGCATCTATATCTATGGTGATAGAGCGATGCCAGGAGAGAGGGGGTGGCGTCCATGCGCCCCTTATGAATGCACCGCCACTTCTTCAATGGAATCCCAGTCTTAGTCGGTAAGGTTCAATATTGAGTTGGCTCCGCCCTTTGCAGCTATAACAGCTTCAACTCTCCTGGGAAGAGCGGGGAGGTTTTAACCCCCCAAAAAAACACCCCAAAAATGCTGCTTGCAGGACTTTTGGTAACGTCCCGCAAGCGCACCGCCCGAGTATGAAAAGTCACACTGCAGTGAATGGGAGGCGGTTTTCAGGCGCCTAGCAGAAGCTATAACAGCGGTAAAGCGGCGCTACAACTAGCGCCGCCTTACCGCTAACGCCCACACCGGCCCACCCCAGTGGGAAAGGGGTCTTAATTCTATTAATTTAACACTAAATATGTGTTTTTGCAGACAGATCGATATATTTAACAGGAAACATTTGTATTGACAACAGAAAACCTCTTATGCCGGGTACACGCGATCAGGCTTTTGCCCGGCCAAATCCATCGGGAAAAAAATAGAACATGTTCTATATCTAAACTCCGATGGAATTCATTGGAATTTCCGATGAAAAAACTCAGATGAGGCTACACACGATCGGAAAATCCGATGAAGAAAGTCCGTCTGAAATTCCAATCGTGTGTACGGGGCGTTAGAGCGGGGGTCTCCAAACTTTCTAAAAAAAAGGGCCAGTTTACTGTCCTTCAGACATTAGGAGGGCCGGACTTTAGCCATTGGGAGTAGAAACGGTCTGGACATCATTGGAGACCACTGTCTTAGAGAGAACAGGTACCACGTTGTCAGCCACTGACAGTGGATGGAAATCTCATGCCTCGTACACAGGACCGGTTTTCCCCGTCGGGAAAACTGCCATGACAGCTTTTGCCCGGGAAAATCGGGCGTGTGTATGCTCCGTCGCAGTTTTCCCGACGAGAAAACTGAAAAAAAAAAAAGGAGAACATGTTTTCTCTTTTCCCACCGGGACTCCCGGCTGACTTTTTCCCGTCGGGAAAACCTGGTCGTGTGTATGCTTTCCCGAGAGGGGGAAAAAAAGGTTTGGGATTCCCTTTAAAACTCATACAAGATCCTTACCCGGGCATGCAGCCTGGGTGACCAGGAACAGGGCTGCTGATAGAAATCATGGAGCCACCGTACAGCCTACCTGATGAGACCCCCTTCAGCTCCACCCCTGGTCCCTCCTTCAGCACCACCCCTCGTCCCTCCCCAGACCCCGCCTCGAAACAAAGTGCAGGTTTGTCTACAAGACACTTACCAGGGCATGCAGCCTGGGTGACCAGGAACAGGGCTGCTGATAGAAATCATGGGGCCCCCTTCAGCACCACCCCTGGCCCCTCCCCAGACCCTGCCTCGAAACAAAGTGCAGGTTTGTCTACAAGTGATATTACATTTTCTCACCCATGCCGCCAATGCCGTAATGTCCTTCAGACAGTGCCACCCATGACGCTATTGCCATAACACATGTCCTGCCTGCAGAGACAGTGCCACCCATGACCCTAATGCCATAACACATGTGCTGCCTGCAGAGACAAAAGGGCCGATCCTAGGCAGGGTGCACAGGGTGCATTGCACCCAGGCGCCTGCAGAGGTGGGGGCGCCGAACATCTAACAGACTCTCTAACAGAAGCTCTCTCTGTGTCCATCAGAGAGCCCCCCCCCCCCCCCTCCAGATCCCAATAAAGTTCTCTGCTTCTCTTCCTGTATTGTGTTTATTGTTAAGAGATCATGTAAGGATCCGGGGGTAATGAAGACTTTGTGGGGGAGGATCTCTGTGGTTGAGTCGTTGCCATAGAAACATTTGTAAAGGGGAGGAGTTGGTAAAACGATGACGTCCATGTGGGGGCGCCAGAAATATTTCTGCACCCAGGCGCCTGTGACCCTAGGATCGGCCCTGAGAGACAGTGCCACCCATGACCCTATTGCCATAACACATGTGCTGCCTGCAGAGACAGTGTCACCCATGACCCTAATGCCATAACCAGGGCAGGACTTAGGGTGGTGGGGGCCCCTGGGCTTGAGTGTTGAAGGGGCCCCCTTGAGCCGAGAATTGGGGGGGGTCGAAGTTGTTGAGAGGGGGGGGCAAATTGAAGTTGTTGAGCGGGGGGGAGCGCATTAAAGTTGTTGAGCGGGGGGGGATTTTGCAGTTGTTGAGGGGGGGAGTGCCTCTCGCCTGTGCCAACAGCCGGGGCCACAGACTGTCATTAGCCCGGCTGTCGGCTTTCTTCCCTTCAGCAGCCACAGTCCTCCACACACCACTCCGGTTCCTCCTGCTTCCGTGCTGCCTCCTCTTGCAGTGCGGGAAAATTAACCCTTTTGCGGGACTGCGGGAAGAAGCTGTCTGTGCGGGAAAGTCCCACAGAATCCGTGCGTGTTGGGAGGTATGCGCAGGGCCGCCATCAGGAATTTTGGGGCCCCTTGCACAGCTTAAGGCATGGGCCCCCTGAAGCAGAGAACCTAGGGGGGGTGGGGGTGCTGCCGCCTGAAATTGAGAAGCGTGGGGGCTGCCGCAAATTGAGAAGCGGGGGGGCCTTTACAAAAAAAAGAAGAAATAAAGAAGAAAACAAATATATATATATATATATATATACAGGGCTCAAAATTTCAAGTCCTGAGCTACTAGCCAGGCCTCAAGAGTTACTCGCCACCAGTTGCCCCACCTAATTCATACACTGCCCTGCGCCTAATTGCACCCGTAAACACGCCCTCGTAGATTATCTCATGGAATGACAATGTTTTATGCAGAATCAAGTTACAAAATTAAATATTACCAACAACAACTTTAACAAAATGGGACAGGGCACTGGGGGCAGACCAGAGGGACAGGGCACTGGGGGCAGACCAGAGGGACAGGGCACTGGGGGCAGACCAGAGGGACAGGGCACTGGGGGCAGACCAGAGGGACAGGGCACTAGAACTGGGTCTCTTCCCCATTCTCTTGCTGTCTCCTCTGCAACTCCCATCCATCCTCTCTCTCTCTTCCATTCATCTCATCATCAGGAGCCTGTGTGTGCGGCTCCACGCTTGCATGTCCCCACTTCCCCCTTTTATCCAGGCTGGCAGAGAGGAGCTGCAGCACATCGGCAGGGAGTACAATCCAGCGCTGAGATCCACACAACTGCACAGCAATTGACACCATAGCACAGCGCACACTGACAGCGCACAGCACACATTGAGACCAGTCTGTTTGCAGTGCTCAGGCTAAACTATTGAACACTTACATAGAGCACAAGGAGAAGAAAACTGTACAAACTAGAAGGCTGCTGCTCTCATGTCAGGGCAACTTTCAGTGAGCGCTTCACCGGAGTGGTAATTTTTGCAATCCTCCACCTCACTCATTACTTTCTGCTCTCCAGCTACATTGGTCAGGGGCCGGGGGAGGGGGGAAGGCTCAGAGAGGTCATACTGTTAGGTCCCATGGCTTAATGAGAATTGTAAGGAGAGCGCCTGTGTACTGCTCTGCCTGTGCGC
Organism: Rana temporaria; assembly: GCF_905171775.1. Classification (NCBI taxonomy): domain Eukaryota; kingdom Metazoa; phylum Chordata; class Amphibia; order Anura; family Ranidae; genus Rana; species Rana temporaria. Next base: position 477,783,999 of record NC_053492.1, on the reverse strand, counting down.
GGCTCACCAGACTACTTTTCCCGAGCATGCACCTTTCCTCTTCGGCCGCCAATCTCATCGGGACTCTAAGTGTAGGCACAGATTGGAGGGAGATTGGTCATGCAGCCCTGTCATCACTCGCCCCCAGCTTAAATCCACTCGCCAAATGCTAGTAGGCGAGTGGAAATTTTGAGGGCTGTATATATATATATATATATATATATATATATATATATATATATATATATATATATATATAAAGGGGGGTAGCCATCCGGGGCCCTGGGGACCTCTGGGCCTTTTAATAAAAAGAAAAAATAAACCTCTGGGCCCTTTAATAATAAAAAAAAAAAACATTTATAAAAAATACATAAAAAAAGGGAGGTTGCCATCTGGGCCCCTGGGAACCTCTGGGCCTTTTAATAAAAAAATAAATAAAATAAACAAAAATAAAAAAATAAACATTTATAAAAAAAAAAAAAGGGGGGGGGGTTGCCACATGGGGCCCTGGGGACCTCTGAGCCCTTTAATAAAAATATATATATATTTATAAAAAAAAAATGTAATTTTTTTTATAAAAAAATAAAAAAGGTGGGTTGCCATTCGGGGGCCCTGGAGACCCCTGGGCCCTTTAATAATAATAATAATAATAATAATATTATATATATATATATATATATATATATATATATAAAAATAAAAAATATATAAAAAAAACATTGTTTTACAAAAAATAAATAAAAAAAAGGGGGGTTGCCATCCGGGGCCCTGGAGACCCCTGGGCCCTTTAATAATAATAATAAAAAATATATATATATATATATATATATATATATATATATATATATATATATATATATATATTATATATATAAAAATAAAAAATATATAAAAAAAACATTTTTACAAAAAATAAATAAAAAAAAGGGGGGTTGCCGTCCGGGGCCCTGGGGGCCTCCGGACCCCTAAAAAAAAAAAAAAAAAAAAAAAAAAAAAAATTTTTTTTTTTTTTTTAAAGGGGGCCCCCTATTGGGTGGGGCCCCTGGGCTTGAGCCCAGTCAAGCCCAATGGTAAGTCCGGCCCTGGCCATAACACATGTGCTGCCTGCAGAGACAGTGCCAGCCAGTGTTGCCAACCATCCGTATTTTTACGAACAGTTCGTAAAAACAGGCACTTTTTTTCCGCGTTCGTAAATGTCCGTGGTTACGGGAATGTGCCAGTAAAAATAGCCGAGATCAGTTCGGCTTGGAACTGCGCATGGAGATTGGAGGCAGGGGGAGATGGTGGTTGCGGTGGCACCGTAGAGGGGGATGGAGGCAGGGGGTGTTAGAGGCAGGGGGTGATTGGAGGCAGGGGGAGATTGAAGGCAGGGGGTGTTAGTGGCAGGGGGTGTTGTGGCACCGCAGAGGGGGATGGTGGCATCGCAGAGGGTGGGGATGGAGATAGTGGTTGTTGGTGGCACCGCAGAGGGGGGTGGAGGCAGGGGACGATGGAGGCAGGGGGTGTTTGGAGGCAGGAGGCCTGGGGGAGATTGGAGGCAGGGGGTGTTGGTGGCAGAGGGGGATGGAGGCAGGGGGTGACTATATAATTTGCCCTCATTATATCGAAAATAACAAAAATATGTTTTTTTACCTTAATATCTCCCTTCACATTGCTATTTGCCCGGCATACTTGTTTGCAGCCTAAATACTGAAATTTGCACCTAAAATTTTAATTTAGTAACTTTTGTGAAATGCCGGGAAAAACGTGGCTGCGCCAGTGAATTTCGGGTGTCGTGCCATTAAATTTCAATCTGGTAGGTTGGCAACACTGGTGCCACCCATGCTGCCAATGGCATTATGGTGGCACTGTCTGCAGCACAATATGGCATTGGTGGCATGGGTGGAACCCCCTGTGGTTACTTTGCAGCATAAGTCATTCAACACAAGGTCTGGGAGACAGCAAGGTCTACGACTACTACTACAGCAATACTCTACTTCATGACGGAGCTGGTGGATGTTGGAGATCTCCCCCTCCTCCACCTTCCGTTTGAGGATCCCCCACAGATGATCAATAGGGTTTAGGTCTGGAGACACGCTTGGCCCGTCCATCACCTTTACCCTCAGCTTCTTGAGAAAGGCAGTGGTGGAGGTGTGTTTGGGGTCATTATCATGTTGGAATACTGCCCTGCGGTCCAGTCTCTGAAGGGGGGGGATCATGCTCTGCTTCAGTAGGTCACAGTACATGTTGGCATTCATGGTTCCCTCAATGAACTGTAGCGCCCCCTCCAGGTGCATACACTTCTGGTTGAGAACATTCTACAGTGGTGACCTTAATTTTTTAAAGGCAAAGTGTTTGCAGATTGGTGATGATATTGTGTGTTCCTGACAGGTTATGTGCCCTCAGGTAGATAATCTTGTGACCCTTCCAAGTTATTTGGCATGTGAAATGTGTTAGACAAGGAGAGGAATAACATTGTGAAGTGTCAGGTGATACAATGTGACAAGTAACTTGCCCTCTGTAGACCGTATGAGCGAATGTCAAGGGCAGCACCATCCGTATTAACCCCTTCCGGACCGCCGCACGCCGATATACGTCGGCACTTCGAAGAGGGATATCTCTGGTATGGCAGCAGCTAACTACCATAACCCCGGTATCGTCTTCTTTAGCGGGCGGTCCGGTTTCCGATAATGGTGGTCTCGATCTCGATGCAAGGTCACCGTTATCAGGGGCAGAAGATGGACCCCTCCCGCCGCTCTCCCGTGCCCTCTGCCGCGTACTGGAGCCGTCGGTAGCGGCGGAGGCGATCGGGTCCTATCCGTGGCTGGTTATGAGGACGAGTGAGGGGAAGATGCCCCCCCCCCACACCCCTCTCCATACCATGACATGTTAAGGGCCGACTTAGGATTCTGACCACCCACCTTTTACCTGCTACCCACTTTACCCCCTTTACCAAAATTAACGACTGACACCGGTGTGGAGTAAAGTTGGCCTTACGGCCGATTTTATTTAACAAAACTAATATTAACATAAATAACCATTTTCTATAAACAACGTATTTCACAACTTTTAAACCATCTGGTGGTCTAAAGACCACAACTTCAACTGGCCACTGGGACAATAACTGTTTTTTAACTTCGGCCTCAGTCGCAAACCCCAGACTCGGAGGCAGTACCCCTGTCCACAGTGACCTACACATGAACTCCTTCCTGGTCAACCTTGTTGACCGAAAGGTACCCGTATCCCCATATACCTATGGGTACAACCGTTTGCAAGCAAACGTCCTGCCTTTACCCTCTCCAGAAACCCCAAACACCGCCTTCCCCTTACTACCCGCCTATCACATGGGAGGGTGGGTGGGACGTTGTTCCGATGAGCTAAGATGGAGGAGTGACGCTACGTCACTTCCTCCCTGCAGTACAGAGCCAGCCAGCCCCTCCTTCCTCCCCCAGCCTGCTCCACTCTCTTAAAGCAGCGCTGCACTTATTCCCCCACGGACCCTCCTATCTTAAAACGGCCACAGCCACTGTCTGTCCTGCGGTCCCCCCCTGTCATGCCGTCCCTCCTCCTACCGCTGCACTCCCGGCTCTGGGACTCTCTTGACATGTTAAGGGCCGACTTAGGATTCTGACCACCCACCTTTTACCTGCTACCCACTTTACCCCCTTTACCAAAATTAACGACTGACACCGGTGTGGAGTAAAGTTGGCCTTACGGCCGATTTTATTTAACAAAACTAATATTAACATAAATAACCATTTTCTATAAACAACGTATTTCACAACTTTTAAACCATCTGGTGGTCTAAAGACCACAACTTCAACTGGCCACTGGGACAATAACTGTTTTTTAACTTCGGCCTCAGTCGCAAACCCCAGACTCGGAGGCAGTACCCCTGTCCACAGTGACCTACACATGAACTCCTTCCTGGTCAACCTTGTTGACCGAAAGGTACCCGTATCCCCATATACCTATGGGTACAACCGTTTGCAAGCAAACGTCCTGCCTTTACCCTCTCCAGAAACCCCAAACACCGCCACCGCACGCAAGGGCAAAACCTTACCCATGCGTGCACCTCCACACCGAAAGGGCCCTGCGTACTCCTTCCTCCAGACCCAAGGCCCACAAATCAATGCCTATCGGATTGAGGTGGACCCCATCACTCCTCAGAAAACGCCAAGTCTCCTCTTCCAACTCCCTATGTCTCACGACCAATCCCCCATTCCTGACCACGAAACGCCCCACCTCCTTGTTCACTTTCACCCGGGCCTTGTTAACTTTGTCCACTGACCACGCCCACCGCCAATTTGACCTACCCACCATCTCCGACCAAATTATCACCATGCCGGGAAACAAAGAGCGCAATCTCAAGAAATCACACTTTATGTCCCTAATAAGTTGATGCATGGACCTGGCCCCCATATCATTACCCCCAACATGTAGCAGCAGAATGTCGGGGGCCCTGTCCAAACGGGTGAATTTTAGCACCTCCGGCAAAACCCTGCCCCACATCATTCCCGGAAACCCAATCCACCGAACCTTTGCGTCCTGAGTGTGAATCCCCAGCTGTCTACCCGTAGGCCTCACCTCGGCCCGCCTGGCCCCCCAAGACACATAAGAATGCCCAAAGATCCAGACCAGACAGGGCTCACCATCTGAAAAACAAGAACACAAACAACCCCCATAAAATTTGCTCACCTACACCCCAATGCCCAACCTCCACCAATGTCCCTATGTCCACCCCCTTACTCATGCAACAACTGCGGGCGAACATAAATCCTAAACCTGTCCGAATCCCACCGTCCGATCCGTTTTACCGCGGCCGCATCCAATCCCGCCCTCGCTGCTTCCGTGGCGGCCCCTATGCGAAATGAATGCGTAGCATACTCCCTGGGATTATACCCCGCCGCCACCACGCACTTCCTGAATACCGCCAAAAACTGAAAGCGGGATAGCGCAGACCCATCCTGATGTACCAAAAAGGAACCCCTTAGTCCAGGACGCACGGAACAAAAGTGTTCCACCGCCCGTACAGGACAAATTGTCGCGTCCGGAACGCGAAACAGCGATAGGCGCATACCCTTACCTTCCTGATCCGTTTTCGACCTGCGTACCCAAACCCCCACCTCGTCTCCCCACAACTCCACATCTCCTTCCAAGAGGCCCCCATGGGCCGTCCTGGACGCACTGACCAACTCCCCGATACGCAAAGCCCCGAAAAAGGCAAGCGCAAACGCTGCCTGGAAAAGTGCAATCTCGTAAGCCGAGTTGCACACCGACTGTAAGTGGCGAAACAAACTTTGCAACATCAAAAATGAAACTGGGCGACGGCCGTCCGGCGTCCGACGCCCTTTTCTGTACCCCTTAACTGACTGCTTCACCCAAAAGTCTTTGGTGAAATCCCTGCCGCCATGCCATTTGAAAAGAAAAGCTAAACCGGCCAAGAGCCGATCAATTGCTGACGCCGATACCCCCTCCTCCATCTTCAGATTAAGAAAGTGTAGCAACGCCAAGCCAGCTTCCTGACCCGCCGGTGGAATTCCCAAACCATCCGTGAAAGCCTGCCATTCCCGCCATACCTTGGAGTAGGCATTCCATGTAGCCCCACTCACCGACCGCCGAATCCACTTTGCCGCTTGCTCAAAGCAATGTCCCACATCCATACGGGGCAGGGGACTCCGTGCTGCTCCGCCGCTGGTGCCAACTCCCGGAATTTGTCCCACTGGAATCGAGACAAAGCGTCAGCTAAAGTATTCTCCACCCCAGGCAGGTGCACCGCATAAACAAACACGTTCAAGGACATGCAACGTAAAACCAAATGCCGAAGCAACCGCACCACCGGCTGCGAAGCAGCCGACACTCGGTTCACCACTTGAACGACGCCTAAATTGTCGCAGTTAAAGCGAACTTTCAAGTTCCGAAACGACTCGCCCCACAACTCCAACGCCACCACAATCGGGAATAACTCGAGGAGTGCCAAGTTCTTCAAGAAACCCGCCTCCTCCCATGACTTCGGCCATTCGCCCACACTCCACTTACCCTGACAAAAGGCCCCGTAGCCCGTGGAGCCGGCGGCGTCCGTAAACAATTCCAGGTCAAAATTGCTAACGGGCCCCGACATCCACAATGCCCGTCCATTAAAGGACCCTAAGAATTCGTGCCACATCTCCAAATCCTCCCTGTGTTCCCCCGTCAAAGTCACAAAATGAGTCGGTGCCCTCACCCCAGCAGTCGCTGCGGACAGCCTGCGGCAAAAGACCCTGCCCATGGGAATTATCCTGCATGCGAAGTTCAACTTCCCCAGCAGGGACTGCAATTTTCGCAGCTGAATCTTCCGCATACCAATAGTTCCCCGCAATTCTTCCCTAAGCGCCTCCAACTTATCGACGGGTAACCTGCACTCCATCCTCACTGAGTCCAGCACAATGCCCAAAAAGACGATGGACGACGTGGGGCCTTCCGTTTTTTCGGGTGCCAACGGGACCCCAAAACGCTCCGCCACGTACTGCAACGTCCCCAACAGGACCGAACACACGTTCGACTCCGGGGGGCCCACACACAGGAAGTCATCTAGGTAGTGGACCACCGAGCTGAGCCCTGACGAATCCCGCACCACCCATTCCAAAAAGGAACTGAAGGTTTCGAACAAGGCACAAGAGATGGAGCAACCCATGGGCAAACAGCGATCCACATAGTATGCTCCATCCCAAGCGCAACCCAAAAAACGAAAGCTCTCCGGGTGAACCGGAAGCAACCGAAACGCCGATTCCACGTCAGCCTTTGCCATGAGAGCACCCTGTCCACATTTTCGCACCCACGACACAGCCGCGTCAAAAGAAGTGTATGACACGGAACATGCCTCCGGCGCAATCGCTTCATTCACCGAACCACCCTTCGGGAAGGAAAGGTGATGGATCAAGCGGAACTTAAGCGGCTCCTTCTTCGGGACTACCCCCAAAGGAGAAACCACCAAGTCCTTAAGCGGAATCACCGGGAAAGGCCCGGCCATCCGCCCCAATTGCACCTCCTTAGCCAGCTTTTCAGCCACCACCGAGGGGTGCAAGAAGGCGGACCTCAAATTCTTTGCCTCAGGGGGGACCACCGAAAGGGAACACGGAATTCTGAAGCCGTCAGTAAAACCGTCCTCCAACAACCTGGCGGCTCGTCTGTCAGGGTACCTATTGAGAAAGGGGCGCATCCTTTCCACCCGGACCGGAGTCAACCCCCTTTCCCGCAGAATCACCGGGACGCCCCTTTCCGCGCTTAAAGCATTTGGACAGGGAATGGGAGCCCCCGCACCCTGAACAAGTGTGCTTGAAACGGCAGTTCGCGCCGTACTTGCACGTACTGTCATTAAATTGCCAGCAATAGCCCCATCGTTTTTCGGTCGGCTGTCCTGAGGCCGAGGCACCTCCGACCCCCCCCTGAAAAAACTGACCCGGCACCCTCGCCGCCGTCATAATCTTCATCCACAGCGCTATGTCTTTGTGGTCCCAGCGCAGCGACGATCTCACGGCCATCCTCTGCCTGAACTGCTCATCGTACCGGAGCCACGCCGTGCCCCCATACGTCCGCTGAGCCTCGCAAATCGACTCCTGGTAGATAAACAAACCCGAACAGTGCTCCGGGTGTTTTTCCCCAATCACGCACGCCATAATCGAAAAGGCCTGCAGCCAATTGTTAAACGTGCGAGGAATCAAGCGATAACGCCGCTTTTCCTCATCCTCCTTCTTACTCTCCTCCGGCTTCAATCTATCCAGATTGAATTTCTCCAGGGGCAGCAACGTGAAGATCTCCACGTACTCCCCCTTCCAGATCTTCTCCTTCACCTCTGCCTTGAGATGCATTCCCAGAGGGGCTTCAAAGCAAAAATACATTTCGCTTTTTGCCGCATCCGCCAACCTAACCGCATCCTTCTTCTTGTCCCCTGCCTCAGCTACCCCTTCGCCCGTAGCACCACCCGCCGGCGTATCTCCCGCCGGGGGCACCGTGCTTGGGGACGCTGCCACCGGTGCAGGAGCCACCGGAGCAGCAGCCGCCGCGGGCACCACCGGTGCAGTCACCGCAGGCACCATAGGTGCCGCCGCCGGCTCCACCCTCGACCCCCAAGCCCCCGCCGGTGATCGAACCCCCCCGCTGTCGGGCCCAAAACGCTGCACCAAATTTAACAGACCATACCACAAGTCCTGACTCTGATCCCCCGCCCCTTGCCCCGCCAAGGCCCCCTCGCCTGCCGTATGTGTCTGCACTAAGTTAGCACCCACCCCCTGCCGGCCTTGACCTAACAAATCGTGTAAGAGTGCACAAATAGTAGTAGATGTAGTCGACTTACCGGGCTGCCGAGGACTGGGTCCCCGAGCCGCTGCACCGCCATCCACCGCTGACAGATGTCCCGAGTCCTCTCCGCTTTCCGACCCGGACAGCTCCCCCTCCGACCTGACCGCGCTCCGTGCAGGCGAGGCGTCCTCTGATCTCGTTCCCGACTCCCGTGACCTGGATGCGGAGGGCCCCGGCTGCTGCTCGCTCCTTCCTCCACGACCCAAACCGGACCCGCTAGCAACTGCCACCGACGGACTCCTGGCCCTTGCCCGGGGGCCAGACTCGCTCACTCCACCGCCGACATCCCCCACCGACCTTCCTGCTGCGCCGCTTCCGGATGAGTTGGGACCCCTGGCCGCCATCACTGATTGGCCTCCGGCCCGTTGACAAGGTCTTCCCCGCCGGGCCGCGGAACTGCCCTGGACCCCTCTGGCAGCCCCGACCGCGTCGTCCTGGCACCTCCTCCGCGCAGGTGGGGAGGATCCCGCAGACCTGCTCGCTGTCCCCGCCGCCGCACTCCGTCCACGCCGCGGATTCCTCCCGGCCCCCCCCCCCCACAGACTCAGGTGGAGAGCGCTGTGAAGAAGAGGCCTGAGGGCCCCCATCGGGTCTCCGATCGTGCCTCCCAGCCCCCGGTGAGTTGTCTGGGCTGTACCGCTCCGGAGGCCTAGACCTCCGAGCGCGTGCTGCTGCCGCCCCCCCCCCGCCGGGCGCCGCCGCCGCCGAGCCATCCAGTGCTGCTGCCATCTGTGCTCTCACCCACTCTGTACCCTGGGCGGACACCGCCGCCCGCAATTGCGCTAAAAAGTCTGCCCCGGCCGCCATGATGCAGAGCCGAGCAGACACGCACGTTGTTCCGATGAGCTAAGATGGAGGAGTGACGCTACGTCACTTCCTCCCTGCAGTACAGAGCCAGCCAGCCCCTCCTTCCTCCCCCAGCCTGCTCCACTCTCTTAAAGCAGCGCTGCACTTATTCCCCCACGGACCCTCCTATCTTAAAACGGCCACAGCCACTGTCTGTCCTGCGGTCCCCCCCTGTCATGCCGTCCCTCCTCCTACCGCTGCACTCCCGGCTCTGGGACTCTCTGGACGGAAGCGACATCAAAACCTCACTTCCACCCATAGCTCTTAACCACTTGCCGACCGCCGCATGTATATGTACGTCCACAGAATGGCACGGACAGGCACATTGGCGTACATGTACGTCCCTGCCTAGACGTGGGTCGGGGGTCCGATCGGGACCCCCCGCTACATGCGGCGGTTGGATACCCGCGGGGAGCGATCCGGGACGAGGGCGCGGCTATTCGTTTATAGCCGCCCCCTCGCGATCGCTCCCCGGAGCTGAAGAACGGGGAGATCCGTATGTAAACACAGCTTCCCCGTGCTTCACTGTGGCGGCGCATCGATCGAGTGATCCCTTTTATTAGGGAGACTCGATCGATGACATCAGACCTACAGCCACACCCCCCTACAGTTGTAAACACACACTAGGTGAAACATAACCCCTTCAGCGCCCCCTGTGGTTAACTCCCAAACTGCAACTGTCATTTTCACAATAAACAATGCAATTTAAATGCATTTTTTGCTGTGAAAATGACAATGGTCCCAAAAATGTGTCAAAATTGTCCGAAGTGTCCGCCATAATGTCGCAGTCACGAAAAAAATCGCTGATCGCCGCCATTAGTAGTAAAAAAATTAAAATAATAAAACTATCCCCTATTTTGTAAATGCTATAAATTTTGCGCAAACCAATCGATAAACGCTTATTGCGATTTTTTTTACCAAAAATAGGTAGAATACGTATCGGCCTAAACTGAGGGAAAAAAAACGTTTTATATATATTTTTGGGGGATATTTATTATAGAAAAAAGTCAAAAATATTGCATTTTTTTCAAAATTGTCGCTCTATTTTTGTTTATAGCGCAAAAAATATAAACCGCAGAGGTGATCAAATACCACCAAAAGAAAGCTCTATTTGTGGGGAAAAAAGGACGCCAATTTTGTTTGGGAGCCACGTCGCACGACCGCGCAATTGTCTGTTAAAGCGACGCAGTGCCGAATTGTAAAAAACCCTTGGGTCATTTAGCAGCATATTGGTCCGGTCCTTAAGTGGTTAAAGGGCCATTTTTATTTATATTTTTAAAATTTTTTGTGTAAATAAGAGATGTGATGTCTTTTTGACCCCCAGATCTCATATTAAGAGCCCATTCACACCTGAGCAACAGCCGCGTTTGGCGTACGCGGCGTATTTTGCCGCGAGTGTTAAACTTTATTTTTTTTTTTTTTTTTAAACTCTTCCCATTGCTGTCAATGGGCGAACGCCAATGTCGCCTGAAAAAAAGGGTCCGGGACTTTTTTTCAGGCGACAGGCGTTCGGCGTCTATGAGATGTGAACCATCTCCATAGACAGCAATGGGAATTCTCCCCTCTAGCGGCAGAAGCGTCCAGCGTCGGGCGTTTTGTCGCTCAGGTGTGAATGCAGCCTTAAGAGGACCTGTCATGCTTGTTTCTATTATAAGGGATGTTTACATTAATAGGAATAAACGTGATACAAATAATAAAAAAAAACTGTGTAAAAATAAATAAAATCAAGTAAAATAAATAAGAAAAAAACATTTGTTTTTTTAAAACGTCCTGTCCCGCCGGGCTCGCAGCACCCGCATATGAAAACGGTGTTCACACCACACATGTGAGGTGTCGCCACGATCGTGAGAGCGAGAGCAATAATTCTAGCCCTAGACCTCCTCGTTAACTCAAAACATGCAACCTGTAGAATTTTTTAAACATCGCCTATGGAGATTTTTAAGGGGAAAAGTTTGTCGCCATTCCACGAGCGGGCGCAATTTTGAAGCGTGACATGTTGGGTATCAATTTACTCGACGTAACATCATATCTTTCACAATCTAAAAAAAAAAATTGGGCTTACTTTACCGTTGTCTTATTTTTTTATTAAATTAATTCAATTTAGTTAATTTTTTTTTTTTTTAAAGTGCGCTTGTAAGACCGCTGCGCAAATACGGTGTGACATAAAGTATTGCAACGACCGCCATTTTATTCTCTAGGGCGTTAGAAAAACATGTATAATGTTTGGGGGTTCTAAGTAATTTTCTAGCCAAAAAAATTGTTTTTAACTTGTAAACAACAAATGTCAGAAAGAGCCTTTAACCACTAGCCGACCGCGCACCGTCATTATACGGCGGCAGGTCGGCTCTCCTGGGCGAGAGCCCGTAGCTATACGGCGGCTCTTTGAGCCGCCACTAGGGGGCGCGTGCGCGCCCCCGCTCGCCCCCGACTCCCGTGCGTGTGCCCGGCGGGCGCGAATGCCGCCGGGCACACGCGATCGCTCGTTACAGAGCGGGGACCGGGAGCTGTGTGTGTAAACACACAGCTCCCGGTCCTGTCAGCGGGGGAAATGCTGATCTTCGGTTCATACAATGTATGAACAGAGGATCAGTGTTTCCCCTAGTGAGGCCACTCCCCCCCCACAGTAAGAACACACCCAGGCATACTTAACCCCTTCCCCGCCCCCTAGTGTTAACCCCTTCACTGCCAGTGGCATTTTTATAGTAATCCAATCCATTTTTATAGCACGGATCGCTATAAAAATGCCAATGGTCCCAAAAATGTGTCAAAAGTGTCCGAAGTGTCCGCCATAACGTCACAGTACCGAAAAAAAATCGCTGATCGCCGCCATTACTAGTAAAAAAAATATATTAATTAAAATATCATAAAAATACCCCCTATTTTGTAAACGCTATAACTTTTGCGCAAACCAATCAATAAACGCTTATTGCGATTTTTTTTACGAAAAATATGTAGACGAATACGTATCGGCCTAAACTGAGGAAAAAAAATGTTTTTTTATATATTTTTGGGGGATATTTATTACAGCAAAAAGTAAAAAATATTCATTTTTTTTTAAATTGTCGCTCTATTTTTGTTTATAGCGCAAAAAATAAAAACCGCAGAGGTGATCAAATACCACCAAAAGAAAGCTCTATTTGTGGGAAAAAAAGGACGCCAATTTTGTTTGGGAGCCACGTCGCACGACCGCGCAATTGTCAGTTAAAGCGGCGCAGTCCCGAATCGCAAAAAGTCCTCTGGTCTTTGGGCAGCAATATGGTCCGGGGGTTAAGTAGTTAAGTGGTTAAAGTGACACAGGGGGAGATTCAGATAGAGATACGCCGTTGTATCTCTGAGTTCCGGCCGTCGTATCTATGCGCCTGATTCATAGAATCAGTTACGCATAGATATCCCTAAGATCCGACAGGTGTAAGTGACTTACACCGTCGGATCTTAGGCTGCAATTCCAGGCCGGCCGCTAGGTGGCGTTTTGTTTTTTTTACGCGACGAATATGCAAATGAGGATTTTCGCCGATTCAGAAACGAACGACCGCCCGGCGCAATTTTTTTTTTTACGTCGTTTGCGTTCGGATTTTACCGGCGTATAGTTACCCCTGCTATGTGAGGGGTATCCTATGTTAAGTATGGCCGTCGTTCCCGCGCCGAGTTTTGAATTTTTTACGTCGTTTGCGTAAGTCGTTCGCGAATATGGATGGACGTAATTTACGTTCACGTCGAAACCAATGACGTCCTAAGCGACGTCATTTAGAGCAATGCACGCTGGGAAATATGACGGACGGCGCGTGCGCTGTTCGTTCGGCGCGGAGGACGCGCCTGATTTAAATGTTACACTCCCCCCTAGCCGCGGAATCTGAATTCCGCCGGGGGATTTACGATACGCCGTCGCAACTTTAGGGGCAAGTGCTTTCTGAATAAAGCACTTGCCTCAAAAACTTGCGGCGGCGTAACGTAAATCAGATCTAAAGATCCGCTGACCTATCTGAATCTGGCCCTCTATCTTTAGAAGAGTAGAGTTGAGCAAACTTCTGAAAAGTCCAATCATTTGGGGTTCATCCAAACTTTTAGAAAAAAAAAAATGTCGAACCTCCGAATTTTCGAAGCCAAAAGTCCTATAGAAGCCAATGGAAATCTCAATCTCAGGCTCCAATTAAGTAGAAAATGATGCTAAATTGTGCAGAATGTTTTTTGAAGCTCCTGGCAGCCTGATGAGACGATGGTGCCGGCAACAGCCTGAGACACTCCTGCTGCGTACACACGATTGGATTTTCCGTCGGTCAGATCGTGTGCAAGGTAGGGTGACCAGACATCCCTGGTTTCAGGGGACAGTCCCCGGATTGAGGACACTGTCCCCGGACCAAGTCTGTCCCCGGTTTTGTCCCCGGATTGGATTTGAACAGGGGCTGGGGCAATTTCAAAGACATTCAGTGCAGAATAAAAAAAAAATCTGAATTACACACCTCCACTCCGCCGCTTCTACTAGCTTGGGGGGGGGGGTGTATTTTTTTCCATTATCTGTGCCTCTTTCTGATGATCATGTGCTGGTCAGAAGGAAATATTTCTTCAGTTTTCGGGCGCATGCCCATTCCGCTCCGCTTCTGTTCTTTTCAAGTCCCGGCCAGCCGCCTGCCTATCTCCTTGCCTTCCCTGGTGGAGGGATCTTCCTCCGCTCCCCACCCGGTAGTAGCCTGGGGCCCAGAGAGTGAGATTTCACAGGCTGTGAGGCGGGCGGAGACGGGCAGAGAGTCGCTGATTGCCGCCATTACTACCGTGTTTCCCCGAAAATAAGACCTACCCCGAAAATAAGACCTAGCGTTATTTTCCAGGAGGGCTGCAATATAAGCCCTACCCCGAAAATAAGCCCTATTTTAAAATGTTTGTAACATCCTATAATCCACTATATTACAGTAGTATATAATGTTCAATGTATATGTTTCTGTAATATAATTGCGGGGAAGAGAGCTCCGGCGGGTCACAGAAGGTATTTGGCACAATTATATTACAGAAACACACACATTGTACATTATATACTACTGTAATAGTGTATTATAGGATTTTACAAGCATTTTAACTCAGTTTACACTGGGGATTCCTGTCAGGCAGAGAGAGAGAGGGGGAGAGAAGACAGCACATTACATGGTAAGACCTACCCCAAAAATAAGCCCTACTGTATCCTTTGTTGCCAAAATTAATATAAGACCCAGGCTTATTTTCGGGAAAACACGGTAGTAAAAACATTAATATGTCCCCGGATTTCATTTTAAAAATCTGGTCAACTTAGTGTACGGGCCTTAACCGCTTGATGACCGAGGCCGTCCCTGGGACGTCCCCGGCTTTGTGTGGCGATATCTGAATGATGGGGCAGCTAGAGGCATCATTCAGATATCACCGTCTTCAGACGCCGATTCTGTGCAGAAGGATGAAAGCGGCGATTCCGCCGCTTGATTGTTCTTATAGGCAACTGGAGGGGACCTCCCCTCCTCCCGCCCCCATCCGGTGCTTCTCCGGGCTCTCCCGTGCCATCGGGGGCCCGGAGAGCGAATCGGTCGGCGCTGCCTGGAAAGCATAGAGATGACTGGTGACCAGATGGTCACCAGTCATCTCTATGACCGTCGGAGGCCCAGGCGCGACTTTATGACGTCACGCCCGGTACCCGGAAGTAAACAAAGCCGCAATCGCGGCTGTCGGCATGTGATCTGTGATTTTTTTTTCCGATTTCATGCATGTAAGCCTGGAGGAGAGATGTGGGGGGAGGGGAAGGTCTTATTGCCCCCGCCTCTCTCCATAAAGAGGACCTGTCACACTGATTCCTATTACAAGGGATGTTTACATTCCCTGTAATAGGAATAAAAGTGATAAAAAAAAAATGTAAAAAAAGTGTAAAAATAAACAAAAATTAAGGATAATAAAAATAAAATTACATTTTTTTTTTTCAAAACGCCCCTGTCTCCGTTATCTTGCGCGCAGAAGTGAACACGCATGCAGGTCCCGCCCACATATGTAAACGCCGTTCAAACCCCCACATGTGAGGTATCGTTGCGTGCGTTAGAGCGTGTGCAACAATTCTAGAACTAGACCTCCTCTGAAATTAGAAAATAGTAGCCTGTAAAAAATGTTAAAACGTCGCCTATGGAGATTTTTAAGCATTTCATTCCATGAGTGTGCGCAATTTTAAAGCGTGACATGTTGGGTATCTATTTACCCGGCGTAACATCATCTTTCACATTATACAAAAAAATTGGGCTAACTTTACTGTTTTTGTTTTTTTTTAATTCATGAAACCGTTTTTTTCCCCCCAAAAAAAGGCGTTTGAAAAATGATTGCGCAAATACCGTGCGAGAAAAAAAGTTGCAACGATCGCCATTTTATTCCCTAGGGTGTCTGCTAAAAAAATATATATATATGATGTTTGGGGGTTCTGATTAATTTTCTAGCAAAAAAAAAAAATGTGATTTTTACATGAAGGAGAGAAGTGCCAGACTTGGCCCGGTGCTAAAGTGGTTAAGGACTTAAAGTGGAAGTAAACACTCCTATCGTTTTCAGTCAAGGAAGCGGCCATCATGACCTCTGTTTAATCTGCAACTGCCATGATGCTGTACATGTGACCTGTTATGAAACCAGCCATTGGATGGTTTGGCAGTTTGGTTGAGAGCACAAACAAATGTGACAGCTAGCATTTCCGGCATGCCGGGAATGTTAACTGTTTTTGTAACTATCAAATTGAAGGGTTTACTTCCACTTTAAGGAGTATCAAGAATGAACCAGTCAACTATTCTTCTGGGTTGATTGTCATTGTACATTATACATTAGAGTCATAGGTGTGCGCAGCCTATTGCATTAGGGTGTGCACCCCAAAGCCCAAATACACACTACCGATCACTCACGATGTTTGTTCAGAAAGGGAAGGGGCCAGTAAATTACATATTTACTGGCCCCTTCCCCACTCGTAAAACATCCCAGTAGCAACTAGGCATGTGCAATTTTTTTCGTTACAAATAAGTTTTCCGTCAATTTTCGTTATTTTAGTTGATTCGTTAACATACGAATGAACGAACGGTTTAGCGCAATTAATAACGAATAACGATATTTTCAAAATAACGAATATGAAAAACAACGAAGATACGAAAGAAGAAAGAAACGAAAACATAGAAACAACGAAAATACCGAACCCAAAAAAAAAAAAAACTACGAAAAACAAAATGAACGAAAATGCAAACTCACTAATATTCGAAGACCGAAAAGAAAACAACCGAAATGCCGAACAAAGAATAAAAAACGAAAATCAAAACTAACAAAAAATAAATGACGAATCTTCGGGAAAACGGAAATGAAAACAACGAAAATACGAAATAATGTAAATTAGCTTTCGTTAGTACTGAAATATTTCTGGACATTGACCAATAGCCACTGAGCGCTGTCCCTTTCCTCTGAAGAGGTTTGTTCCTTCCCCCAATGAGCTTCTTTCTCATTACCTCCTGGCTCATTGTGTCTTTTTCTGTGTTAGACTGCAGTGCATCTAATTTCTAGATTTGTATTTGTAATATCTGACGTATTTTAGTTTTCTTCTACGTCAGACTTCATTCTAGACAGGGTGTGTGTGCTAACTAAGACAGTCAAGTCAATCACAGTAAAGTACGAATTACAAAATGACGACGAGTAGTGTGTCGAATAAACGTAAAATGTATTCTAACAGAATTACGAATGCAATAAAATCTACAAAAGTACGTTTTTACAATCAAAGGAAATTAGACACGAAAATACGAATGATCATAAAGCAACGAAGATATATTTCTTACGAAAATACGAATGCGGCATGATGGAAAATATAATGTAAATACGAATAGCAAAAGAACGAAGATTAAACTAACGTAAAAACGAAGGAACGAATAAAATCATTTTAAAAATACGAACGCGGCAGAATACAAAATATAACAAAAATACGAATCTCGATTCAACAAAAAAAAAAACTAACAGAAAAAAACGGAAACGGAAAAAAGAGTGTTACGAAAATACTAAAGAGTACGAATATGATAACTAACGTCTTACGAAATTACGACTCGTTACGAATCACGATAAACGAAACAGAAATAAACAAACATTTTTGCTGTGCACATGTCTAGTAGCAACAGCCGATAGGAGAGGAGGAAAGCGGGCAGTGCTGCAGGGGAAAAGATGGGAGCAAGGGCAGTAGGAAGAAATCTGTGCTACACAGGGTGATTAGGGTGTGCCTGGGCACACCTGGCACACCCTGTGTGCACGCCTATGATTAGAGTAGTCTCCAATACCAATGTAACCACGCAGAGCCATCAGAAGGTAGAAATTTGCGTTGAACCCGCGTAGGTAGGGATTCTATAACAAAGCAGGTAGTTGGATTTCGTTACACTTTGGCCACAGATTTGCTCCCTATTGCCGGTACAAATTATCACGGCAGCCCCGGCTTGGAAAGTTATGTCTATAAGCAATCAGGTCATAAAATAGATGAATACGATGGAGTTTTCGGAGCATTAGGTCAGCTGTAAAATTTCTATTTGTCTTCTGATCTTCACTTAGAACAGGAAGCCATGTTGGCTTTATCGATACTAAACGCATTACGCTGCATTAATGCTCATAAACATACACTGGCCCCAACGTGAAATGTGATGAATGAAGCGTTATGCTTTATGATGTCATAAATCTTGGCATGCATTAACTTCAGAGTAAAACGTAAAAAACAACTTCCTCTGCCGACAATAAAAAACACGTCTGATGTGTGTCCCTGCAGAGCTCCATTACTTTTTTTTTTAAAGGTTAACTTTTTTATTATTTTTTATAAACATAACATGTAATAGTTACACAGGCGTATGGTCATAGCGAACGTCGCTGCAAACATAGTGCAATACCTTAATCAGTTATACAGGTGAATACGGTGAAACATCAGCGCCCAGCATAGTTTACTCTAGTCAGGGCGTAGGCACTGTCAGTAATATCCCTATTAACAGTTGTGCCAGTGCGGGCTGGTGCTCAAAATTTTTTGGGGGGGCGCAGACAAATGAAAAAAAAACAAACAATTGCAGCCTCACTGTGCCCATCAAATGCAGCCACTGTGCCATCAATTGTCACCACTGTGCCATGCCATCAAACACAGCCACTGTGCCATCAATTGTCACCACTGTGCCATAAATTGTCACCACTGTGCCATGCCAAACGCAGCCAATGTGCCATCAATTGTCACCACTGTGCCATGCCATCAAACGCAGCCACTGTGCCCATCAATTGTCACCACTGTGCCCATCAATTGTCACCACTGTGCCCATCAATTGTCGCCACTGGGCCCTTTAATTGTTGCCACTGTGCCCTGTAATTGTCGTCACTGTGCCCTGAAATTGTCACCACGGTGCCAATTGTCGCCACTGTGCCCTGTAATTGTCGCCACTGTGCCAATTGTCACCACTGTGCCCTTTAATTGTCACCACTGTGCCCTGTAATTGTCGCCACTGTGCCAATTGTCACCACTGTGCCCTTTAATTGTCGCCACTGTGCCAATTGTCACCACTGTGCCCTGTAATTGTCACCACTGTGCCCTGTAAAATGCTGCCCCCCCCCCCGTCCGGCACTTACCTTTCTGGGGTCGGCCATCTTCCTTCCACGGTCCCTCGATGTCTTCTCCCGCCCTTGATGATGCTTCAGCCAATCAGGTTACCCGTAACCAGAACCGGTGAACCTGATTGGTTGAGACGCCTGTCAGTCTTATCCAAGGAACGCACCCCCCGTGCGTCACCCTGGATAAGTATTTGGAAGCCTATTACAGCCTGAGGGCTGTAATCGGAAAGCCAACCAGCTGCCGTTATTCAGATAGCCGGCACTCATCAGGGGGCCGGCCATCTGTATAGTCGGCGGCAGCGGCAATACATAGATTCATGCAATGCATGAATCTATGTAATTTATTCAGTGGCGGTGCAGGAGCGAGAGGGGGCAGCGCTCCGGCGCCCCCTATGGACGCACCGCCACTGAGTTGTGCCCTAGGGGGCAGGTGGTATGGTACTATCTGAGGTAACCCAGGAGTTCCATATTTTGGAGAACATCTTTGGACATCCTCTAGCTTCGTATGTTAACTTATATAGTGGTATTGCTTGGTTGATAATGGCAAGCCAGAACTTTATAGTCGGTGCGGATTGGGATTTCCGGTGCATGGTTATCGTTTTTTTTAACGACATCTAAGAGGATTACAAATGTTCGGTATCTCAGCTACAGAGCTGATGAAGGCTGTAACATCCAAAACCTCCTGATCGGAGCACGTTCCCACATCAGATGAAAGAACGTGCCATCGGCCATTCCACATCGAGTGCACACAGGAGTGGATCATCTCTTCAGTCTATATAATAAATATGGTGTAAAATACGATCTATACAGCAGTTTGGTCTGGATCACCTTATCCCTTGAGGAGATGACGGAGGGCACCTGAAGGGGAAGGATTTCACCCCAAATCTCCTCCGTCAGCTCAGGTATGTCTGTGCGCCATCTCTGTTCAATGGTGGTAAGCCTAGCGGTCGTGGAGTGTAGTAGAGTCTTATAGTAAGAGGATACCAGTTTGGTGTGGGAGGGATCCGTCAGTAAGTTTTCAAGCGGAGACGCACACATCTCTATATTTCGCAGCCCGAATTGTGCCGCAGCGGTATGACGTATCTGTAGATATTGGAAGTAGGCCGGGCGTGGGAGTCCAAAGTCTCTCTGGAATTTCTCAAAGGAACGGGATGTATTGTCTGTGAATAGGTGCGATATCATTTTTACCCCTTTTCTTAAACCAATTGCCCCCGTCGGTTCTTTGATGAAATTCTGGTAGGCATGGGTTTCCCCATAGTGAGGCGTTGGGAGAATATTTAGCTGGGGTGCTGGGTGGTAATAGTTTAGAGATTTTAAAGATCCGTAAGGTCATGGCCAAAACATTTACCCCTTCCCTCCTCCTAAGCGTCAGACGGTGTATGAGGTTCTGCAGAGCTTCATTTTTATCTTCTCCTGCCTCATCCACCAATATTGTGCTGCTGGTACATGACTAGGGTAGTTCAGATATCTTACTACCCCAACCCTTACCATGTACCAAACAATCCCCATGACTACCGAATAAGGACTCTGGCACTGTATTTTATTTAAATGGCCGGTTCAGCCTTTATTAACCACTAAGTGGGAAGAATAGTGCCCCATCATTGGTATCAGTGGGGGGAATAGTGCCCCATCATTGGTATCAGTGGGGGGAATAGTGCCCCATCATTGGAATTAGTGGAAGGAATAGTGTCCCATCACTGGAATAAGTGGGAGGAATAGTGCCCCGTCATTGGTGTTAGTGGAAGGTAAAATGCCCATTGTTGGTGTCAGTGAGAGGATTGGTTCCCCACTGTTGGTGTCAGTTGTAGAAATGATGCCTCTTTGTTGGTGTCAGTGGGAGGAATATTACCCCAAGGGCTGGATAAAGGCAAGCTTAGAGCCACGTTTAGCCCACAGGGCCATAGTTTGGAGACCACTATCCTAGACTAATCCGCAGCCCAACATATTGATAATAATTGTCCCATTTATAACAGACCATACATGAAATGAATGGGAACAAAAGGGGAAATCTGTGATTTTTTTTGTGGGGGTGGAAATATACGAACGTCGAGTCCCTCCTTTGTGAAAACTGGAGCCGGAAAAAAAAACATGACCCAGGGACATACTAAAACATTTAATGTGAAAATGGCTTAATGTAGCTTAACAAGCAAAAAAGTGCCTAAACCTCAATCAATTGCCCTGAAACTTTGTACAGCCTAAGATATCGACATTCCAAACCTATCCTATAAGTTTTGTGCGATTTGGTGTTCCACAAGGCAAACTAGGGACATTAAGCTTGTTTTTTGGGGAGCTTAATGTGGCTTAACGTACAAAAAAGACCTTAAATGTTAACCAATTTCCCCCAAACTTCACACAATAGAAGACTCTATCAATGCCAACATATTCTGAAAATTTCAGCTCAATTGGTTTATCACACCAAAAGTTATTCACATTAAGCTATATTTTACAATACTAAAACATTTAATGGGAAATTGGCTTAATGTAGCTTAATGAGCAATAAAGTGCCTTAACCTTAATCAATTGCCCTGAAACTTTGCACAGCGTAAGATCTCAACATTCCAAACCTATCCTATGCGTTTTGTGCGATTTCGTGTTCCACAAGGCAAACTAGGGACAATAAACTTGTTTTTTTGAGAGCTTAACGTACAAAAAAGACCTTAAATGTTAACCAATTTTCCCCAACCATCAAATAATAGAAGGCTATATCTATGCCAACATATTTTGAAATTTCCAGCTCATTTGGTTAATCACACCAAAAGTTATTCACGTTAAGCTATATTTTACAATGCTAAAACATTTAATGTAAAGAGCTTAACGTACCATAATGTGCCTTAACCTCAATAAATTTTCTTAAAACATTGCACAGCCAAAGTTCTCAACTTCCCAAATCTATCCAAGAAGTTTCAAGTGATTTGGTGTCCCAGAAAGCAAACTAGGGACATTAAGCTTGTTTTTTGGGGAGCTTAATGTGGCTTAACGTACATAAAAGAACTTAAATGTTAACTAATCTCCCCCAAACTTCACACAATAGAAGAATCTATCCATGCCAACATATTCTGAAAATTTCAACTTATTTGGTTAATCACACCAAAAGTTATTCACATTAAGCTATATTTTACAATGCTAAAACATTTAATGTGAAATTGGCTTAATGTAGCTTAACGAGCAAAAAAGTGCCTAAACCTCAATAAATTGCCCTGAAACTTTGCACAGCTTAAGATCTCAACATTCCAAACCTATCCTATGTGTTTCGTGCGATTTGGTGTTCCACAAGGCAAACTATGGACATTAAGCTTGTTTTTTTGAGAGCTTAACGTACAAAAAAGATCTTAAATGTTAACCAATTTCCCCAAAACTTCACCCTATAGAAGGCTCTATCTATGCCAACATATTCTGAAAATTTCAGCTAATGTGGTTAATCACACCAAAAGTTATTCACATTAAGCCAATTTTTCATTTAATGTGACATTGGCTTAATGTAGCTTAATGTAGCTTAATGAGCAAAAAAGTGCCTAAACCTTAATCAATTGCCCTGAAACTTTTTACAGCCCAAGATCTCTATGGTGTGAAGTTTTGGGGAAATTGGTTAACATTTAAGGTCTTTTTTGTACGTTAAGACACATTAAGCTCCCCAAAAAACTAGCTTAATGTCCCTAGTTTGCCTTGTGGAACACCAAATCGCACAAAACTTATAGGATATGTTTGGAAGGTCGAGATCTTAGGCTGTGCAAAGTTTCAGGGCAATTGATTGAGGTTTAGGCACTTTTTTGCTCGTTAAACTACATTAAGCTACATTAAGCCAATTTCACATTAAATGTAAAATTGGCTTAATGTGAATAACTTTTGGTGTGATTAACCAAATGATCTGAAATTTTCAGAATATGTTAGCATAGATATAGCCTTCTATAGGGTGAAGTTTTGGGGAAATTGGTTAACATTTAAGGTCTTTTTTGTACGTTAAGCTCTCAAAAAAACAAGCTTAATGTCCCTAGTTTGCCTTGTGGAACACCAAATCGCACTAAACGC